>NC_092756.1:21044468-21711207 GCF_047496795.1 Chiloscyllium punctatum
GAGACAGAGGGAGTTAAATTCAGCTCCTGAGTGCGGTGTCCTCCCATCCCCTGAGGACCAGGACTTGGGGTTGAGTCTGTTTGTCTCCAGCTCAGCTTCTCCAACACAACGACGCACAACAGCATCGGTCACTCTGCTGCTCGGCACGCTTTAATCAACATTATTTTTGTTTACAAATGGAAGTGATGGATACAGTCAGTGGGATGGTGCCTTTTGTCACTGGCCCATGAGTTATGAGAAATATTGAAATGTTTCCCTGTAACCCCGCTGTGGGATAAGGATGGAGAAAGCAGCGCTACCCTCAGTCTGTTACCACAGCGACAGGCTGCTCCATCGCTGAAACACTGAACTGAAATGAGAAAATCCCGGATGGATTGATTAATGAGGGAATTTGATTGATGGTTGGATTTGGGTGAAGGGATATTTCAGCACATTCTTCAGGTGCTGCCTGAACTTAGTCTGGGTCACGGCATAAATCGCGGTGTTTGTGCAGCAACTGAGGAGCTGCAGCATGAAGCCCAATTCCCCCACAAAGCCATCGAGAAACACAGGCGTATACACAACATACAACATCCGTCTCCATATAGAATACAGCATTAATGTTGACCATAACAGGATTAAATTGGCCGAGATCACAAATAGTAAAATGATGGATTTTTTTCGGTTTCTCATTTCTGTGTCAGACTGAGCGTTCCCATTGGTGTGAGCGCGGAGTCTCCTGCGGGCTCTGCTGGTCAATAAAATGTGTCTGACGGTGAAAACATTGAACAGCAGAATCAGGAGAAATGGGACACACGGGGTTAGACTGTGGTGGAGGAGCTCGATTGTGAACCAGACACTGGAGTAATAAACAGTGGCTGTTACATCACAAAACCAGGGCTGGTTCCACAGCCGATACCGAGCCGTGAGCATAAAATACCAGGAAATGTTCTTTAAACAGCTCAGCACAGTCACTGCTCCCAGAACCACAGCCGCCGTTTTCTCACTGCAATATTTACTTTTCAGCTTCTGACAACAAATAGCCACAAACCGATCAAAGGTGAAAGTGACAGTGAACCAGACAGAGCAGTCAGTGGCTGCATAAAGCAGGACGGCGTGGATATTACACACAGGGACGGAGTCCCTCAGAAAATAAAACTGTTTCCCATAAACAATGGGAATGTGTCTCAGGATCAGGTCGAGGATAATGACCAGGAGATCCGCCGCTGCCATGGCCCCCAGGTAACGTCTGACACATGGAGACAATCCACAATCTTTATAAGGCAGGACGTAGATGGTCACTACGTTAACTGTGAGGAAGGAAAACAAACCCATTATCCATCAGCCTGGAGGCAAAGGTACCCGTTTGTTCGGGTCCCAGTGAGATTTTCAAATGTGTCCCTCTATTCAGGGATTTATTAAAATAATTGGAGCTGGAATAACAAATGGGAAGGTCGGAATTACTGACAAAAATGTGACATAAATCACAAGAAACCCTCCCTCCCCAAACACACAGAGACACATCCATAAGGACAGATGGTTTCGAGAACATTCCCACACACTCAATCACTCGAGAGCAGACACAGGTCACTCCTTCCCAGTTCCTAAGGGGGTCGGGGGGGGGGGGGGGGGGGAGGGGGGGTGGGGGGGGAGGAAACATTGTTGTCCTGAAGAATTCTCTCCAAGTTTCCTGAAGACAAACAGAGTTTGGAATATCTGTATTTTGGTCTAAATTGTGGTCTTCACCCCTTTAACTGCCTGTGGGGACTTCGGAACAGTGTCTCCTTCTCCCTGGAACGGGATCTTTTCCCTCGGGATCTTATCGTTTGTTCAAGTCACTGACGTCCGGCCGTTCACAAACAATGTCAGAGACAGAACGTTCCGGGGAATGTCAGTTGTAGAATGTTTGGGACAGAACGTTCCAGGGAATGTCAGTTATAGAATGTTGGGGACAGAACGTTCCGGGGAATGTCAGTTATAGAATGTCGTGGACAGAACTTTCCGGGGAGGGTCTGTTATAGAATGTCAGGGACAGAACATTACAGGGAATGGCAGTTATAGAATGTTTGGGACAGAACACTCCGGGGAATGTCAGTTATAGAATTTTGGGGACAGAACGTTCCAGGGAATGTCAGTTTTAGAATGTCGAGGACAGAACTTTCTGGGGAATGTCAGTTATAGAATGTCAGGGACAGAACGTTCCGGGGAATTGCAGTTATGAAATGTTGGGGACAGGACGGTCCGGGGAACTCCTTGACTTGTCCATCACCTTTTCCTCCTAATCACTCCACCCTACTCTCTGACCTGTCACCTCTCACCCACCCCTATCTACCAATCACATTCCCAGCTCCCCTCTCCCCAGCCTCGGCCCCAGCCCCAGCCCTAGCTCCTCCCATTTATCTCTCAGCCCCCATGGCCACAAGCCTCATTCCTGATTACGGGATTATGCCCGAAACCTTCATTCCCTTGCTCGTCGGATGCTGCCTGACCTGCTGTGCTTTTCCAGCACCAACTTCCCAGTCAGGAAACAGTCTGACACAATCATACTCACGGGATCAGACCTGATGGGTCTTGTTTCATGAAGCCCCATCATCATCCCTGGGTATATCCTCTCCCACCAGCAGGACAGACTCACCAGCGGTGGGTACTCCCTGGGATGGAGTCCGGGGAGGCAATACCCTGCAATTCCCCAACATTGATTCCAAAACCTGGGAAATATCATGGTAACAGGTCACAGATGGCCAAGGAAATCGCCTGATGATGCACATCCCGGCCCCTCACCTGTCCCTCCGGTGGTTGCTCAGTTCCCCGCGATGTTGAATCAAATCAGAGGAGGCACTGAGGGTGATAAGGGCACAGACCGTCCTCTGGGTGTGGGTCTCAATGTCCATCACCAAGAGTGTCCCCACAGGCTCCCCACTGACTGAGAAGGGAGAGGCCTCACATACACAGCAGCCAGACTGGGAGAAGTGATGGGGGAACCAACAAGAGGGAAACATTCTCACCAAACCCCTTGTCCCAGAGAGATCTGTCCCTAACAGTATCTGTCGGAACAGTCAGCACGCAGTACTCGTGGAGGTACAGTCTCAGCCTCATATTGAAGACCCCGCTCACTGTGTTATGTGGCACTCCCTCCTGTGTAGTAGGACATACTTATGAAGGACCAAGCACATGGAAGGTGGCCATTCATGAGGCACTGTGGGCTAGCAACAGCTGCAGCCTTCCCTCCATTGTAAAGTTCAGAAGTGGGTTGTTCACTGATGGTTCCAAAACGTGCTGCACCATTCCCAACTACACCTGTACTGAAGCAGGCTATTCAGGCCATCAAGAGTTTAATCCACGACAACATCCACCTGGTCCGTTGATCGATTTCTGTCGACAGGCTGGTCTGCCGAGTGCCTTCCTGTCTCTCGACCAGGAGAAGGCGTTCAACAGGGTCAATCATGCGTACCTGCTCGGCACTCTGTGGGCATTCGGGTTCGGTATGTAGTTCCTCGCCCGGATCCAAGTTTTGTACACTGCCACAGAGTGCCTGGCTAAAGTTAACGGGTTCCTGATGGCGCCCCTTCACTTCGGGAGAGGAGAACTTCAAAGCTGTCCCCTGTCCGGCCAGCTGGATTCCCAGTGCGTGGAGCCTTTCCTGCGCCTCTTGTGGAGGAGGCTGTCAGGGATGGTTCTGCGCGGCACAGGCACGGGGTTGATCCTCTCGTCCTACACCGACGACATCCTCCTCACTTTCACCAACCCGGCTGACCTGGGGAGGATATGCGAGTGCCAGGCCGTGTACTCGGCAGAGTCTTCCGCCAGGATCAACTGCGGAAAATGTTCCGGATTACTGGTCCGTCCGCGGCGGGTGGACTCCCTGCCCGAGGAGTTACGGGGGTTCAGCTGGAGTGCCACCCATCTCCTCTACCTGGGGGTCTCCCTCAGCCCGGCTGAGGAATCTTGGCCGGTGAACTGGCAGAAGCTGGAGGTCAATTTCTCGGCTCGCCTAGGCTGCTGGACAGGACTGCTCCGAGTGCTATCTTACAGGAGTCGAGTGCTGGTCATAAACCAGCTGGTGTCCGCCATGCTGTGGTACTGGCTAGTCACTTTGGTCCCTCCTCCGGCTTTGTCATTGACATCCAGAGAACGTTGGTCATTTCTTCTGGGACAAAAAGATGCACTGGGTCGCTGCGCAGGTTCTGAGTCTCCCTATTGAGCAGGGTGGTCAGTTGTTGGTGTGCGTCTACACCCAGATCGTGACGTTCCGCCTTCAGACCTTGCGGCGATACCTTTATGTCAAGCCTCCTCCTAGGTGGTGCGTCCTGGCGACGTATTCTTTCCGCCAGGTGCGTAACCTCAACTACAACACGCAGCTCCTGTTCGTCGACCATGACGGTTTGGAGGTCACCCTCAAGATGCTGCCTGTCTTTTACCAGGACCTGATCACTGTCTGGAACATGGTCGAATCGCATCACGCCTACCCTCCGGCTGGAGTAGCAGCTGTCGTCAGGGAGCCGTTTCTCAGGAATCTGGAACCCTGTACTCCCGGGTTCGAGTGGATGTCAGAGGGGTGACCAGGGTGGGGGACATGCTGGGTGCTGGGGGCCTGGGCTGGACGCTGTTACATGATATAGCGAGCAGGGCAGCGGTAGACGTCCAGTACGTGGCCGTCGCCATCTGATGCCTTAAAACGGCAGTGATCGGACCTGACATAGTGCACCAGTTGGAGGATGCTCACTGTGCGGTGGGATCCCCTCCGCGCTCACCCCAGCCCGGACAGAATTTCACATTGGCCCCAATGTCCCGTACTTCCTGTGGGAGCCTATGCCCCACAACCTGAGCCGCCTCCGGAATTTTTACGTCCTTTTTAAGGACGTAAAAAGGTGGCCTCTGTATCGACTGCTGCTGCACACCGTCCACCTCTTCTCCCTCATCTACTGTCCGGACACGCCTTGACATATCCATTTGCCACCGGGCGGTGGCGATCCCCAGTGGAGGGCTCTCTACGCGGGAGTCCTCCCCCTTTCTCTCGGGGA
The DNA here is from genome assembly GCF_047496795.1 of Chiloscyllium punctatum. NCBI lineage: Eukaryota > Metazoa > Chordata > Chondrichthyes > Orectolobiformes > Hemiscylliidae > Chiloscyllium > Chiloscyllium punctatum. The sequence continues at coordinate 21,049,469 of NC_092756.1, forward strand.
TCTGGAGTGGAGGGTGCTGCCCGCAGCGGTCCCTGCAAATGCAGATTGCCGTGGTTCACGGACTCCGAGCCCAACTGCTTGTTCTGTGGCGCAGTGGAGTCCGTGGACAAAGTGTATATTGGGTGTGGGCGTTTGCGCTCCCTTTTTGATTTTCTTAAAAACCTCGTCCTATGCTATTGGTTGCACTTCAGTCCCAAGCTCCTGATCTTCGGGCACCCGGTACAGAGGAGGGAGGGCCTCCTGAAGATCTCCTCGTGGGTCTGCTCCTGGGCCCGGTCAAACTGGCCATAAACAGGTCCAGGCAGCGGGCCGTGGAGGGGGTCGTTAGGGCCGACTGCCTGCCCCTCTTCCACGGTTACGTTAGGGCCCTGGTGGCCTTGGAGAAGGAGCACACGGTCTCCACTAACACCCTGGAGTTGTTCAGGGAGAGTTGGGCGCCCCAGGGAGTGGAGTACATTAATTCCCCCTGCAACTCCATTTTGATTTAATCCCTGCCCTCCCCTTTACTGTTTGATCACACAGTATTGCCCTTTGATGTCACTGGCTTGTCACTGGCCACTCGGGTGTTTCCTTTCTTCTTGGTGGTGGAAATTTGAATAAAGGTTCGTGCACCTTGTTGTCTCTCACTTTGTTCCACACCTGCACACACACAACATGGGTGCTGGGGAAAGAAAATAAGCACTACTACAGTTTGGCGGTAGTGTGGGGAGTTCAAATAAAAAAAACAGAAGTGTAGAACATCCTGTTCACTCTTCAAAATATATAATGTGGGTAACTGTGAACCTGTGATTTTTTTTTCTTCATGAAGAACAACAAAAGAACAGGCTGTGTATTACATAAATTGAGAGGGTTTACAGGACTCAGTGATACCGTTTGTACTGGAGGACTCACTCTGATCTGTCAAGATATGGGAAGTGTGGCCCCATCTCTCTGATGGTCTGCTTCCTGATGTTCCCAGTGGCCCCATTACTCTCAGTTTACACCAGGTATTGGTTGGTAGTGGGACTTGGTGAGGGGGTGGATGCTTTGACCCCTGTACCAAAAGGACAGCCCTTATCTGAAACGCTATCATTCCTTTCTCCGTGGAGTCCCGAGGACAATGGGAATGGCTGTCTGCTTCTGAATTAAGAGGCTGTGGCTGCTGCCAGGACAGTGAGTATTCACCACCATGATGTTATGTGCATGGGCACACTGTAACATTAATGGGGTGAGAGACGGATGGTCCAATCACAGGAATAGGAACTAAAGGCATTGCCAGATCAGGGAAAATGGTTAGATATACCACATTCTCAATCCACCTCACAGAACCAGCCCAGACACCACACACCCAGAGGAGATATCTTTTCACCGTGGAACACTGTGCAGACCCGGCCAATGTACTGCTCAGTATAACCCTGCAATCTGGCCATGGTGGAACACTGCACAGATCATGTCAGAGCATTTAGCTTTAAACTATCTGTCAAGTATGGGAAGCCGGGATAGGCACAAAAAAACCTGCTGGTGCTGGAATCCAAAGTAGACAGGCAGGAGGCTGGAAGAACACAGCAAGCCAGGCAGCATCAGGAGATGGAGAAGTCAACGTTTCGACAGTAACGCTGCTGCAGGCGTCCTGAACAAGGTTGACACCGGAAATGTCAAATTCCCCACCTCCTGATGCTGTATGGCTTGCTGTGTTCCTTCAGCCTCCTACCTGTTCAGTGTGGGAAGCAGTGGAGACCACACTCATGCATTAATCGATAAACACGGATTAGATATCTGTCCAGCACCGACAGCTGTGAAGTGATCACCAACTTATAACCTGGGACAGTTATCCTCCCAGCATGTAGGACAGTGTACACCATTACAGTGCATTGATCTGTAACCCAGGAGAGTTACCCTCCTTGCATGAAGGACTGTGTACCCCACCCCAGTGCATTAATCTGTAAACGAGGAGCAGTTACCCTCCCAGCATGTTGAACTGTGTACCCCATCCCAGTGCATGGATCTACAAAACCAGGAGCAACTAAACACCGAGAATGTAGGACTGTATACCCCACACCAGTGCATTGATCTGTTAACCAGGAGAAGGTACGCTCACCGCATATAGGACTGTGTAGCCCTTCCAGTGCATTGATCTGTAAACGGGGACCAGTCACCCTCCCAGTATGTAGGACAGTGTAATCCACCCCAGCGTATTAATCTGTAAACCAGGAACAGCTTCCCTCCCAGCATGTAGGACTGAGTACACCACCCCATTGCATTGATCTGTAAACTAGGAGCAGTTACCCTCCCAACATGGAGGACTGTGTACACTACCCACTGCATTGATCTGTAAACCAGGAACAGTTACCCTCCCAGCATGGAGAACTGTGTAACCCACCCCAGTGCATTAATTTGTAAACCAGGAGGAGTTACCCTCCCTGCATGTAGGACTGTGTACCCCACCCCCATGCATTGATCTGTAAACCAGGAGCAGTTACCCTCCCAGCATGTAGGACTGTGTACCCGACCGCAGTGCATTGATCTGTAACCCAGGAGCAGTTACCCTCCTAACATGTAGGACTGTGTACTCCACCCCAGTGCAATGATCTGTAAACCAGGAGCAGATACCCTCCCAGCATGTAGGACTGTGTTCATTCCCCCCAGTACATTGATCTGTAAACCAGGAGCATTCACCCTCCCAGCATGTAGGACTGTGTACAACCCTCAGTGCATTGATATGTACAGCAGGAGCAGTTACTCTCCCAGCATGTAGGGCTGTGTCCACCACCCCAGTGCAATGATCTGTAAAGAAGAAGCAGTTACCCTCCCAGCATGTAGGACTGTGTACCCCACCCCAGTGCATTGATATGTAAACCAGGCGCAGTTACCCTCCCAGCATGTAGGACTGTGTACCCCATCCCAGTGCATTGATCTGTAAACCAGGCGCAGTTACCCTCCTAGCATGTAGGATTGTGTACCCCACCCCAGTGCATTGCTCTGTAAACCAGGAGCAGTACCCTCCCAGCATGTAGGGCTGTGTACCCCACCCCAGTGCATTGATCTGTAAACCAGGAGCAGTTACCCTCCCAGCATATAGGACTCTGTACACCACCCCAGTGCATTGCTCAGTAACACTGTGTTAGATCCTTGCCCAGCGTGGAGAATCTTGCAGCCCATGCTGGAAGTGACAGGATGTCCAGCTCCCATCCATTTCCAGCTCCATATCACCATTGTACCATGGCAAGGATGTGCTGTGGGTGTGAACATCACTGCCAGAGAGAAGTGGCGGGCGAATCAGTTTAAATGTCACCACATGGGAGGGGTTTGAAGTATAGACAGAGAGGGGGAGACTGGGAGACAGTGTCATGGAAGGATGTGTTCCCACTTTTCAGAATGCAAAAATGAAAACATGTTGACATAATCCTGTAACATGAGCCAGCGTTCCCAGGAATGATGGGTGATCAGAATATGGGTGGGTGTTCAGATGATGGAAAGTATTGAATGTGTATTTGTCCTGCTTTGTATCTGGGAGTTGGGCCAGCAGAGTATTTGACTCATCAAGCTGAATCTAACAATAATGTGTCTCAGTGACATTTTCCTTAAGTGTGACAGAAGGGTCATCCGCACAAGGCTGAGCTCGTTTCCTGGTACTATCGTATCGAACTCACCTCATGAACTACCCACCACAGCCCATGGTAGCCCTCTCATTCAATACCAGCCCAGGAAAGTGGAGAATGTACAAACTACACACAGACAGTTACCCAAGGCTGGAATCGAACTCAAGTCCCTGGTGCTGTAAGGCAGCAGTGCGAAGCACCGTACTACCCTTTGGGTAATTCCTGACCTGGATTCACTGGAATCTCCTCACTGCCATTGTTAGTAAGTTTAGAGATTACATCAGAAAGATGGTGCAGTAGATTACCTCAGAGTACAACGAGACCACAATTAGAAGGTACAAAGGGGCAAGGAGTGAGAGGTGAAATGTAATTTAGATAAATACGAGGTTTTGCATTTTGGGAAGGCAAATCAGGGCAGAAATTATACGCTTAGTGGTAAGGTCCTGAGGTGTGTTGTGCAACAAAGGGACCTAGGGCTGCAGGTACATTGTTCTTTGAAAGTGCAGTCGCAGGTATACAGAGTGGTGCAGAACACATTTTGCACATTTGCCCTAATCAGTCAGAGCATTGAGTATAGGAGTTGTGGTGGCATGTTGCATCTGTGGTACGAAACTGGATCACCCATTAGAAGCTCACACAGGCAAGGGGAGCATGTGCAAACTCCACACAGACAGTCACCCAAGGCTGGAATCAACCCCAGGTCCCTGGTGCGGTGAGGCAGCAGTGCTAACCACCGTGCTACCCTTTGGAAGATCCCGAACCAGAATTCACTAGAATCTCCTCACTGCCTAAAGCAAAGGGAATTCGGCCAAATCCAACTCTCCCAGGATGTTGGTGAGGCTACTTTAAGAATACAGCGTTCAACTCGGTTTCTGCAGAAAAGATTTACACCGATATTCCAGGACTGGAGGTTTGAGTTTCGGGGAAAGGTTGATTAGGTTGAGTGCTTTCTCCTGGAGTGTCAGAGGCTGAGGGGTGACATTATAGAGGTTAATAAAACCATCAGGAGCATGGATATTCTGAACAGCCATGTTCTGATCCCAGGGTAGGGGAGTCCAGAACAAGAGGGCATAGGTTGAAGGGGAGAGGGCGAATGATTTAGAAGGGACCAGAAGATAAATGTTTCACACAAAGAGTGTTGAATGTACAGAAATTGCTCTCAGAGGAAGTGGTCGAGGCGGGTACAATCATAGGAGGAATATTGGCCAAATGCTGGCAAGTGGGACTAAATCAGATTTGATATCTGATCGGAGAGAACTGATTGGACTAACGGGTCTGGTTCCGTTCTGCATGACTCTCTGATTCTATAAGAGGGATGACGAAAAATTCTTAAAAGACCGTTCAAGTGGGAATTCTCTTAACTGGAAGTTTATATTGTGCCTCTATGTTCACATGGACTGAAAGCTGTGTTAGTTAATTATTTGACAGGGAAGTGAGTCACGGATAATTGGACACAGATAGGAAAGTGAGGCTGAGACCACAACCTGATCAGTCACAATTTTAGTGCCTGGTGGAGAATGGTCAAAGTATCTAACGACCCACTCCTACTCCCCAGTCCTATGTTTCTGTGTTCCATTCAGCCCTTCAAACCTGCGAGACAGGAACAGTTGGAGGCTACTTACATCTATGACCTTATGCACCGAGATAAAAAACACACAACACCAGGTTATAGTCCAACAGGTTCAATTGGAAGCACACTAGCTTTCGGAGCGACGCTCCTTCATCAGGTGGTTGTGGAGGGCTCGATCTTAACACAGAATTTATAGCAAACATTTGCAGTGTGATGTAACTGAAATTATACATTGTAAAATGGATTGTCTGTTAAGACTTTCATCTGTTAGATACAGTGACAGTTTCACTTCTTTCATGTGTAAATCACAAAATCCTTTTTTTAAAGTTGCATTCTCGGGTTAGCTGTTAACAATGGTGATAGCTACACAATATGTTGAAGGTGTTAGCCCCCTGTGTTCTCTGTCTATGACCCTGATATTTAGATTGATTCCAATCTAAAATGTGAGATAACAGAGTTTTACATAAATTCATGCAGTTTTTGAGGTCACGGTTCTACATGAATGTATGTAGTTTTTGAGCAAAGTGCAATGGAACTCTGCAAGTACAAAAAAATTCACAACACACAATATATGTGTGCATGTGGGTCTTTGTCTGTCTGTGTGTGTGTCTGTCTGTCTGGGGTGTGGGTTGTGAGTGTGAAAATGTGTGTGTGTAGTGAGTGCAGAGTGTCTTAAGTCTGTGAGGGGGTGCATGTGTGGGAGTGTATGTTTCTATAAGGGTGTGTGTGGGTGTCTGTGTGCGCGTATGTGTGTACCTGTGTCCGTGTATATGTGAGAGTGTGTGTTTATAGGAATATCTGTGTGTGTGTGTGTGTGTGTGTGTGTGTAGTGCAATGGTGATCACCTGTAATGGGACATGAACCCAAGGTCCCAGTTGAGGCCCTCCCTATGGATACCGAACTTAGCTATCAGCCTCTGCTCGGCCACTTTCCTCTGCTGCCTGTCCCGAAGTCCTCCTTGGAGGATGGTCACCTGAAGGTCCGAGGCTGAACGTCCTGGACCATTGAAATGCTCCCCAACTGGGAGGGAACACTCCTATCTCTTGATTGTTGCGCGGTGCCCATTCATCCGTTGTCATAGCCTTTGCTCGGTTTCCCCAATGTACCATGCCTCCAGGCACCCATGCCTGCAACGTATACGATAGACAATGTTGGATGATTCACATGAGTACCTGCCATGTACAAGGTGGGAGGTGTTCCCACGCGTAATGATGGTATCTATGTCCACAATCTGACACGTCTTGCAGCGTCCACCGTGACAGGGTCCGATTCCTGATGCACAGAAACAGACGAGACCTTTCAGCCCTTCAAGGCTGTCACATGCTTTGAAGTGATTTGGGAAATATAATTGAAAAACCCAGGCTTGGTATGAAAGAGGCTCCTCATCTCTCTTTACAGAGCTTCCCGTCTCTGAAACTTGTGCTTCATTTGTTGATCATGTTGTAGACCCAGATTCACTGTGAATACAGCCCATAAACCTCACCCAGAGATGACTCACAAAATCCTCTGGTCTCCTGACTTCAATATTCAGTAATTGCGCATCCATGAAAATAACACCCAATAACTTTCCAATAACAGAATGTGAGAACATCAGAAACAGGGGCAGGTCGTTCACTCCCGAAGCCTGCCTTGCCTTCACTAAGATCATGGCTGATCTGCTCTTGGTCTCAAATCCTCTTTCATACGCAATTCTTCATAGCCCTCTTCAAACGCTTTCAGTCACCTGGGTCCCTCAACACTGTTGAGAAGAGAAATTCTTACATTCAATACCACCTGTTTGTAGAAAACACTTGCTGCTCCTATACCATGGCCTCTTGATGTGAACAAACGAGGCTGACACAAGGGTTCTGATGAGAATGATAAGCCCTGATATCAAGGCAGTGGTTGCCTTCTGTTGACAGCAAGGAGCTTAACAAAACTGGACTTAATGGGAATCAGAGTAAACTCTCCAGTGTTTGGGGTCAAACATGGCACAAAGGAAGATGTTCATCATCTCAGTCCTGGGTCATCTCTGTGGGAGATCCTCAGGGCAGCTTCCCCTTCACAAACATCTTCAGCTGCTTCATCAATGTCACCCGGCACCCACCCTCGCCACCATAAGATCAGACGTGGGGATTGCCACTGAAGATTCCACAATGTTCCGAGCATTTTGTCCCCGCCGTCAGCTCCTGAACTGGTCTGTGTCCATGTGCAGCAAGACCCAAACACCAGTCAGGTTTGTCCTGTTCAATTGTCTGTAATTTTCATGTAACAGCACTGCCTGGCACTGCACATTGCCACAGCAAAACAAGAGTTCATTCAGCACCTCACGCTGGTTTCACAGGAATATGAGGAAGTCATTCAGCCCATTGACACTATTGGAGAAGAACAGTGACAGCCCATTCAGTGCCTCCAGCCTATTAATCGGGAAGAGAAGGAGTCTAGTGTGATGGGCCACACCAGAGTCCCTCGAAAATATTTGAAGGCGGTAGTGTAGATTCTAATATTTTCATATTTTAAAGGAAATGTAAACTGTCTGTTCCAGATGCAAAGTGACTGGTCAAACTACTCGGCGTGAAGCAAAACACCATTTATTTAAACATGAAAGATAAAATGAAACCAAAGAAAGGGGAATTTAGAATAACTTAATTCTGTTGGACAAGTTAACAGAATAGATCTAGGAACTACTACTAAAGAACTGTTCCAATATAGGAAAATCGCATAAACACAGCCACTGGCAAAATGAATATTCAGACACAGATTTTCACAAACATTTCTCCAATAAAGGAATTAAAAACAGCATCAAGAGAAAATTTCAGGGAAAGTAGCAACCAGGAGATAGTCACTGAAGCATCCAACTCTGTGGAGACCCTAATAGTTTCTGAAGTTACTGAGAAACCAAAACCCAGAGATCCTAATCTGTGACAGTTGTCCACAACCATTCAGGCTGCACTAAATAAACCAAAGGCCTCCCCAGCTGTTTAACTAAGTTGTCTTAACCAACCAGCTTGGTAACAATGGTTCAATCTCTCTCTTATAAGAAACCAGGACAAAATAACTTTTTAAAGCTGCAGCATCATCACACTTGTCAGGACATCGAGCTGTCACACAGGAACCGGGGTAACTCAATTAGGCCCTTGGCACTGTCCAGTCGGACGAGGAAGAAGCCAGTCAGTTCCTTGAGTCACTTACACGGCAACAGGATGAGGCCATTCAGCCCTTTGAGTCACTTCCACAGGAACAAGGCGAGGCCATTCATTTGAGCCAATTAGGCAGGAACAGTATGAGGTCATTCCCCCATCAACGCACTTACACTGGGACCCAATGATGCAGTTGATGCTGATTCCTGATGAATTGCTTATGTACAAAACGTCGATTCTCCTGCTCTTCGGATGCTGCCTGACCTGCTGTGCATTTCCAGCAATCGACACTCTACTCTGATCTACAGCATCAGCGGTCTTAAGTGTCTCCTAAATGATGCTCTAACATGTTGAACAAGTGGAGCAGAGGCTGCACAGACAGACTGTTCCACGTTGTTCCTCCTGGCTCAGTTGCTTATGATTCACACGTGGGACTTTAACGTGGTTTTATAGTGGTGAGGAGGGAAGCCATATGTCTTGTGTGAAGTCTCAATAAAGCATCTTCCATCTCTGAGAAGCCAGCCTGGTGTTCTCTATGTATTGCGGAAGCTGGTGGGAATGGCTACCTGCTTCAGATGGAAGGTATTGTGGCTGCTGTTGGGGATTGTGAACAACCTGACGTTCAGTACAGGGTTCACACGCGGACTGCTCAATAACATGGGGAGTGTTAATTAAGGCATATAAAGTATTAGGAAAGCCATGTTAGACTGATGAATGGACTCTCTATGTTGAAGTAATGCTGATCATGTTCATGTTGATCTTGTCTAGTGCACGTCCTGTGCAGTGTAACCTGTGTGCCTTACTCTGTCCAAGTCTATTTCCACCCTATGATTTGTCTGGCTATGCTTACTATGATCTGCCTCCACTGCTCATAAATAAAGTGTTTCCCTGTACTGAGATACACGTGACAATAAATCAAACCAATCAATCCTGGGTAAAGTATGGAATTTCTCACCCTATCAATATCTCTTTTGGAACTAAGTGATCGCTGCCACTCCTCGTGTTTCAGTATCACCATTCTTCATCTCTCACAGCTCTACGGATTAAACACTCAGCTTCTTTACTCTATCTTCATGATGCCATCATCCTTGTCTGTGGTAAGGAGATCATTCCTTACAAAGGAGATCGAAACTGTACAGAAAGCCCCTCATGCTCTCTCAGCAAGCCTCTACAACAGCAGGAAGATGGCTTTACTTACGTACTCGAATCATCTTACAATGAAGGACATCATAACATTGACTGCACCCATTACGTACACAGGGTTTGATTCGGAGCAGTCAGCATAGACTTGTGAGTAGTCGATCATACTTCCCACATGTGTTAGAGTCCTTTAATGAAGTGACCAGGAAGGTTGAAGAGAACAGAGCGGTCAACGTAGTTTGTATGGATTTCTGTAAGGCCTTTGAAAAGTTTCCACATGGCAGGCTGCTCTGGAAGGTTCCATCACGTGGAATGCTGGGGGAATTTGGCCGATTGGATACACAGTTGGCTTGTTGGTATGAAGCAGAGGGTTTAGTGGAAGGATGCTTGTCAGACTGGACGTTGGGTTCATAGCTGTTTGTTATCTATGGTTTGGTTGAGAATGTACAAGGCACGATTAGTACATTTGCAGATGACATTAAAAGAAGTGGTATCGTGATCAGTGAGGAAGTTTTTCATAAATTGCAGAAGAACTTTCATCAGGTGGGCAAGTGGGCCGAGAAATGGCAAATGGAATTTAATATAGATATGTGAAGTCTTGAATTTTGGAATCTCAAATCAAGCTGGGAGTTTCCTGGTGCATGAGAGAGTCTGAAGGGGTATAGTAGGCAAAGAGACCTTGGCGTTAAGGTGCACGTTTCCCTGAGAATGGAGTCACAGGTAGACAGGGCAGTGAAAAAGACATTTGGCACACTGGCCTTCATCAGGCAGGACATTGAGTATAGAAGTTGGGAATTTATGTTGCAGTTACAAAGGACTTTGGTAAGGCCGCACTTGAGTATTGTGTTCAGTGTTGGTCACCTTGTTAGAGGGAGGATGTCATGAAATGAGAAAAACTGCAGAAGAAATTTACAAGTACGTTGCCAGGACCCAATGGTCTGAGTTATAGGGAGAGGTAGAACAAGCTAGGACCTTTCCTTTAGAGTGTAGGAGACTGGGGGTGGGGGTTGGGGGTGAGGGGGGGATGGTGGAACGGGGATCTTATAGAGCTGTATAAGATCATGAGAGGTATGGATAGGGTGAAATATTCTCAGTGTTTTCCAAGGTGTAGAGAATCGAGGACGAGATCTGATCAGTTTAAGGTTAAAGGGGAAGGAACAAAAAGGAACCTGAGGGGCCACTTCTTTACACGGAGGGCTGGTATGCGGATAAGCTGCTCACAGATGTAGTTGAAGGTGGTATATTTACAACATTTCAAAAACATTTGGATAAATATGTGAGTAGGAAAGGACTAGAAGGATATGGGCCAACTGAAGGAAAATAGTGTTAACGTGAATAGACTTTACAAGGTGGATTCGAACTCTTCTGTTAATTAAAACCTAACACCCAGAAAAGCTCGCCTCACCTTGTAATCTGTTAAAATATGAGCGACACAGATCTCCTACATTCCACTATTTAAACAAATATTTGAAAGTTAGTTCATAACTTTAATAGTGATCACTAAACAACAACTATTCAGAAATGCAAGCCTCTCTTTTCTTAACTACGTACTATCTGACTCCAACTCTATAAAAGTATGCTATTTCAACAATCCACATATTAAACATTATAATCTCAATACTACGCAGTCTCCATCTTTCCCGCTGTGTTCTCTCTTCCAGCAGCTGATGTCCCAGGGTCATGTTTTATTTTTACTGCAAGTAGGTTTGACATGAACATGTATCTTTGATAGAGAGTGTTTGAGATGGCCAGTTAGTGCTCCTGCTCTACAGCAGTTACTCTGTTGTTGGATGACAGTGACTCTCCCTCTAGTGTTCAAAGTCCTGTGTTTATATACTTCCCATATCAAAATAAATCTCATACTTTGCAGGTGCCCAAACAAAAATATCGAAATTCCATTGGTTTCTGGTCTGCTAAGCGTTATTTAAACCCTTTAGTTGTTGTTGTCAAAACAGCAACCAAAACTCAGGTATCCATTTCCCACCGAATGGTGACATGTGGATCAGCCTGACCTTTAGCTGGCATCTGTGGCTATACTTTCTATTCAGCAAAACCCGTTCTGTCTTAAAGTGACCTGACATCCTTTCGGCTTCATAACACCTCCCTCATTCAGAAATAAAATGAACCATTATTAGAAGAAGATGTCTTCATTTCTTTTCCTTTAATTCTTAATCCCATTATTATGAAGTACAAAAGTCATTAATCAAAGTTGCACAATTCGTAACAATTCTGCACACATATATAACACTGGAATAAGTCAAATTTTATCTAAACTTTTTCCTTTAAATTCGCGATAACACATCTGCTGTCAAATTTTAGAACCCACAGCATGTACATTTTGTAGGTTTAACGTCGGTAACATAAGACTCCAATGAATCAGTCTCATATTTTGGCTTTAACTAGTCTTAAAAAATGCGAGAAGATTGTTGTTGTTGTTCACAACCAACTCCGACAATTTGCTTGTCATATAAACATTAAAATAGTGTCAGGGCAGTACGAAACTCAATCATTCTTTTTCAGTAATGGAGATTTTGTATTGTTTTTTCTGGTGGATATTGAGTTTTGTCAACAAGTAGCCAACTGTCCATTCAATTCTATCATCATTTTTCTGTATCAATACATCTCCAACCCCTACATACCTAGCACAAATGCAATTTTCAAAGGGTTTCAAAATATTTAGTGCAGCTAAAACTGGTGCGGTGATTAATGCTGCTTTAAAATTCTCAAATGCCTCCTGGCATTGTTCTGTCCCCCACAATTCTGTGCTCTTCTTCAGTAAATCCATCAGTGGTGTCAATACGCTGCTGAAGTTTGGAACAAACTTCCGATAGAATCCACTCAGTTCCAAAAATCGAAGCACCTCATTCTTCGAGGTGGCTGTGAAAATTTCATATACGATCATTAACACAAAGGAAGTAAACTGAGTAGATCTATTTGGGGCATCTCCGATGGGAAGCAATTTAATGGGGCACCTTTATCCCAATCATTCAGGCAATCCTGACAGGACTGCAGATGCAGTCTGAAAATTGCGTCGCTGGAAAAGCACAGCAGTTCAGGCAGCATCCGAGGGGCAAGAGAGTTGACGTTTCAGGTACAAATCCTTCATCGGAAAGTGGGGGGCAAGGAAGAGGGAAAGAGGCTGAGAAATAAATAGGAGATTGGGGGTGGAGCTGGATGGGAGGTAGTTTGGATGGTGATAGGTAGATGCAGGTGTGGTGTGACGGTATTCGGTCGGAGAGGAGGGTGTAGTGGATAGGTGGTAGGACAGCTGGAACCCTCAAAATATACAGTATCGACTTTGACTTCACCAAATTCCAAATCTCTCCTTCCCCAACCTCATAATAGATCGAATCGTTCAAATTAGCACCACCCTTTTGAACTGTCCCAAATTTCCATCTTCCTTCCCACCTATCTCGTCCATGCTCCTCTCCGACATAAAACTATCAAAACCAACTTTATCATTCGATCACCTTCCCAGTGACCCTCCGGCCAGCCCAGCTCCTACTGTCCTATATATCTATCAGTCGCCTTGTCCCCCCACCACATTCCTAACGATGGGTTTATGCTTGATATGTCGATTGTTCTACTCTTTGGATGCTCCCCGATCTGTTGTGCTTTTCTGGGGCCTCACTTCTCAACTGTTAGAGAGTGAGCAGACCCCGTATCTCACAAAATTATAATTTCTTATCCACGCCTCCCTCTCCCCCCTCTGCCACCTTTCTGAGTAAACTTTATCCACAGAGACGAATTCTTTACAGAGATCAGGCACTGATTCCATACGCAGCCCCTGCCTAGGATGTACACTCTCCTGCAGCTCCTCCGCTCTGCTTGGAGTCTCTTTTACGGGTTTCACTAATGTCACTGGCTTAACCTCATTTACCACAGCTTTTACCAAAGTGACTTCCTTCAATTCCCAGCATTGTTTGTCCCAGCTTACTGCAGTGAAAACAGCTATTCCCAGTGTCCTTCTTAAACCATCGGCACTGTAATTTTTATGTGTTCCACTTCATTATAGTGTGAACACGTGAGGCCTTTCCCCACCTTTCAACCCGTTGGGCTACTTTTTTCACCTGTGATAAACTATTGCCACTGTGATTTACTCTATGTCTTGGTGCGTAGGATCTGCCCTTCTTCCAATTTCTATCCTTCACAGGATGAATTTCATCTCATGCACCAAAACATATTTACCTGCCATTTCTTCCACGTTTCTCACTTCTTGAACTTTCTGTTCATTCACATGAATTCTTAACATCTTTGGAAGCGAGTCTTTAAACATCTCCAGCAGAATAATCTCCCTTCGAGCCCCATTTTTAAGACCCACACCCATGTATCAAAATGACTGTATTTAATTTTTCAAACTCAACATAATTCTGACCTCGTTCCATCATTATATTTCTAAACCTCTGTCTATATATTTCTAGTACCAATTCATAAACACTCAAAATGGCCTGTTCGACATCTGCATAATCTCTTGACCTCTCAGCGCTGCATATATCTCACTAACTGTGCCCAACAACTTAGTCTGAACTAGCGTTACTCACAAGTTCACTGGACACACCATCTGCCAAGCCAATATTACCAATGTAATAAAAAAGTTTTTGACATTTTTCTCACCGAAATATGGCAATGTATTAACATAGTTGTATACATCTCTCTGTCCTCCCTTCATCTCCATCCTGCTAATTTAACTTTCTTATCTAATTCCCAACTTCTGGTTTTCAAATTCTCTCTCTTTCTTTTCGTCTCTTTCTCTTACTCTTTTTACCTCTCTCACGCTTTCTGTCTCTTTCTTTGTCTTCTAACTCCAGTTGCCTTATTTGCAATTTACGCTTTTCTCACTCGACTGCAGTTGTCTGTTTGTCTGATACATCAAATTGCTTGACCATCTCCATTACAATTTCAGCTTTCCTTTTGTCCCTGGTGAAACCCAATTCTAATCTATTTGTTAATTCTAAAAGTATGCCCTTCCTCTGTCTGTCTAAACTTTCTTGGCAAACTTGGGAATCATCTTCCAACCCCAGAACTTCTTTAGGAATGTTAAAAGCCATTTCTTTTAATTTAACCAACCACAAGGAAACAAAATTAAATGAATTATCTCACCTGTGTTATTTAACTGTCAAGTGATGTAATCTGCTGGGTCCTTTTGTACCCCAAATCTGTTCAAATCCCATACGACAAGCCCTCAAACTGTTATGATGTCGATGTCGAACCCCAATATTAATTAAAACCACACCCACAAAAGCTCACATCGTCTCTTAGTCTGTTCAAATATGAGTGACAGAGAAGTCCCAAATTCCACTATCAAAAGAAAAATAACAATTTATATGCATCTGGGCTTGAAGGTTTGTTTTCAAATGATTCGTCACCATGACTAGGTAACATCATCAATGAGAGTCTCTGGTGATACACTGGTGGTATGTCCTGCCTCCCTGTTTATGGGTTTTGGTTTCTTAAGGTGGGTGATGTCATTTCCAGTTCTTATTTTCAAGGGAAGATATAATCTAAATTGCTGTGTTTATTAATGTACTTCTGTTTGGATTGCCATGCGTCTCAGAACGTTTGTGTGTGTGTTTATTTTGCCTGTCCTAGTCCCTGTCAAATTGGTGTCCTTCTTTGTCTGTATGTATCTAACAAGTGATAGTGGGTCATGTCTTTTAGTGGCCAGCTGGTGTTCATGTATCCTGGTAGCACGACAACAGGAGAGCTAAAATGGAGGAAAAATGATTTTATATACACTGTTTAATCAGTGTGTGTTCAGATAAGGAAGATTGCTTATATGTGTATAACACATTCTGAATGAACAACGGAGACAGTGTTAACGAAAAATGGTGCACATGATGTATAATATTTATGAAGCATTAAAACATTATTTGATCCTCATCTGAAGTGATATGTTCCCCTTCTCTCAACGTTCACCCTTTTATGGGATTCCCTACTACTGTCTATCATTCTTATCAGGATGTGTGTTATAAATCTTGCTTATGGTGTCCCAACATATTTCAGTTAATCCCCTTTCTGTCAGGAATTAAATATATTGGCCTGTTGAGTTCTTTCCAAAGCTAGTGTCTGTCATATTGTTGGAGAGAAAACTTCTGGCATCAGACCCAGCATTTGAATATATTACTCTGTTGTACATGAACTGTACAAAGGAATACAACACACAGGAATTACCAAAACATTGAGGGATATACATCTACTTCTTTCGGTAATCTAGTTTTCGCATTTCTCACATCTCCATGTCTATACCCTCTCTCTCCTTCTCTCTTTGATTATAGTTAAGAAATCCCCCAATTATCCTTCGTGTTCCTTCTCTCAAAACTCCTTCTTTCAGTTTATATCTGTTGTTCTCTTCTTGATGTAATGTAATTATAATTGAGCAATGTAACTACAAAGACATTCGGGAGGAGCTGGAGAGAGTTATTTGGAAGGAGAGCCGAGGAGGAAAGACCATCCCCTTATCTGGGGATAATTCAGAAGATTTTAACATTCATCCCAAAGAAGATGAAACATACTCATGGGATGACAAGGCAACCACGAGCGATAAGGCAGGTCAGGACATCATCAAATTAAAAGAATAAACATACAATGTGATGAAGATTTTTGGGAATCTAGAAAATTTATTGGCTCTGAAGCTACATAAGGCTGGTATCACTGATACTAAAGAGCTCTTAATCATGGTCAGGGACAGAAACAATGGGAAACACATTTACTTTAAACGCAGAAGATGGCATTACTCAGTGAAAAGATTCAGATGGATTAAACAATTGAATAAAAATCTGTTAAATGTTTTTGTGGAATGTATCAGATTGAAAGCATGACCCGGGAAAGACACTCAGCAGAACGAAAATTTGAAAACGGAAGTACTATCACATTAGAAACAAGAGTAGGTCACTGAGTACAGAGCTGATGGATGAATGGGTCTCAATGTGAACTGGGGAACAGACAGCAGAATTGCATTGCAGATATTGCAGCTCAAAACTATGTAATCATGTAGTGCTGCAGACGACTGCAGCAGGAGAAACAGATCTCCATTCAACCTCAACCTGCAACATTTTTTCCCAGGGATAATCCTTCAGTCTGCCATTACTATCAACACGATCTATAGCTCAGTGACAAGTGTGGATGAACATGTCAGGGTTAGAACCAAGTGAAAATAAACCTGATGCTAACATATAAAAGCTACCGCACTTGACAAACAGATCTGATCGAAGCTCTGCAGTCCTGCCACATTCAGTCATGAATGGTGATGGACGATTAAACAAATGACAGAGGAAAGCGCTCTACAAGCATCCCCATCCTAAATAATCAAATAGCCATGCAGCCTCAATGTAAAATACAAGAATGTGGTATCTGCACCATCCTCAGCCAGAAGTGTTGAGCCGATGATCCAACTCACCCTCGCCATGATGTCCACAGAATCACCAATGCCAGACATCAACCAAGTCGATCCGCTGCAATTGACATGAAGAAACAGTTGAACAAATGTCGTTTGTACTGTGTTCAGCTGTTTCTTCATATCAATTGCAGCGGATCGACTTGGATGAAGGCTGGCATCTGTGATTCTCTGGGCATCATGGCGAAGGTGAGTTGGATCATTGGCTCAACACTTCTGGCTGAGGATGGTACAGACACTACATCCTTGTCTTTTACACTGACACCAATCCTGCAATAGAACTGAAGACTTGTGCTGCACAGCAAGCTGTGTCCCTGGAGAAGCTGTTTCATTCTAGTTTCAACTCTGACATCTACCTGTCAATGTGGAAAATTACACAGATACATACATTCCCCTAAAAGGGGGATACTTACAATTTGAACAATTACCACTCCCTCAGTCCCATCACGACAGTCAAATTGGTGGGAGTTTGTTTTGACAGAGCTGTCACGCAGCACAGAAATAATCCGCTCAATGTTGTTTCTGATAGGTCCCCATGTGGAGATGGTGCTGTTGTGGAAACGTCATTGGATTACAAATTCAGACCATGATAATGCTCTGCCAGAGGCTGGAAGTTAAAAACAAATAATAAATTATCCAGATCTAAAATCTGGTGTCAGTAATAGTTACCCTGAAGCCAATGTTGATTGTCAACGGCAGTTTGCTTATTCAATGTACTTTCAGGAAGTGAATCTCCCGTACTTTCCTGGTCTGGCCTAAAAGTGACTCCAGACGCACAGCCATGTGGTAAACTCTTCAATGGTCTCTCAAATGGCTCCAAAATTATCATCAATGCTTCTTATCTGTCTCGCCCTGTCAGACTTTTATTTACTTCAGTGAGGTCTCCACTCATTTTCCTAAAGCCCATGGAATACAGGCTCTGTCGCCCCAAACTCTGCTCCTACAAAAGCCTGTCATCCCGAGATCAGTTGGGTCATCCTTCACTGCTCTCCAAACTTGTCAGTTTTATCCTTTATTAGGTAAGGAGACAAAAACTGCACACAATACTGTACAATATTCGAGATGGGGGCTCACCAATGCCCTGTGCAGCGACAGTAAGACCCCCTTACTCCTGGACTCAAATCCCCCTGAAATGAAGTTCAACACGATTCATCTTCCTAACTGCATTCTGATCCTGTCATATTGCTTTCAGTGACTGTTGTAAAGGAAGATCCAGATACGTTTTCAATGTTACAACTACCCAACTGGTGGGTCGACATACACAGGTAATTGTCCCAATTCCATTCCTAGCATTGACTCCTGGCTTCAGAACTCACTGCCCTGTCTGGACGGCGGAGGTCGGTGAATAATGAAACGAAAAGAAGGCGTAAGTCCCTTTCTAGAGTAACATTTTCCAACCTTTTCAAATGCACTTTGGAAGAAGGAACCATACAGGGGAGGACTCAATGAATGGCAGCACAGTAGGAAGCTCAGAGGGTGCTTCTCCACACAGCCTTGAATGTGACTGGACTGGGTAATACACAAGTTGTGAAAGCATTGGCGCCCGAAAACATAGCCTTCATTCATCGAGGCATAGATATGTTATGCCAAGATGGAATACTGTGTATAGTTCTGAGAGCCACATTACAGTAAGGATGTGATTGTACTCGAGGGAGTGCAGAGGAGATTCACGAGGATGTTCCCTGGGATGGAGCATATCAGCGATGGAGAGAGGCTGGATAAGCTCAGGTTGTTTACATTGGAGCAGAAAAGGCTGAGGGGACATGATACAGAAGGATAAGATTACGAGGGGCATGGACAGTGTGGATAGACAACAGCTGTTCCATTTAGTCAGAGGGAGAAGAACAAGGGGGAGCACATTCTTAAAGTGCAGGGTTTGAGATTTAGAGGGGATTAGAGGATCGTTTTGCACCGAGGGTTTTGGTGTCTGGAATGTACTATCGGAGAGGGAGTTGACACGGGTAACCTCATAGCTGTTACAAAGTACTTGGGACGACCTCTTGAAGTGTTATAACATTCCCAGCTATGGGGCTCGTTTAGAAAAGTGGGACTAATGTAGACCGTGCTGTACTTCTGATGGTGCAGAGTCCATGCTTCTATGAGTGCATGGTTGTGCAAGGTCAATCATTGAGAAGCTTACAACAGGAATTGATGGGTTTCAGAACACTCTATATGCACAAGGGTTATAAGAGTGAACTTGTAACCGCTTCATAAAGTGTGTCAATGGCAAAATTAAGGGAAAAGAACGTGCAGCTTCGTTACAGTCTGAAACCACAAAATGGAGAGTGGAGAACAGGGAAATGGCAGAACTATGCAGCCAATATTTCAGTTATGTCTTCACAGAAGCAAACAAAACGAAAAGCAATCTTCTCAGGAATACAGGAAACTTTAATCTGGTGGGAAGAAAGCGAATAGAATGAAATTAGCAAATAAGCGTTATGGAGAATGTATTTTAACTGACAGTAATGGGCTGAGACAAAGGCAACAGAGATTTATCAAATGGGAATCATATCTGAGAAACTAATTTTAGCAAAACTATGGAGAAGCAATCAATGCAATACGATTGGATTTTCAGAAAGCTTTTTGATAAATTCCCAAGCCTCCAATACAAATTAGAAACATATGAACCTGGGGCTAATAGAAGGGCATGGTTATAGAATGGTAGAGCGAACAGGAAACAGTGAGTAGGAATAAAATATTTTTTTTAGAGAAGAGGTCTCGGGGGTATAGCAGGATTCAGTGCTTGGGCATTAGCTATTTCAAATACACACCAAACTTTTGTTAGAGGGAATCAAATGCAATATTTCCAAGCCTGCTGATGACACTAATCAATATCGGATTGTGAGTGGGTGAGGAAGATGAAAGAAAAACTCCAGTGTGACTGAGGCACGTGGAGTGTCTGTGCAAGTATGAGACAATGAAGAGCAATGTGGGTAGAAGTGACGTTGTGCCCTTTGATGGGAAAAAACACCACGGCAGCCTACCATTTGAAAATCTCCTATAATCGATGCCTCGATGAATGAAGGCTATGTTTATGGGCCCCGATGCTTTCTCAACTTGTGTATTACCCTGTCCAGTCACATACAGGGATGTGTGGAGAAGCACACTCTGAGCTTCCTAGTGTGCTGCCATTCATTGAGTACTCCCCTGACTGGTTCCGTCTTCGAAAGTGCATCACCTCATATTTATCAACGTTACAGTCCATTGGCCATTGATCTGACCATCTGACCATTCCATCTGTATCTTCCTGTAACATAAGACCTTCCTCCTCACTGCAAACCACCGGCCAATCTTTGTGTCCAACACAAACTTGCTCATCTCACTCTCCCCACTCCCGTCCATATTCACAGATACGCCATTTATGAATACCACAAATTATAAGGTTAAAGATCACACAACTCCAGAATATAGTCCAACAGGTATATTCGGAGACATTAGCTTTTGAAGCGTTGCTTCTTCATCAGGTGGTTGTGCACTTTGAAAGCTCGCGCCTCCGAATAAACCTGGTGTTCTATAACCTGCTGTTGTGTGATTTTTAACTTTGTCCACCCCAGTCCAATACCAGCACCTCCGAATCCCAAATATTAAGGGGAACGACGCTGATTCCTGTGGTACACCATTGGGCACTAGCCTCCAGTCACACAAACAGCCTTCTACCACCGCCCTCTGTCTCCTACCGGTAAAGTGGATTTAGATGCAACTTGGCAAGTCATTAATGGGTCCTACCTGTTCCCTGATTATTCTTTTCTGATTGACACACTGCAGATTATCTGGATATTTGCCAATAATATTGCCCTGCTAGAAGGTTTCAGTTCCCCTGTATTAATCAGTCCTCTCCGACTGAAGAATTTACTCCTTATTGCGGAATTCAATGGCCTGTCCCTTATCTTGCCATTATTTGTCTTAAATGTGGAGTAGACAGCCAGGGAAGCATTCTGTTTATTTCCACCTTATCATAGGCTTTATGAATTTTCTAAATTTCACTGTGATCACCTCTCATTCTATGAACAGTTATAGATCATAGGCCAAGTTTCCTCATCAGGCAATCTCGCCATCAGTGGGATTAAACTGGAGAATGTCTATTGCATTTCCTCTGTGGTCAGTATATTCTTTCTCAGATTAGATCCCCAAAACTGGACACAATACTCCAGATACAGTCTCACCAACCATGTACACAATACTCCAGGTACAGTCTCACCAACCCTGTACACAATACTCCAGGTACAGTCTCACCAAACCTGTACACAATACTCCAGGTACAGTCTCACCAACCCTGTACACAATACACCAGGTACAGTCTCACCAACCATGTACATAATACTCCAGGTACAGTCTCACTAACCCTGTACACAATACTCCAGGTACAGTCTCACCAACCATGTACACAATACTCCAGGTACAGTCTCACCAACAATGTATACTATACTCCAGGTACAGTCTCACTAACCCTGTACACAATACTGCAGGTACAGTCTCACCCACCCTGTACAAAATACTCCAGGTACAGTCTCAGCAACCCTGTACACAATACTCCAGGTACAGTCTCACTAACCCTGTACACAATACTCCAGGTACAGTCTCACCAACCCTGTACACAATACTCCAGGTACAGTCTCACCAACCATGTACACACTACTCCAGGTACACTCTCACTAACCCTGTTCACAAGACTCCAGGTGCAATCTCACCAACCCTGTACACCATACTCCAGGTAAAGTCTCACCAACCGTGTACACAATTCTCCAGGTACAGTCTCACCAACCCTGTACACAACAGTCCATGTACAGTCTCACCAACCCTGTACACAATAGTCCAGATGCAATCTCACCAACCCTGTACACAGTACTCCAGATACAGTCTCACCAACCCTGTACACAATACTCCAGGTACAGTCTCACCAACCCTGTACAAAATACTCCAGGTACAGTCTCACCAACCCTGTACACAATACTCCAGGTACAGTCTCACTAACCCTATACACAATACCCCAGGTACAGTCTCACCAACCCTGCACACAAGACTCCAGGTACAGTCTCACCAATCCTGTACACAATACTCCAAATACAGTCTCACCAACCCTGTACACAATACTCCAGGTGCAATCTCAGCAACCCTGTACACCATACTCCAGGTAAAGTCTCACCAACCGTGTACACAATTCTCCAGCTCCAGGCTCACCAACCCTGCACACAATAGTCCATGTACAGTCTCACCAACGCTGTACACAATACTCCAGGTACAGTCTCACCAACCCTGTACACACTACTCCAGGTACAATCTCACCAACCCTGTACACAATAGTCCAGGTATTGTCTCACCAACCCTGTACACAATACTCCAGGTACAGTCTCACCAACTCTGTACACAATAGTCCAGGTACAGTCTCACCAGTATTGTACACAACAGTCCAGATGCATTCTCACCAACCCTGTACACAATACTCCAGCAACAGTCTCACCAACAATGTACACAATACCCCAGATGCAGTCTCACCAACCCTGTACACAATACTCCAGGTACAGTCTCACCAATCCTGGACACAATACTCCAGGTACAGTCTCACCAACCCCGTACACAATACTCCAGGTACAGTCTCACAAACACGCTGTGAAACTACTTCAACACGTCGTTGCATCGATATTCTGACGCCTTTCATTGAAGGTGAACTCAAATTTAACTTGCCACTTACATACATTCTTCCTAATACCCTTCAAAACATTCCGAAGTTATCGAGTATAATATCTGTCAAAAATGTATACTGATTCTCTTCAATGTTGCTGTTAATTTCTACATGTCCAATATTGCATCCTGCCTCATCGATTCCAAACGTTTCTCTGCAGACGTCAAGTTAATTGGTCTGCATTTCTTCACGCTATCACTTTTTCCCTTTCTAGATGTTTGGACCCCTTCCATTTATCTACCTACCATGCTTGGATCACGTTTATTACTTTCCATTTATCTACAATGGCTTTCCTGCCTCTGTGGAATATACAGGAAAATAAAACACAGCCATTGACAGTGCAATTAATACTTCAATGCTGATTTATTTCTGGCATTTTGAAATGAATTACATTTGTTTCGTTAGACATGGCAATGCTTAATAAAGCTACATGTTAAAGTACTACCTTGTTACTGATATGAATTGACTTTGTGTCTTTAGTTCCACAA
The DNA here is from genome assembly GCF_047496795.1 of Chiloscyllium punctatum. Classification (NCBI taxonomy): domain Eukaryota; kingdom Metazoa; phylum Chordata; class Chondrichthyes; order Orectolobiformes; family Hemiscylliidae; genus Chiloscyllium; species Chiloscyllium punctatum. Next base: position 21,072,437 of record NC_092756.1, read on the forward strand.
GCCATATACGATCACTTGGTATTTCTGGATGATTTTCTGGTTTTTTTTCCATGATGACAGATGCAGAGTAACAGTTATTTTCTCGGCCATTTCGCTGTACTCCACAATAGACTCTCCTCTCCAGATTACAAGTTTCCACATTTGACCTGACTTTTGTTTTGTTTCCCTTGAAATACAGATTGCACATTTATGCAGTCCTCGTGTTCCTGTGGGAGCATGCATATTCGCTTTTTGATTTCCTTATCATTTTTATCGCCCTCCTTTGCTGTATTGTAAATTTCTGACATTTCTCAGGTTTCTACAATGTCTGGAATTCTTCGGAAGTCACTTCTTATAATTAAAATAATCTTCAATTTGTTATGTTAACCATCATTAAGTCACTTTATCACTCTTTGGTGTTTTTACCTTTAAGAAATACTTTTTTTTCAAACTTTGCAGTACTTCCATAAAACGGATACATCGAAGAACATTGCAAGAAGACAGAGAAGAGATTGCAGGGGCCTGGCTGATATTATTACATCATCGCTGTCCACAGGTGATATCCCGAATGACTGGAGGACAGGGAATGCTGTGCCCTTATTCAAGAAGGGCTACAAAGAAAAACTTGGGAACTATAGACCAGTAAACGAGACATCTGTAGTAGGTGAGGTACTTGAGGAGATTCTGAGAAATAAGATATACATACATTTGAAAAGTCAGGGAGTGATTAGGAGCAGTCAGCACGGCTTTGTGTATGGAAGAGCATGGCTCACAAATCTCTTAGAGTTCTTTGATGAAGTGACCAGCAACATTGACGAGAGCAGGGTGGTATACGTAGTCTAATTGATTTTAGTAAGGCCTTCAATTAGGGTTCATATGGTACGCTGCTCTGGAAGGTTAAATTGCATGGAATGGAGTGGGAACATGGCAAATTAGATACAAAATTGTCTTGATGGTAGGAAGCAGAGAGTCATAGTGAAAGGATGTTTGTCGGACTGGAGGCCTGTCACTAGTGGAGTGTCTCAATGGTCGGTGCTGGGACTATTACTGTTTGCTTTATGTTTAATGATTCAGTTTATAATGTACAAGGCATGATTAGTAAGATTGAAGATGACACTAAATGATGTGGTCTCGTGGACAGTGAGGGAGATTATCAGGCATTGCAGCAGGACCTTGAACATTTGGGGGCGTGGGCCAAGAAATGGCAAATGCAATTGAATATGAATAAATGTGAGTTCTTGCATTTTGCAAAGTCAATTCAAGGTCGGAGTTTCATGGTGAATCGTTGGGTCTTAAGGAGTGTAGTAGAACAGACGGACCCTGGAATTCAGGTGCATGGTTCTCCGAAAGTTGATTCAGAGATAGACAGGGCAGTGAAGTAGGCTTATGTCACACTGGCCTTCATCAGTCTGGGCATTGAATATCGAAGTTGGGGAGTTATGTTGCAGTTATACACGATGTTGGTGAGGTGACAGGATGTTGTTGCGTTGTATTCAGTTTTGTCCACTTTGCTAAGGGAAGGATCTTATTAAACTGGAAAGAGTGCACAAGAAATTTACATGTAAGTTGCCAAGGACTCTGTGTTCTGGATTTTAAGGAGAGGTTGGACAAGCTCGGAATTTTTAACTTTAGAGTGTATGAGACTGATGGAGATCTGATGGAAGTGAATAAGATCATGGGAGGCACTCAGTCCTTTTTCCCTAGGGTTGGGCAATCCCGGACTAGAGGGCATCACTTTAAGGTCAGAGGAGAAAGAATAAAAGGGAACCTGAGGAGCAAGTTTTTTACACACAGGGTGGTACTAGTATGGAATAAGCTGCCAGTAGAAGTGGTTGAGGTGGGTACATTAACAACACTTAACAGGTATTTGGACAAATACTTGGATAGGAAAGGATTAGAAGAATACCGGGCAAAAGCAGGGAAATAGGATAAGTGTGAATGGGCATTTTGTTCGGTACAGACCACTTTGGGCTGAAGGGAATATTTTTGTACTGTAGGACTCTATGACTCAAGCAACCATTGCTTGTCTCTCACAGAATGTTATATTGCACTTTTACAATTCACTGGAAATAACTTGACGCTCACGCCTCCAGGCTTCCTCGATGTTTGACTATAATGTTCAAAATGTCTATATTGCATCACAATTCCTCAAAGCTGCTTCAGCGCACGGTTAGTAATTAGTTCTCCAGACCACACAACACCAAATCCGAAATAACCTGCTTTCTAGTTTGGTTCACAACATACTCTCCAACTACCTGATATACACTTATGGAACTTATTTTTCACAACTTGAGCAGTCACTTAGTTAACGCAGTTTCGATGCAACTTCACAACATCCAGTATTACTGCAGCACCCACGATTATTTGTTACTCATTTACAGGATGAAGGTGTCCCATTTATAACCAGCATTTATTGCCCATTGCTGAGCGCAGTTAAGAGTCAACAGCGTTGCCTTGGACTGGAGTCACATGCAGGTCAGGGCAGGCCAGGTAAGGACAGCAGTTTTCTTCCCTAAAGGTCATCAGTGAACCAAATGAGATTTTCCAACAATCGACAATGGATTTATGGCCATCATAAACCCTTGATTCCAGAAACTTATTGAATTCACATTCCACATTCTGCCATGCCAGGGTTCGAACTCGGGTACTCAGAACACTACCTGGGTCTCTGGGCTAAGATACCAGCGGTAATATCACTATGTCATTGCATCCCCTTGCATATATTTGCATATCCAATTTCCAGAGCATATGATGCAAAATATTTGCGCGACAGGTTGGTCTCGATATATAACATATTGATGTTTACTTCTACTTATATTTGTAAGATCCACCCAAACTGATTCTGTGGAATCTGAGGGACAGGATCTGTGAAGTTATTAGTGACAGACTTGGACAAGATGCTTGGGGAATCTCACCTCGACGCTCAGAAGATCTGAAGAATTGGTCAGCAATTCAAGACACGCATCCATATCTTCCCCGCTCTGCCAGAATAGCTGTCATCGTATTCTCTCTGCTCCCTCACACTCACTGTATATCTGTTTTAACAAATATCTCCGAAAAAGGCTCACACTCTATCTCCAAATAAGGCTCAAGCAGGACCACACTCACTGTTGAATTCATACCTTCCCTCCCCAACTTTTTCTGTCACTGATGCAATAGCCCCGCACACTAATAACACTGCATGGATACAAAACTGTGGTCAGACTCCCTCTGGACTTCACCCTTACCCCCTCCAGCACTAACAGCAGGGACACCCACTCCTACCCTCATTCCTTCCCTGCCCGTACCCCATTCCAGGAGAAACAGCCCGGGATTGGACAGCAAGTGCCACCGTGGTGGCGGAGTGCCCGATATCCGTTCCCTCATCCCCTTATCCTGACATGTGGGGAGGATCCTGGAAAGGCTGGAGAGGACCAGGAGGTCTTGTGTGGAGATTCTGAAAGATCCACGTCCCACCAACTGAGTAAGGAGCAATATTCAGTCAAGTGCAATTCTCAATTTAAACCCACTGTCAGTTCCAACCTCATCTCTCTCACTCGCGAAAGAACAGATATCCCATTGCACAGAGATGCAAACATTGAAATACACAGAAGTATTGGTAATACCCCAATATACTAACATGCACAATGCATACAAGAAGATAGGCATATTTACACATAGAAACATACACAGTTAGACACACACACACAGACAGAAACACAGATCAAAACACACAGTCCGATACACAGACAGACAGATGTAGTCACACAAATACACAGATAACAAGCACATGGACACACACACACTCATACATACACACACAAAGACCCAGACACTAGCGTCATTAAGACATAAATATTTTTTTTTTACTTATGAGGAGATCAAGGATTCCAGGGAGAAGTTAGGATGTTGAGGAACTTATAAGAAATGATTGAATGATATGTCAGAATTGATTGTCCAAATGGCCTAATTCTGTTCCTTTCTTTCAGGCTTGTGTGGTGTCATGTATTATCGGGCATTCTCTTCCTGAGACAGCAGCAGAGTTTGGGTTTGATACATGTTTGATTGGAAAGAGTCAGTGGTAATGTGGGGCTGAGTTGGAGGGCGGAATGGTTTTTGTCTATTCCTAGTTATTGCATCCTTATATCCGAAAAGGGGCAGTCATTTGATGTGAGGTTCACAGTTTTAAAATAATGGGTCATATATTGAATTAAGGATGTCCCTTTCCCTTTCGTGTTGTGCTACCTGTGATATCTTCATCCTCAGGGAGCAATGAAGATAAGGTTATTGAAGATATTCAAGGCTGAGCTCGACTGATCTTTGCTGGACAAAAGAGTCAATGTTTATTGGGAACAGACAGGAGTCGGATGGTTCGACACAATCGGATCAGCAATGAGGATTCTGAATGGTGCAGCCGAAAGTTCAACTGTCGCCCCTATCGAATGTGTTGTTCCTTCAATCCAGCCCTCGATGCTGTTACAGAGATATACTGTTGCCCCTACCCTAAGTGCTGTTTCCTCAATCCACCCCTCGAGTCTGTTAAAGGGTAGGGGACCACCCCATTCAGCCACACAGGATCGTTACAATGATTTGGGAGGAGACCATTCTGCCCCTCGAATGAATTACACAGGAATATAGAAAGAAGTACTTCAGCTCGTTGAGTACATTACACAGCACAGGAGGAGGCCATTCAACCCGGCTGAACTGCTGCAGAGGAACAGGGATGCTGTCGTTAACAGAAAATAGATAGTAGAGATAAATGCATATTTTTAATAAAACTGTTACTAGTTTTGCCTCGGAGACCACTGTGTGGTCATCAATGATCATTAATCTATGTCAAATATCTGATGAAGGGACTGAATGGATCAAAGCTGAACTACCTTGTGCACCAAGATGATCATTCGATATATCTTCAAATGGAGGTAGCGAATCTGCATTATGATATCGACAGGGAAGGTTCGTGAGCAAAACTTTGTCTATTGTGGTAGGAAGGATAGAACAGCTGGAAGCAATTTAAATGGAGAGAGATCGCAGAACTCTGTGATGCAGATGTATTTCATATTCCTGGTACACGAATCATATGAAGTCTGCTGATGTAGCAAGAGATTTGGAAGTTAAGTGGAATGATGCTGTTTGTGGCAATGGGTATTGGGTTTAATAAGGAACGTTTTACTGCATCTCTACAGGGCATTGCTGAGACCATATCAGATACACTGGGTGCAGTGTTGATCCTCTAAACTAAAACAAAACCGGCTTTAACTCATTTTGAAGATGTTCAAAGATGCTTCCCTTTACTCATTCCTGAAATGAAGGCCTTTTGTTATCGGGGATTATCTGCTAAGGACTTAGATGAGAAATCTTATTGAAGCACGATTTTCAGAAAAGTGTTTCAGCTGGATACATATTTTCTCTTGTTAAGGAGACTAAAGTTAGAGAATTTTTTTATGAACGTGATGTGTTGATAGAAACACAATTATTATGAAGATACCAACCCATTTACGAAAATTACGCAGACACATATAAAGATGTCATCAAACTATAAAGCGGGCACTTTTTTTTGCTAATGAAAGGCACTGTGCACAACAGCAATGATGCACCGGCATACAGCATACAGTCTATTATCATCCATTCCATAGAATATTCATGGAGAGTGCACATGGCTCAGTTTGGTGTTCAGTTAACATTACAGTATTTTTCCACACGGAGAGGAAGAAAAATATTAACTGCCTCTAAAGCAGCAGCCAATTGGTCTTTCTATCTTACTTTGATGTGCCTGAAAACAAGGTGTAAGAGCGGAAAATCCCTGAGTCATCTTTACCACTCGTGGAGGATTCATGGTGAGAATTCATAGGAATCTCTCCATTGCCTGAAGCAAAGGGAATTCAGCCAAATCCAACTGTTCCGCGAAAAATCCGCATTCCTAGACATTTGTGTGAGCAGAATAACTTCAAAGGCAGAAAAATATTTGGACACTCGATTATTTTACCATTCGTTCAGAGTTCAAATTTCTTTGTCCCACATTTTTGTAGAAAATTATCGAGTCTGATACCTATTTCATTGGCCACGGCACTCAACTGGTTACATTTAAAATTTGCTTTCACCAGTAGAGGAGTGGGAAAAGACATCAGTAACCCTCGGACATTGGTCAGTGCACGATCAAGAGATTCTCAAAAGGCTATTAAACTTTGTGATGATTGGATATTTCCATTTATTCCAAAATTGTGTACGTTAAACATTTGACAGATAAATGAGAGTAGGAAAATGGTACACAGACAGAAAAGTGCTGCTGAGACCATAATCAGATCATAGTGTGTGGTGGAGCAGTGACACAGTGTCTGATGACACACTTTTGCTCCACAGTCCCATGTTGCTATGTTGCATTCAGTCCCTCACAGCTCCTGCACTGGTGCAGATGGAGGCCACTTGCTCCAAATACCCTGGTCCACAGTAACACAGGATCTCATTCAATCCCTCCAAACTGTCACACACGGTTTGGGGTGGGTTGGAAAATGTTACTTGGAAAACTAGTCTGGGTTCGAAAGACGCCTCTGGTCTCTTTACAGAGTGCCTCCTCTCTGCAACTTGTGCTTCATTTGTTGGTAATTGTCTAGACCAAGATTCATTTTGAATAAAGCCCCGAACCTCATCCAGAGATGACTCAAAGTGCTTTGCTCTCTCTGATTACAACATTCAATAATAGAACATCGAGGAACATTGCAACCTTTAACCTTGTAATTACAGAAAATATGAACATAAGGAACAGTATCAGTTAATTCGGACGGTGAAGCCATTGTATACGATCATGGCTGATCTACTGTTAGCATTAACTCGTCTTTAATACCCACTCCTTCACACCCACCAGCTCTCTGACAGGTCAAATATACATCTACCTCTTCTTTAAATACTTTTTGTGATCTAGCTCCCTTAACTCTCTCGCCCAGATAATTCCTGACATTGATTACTCTCTGGGAGAGGAAAACACTCCCCAATCAGACACTGTCACCTATTGATATGAACAAGAGGTGAACACAGGGGCTCAGGACAGAGTGCATGGCCTTGATATAAAGGCAGTATTTGACTGAGGATGTCATCGGGACCACCTACTTATTTGAACTTAATGGGAATCAGGTGTACCCTCCTCACTGGTTGAGGTCTTTCAGAGCACAAAGGAAGATGTTCTTGTGCTGTGGCTGCCAATCCTCTCAGCCACAGGACATCTCTTCAGGAGATCCTCAGGTTAACTTCCTCAGCACAAACATATTCAGCTCCTTTGTCAACGTCTACGAACCCCCGGTGCCCGCCATCCATCATAAGATCAGAGCAGGGTGATCACTGAAGATCACACAATATTCAGAACATATTGTCACCCCTCAGCTCCTGAACCAGTCTCTGTGTCCATATGCAGCAAGACCTAGACAGCATTCAGGTTTGTGCTGTTAAAGTGTCGTTAACATTCATGTGACAACACGGCCAGACACTGCACATTTCCACAGTTAAAACAGGGGCTCATCAGCACCTTAAGCTGTCTGCACACGGATATGTTGAAGTCATTCAACCATCGAAATGAGTGAACAAGAAGAGGGACAGCCCAATCAATCCTCCTGCCTGTTCCACAGGAAGAGGAGGGGTCGGGTCAGTACATGAGCTGTTAAACAAGAACAGGCAGAGCCCAATCAGGCCTTTGAACCTGTTCCCTGGGACCAGGAGGAGGCCATTTAGCCCCTCAAGAATCTTACATAGGACCAGGAGGGTGCCATTGATGCTTCAACCTGAAAAACCAATGGAGCAGAGAATGAACTCACAGACGGCTCACAATGCTCCTCGTGGCTCCATTGCCTGTGGGACACATGATACTCCAGCCTGTTTTGCCGGCAGTGAGGAAAGATGTCAAATGTTTTGTGCCAAGTCGCAAAGATTTATCTTCCATCTCCGACAAGATGGGCACATGTTCTCCATGGAGGTCAGAAGCTGGTTTTGAAGACTTAACTGTTTTAGTATGAAGGTATTGTGCCTGCTGTCAGGATTGTACATAACGTGAAGTTCTATGCAGGATCACATACCAAATGTACTGTGTTAATGTTGGGAGAGTTTAGTCAAAGACTGGCTCTCTCTCTCCCTCTCCCTTTCTCTCTCAATCTTAGTGGGGAGTGGCGTGGAGTGAGAGGAACGTTCTCAGAGGCTCTTAAACTATCGAGAATCATGTAAAACAAATTACAAACAAGCCATAGAATTTATCACAGTATCAGTCTCTGTTTGGAACATAATGAGTGACTGTCCATACACTTAAGGTTCAATGCAGTCACAGCTTATTCCCACAAAGCGCCTCAGATGGTATAATCATCCCAACAATGAGTCTGGTGAAACTCCTTTATACTCTTTCTGCCAAGAGGATTATTCCTTATAAAAGAGAGAAACTCTGTCCACAATACCCCAAAAACTATCTCAGCAACACTCTCAGGGTTGATCACAATAATTCTGTTCTCTCATTTAGCTGTCTCAGCTTCTTTCTTGTACCGTAAAAAGCCATTACTTCTCTCTACACTGCAAATGATGTGGAATGTAGAAGATCCTTACAACTGTACATCAGCATCAATAAATTCATCACCAGAGGTGACGATGGAGATGGATATCACTCTCTGATGGACACTCAATCAGAAAGAACTCGCTCGAAACAGGAAATGGTCACCTACCTGAATGGAAATGACTTGCAGGAGCATGGAAATCGGGCAGAGGAAGGGAGTTATCTTTTCTTTTGTTCTGCTCTCACGGGATGTGTGCAGTCCTTGTCAGGCCAGCATATTATGCCGATATTGTTCTGAGTGGCTGGTTCAGCTGTTCCACAGGACAGTAAAGAGTAAAAAACATTGCTGTGGTTTTGCAGTTACACAGAGACCTGACCACGGAACGATGACCCATTGACTTCTCTACAGGACATGAGGCAAGCAGATAGGCTTCTGTTTAAAGCAAGTGGTGATGATTTCATTTGCGTTCCATCAACTTCCTCATGGGATATCAAAAGATTATTATTCTCTGCCTCTCAATTAAGATTCAATTACATGAGCACCATGCTCTGTCTGTCCATCTGACAGATTCTGTGGAGAGAACAAACTAACCATCTCAAGTGCAAATATTTTGTGACAGAAGCATAGTTAGAAGGGATTTGAAAGAGTTATATCTGGATTTAAGATATAAGGCGCAAACGATGGATTATTCAGCAGTTGCACTAAGGCTGAGAAGGAGACTAAAATGTCCTGATAGTAGTCTTGGGCAGGATTGGTGAGTGGGGAGAATATGTAGAAATGTACATATGAATGCAGAAAAAAGATCATGGAGATTAAGAATAGTCTGGTTTCTCCTCGCGCATTGTTGAGTAAGTTGTGAATAGCAATTTGCCAGTTATAATTTGCAAAGAATACATTTTTTGACTGGATCTGAAAATGATGACTTTCAAAATCTAAAATTTGAATATGGACAGCAATTCAGTTAACCTTGGCTTAATGGTCAGATGGAATGACTTACCAGGAACACCAACTGTAGCGAGGATGGGATAGTAACCACCTTAAATAATCTAAAGGATATCTTCGATCCGTGATGCTAATAAAATCCAAGGCTGAGAAAGGTAGTAACGACCCGAGGATAAACTGTTGTGTGTTATTGTAATATTCCAGTCTAAATTTCTCAGATTCTGATCCATTATTTGAACATTCCAGTCTATTGTTCTCAGAGTCTGATCTCTCCTCCCCCATCTATCTAGCTGCTGACCCCTGTTAGTCCTGTCGGTGATGCTTCCGCCCATACTATGGGATAATACATTAAACTGAGTCCCGAATTAATAGAATAGGCAAACTCTCTTTTGACGCATTTCGGATCCACGGAGACTGATATCAATCACAGTCACTGAAAAAATAGCTCCAGCCAACGCCTTTCAATGCAATATTGTTTTATTAAAATTCAAAACAATGATTAAAATTTTGACATTCTGGATGCGGTCTGTAAGGGTGACTGATGGAGCAAATGTTGAGGCCAGTAGATCAATTGAGTGTAACCATTCAATCTGCCTTGAATATGGGAGTAATGCTGGAGTTTTTTCAGAATGTAAACATGCTTCTCTGTTTATAAATGCAAACATAAATTCTGTAACTAGTGATAAACCATTATAATTTCAATAAAACATTGAGACAATTTTTATAGTTCATAATCTGAGGGGCATGTGTGCCTGAGACAACATGGGGTTATAACAGACAAATGGCATGGATATATTAACTGAGAATTGTATGTGAAAAATGCAATTCAGTTTGTTATTCCAGGATCAGAGGGGGCAGATGAGGGTTGGGCTATTGATGCTATTGATGTTAATGAAGTGTGACGAAGTGTTATTTACTGGACTTCAATTGCAGTATGAGTATGGCATGGTGAAGGAGACAGAATACAGCGAGCATTGGGGGACATGGCAGTACAGACTGAAGGGAGAGACAATAATATTCCCCAGTCATCAGTATTGGAATGTTACTCTTTATGACTCATATGGAGAACAGATTCAAGGATGCATCTAAAGTGAGGAATGAGGACTAAACTCTGTTTTTGAACACAAAATACAGGGACAAAATCATTTTCTCTCCATACTAAATTACGGAAAGTACAATGTGATTAGATACTTTAAAGTCACTCATGGTATTGAGCTACATAAATTGAAATGTGCATTACAAAACCGTGGACGTGGTGTACAAACTTTATCAATCATTGTTTGACGCGCAGCTGAGATGCTGATTTCCCCTCTGTTATGATCCACCTCACTGAGTTGCTCTGGCGCAGTATCACAGTGGCGAGGTGGGGTTCTCAGTTTCTGCTGCTGTTCACCCAGTCTATTTAAATTAATCCACCTTCTCGCTGTAAAAAAATCGCTTTGCCTTTTGGACTCTCTTCAACTGTCAGCAACTCAGCTCTGTGATATTATTGGCGATAAATGATCTGAGACCACAGCCAGTATCAACACAATTCTCAGAGGGTATGGCACAAGACAAAGGCTATGCCATCCATGAGAATTGATAAATAAAACTTTCATTTTCTGTCTGATTCTGTCTCTCACCCCTCGTGCTGTCTTCTGATCTATCTTCGTTTAACACCCCTCCAATCACTGCCTGTTTCCAAATTGTGCAGTTTTACAGCTTGATGTTCTAGCCATTTTGGAGAAATGGATAGATCAGGGACTAACATGATTGTTGTAAGTTCTGGGGTTTAGTTCCATCATTAAGAACAGAGAAGTTATTAAAAGGGGGGAGGGTGTCATTGTATTACGGTGGCAGCAAGGATTGTTGATTAGGACTCGTCCAAGAGGTAGTATGGGAAGTGGTTCGAAACAGGAAAGGAGAGATCACCCTGTTGAGAGTTCTCTATAGACCTCTGAAAAGTTCCAGAGATGTAGAGGAAAGGATAACAAATATGATACTGGATAGGAGCGTAAGTAACAGAGTACTTGCTATGGAGGACTTTAACTTTCCAAATATTGACCGGAAACTCTACAGTTCAAGTATTTTATACAGGTCAGTTTTTGTCCAGTGTGTGCAGAATGGTTTCCTGACACAGTATGTAGATAGGCCAACAAGGGATGAGGCCAAATTGGATTTGGTATTGGTAATGAACCAGACCAGATGTTTGATTTGGAGACAGGTGAACATTTGGTGATAGTGACCACAATTCAGTCATGTTTACTGTAGCGATGGAAAGGGACATGGATATAACAGGTTAATGCAAGGAGAGTACCAAAGTATCTTCCTCGAAGCTGGATTTGACATGAGAAGACAATGGTTTCCTTAATCCTCAGCTCAGATCAAAAGAGAGATCAAGGATACACTTCGGTTTTACAACAAAAAACATTATTGTTATATGGTCTGTGTTGCAATGATCATACACAACGTAGACAGTGTCCCCTCCACACCCCTTCTGCAGAACCAATCTTGTAAAACAATTAATCAATGATGGACACTCCCAGGGACAGCCCTAAGTTCTTATTTGTTTCAGATGTTTAACGGCTTTTGTTATCTCTAGGCCTTGGGATCTTTCTATAATGCATTCCAAAGTTCAGGGCTATGCTCTTTTTAGTCATGCCAATCATTGTTTATCTTGAAGGATTGCATTCCTTCTATTCTCCATTGGGCAGGCTATCTCTTACAAATTACATTGTCATATTTTGCATTAAAAAGTTGATTCTGTTACAAAATTCATATTATTATTATTATTATTTTTACTGTTAACCTTTCTTTGAAAATGCCTGGCATCTCTTTAAGATTTTATTATTACGTTGAAATCTGTCTCCATGATTATTTACCAAATCTGTAACTAGAAGTTATCACTATTGTAAATAGTTTCAAAGGCACGGCCAGCTTCGTAAAGACAATTTGAGTTGCTGTTATTGTGGCTGAACACATCCTTAATGAGATCAGAATAAGTTACCTTTCGTAATGATTCTTCAAAGTTTTTCTGCTACAATTTCATTATTTCATCCGTGTTCTGTTACAAATCATCAATTTAAAACAAAGAACGGTCTTTATCACTACGTTAGCATGTTTCAGAATCTTGCGAATCAGATTATTCTTTGTTTTGCCTTGGAGTAATTACCTTCTCAAAAGCCTTTTTTCACTAATGCTGAAACAACCTATTTTAAATTCTGGCTATTTTGCGGCTGTTCAAAAACAGACAGTTGAAGTAGACTTTTAAATTTCGGCCACTCCATGTCTCTTTAAAAAAAGGCAGCTCCAACTCTCACTATGATCTGCCAGAACTGCGTATAAACAAAGGGACTCACTCTACTTAGATACATGCGACAATTAATCCTATCAAATATAATTAAACCAATTCATATGATAGAGAGGGCGAAATTCTCACAAGCTTAACACACCCAGATTGAAGCTCTGCAGCCTGCCACATCCGGACAAAAATCGTGATAGACGATTAAAAAACTAACTGGTGGAGTGGGTTCCACAATAATCCCCATCCTATCAATGGATCAGCTCTGCACATCAGTGTAAAAGACAAGGTAATAATATCTGTACCATCCTCAGCCAGGGGTGTTGAGTCGATGATTCAACTCACCGTCATCATGATGCCCACAGAATCACAGATCAGTCTTCAACCAATTCGATTCCCTGCCCGTGACATGAAGAAACAGCTGAACACATTAGATACGTCAAAGGCAATGGGCCCTGATCCCATTCCTGCAATAGGACTGAAGACTTGTGCTGCACAACAAGCCGTGTCCCTGGGGAAGCTGTTTCATTCCAGCTCCAACTCTGATATCTCCCTGGAAATGTGGAAAATTACTCAGCTATGCCCAGACCCTTAAGAGGACAATAATTATAATCTGACCAACTCCAACTCCCTCAGTCTCATCACGACAGCCAAATTGGTGTGAATTATTTTTGACAGAGCTGTCGAGCAGCACAGAGAAAACCTGCTGAGTGTGGTTTCCGTTGGGTCCCCATGTGGAGATGGTGCAGTTGTGGAAATGTCATTGGATTACTAATCCAGACCAGACTAATGATATGGCAGCTGGGGGGGTAAGTTAAAAACAATTAATTAAATATCGTGATCTCTAATCTGGTGTCAGTAACAGTGACCTTGAAGCCAGTATTGATTGTACACACCAATATGTTTCCCCGATGTACTTTCAGGAAACAAATCTCCTGTGGTTTCTGGCCTAAAAGTGACTTCAGACAAACAGGCATGTGATAAACTCTTCAAGGGTTTCTGAAACAGTTAACGAAGATATTGTATTGTACCAAACTGCTCCGAGGTCTTAAAGGACAAACCAGGACAGAACACACAGCACGAGCCTCGGAATCGGAAAAGGGAACCGGAAACACAGTCCTGTTGACCCTGCAGAGACCTCCTAACTAAGATCTCAGAGTTTGTGTCAACATTTGTAGAGCTTTCCCACGGACCACACAGAAACATCAGGAATGGAGTAGGCCATACAGTACATTGAGCCTCCCCTTTCTAGTTCACAGATGAACATCTTCTCAATGCACTTTCCCTACATATTGTACATATCGCTTAATGTGATTAACCTTGTGAAGCTATAAAATAGGAACTGCAGTTGTCCGTTTGGTGTGTCGAGTTTACGACCCAATTCAATATAATGATCGCCCGTCCTTTATTTCCAGTATTCCAGCTCTCTCCCCCATCCCTTCAGTGTCTGGACATCCTGATTAGTCTTTCGTGCCTTGTCTTCCACCGTCTAACGTGGGAGAGAATTATCCAGGTTCATTAGGCTGAGTGCAGATTCTAATCTCAATCAAGTGTGACCTGAGCGCACCTAATACTGTGGCCCATTGTTTTCGACGTCCCAGCCAGGTGAATTATCATCCCTGCTTCCAATCTGTCTCCTCCCTGCCAGTGTTTTATATATCTCAGTGCGATCCCCACTCATTTTCCTAAAGCCCATGGAATATCGGCCCAGTTGCCCCATCCTCTGCTCCCACAACAAGCCTGTCATCCCAGAAATCAGTCTGGTCATTCTTTGCTGCAACCACCAGAGTCAGGTTATTCCTTTGTTGGGTAATGACAACACTGCACAATGTTCGAGATGGGATCTCACCAAGGCCCTGTACAGCTGCAGTAATACACCCTTACTTCTGGAATCAAATCCTCCTGAAATGAAGATCAACACACCATTTATCTTCCTAATTGCATTCTGCTCCTGCAGTATGACTTTCAGTGACTGTCGTACAGGGAGATCCCAGATCCTTTTCATAGTTACAGCTCCCCAATTGGTGGGTCTGTGTAAACTGGTCTGTGTGATAATGTATTCCCAGTATTGGCTTCTGCCTTCAGAACTCACTGACCTGCATAGAACGCGGAGGTCTGTCCAAACAAAAACAAAAAATAAGTTTATTTCCCTTTATAGATCGACATTTCTCAACCACTCACTTTTCAAATGTTCCTCTGGCATTCTCTTGTTCCCAACAAAGTAGACAACATCACATCTATACACACTGCTCTTCATCTGCCACATATTTACTCATTCACTCCATTTGTCTCAATCACCTTGAAATTGTTTACACATCCTCCTTACCTTTCAAAGTCCTAGTTCCGTCAGCAGTCTTGGAAACCTTGCATTTGATTCCCTCAACGAGATGTTTGAGATGTATTGTGAATATCTAGGGCCCAAGCACCAATCATTGCGATGCTGCAGGAGCCTTCCAAACTGAAAACCATCCATTTATTCCTACTCACTGTTTCCTGTCAGCTCTCCTACTGTAACACCATGTCCATGTATTATCCCCTATTCCATGTGCTTTTACTTTGCACACTAGGCTTGGGACCTAATTAAAAATCTTGCTGAAAATCCAAGTTCACTGCCTCTCTTAGAGAGGGTGATCAGAGAGGGTATCACAGCTACAGAAGTTACCATTAATGAGGAGACTCTGCCTACTGAGTCAGTATGGGTGGAAATTAGGAACAGTAAGGGAGCAGTCACCTCATTAGGGGTTTTCTACAGCCCCGCCAATAGCAGCAGGGAGATTGAAGAAAGCATAGGTAGGCAGATTTTGGTAAAGTCTGAATGTAATAGGGTTTTTGTAATGGGTGACTTTAATTTTCCCAATATTGATTGGAACTACCTTCAAGCAGGTGGTTTGGAAGGAGCTGTTTTTGTAAGGTGTATTCAGGAGGGTTTCCTAACTCAGTACGTTGACAGGCCGACGAGGGGAGAGGCCATTTTAGATTTGGTGGCCTGCAATGAGCCGTGGCAGGTGTCAGATCTTGCGGTGGGAGAGCATTTTGGTGATAGTGACCACAACTGCCTCACATTCTACATAGTATTGGAGAAGGAGAGAAGCAGGCACAATGGGAGGATATTTAATTGGGCAAAAGGAAAATATGATGCTTTCAGACAGACTTGGGAAGCATGGCCTGGGAGCAATTTTTCGATGGAAAGGGCATTATAGATATGTGGAAACTTTTTAAGGAACAGTTATTGCGAGTCATGCATAAATGTGTTCCTCTGAGACAGGCAAGAAGGGGAAAGATAAAGGAACCTTGGATGACGAGAGCGGAGGAGCTTCTCGTCAAAAGAGAGAAGGCAGCTTACGTAAGGTGGAGGAAGCAAGGGTCTTCCTCAGCTCTAGAGGATTACAGGCAGGCGAGGAAGGAGCTCAAAAATGGTCTGAGGAGTGCCAGGAGGGGGCACGAAAAAGGCTTGGCAGGACGGATTAGGGAGAATTCAAAGGCATTTTACATGTATGTGAGGATATAAGAAAATGATCAAAGAAAGAGTAGGGCCGATCAGGGATAGCATAGGGAACTTGTGTATAGAGTCTGAGGAGGTAGGGCAAGCCCTAAATGAGTTTTTTGCTTCTGTCTTTATGAAGGAAAAGGACCTTGTAGTGAATGAAACCATTGAAGAGGGGGTAAGCATGCTGGAACGGATAGAGATTGAGGAAGCGGACGTGCTGAAAATGTTGACAAACATCATGATTGACAAGTCACCAGGGCCAGACCAGATTTGGCCTCGGCTGCTTTGGGAAGCGAGAAATGTGATTGCTTCGCCGCTTGCAAAGATCTGCATCCTCGCTCTACATTGGAGTCGTACCTGAGGACTGGAGGGAGGCAAATGTAATTCCTCTCTTCAAGAAAGGAAATAGTGAAATCCCCGGAAATTACAGACAGTCAGTCTCACGTCTGTCGTCTTCAAGGTATCAGAAAGGATACTGAGTGATAGGATTTATGACCTTCTGGAAGAGCATGGCTTGATTAAATGCAGTCAGCACGGCTTTGTGAGGGGTAGCGCATGCCTCACAAATCTTATAGAGTACTTTGAGGATGTTACTAGGCAAGTTGATGAGGGTAAAACTTTGAACGTTGTGTATATGGACTTCAGCAAGGCATTTGATAAGGTTTCCCATGGTAGGCTCGTTCAGAAGTTCAGGAGGAATGGGATACAGGGAAATTTAGCAGACTGGATAAAGAATTGGCTGTTCGACAGAAGACAGCGAGTGGTGGTGGAAGGAAAGTATTTTGCCTCGAAGTCAGTAGACAGTAGTGTTCCACACGGCTCTGTTCTTCTGCCTCAATTCTTTGTAATCTTTATTAATGACTTGGTTGAGGAGATTGAAGGATGGATTACCAAGTTTGCAGATGACGGAAAGATTGGAGGTGTCGTTGACAGTATAAAGGGCTGTTGTAGGCTGCAGTGTGACATTGACAGGATGCAGACATGGGTTAAGAGGTGGCAGATGGAGTTCAAACTGGATAAATGCGAAGTGATGCATTTTGGAAGGTCGAACTTGAAAGTTGAGTACAGGATTAAACCCAGGAGTCTTGGCAGTGTGGAGGAAAAGTGCGATTTTGGTGTGCAGGTACATAGATCGCTTAAAATTGCCACCTAAGTGGAGAGGGTTGTTAAGATAGCATATGGTGTTTTGGCTTTCATTGACAGGGGGAGTGAGTTAAAGAGCCGTGAGATCTTATTGCAGCTCTATAAAACTTTGGTTAGACCGCACTTGGAATTCTATGTCCAGTTCTGGTCGCCCTATTATAGGATAGATGTGAATGCTTTGGAGAGAGTTCAGAGGAGGTTTACGATGATGCTGCCTGGAATGGAGGGCTTATCTTACGAGGAGAGGTTGACTGAGCTAGGACTTTTTTCATTGGAAAAATGAAGGTAGAGGGGGACCTAATTGACGTGTACAAGACAAGGAGAGACATAGATAGTGTTGATAGTCATCGACTTTTTCCCAGGGCAGAAATTGTTAACACGAGTGGTCATAGTTTTAAGCTGTTTGGCAGAAAGTATAGACGGGATGTCAGAGGCGGGTTCTTTATGCAGAGAATTGTGAGAGCATGGAATGCGTTGCCAGCACCAGTTGTGGAAGCGAGGTCATTGGGGATATTTAAGAGACTGCTGGGCATGCATATGGCCACAGACATTTGAGGGTTCGTACATTAAGTTTACCTCAAATAAGGATCAATGGTCGGCACAACATCGTGGGCTGAAGGAACTTTTCTGTGCTGTACTGTTCTAAGTTCTATGTTCTCTTGCTTCTCTGTATTTAATGTGCCAGTAAGTTTCTCAAATACGTTTCCCATTTCATCATTGTGTGTTGATTTTTTTTGAAGCCCATTATTTTCAGTTCCAATAAGTTCTTCAAATTAGTTTATTTTCTAATTTCATGCTATATTCTTTTCTCCTCAGTCTCAGGTTTTCTCCTATTGCTGGGAAAGCTTTGTTTATCTCTTTTTTTGTGAAGACAGAAGTGAAGTAGTTGTGTCATGTTTCTCTGTTTTCCATTCTCCGTTCCCTGGTTCCTGACTGGAAGAAAGCTGACACTTCGACTAAAAAGAACAGCTGTTGTCTATTACCTCTGTCCATGCCCATTGTAATCTTAAACCTGAATTACTTACCCACTCAACTTTCTCTGCTCCAAGGGAAACAGCTCGAGCTTATCCAGCCTCTCTCCACAGCTCATATGTTCCATCCCAGGGAACATCTCAGTGAATCTCCTCTGCATCTCATTCAGCACAATCACATCCTTTCTGTAGTATGGCTGCCAGAACTGCAC
Organism: Chiloscyllium punctatum; assembly: GCF_047496795.1. Classification (NCBI taxonomy): domain Eukaryota; kingdom Metazoa; phylum Chordata; class Chondrichthyes; order Orectolobiformes; family Hemiscylliidae; genus Chiloscyllium; species Chiloscyllium punctatum. The sequence goes on from NC_092756.1 coordinate 21,090,952, forward strand.
ACAGTATTTACTTTGGCCTTACCAAAGTGCCATCAGCCTCTTATAATGTTTGGGTCAACGAACAAAGACTATTCCTACGGTTCTGCCTAACTCATCAATGATCATAACCAGTCACATTCAGGAATGTGTGGAGAAGCACGCTCTGAGTTTCTTAGTGTGCTGTCATTCAGTGAATATTCCCATATCTGGTTCCTTCTTCCAAAGCGCATAGTCTCATATTCATCAGGGTTACATTCCATCTGGCATTGTCCTGCCCATCTGACCAATCCATCTGCATCTTCCTGTAACATAAGGCCTTCCGCCTCACTGCCAACCACCCGGCCAAACTTTCTGTCAAGCACAAACTAGCTTATCACACTCCCCTACCCACTTCACATTAACATCACTTATGAATACCACGAATAATAAGGGACAGAGTACTGATCTCTGCGATACACCAGGAGACATTGGTCTCCAGTCACACAAGTAGCCTTCTACCATGAAGTTGAGTTTGGATGCAACTTGGCAAGTCATTGATATATCATACCTGCTCCCTGCTTGTTCTAATCCACTTGGCATACATGTAGAATATTTAGGGATTCTCCCTAATCTTGCCCTGCCAGCAGGCTTCCATGGCCTTCTGTTAGTCGGTCTCATCTGAGTGAAGAATTTCCTCGTTATTATGGTCTTAAATGGCCTGTCCCTTATCCTGCGTTTATTTGCCTTAAATGTCGAGTAGAAAGTGAGGACGGCAGATGCTGGCGATCAGAGCTGAAAATGTGTTGCTGGAAAAGCGCAGCAGGTCAGGCAGCATCCAAGGAACAGGAGAATCGACGTTTTGGGCATCAGCCCTTCTTCAGGAATGTAGAGTAGACAGCCAGAGAAACATTCTTTTTATTTCCACCTTGTTACATGTTTTGTAGATTTTCTAGATTTCACTGCGATCACCTGCCGTTCATTGAAACTGGAGAGATCACGTGACAAGACTCCCCATCGGAAAAGCTTGTCATCTGAGGGATTAATCTGGAGAATGTCCATTGCACGTCCTCTGTGATCAGTATACTCTTTCTTAGATAAGGTCACCAACACTACACAATACTCGAGGTACTCTCTCATCAACACTCTATACAATTGCATCATGATGTCTTTATGTCTATAATCCGATTCCCTAAAAAGAAGCCCAAACTAGCTTTACCTTTCCAATTACATGTATTCTTCCAAATACTATTCACGTTAATTGCAGTTACGAACTCACTGCATGACTTCTTATAGAAAGACTTCTGAAAATCCAAATACACGACTTCCACTGGTTGTCCATTGTGTATACTGCAAGAAACAACTTCAAACAATTCCGAAGTTTGTCAGATATAATTTATCTGTCAGAAATGTATAGTGATTATCTGCAATGTTGCTGTTCATTCCTAAATACCCAATATCACATCTTATATAATAGACTCCAACTGTTTCACCACAGCTGTCAAAAGAATTGATCTGCCATCCTCCACATTATCTCTTCTTGTCTGTGTGTATAGTTGGATCATGTTTACTACCGTCCAGTCATTTACAATGGCCTTTGTAGAACGTACAGGAAGATAAAACACAGTTACCGACAGCTCAATTAATATGCTGTTTTACTTCTGGTATTTTGATATGAAGTACATCTGTCCCATCAGACATAGCAATGATCAATCTAGCTCCATTTTCAAGTACCACCTTGTTGTTGATACGAATTAACTTTATGTCTTTATTTTCACAAGTTCCATGTGATCACAGGAATTTCCTGGAGCTTTCTCCATGAAGACAGATGGAAAGTAACTGGTTAGTTTCTCTGACATTTCCTTGTTCCCCACAATAAATTCTCCCCTACCACATTTGGCCTTACTTTTGTTTTCTTTAGTACATGGATCGTAGATTTGAGCAGTCTGTGTGTTTCCTGTTTGTTTGTATTCATGTTCTTTCTGATTTCCTTCACACTTTCTTCGGCCTTCTTTTCGGAAAAGTAAATCTCTCAGAATGTTCAGGTTTCCACAATAGCTGGAATTCTTCTGAAGCTGCTTCCTTTGATTTAATGCAATCTTTAATTTCTTACATTAACCATCATTGAGTTACCTTCTCTTTCTTTGCTGTCTGTAACTTCGTGATATGTACATATTTTTCAGACTTTGCAGTATTTCGATCAATAATAACCATTGTTTGTCTCACACTAAATGTCATATTGTATTTGTCCAAATCACTTGACCCTCTAGTCTCCGGGAGTCCATGATATTTGAGGGTAAAGTTCGAAAATTGTATATTGTATGCAGCCGCCGTGTAAAGTACAACATATTAATGTCACTAATCCTCAAACGCTGCTTCACAGCAAGGTTAGTAATTAGTCCTTCTACCACACAACGCCAAATCCGAAATAACCTGCTCTCTAATTTGGTTCACAACATACTGTTCAACCTACCTAATATACACTTATGGAATTTATTTTTAATAGTATAAGCAATCATTTAGTTAACGCAGTTTAGATGCAATTTTAGATCATCAGGGATTACTGCAGTACCACAATATTTGCATACCTAATTTCCAGAGCAGAGGATGCACAAAATTTGCACAACAGTTTTGGTTTAGATATGTAAGGCAATAATGTTTGTTCCTCCTTGTTTGCAAGATCCACACAAACTGATTCTGAAGAATTTGAGGGATGTGTTCTGTCGTGTTATTTGTGATAGACGTGGGCAAGACATTGGGGAGGCTCACCCCGATGCTGAGATGACCCATCAACACAGGACAAACATCAATAACCTTCCCTGCACTGCCACGATAAGTTTCTCCGTATTCTCTCTACTTCCTCACAGTCTCTGTATACGGTATAGCACCTGCCCCCAAAAAAGGCTCTTGCTCCACCACTCTCACTATTTCATGCAACACTCTCTTTCCTTCACTCTCTCTGTCACTGAAAGCAAATTGAGTTTGAATTTATTGTTTTGCCAACATCGAACCAGAGAGATGATTTAATGCTGGGGATATAAAAATGTAAATACTTTGAAAATTGAGGTGAGAGGAGATACCATCGAGACGGAAGAAGCCTGGGGGTCAACTATTTTGCACTACAAGAAATTAGGAAATTCTTTTTATCATAGATTTTTTTTCTCATATGAAACATATTCACAATAAACAGAAATATGATGACCCAGGGAATTCATCAGCCGGAAGAGTTACTTCACAGAGGTCGGTAGCAGCTGTAAGGTTTTGAAATTAAGTTTATTTTATCTTCATAAATGTCTTATTGAAACAGCATATTGTTATAGAGTTGGGGACAGATAATAAGCAGTTGTGTGTGTGGGGGGGGTGTAGAGTTCTGAATAGTTGTCGTGTCATGTTCACTTTTAAAGTTAAAAAATAAATTGACGTTATTTTCTTTAAATAGTAAAATTTGAGAGTTCTCTGTCATTCATATTATAATTGATTACCAGGTGAGGTGAGCTTTTCTGGGGGTTTGGTTTAATTAACGGCCATGTTCACTGCCATATTGTCGCACTTGCAAAGACCAACAGAGAACAACAAAAAAGAAGAAATAAGTGTGAGAATATTAAATATGAAGTAAGCTAGTCATGTAAAGAAAGACTGTAAGAGCTTATTTCGATATATAAAATGCTAACGAGACGCAAAAAAATGTGCACTTGATCGCTAGAAATTGATACAGTAGAGATAATATTGTGGAACAAGGAAATGGCTGATGAGCTGAATAATTACGTCGGGTCAGTCTTCACACATTAAAATTGAATAGAATGTGTGCACAGAGGGTAAGGTGGCCATCACCAAGGATAAGGTGCTGGAAAAACTGAATGGCCTGACGGTAAGTAAATCACCTGGACGAGATCGACTACACTCCAGAGTTCTATGGGAGGTAGGTGCTGAGACAGTGGAAGCGTTAGTGGTGATCTTTCAGGAATCTATCGATTCAGGGAGATTCCCAGAGGACTGGAAAATCGCTAAAGTGGTACCTCTGTTTCAAAAAGGAGCAAGGCATATGACGCAAAATTATAGACTTATCAATTTAAACTTGGACTGTGGGTAAGCTCCTGGAATCCATTGTGATGGAAGAGATTTTTGAACACTTGGATGTGGATGGTAAAGTATAACAAAGTTAGCATGGTTTCATCAAGGGGAAGTCATGCCTGAAAAGTCTGTTGGAAAACCTTGAGGACGTAAAGAGCAGCTTCGAAAAAGGAAAGCCAATGGAAGTCACCCACCTGGAATTCAAGAAGGTCTTTGACAATGTACCGATAGAAGGCTACTGAGTAAGGTCAGGGCCCATGGTGTTAGAGGCGAGGTACTGGCATGGACAGAGGTTTGGCTGCCTGGCAGGAAACAGAGTGCCGATAAAAGTGTCCATCCTAGAATGTCAGTCCGTGTCAAGTGATGTTCCATAAGGCTCAGTGATGGAACCACAACTTTTTACTTTATACATTAACGATCCAGATGAAGGAACTGAAGGCATTCTGGCAACGTTTTAAGATGATACAAAAATAGGGACAGGTGACGGCGAACAGGCTGGGAGGCTCATGAAGGATTTGGACAGGTTAGTATAATTGGCAATGAAGTGGTAGGTGGAGTATAAAGTGTAAATTGTAGGAACATATACTTTGATAGGAGGACTACAAACATGGACTACTTTCCAAATGGGCAGAAAATTCATATGTCTTGGGAGTCTTACTCCAGGACTTTCTCAATGTAAACTTGCAGGTTGATTCAGTAGTTAGGAAGGAAAATGCAGTGAATGCATTTATTTTGAAAGGATTTGAATTTAAAAGCAGGGACGTACTTCTGAGGCTCTATAAGGCATTGGTCAGACCACATTTGGAGTATTGTGCGCTGTTTGAGTCCCATATCTCTGGAAAGATGTGCTGTCCTTGGAAAAGGTTCACAGGATGTTCACGAGAATGGTCCCAGGAATGAAAAGTTTAACATATGAGAATGTTTGTGGACTCTGAGTCTGTTCTTGATGGAGTTCAGAGGGATTGGGTGGGGGGTGGGTCGGATTTAATTTAAACATACAGAATACTGAATGGCTGGGACAGTGTGGATGTTGAGAAGACTTCCACTTTTAGGAGACTCTGGGTAAAAACAATAACTGCAGATGCTGGAAACCAGATTCTGGATTAGTGGTGCTGGAAGAGCACAGCAGTTCAGGCAGCATCCGAGGAGCAGTAAAATTGACGTTTCGGGCAAAAGCCCTTCATCAGGAATACAGGCAGAGAGCCTGAAGGTCGAGAGATAAGTGAGAGAAGTTTGGGGGTGGGGACAAAGTAGCATAGAGTACAATAGGTACGTTGGGGAGGGGATGAAGGTGATAGGTCGGGGAGGGTAGAGTGGATAGATGGAAAAGAAGATAGGCAGATAGGTCAAGTCATGGAGACAGGAGACTCTAGGAACCAAGGACACAACTTTAGAGTAGAGGGAACCCCTTTTAGAATGGAGATAAGGATAAACGTCTTCAGCCAGAACGTGGAGAATCTATGGAAATCATTTTTCCAGAAGGCAGTGGTGGTCAGGTCATTGAGTATATTTAAGGGATAGGTAGGTCTTGAGTATCAAAGGGATCAAGGCTTACAGGGAGAAAGCAGGAGATTGTGGTTGAGGATCTTGTCAGCCATAACTGAATGGTGGATCAGACTCGATGGGCTGAATGTCCTAATTTCTGTTCCCATGTCCGATGATCTTATGGGCGTAAACCACAGTCTATTGCTCACCTCTTTCTTACTTTGTCACTCCTGACAGCAAAATGTGAGAGTAAAAAAATCCCTGAGTCATCTTTACCAAACGTTGAAGATTCCTGTTGAGGATTCATGGGAAGGAAAGGCAATTCTACCAAACCAACTGTTCCAGGAAGAAGTCTCACACCAGCAGCTTGTTTGAGTAGTATAACCTCGGAGACAAAATAGCAGTTGGGACACATGATCACATTTCCTTTTGTTATGAGTTGAACTACTATGAAACTCTGGAAATCTTCCTTTATTATTCTTTGTCTTAAGACATGTGCATTGGTGTATGTGTCTGTACGCGTGTGACTCTGTGTCTCACATTTTTCGAGAAAATGACCGAAGTAACACTTCAAATTTGTTGTAACCAGTGGAGAAGTGAGGCTGGAAAAGTAAAAATTGACTCTCCAACATTGGTCGGAGCAGGAACGAGAAATTCTCACGGGCTGTTCAAATGGGAATTCTCTTCCCCAGAAGTTTATTCCCAAGATGGCAGCTCAACACTACGACTTCCAGAGTAATTAGACATGGTCCATAAATGTTGGTCTATCAACAACACTCACGTTCCATGAACAAATCAAAAAATGATAAACTGCAGCAGAATTGATTGAATTGGAGCAATAATGATAGAGAAATGCCTGTTGCCTTCCAGAATTGTGCTGCTTGAGTATTTGACTTTGTGCAGTTTCCCAGTATTGTGCCTGGTTGTTTGCATTTGTTGAATGTTGAGTTTGTTCAATATTTGACAGACATGTGAATGGAGGAAAATTGTGTATAGACAGAATCGTGCTGCGGAAACCAGCCAATAAGATCAGCCATGATCTTACTGTCTGGTCGAGCAATGTCAAGGTGTCTAATGACTCACTCCTGCTCCTCAGTGCTATGTTCCTAAGTTCCATTCAGTCCTGAAAACCACCTGAAAAGGAGCAGATAGAGACCACTTGCTCCAAATACCTGGACTTCAGTAACACAGGATGTCATTCAGTCAATCAACACTGTGTGGTTTGGTGTGGGTTGGAATTTGTGAAGGGAAATCCAGGCTGGGTACGAAAGAAGCCTCCCACCTCTTTACAGAGTTTCTCCTCTCTGCAAGTGGTGTTTCATTTCTTGGTCATGTTATAGATCCAGATTCACTGTGAAATCGGGCCCATATCTTTCCCAGAGATGGCTCAGAAAATACTTTTCTCTCAGTGTCCTCTACATTCAATAACATCACTTCGAGGTAAATTCCAACCATTCACTTTCCAAAGAGAGAATATAAGAATATAAGAAACAGGAGTAGGTAATTCTGATGCTCACAGCATTGTATGCGATCATGGTTGACCTACTGTTGGCATTAATTCCTCTTTAATGACCAGTTCTTCAAACCCCTCAGCTCTCCGACTGGTCAAACATCCATCTACCTCCACTTTAAATACTTGCAGTGAAATAGCTGTCCTAACTTTCTAAACCTGAGAATTCCTGACATTCACTGCCTCTGTGAGAAGAAAACACTCTGCACACAGATACCATCACGTATTAGCAGGAACAAAAGGGGTTAACTGAACTGCTCAGGTAACAGAGAATGACCCTGAAATCAAGGCAGGATTTAGCTGAAGACTTTTTCCTCGAAGCACGTAAATACCCAGAATCATGCATCCCGAGTAAAATTTAAATTACAAGCCATGGAATTCATCATCTTCTCAGTGTCTGTGTACAGCATAACGAGTGATTGTCCATCACCATCAAATTTAAATTTAATTACATCTTCGTCTCTGACAGTGCTACAGATTAACCTTCACTTACTCCTCTTTTACCGTCGCCCAGGGATTAGTCTGGTGAAATTCCTTTAAACTGTCTCTATTGCAATGAGATCACTCGATTCGATGGAGAAAAAAAATCTGTCCATAATACCCCAAATACTGCCTCAAAAACACTCTCAGTGATGATCACAATAATTTATTTCCCTCACTTCACGGTCGCCGTATCTTTATTATGACATTAAAACCCATTCATTCTCTATGTACTGCCATCGATGTGGAATTTAAAAGTTCCTTACATCTGTATGTCATCATCAGTAAATCCAACACCAGAGGTGCCTGGGGAGATGAACATCACTCTTGGAGAGAGACTCAGTCAGAAAGATTGCAGTTGAAATAGGGAATGGTCATCTACTTGAATGGAAATGAAGGGTAGGAAGAAGGAAAACAGGCAGAGGAAGGGAGATAACTTTACATTTGTTCTTCCCTCATGGTATGTGTGCAGTCCTGACAAGGCCAGTTTGTTATGCTGATCTTAAACTGTGATGGGCCTTTGTTTTCACACAAATGATAATGGTTTCACTTCAATTACATAAAGTTCCTTCATGATATATCAACAGATTAGTATATTGTTCCTCTAGATTATGCGTCAATGATTTAAGCAGCTTGCAGTGTCGGCCTGTCTGACAGGTTCTGTGCAATGAATAAGTTCACCATACTCAAGAGCAATTATTCTGCAACTGACATGTGGTTAGAAGGGACATAATAAGCTGTATCCAGACTTAACAAAGGCACAATTGATGGTTTATTCAGAAGATGCACTGACGTTGGGGAGGAGATGGTTTTATCATGATCGTGGTATTGGACGGGATTAGTGAGTGGGGAGAATATAGAAATGTAGATCTGTGCAGGACTAGAAAGATTATAGAATTTGAGAACAGTCTGGTTCCTCTGCGCATATTGGTGAGCAATTTGTCATGAGTAATTTGCACGTTATAATTTGTGAGGAATGGAATATTTCATTGGAATTGCAAATAATGACGTCCACCTTTCTAAATTTTAAATAATATGAGCAGCAATTCAAATTAACCTGGCTTTATGAACAGATAGAATGACTTACCATGAACAGCATCTATAGCGAGGATGCGATAATAACCAGCTTGAATAATCATCGATACATCTTAGATCAGCAAAACTAATGAGATCCAAGGTTGAGAAAGCCAGTAAAGACCCTCGGATAAACTCCTGTCCATTGTTGGAACATTCCATTCGAATGTTCTCAGATTCGGATCTCTCCTTCCCCTCTCTCTATATTTGCTGATCCCTGATAGTGCTGTCGGTGATGCTCCCGCTGATACTATAGGATAGCACATTGAACTGATTCCCTAATTAATAGAAGAGGAAAGCCCTCCAGTTACACATTTAGGATCTACAGAGTTAAACATCACACAATACCAGGTTATAGTCCAACAGGTTTAATTGGAAGCACACTTGCTTTCAGAGCGACGCTCCTTCATCAGGTGATAGTGGAGGGCTCGATCCTAACACAGAATTTATAGCAAAAATTTACAGTGTGATGTAACTGAAATTATACATTGAAAAATTATGTGCCTGTTAAGCCTTGCATCTGTTAGAATACAGTGATACTTTCACTTCTGTCATGTGTAAATCACAAAACCTCGGCCCGTCAGAGGCTGACAGCTAAGTTCGGTTCACATAGGGAGGGCCTCAATAGGGACCTTAGGTTCTTGTCACATTACAGCTGATCACAATTGCACTACATGCACACACAGATATTCCTACACACACACACACTCACATACACACGGACACAGGTACACACAGACGCACACACACACGCTCACACACACCCTTATAGACACACACACTCCCACACTCACACATGCACCCCCTCACACATTTGAGATACTCTGCACTCAATACACACACACACATTCTCACACTCACAACCCCCACCCCAGACAGACAGACACACACACACAGACAGACAAAGACGCACACGTACACATATATTTTGTGGGGGGAATTTGTACTTGCAGAGGTACATTGTACTTTGCTCAAAAACTGCATGCATTCATCTACAACTCTGAGCTCAAAAACTACATGGATTTATGTAAACGTCAGTTATCTCACTTTTTAGATTAGAATCAATCTAAACATCAGGTCATAGACAGAGAACACAGGGGGACAACACCTTCAATTTATTGTCTAGCTATCACCATTATTAACAGGTAACCTGACAATGCAACTTATTAAAAAAGGGTTTTGTGATTTACACATGAAAGAAGTGTATCACTGTATTCTAACAGATGCAAGGCTTAACAGACAATCAATTTTTCAATGTAGAATTTCAGTTACATCACACTGCAAATTTTTGCAATAAATTCTGTGTTAGGATCGAGCCCTCCACTATCACCTGATGAAGGAGCGTCGCTCCGAAAGCTATTGTACTTTCAATTAAACCTGTTGGACTATAACCTGGCGTTGTGTGATTTTTAAATTTGTAAACCCCAGTCCAACACCGGCATCAGCAAATCAGGATCCATTCGGACTGACATCAATTACAATCGCTGAACAAATATCTCCAGTTCGCCCATTTCAATTTAATACTGGATTAGTGGTGCTGGAAGAGCACAGCAGTTCAGGCAGCATCCAACGAGCAGCGAAATCGACGTTTCGGGCAAAAGCCCTTCATCAGGAATAAAGGCAGTGAGCCTGAAGCATGGAGAGATAAGCTTATCTCTCCATGCTTCAGGCTCACTGCCTTTATTCCTGATGAAGGGCTTTTGCCCGAAACGTCGATTTCGCTGCTCGTTGGATGCCGCCTGAACTGCTGTGCTCTTCCAGCACCACTAATCCAGTATTTGCTTTCCAGCATCTGCAGTCATTGTTTTTACCCCATTTCAATGTAATACTTCTCTTTTTTTAAAAGCACGATTAAAATTTACACATTCTGGATGGGATATGTGGGGGTGAGAGAGGGAACAAATGCTAGGGCTGGTAGAGCAATCATGTGTAAGCATTCAATCTGCCTTGGATATGGGAGCAATGCTAGAGGCTTATCAAAACATAAGCATGCTTCTCAGTTTATAAATTGAAGCATACGTTCTTTAACTAATGATCAGGCATTACAATATCAGTAAAAGATTGAGAGAACTTTTATCGTGCATGATCTGAGAAGAAAATATCCCTAAGAAGACGTGCGGTTACAACAGACACCGACATGGTTATGTTAACAGGGAATTGAACCTAAGAGATAATGGGGACTGCAGCTGTTTGATGATTCAGTGTAGGTAAAGCATGGCGGTGGAAAAGGCACAGTAAGTCAGGAAACATCCGAGGAGCAAAAGAGTCGACGTTTCAGGCAGAACCCTTCTTCAGGGCTGGCAAGGAGAAAGGAGGCTTTGAGAAAATGGGTGATGGGATGAGACTGGGGGAAAGGTAAGTGATAGGTGAGCAAAGGTAGGAGGTGATAGTGATAGATTGGTGAGGAGTGTGGAACGGAGCGGTGGGAAAGAAGATGGACATTAGGTTTCCTCAGGACGGCAGATGTGAGTCCGGAGGTTGGATCTGTGAACTGGGTTAGCCAGGGGAGATTTGTAAATCAGTGAATCCAATGTTCATTCCGTGTTTTTGCTGCCTTCTGAGGCAGAAGATGAGGTGTTACTGGTAACATCCTGGAAAATATCTTCTGAACCCTCTCCAGCTTAATAATCTCCTACCTATAACAAAACTGCACACAGTACTTCAGAAGAGGCTTTATCAATGTCCTGCACAATCTCAGCATGACATCCCAACTTCTCACCTCAAAGGTCTGAGCAATGAAGTAATCTTAAACACCCTGCGTCACAATCTTCAAAGAATTATACCTGCACCCCGGGTCACTCTTTCCTACGTAACTATCAAAAGCCAGCATTAATTGTGTAAGCCCTCCCCTTGTTTGTTTTACCAAAATGCAATATTTCACATGTTTCCATGTTAAGCCCCATCTGCCACACCTCAGCCCAGTGAGTGACATTACTGCCCCCTCACACTCCCCCTTCGGATTAAAACGACAATCCCCTCTCCAGAAGGCCTACAGACACCAGCCTTGAGTTTCCCAAAGACCCAGAGCTTGGTTTGCCTTGTGCAGGCAGAAGGAGGAGTCGATAAGGAGAAGCTGGCAAGGCAACAGTTGCCTTATATGAATTAATGATTTTAAGAAGAGGGAAGCCACATGTTAGAGATTTGAAATAGTGACTGGTGTTTTGGGCCCAGAATTGTGCTCCTTCCTCTTCTCTGGTGTTCAGTATTGATATCGACTCAAGATCCTTCATAGTTCAGAGTGTGTTGCAGGGTTTCGTTCCCTAATATAGCAGACTACTGGTAATAACTATTTAAACCGAAAATCATAGCCAAGCAATTAAAGTTGTTCAATGTTTATCTCAATGGCACAGCGAATGCACTCAACATCCTATAATTGAGGCTAATAACTTGTACTTGGTTTCAATGAGAAATCTCCCCTGTATAATTTGGTAGTGTGAACCAGAATTTAATAAATCCATACACTTCAAATATGACCCGAAATCTGGGCATGATTTAGGCCTTGTTTAATGGATGGTGCCCACGTTTCTGCGCTGGAGCTCTGGATTCGATTCTAGTCCATGACTGTCTGATAGAGCCCTATCTCTGGAGAAGGTGGTGTGTATTCATGTCCTGTGATGGTGTATCACAGCGTGTTATTCCAGGCTGATGAACAAACACACAGGAGCATCATGTTGCAGCTTTAGGGGCTAATGCTGAATGATGGTAGTGTCCCTGTCACTGTTCTGACAATTCTAGTTTTAAATCCCACAGAGCTATTTCATTATATGTTTGAACAAGTTGATTAAACTTTTTTGTAATCGTGCCTTTTTGGAGAAGGGAGAGGTAAGACTATTGAATTTGAGAATTTCGACCCAGGATGACTGAAAGCACAACCAATCGTCTTGATCAGAGTCACATTTTCACTTTCTAGAGGTTTATAGAATTATTAAGGGCATGCATAGGGTGAGCGGTCAAGGTCTTTCAAACCAGGGTAGGAGAGTCTAAAACTAGAAGGCATAGGTTTAAGGTGGGAAGAGAAAGACTTGAAAGACAATGAAGGGTAACTTTTTTTTCCTGCAGAGGATGGTGCTTCTATGGAATAAGCTGCCAAAAGAACTGTTGGAGGCTGGAGCAATTGCAGCATTTAAAAGACAATTGGGTGGCTATATGAATAGTGGGAAATGGGCCAAACGTTGGCAAACGAGACTGTATTAATTTAGAATATTTGGATGGGATGAACGAGTTGTAGGTTCTCTTTCCCTGTTGTATATCTCTACGAATCATTGATTTAATTAATGAAGATCTCTTTGCAATCTTCAATTGTTCTCCATTATGCAAACACTGTCCACTATATACCATCTGCAAAGTTGCCAATGTCCCATCTATAATTCTCATCTAAATCATTCTTATAAATAACAAACAAAAGTGAACCAACAATTTTACCTGTGGATCATCGCTGTTCACTGGCTTCCAGTTCGAAAAGCAACCATCCACGACCACCCTGTCTCCTGCCATTAAACAGATATAAACAGAAACACACACACTCTCTTTCTCTCTCTCTCTCTCATCCTTATCGAGACACAGACACAACCATGTCTTTCAGACCAAAGGTCGGTAAAGTTTTATTAAAACAAACGATCAAGAGTCACAGTGAGAAGGCAGGAGAATTGTATGGAGAAACACATCCGATAGGATCAAATAACAAAGTAGATTTGATGGGCCAAATGGCCTAATTCCAATTTCCTATGCTCTGTGGACTGACGTTGTCAGGATTATTTTCCCAAGGGTGCAGTAGAAGCTAAGTGAGATAAATACTTGACTGAAAAGTCAATGGGACTGCGGGATAGTTTTGAGGGGCTAAATGGTCTATGTGTGTTCCTATTTGTTGTGCCATTGTTTCCGAAAAGAGGAGATGACATGCAGTGAGGTTAACACGCTATGAAATGAAAGAAATCTCCCATTTCCATTTGAGGTAACGTTGTTCCTTCCTCCTTTGGATGTGCGATTGTGGCGTTCCCTTCCCCCGAGAACAGTGAAGTCTGGGTCATTGAGGATATTCAAGGCCGACCTTGACTGAACTTTGATTGACAGGGGAGTCAGTGTTTCTTGGAACAGACAGGAGAGGGGGTGTTCAGCTACAATCAGACCAGCCATGATGTTTCTAAATCAAGCAGCAGGCTGGAGGGGCCGAATGGCAACTACAGCTCCTATCTCACACGTTGTTCTGTCAATTCACCCCTCGGGGTTGATACAGAGGGAGAGAAAGATCCCATTCCGCCAGTCAGCATCGTGACAATACAGCAGGGGGAGGCCATACTGCACCTCCATGGGGTTCGACAGGAATAGAATGAAGTATTCAAATCATTTCAGTAAATTTCACAGCGCAGAGGACGCCATATAACGATTCTGTTATGCAGAAGCAGGGACGTCCTGGGTAGCTGTCAGGAAATACAGAGTGGTAATCATTACTCATTTTGTGTTTGGAAAGCTGGAACTAGTGGAATTCTTCAGTGACGTGTGTGAGGTCATCAGCAAATTACAATCCATTCCAATGAATTGGATGAAGGGGATGGAGCTCAGTTTGCTCATGCACAAGGATAATCATTCAATACGATGTCAAATGGAGACAGAGCGCCTGCAATGGGATACAGACAGGTGGAGGGCAGATCATCTGCAGTGGGAGAGAGACGGGGGAAGGGCAGAGCATCTGCAATGGGATACAGACGGGGGAGGCAGAGCGTATGCAATGGGATACGGACATGGAAGGGCAGGGCGTCTGCGGTAGCATACAGACGGGGCAGACAGAGCATCTGCAATAGGATACAGACAGTGGAGGCAAGACCGTCTGCAATGGGATACAGATAGTGTGATGGTAGGACGTCTGCAGTGGAATACAGATGGGGATGGCAAAGCGTCTGCAATGGGATACAGATGGGGGAGACAGAGAATCTGCAATAGGATACAGACAGGGTGAGGCAGAGCGTCTGCAATGGGATATGGATATTAGAGCGCAGAACCTCTGCAATGGGACACAGACACGAGGAGGGCAGAGCGTCTGCAATGGGATACAGACAGGGGAGGGCAGAGAGTCTGCAATGAGATACAGACAGAGCGAGGGCAGAGAGTCTACAATGAGATACAGATAGAGCGAGGGCAGAGAGTCTGCAAGGGGATACAGAATGGGGCGGTCAGAGCATCAAGCAATGGTATACAGACAGATGGAGGGCAGAGTGTCTGCAATGGGACACAGACTGTGAGAGGTCAGAGCATCAAGCAATGGCATCCAGACAGAGCACAGTTGTGAGCAAACCTTCAACAGAAAAAAATAACAGCACAACATATATGTGATGAGAATTTTCTGATTTGGGGAAAAGACAAAACAGCAGAAATTTTTTTAAATGTAAGGAGAATGCAGAACTCAGTGGTACAGAGAGATTTGTGTGTCTTATTACATGAATGACATCAAATTACTCTGATGATGCAGCAAGATATTTGGAAGGTAAATGGAATGATTCTGGTTCGTGCAAAAGGGGTTGGATATGATCTTAGCGATGTATTTTTCTGCATCAGTACAGAGCATTGCTGAGATCACATCTGATGTATTATGTGTCGTTATAATTGCCTAAACTGAAAAAAAAACAAAATTGCTTTCGAAACGTTTCAAAGATTTTTTTCTCTTTACTCATTCTTGGGAAGAAGGCATTACGTGATGAAGAATTAACAGTTCAGTCTGAGAATGAGGGTCGTTTTATTGACCATATAAGTTCTTGAGAAGAGTGTAGTTGGTGAATACCGGATGGATATTTCTTCTTGTGTGGGAGAATTAAACTGGGGAAATACTATAAGAATAAGTCAGTTTCAAAGGAAAGGTCATTGGAACGAAAAATTGAACTCTGATTTCTCTTCATACATGCTGCAAGACAGGCTGAGCTTTTTCAGCAATTTCTGTATTTGTTTAAGAATAAAACATATTCATCTTAACACAGATATTGGGAAGACATAAAATGCTTGTTTTTACATTTTGCAGGCACATATTAACACATCTTCAAAACAAGCAGGGCAATTTATTGTTAATGAATTGATTCTGTGTACGCCACCAGCAATAATTCACTGACCTGGAGTCGAGAATGTGATGGAGTCATATAGATCGGAGAATGTTCAAGGAGAGCTCACATGGTCCAGTTTGGGGACTGACAATGTAACTGATTTAACTTAACGATGGAAAAATGTAGGCTATCTGTGAAGGGGCAATATATTGCTCATTTTCTGTTTCCCTGTCACTCATCACAGTAATGTGCGGGAGTGAAAAAAAGCACAGTCTTACTTCCCACTCATGGAGGATTCCTGATGAGGATTATTTGATATCTGCCCATTGCCTGAAGCAAAGCTATTCAGCTACATCCAACTGTTTCAGGAAGAAATCCCATTGCCAGAAGGTTGTGCGAGCAGAATAACTTCAGAAGTTATTGTTCAAACACGACAGTGAGGGAAATAGACAGGAGATTCTGTTGCTGCAAATGTGAATCGGGGATGGTGTGTAGCCTCTCACATGCCAGTGTCCAGAATGTCTCGGAGCGGCTGCAGAACGTTCTCACCGGCGCGGGGGAAGCAGCCAGAAGTCATCGTGCACATTGGTACAACTGACACAGGTAGAAATAGTGATGAGGACCTGCAGAGTGATTATAGAGAGTGAGGGAAAAGGATAAAAGACAGGACCAGGTCAGTGGTAATATTCGGTTTACTTCCAGTGCTAGTGAGGGTAAGAACAAAAGGATATGGCAGATAAATGTGTGGCTAAAGAATTGTTGGATCACTAGGGTCAGTTGTGTGGCAGCGGTACCTGTTCAGGAAGGACAGGTTTTACCTGAACTGGAAGGGGACCAATATCCTGGCAGGCAGGTTTGCAACGGCTGCAAAGGCGGATTTCAACTCGATTGGCTGGCGTTGGGGAAGGATGGGATCCTCAACAGCAGGGATGCAAGTGTGAGGCTGGAAGGAGATGAGGTAATCTGAAACATTAAAGTGAAGCGACAGGTCAGGCTGGAACACGACAGGGAGCAAGGAATGCTTGTTGGATTAAATCGCAACTGTTTCAATGCAAGATGACTGATAGGTAAGGCCGATAAACTCAGGCCAAGGATAGGTACGTGAGACTAGGATATTGTGGGCATGACGTGTACATGGCTAATGGAGGACTGCATTGCCAGCTTAATGTACCAGGGACAGAGATGGCGGAAGGAGGGGCTGAGGAGTTTCATTTTTGATTCAGGCGAGTATAACAGAAGTGATCAGAGATAAAATAACAGATGAATCATCCTGTGAAGATTTGTCGGAGGAGCTAAGAAATAAGAAAGGAATGGTGATAGGATTTGGATTGTACTATAGGCCCCCAAATAGTAAACGAGGAATTGGGGAACAAAAATATGTAGTCAGATTGAGGAGACTTGCAGGGCAAATAGGATTGCATTAGTAGGAAATTTTAATTTTCCTAACATAGACTGGGAATGACATAGAATTAAGGACTGAGATAGGGTGTACCTATTGTGTTCAGAATAGTTTCCTCAAGCAGTAAGTAGAGGGTGCAACTCAGGAAGGGACGAAACTTACCTACTCTAAGATCTAGGGCAGGACAAGTGACTGAGGTGAGAGTGGGGGAGCACTTTAGGACCCGTGACCATAGTTCTATTAATTTTTAGATAGTTACGGAGAAGAACAAAACTTCTCCACATGTTCAAGTTCAAACTTGGGGCAAGGTGAATTTTGATGGAATTAGACAGGAGCTTGTAGGGGTGAGTTGGAGGAGTTTGTTTGCAGTCGAAGGGACCTCCTGCAAGTGGGAGGACTTTAAAAGTGAAATGTACAGTGTCTATATGTTACTGTGAGGGTAAAAGGCAAGTTTAGCAAGAATAGGGAACGCTGGACGTCAGGAGATATTGAGGCTTTGACCAGCAAAAAGGCGGTGTAGCTCAGGTCCAGGCAGGTGGATTGAGGGAATCCCTGGAGGTATATAGGGGATACAGGAGTTTACTGAATCAGGAAATCAGGCGGGCGAAAAGGGGGCACAAGGTAGCCTTGGCTGAGAAGGTTAGGGTGAATCCAAAGAGTTTCTTTAAGTATATTAAAGTAAAAAGAATAACTAAATGAGAATATGACCCCTCAAGTTCCAAAGCGGATGTCTAGAACCGTAGGAGATGTGTGAGATTCTCAATGAATATTTCTCCTCTGTCTGTACCGTGGAAAAATACATGAAGTCTTGGGAGGTAAACGAAGGTCGTTCTGATATCTTGGGGTGAGTCAATATCACAGGAGAAACGTGTTGGATGCATTAGAATGTATGTAGATGGATAAATCTCCTGTTCCTAAACAGATGGATCCAAGAATGCTGCAAGAGGCGACAGAAGAAACTACGGAGACCCTGGTTGATATTTTTGCATCATCGTTAGCTACACGTTAGGTTTCAGAATATTGGAGAGTATTAAATGTTGTGCCATTATTCAAAAAGAGAAGCAAAGAAAAATCTGGGATCTAAAGAACAGGAAACCTAACATCTGTGGTAGGTAGGTTACTTGAGAAGACTCTGAGGGATGAGATATACATGCATTTGGAAACATAGGGTTTGTTTAGAAATAGTTTTTTTTCAAATTCCCGACAGTATGGAAACAGATCATTTGGCCCAGTGACCCTCCAAACAGTAACCCACCCAGTCCCATTCCCCTACCCTATATTTACCCCTGAACAATGCACATAACATTATGGGTAATTTAGCATGGCCAATTCACATGATCCATACATCTTTGGAACGTGGGAGGAAAATGGAGCACCCAGAGGAAACACACACGAACACAGTGAGAATGTGTAAACTCCACACAGAGAGTCACCCGAAGCTGGAGCCAAACCTGGATCCATGGCACTATGAGGCAGCAGTACGAGCCACTGAACCACCATGCTACCCTTGCTTTTTTCAAAACAGTTCAATGACACAGGGACAAAATCTATTCTGCCCTTCACGCATGTTGCACGTTCCAATATCACATATTTATTCTCCACTGAAAATGACATCTTATTATTATTATTTAGTTTGTTATTATTAATTTTAATAATTATTATTAGTAGTTGTTTTAAGACTGGAAAGATTGCATGGCTTTATGAGTGGGAAGTCATGCCTCTCAAATTTGTTTGAGTTTATTGATGAAGTGACCAGGAATGTTGATGAGGTCAGGGCGGTAGACGTAGTCTGTATGGTATTCAGTAAGACCTTTGACAAGGTTACCATTGATAGGCTGCTCTGGAAGGTTAGAATCGCATGGAATCGAGAAGGAGCTGGCAAATTAGACACACAATTGTCTTCATGGTATTTTGCAGAGGGTTATAGTGGAAGGATACTCTCGGACTGGAGGCCTGTGACACATGAAGTGCCTCAGGGGCCGCTACTGGGCCCATTGATGTTTGTTTCCTGTATCAATGATATTCTTGTGAATGTACAAGGCATGATTAGGAAACTTGAAGATGACACTAAAATAGGTGGTATCGTGGAAGGTGAGGAAGTATATCTGAAATTGCAGCAGGACCTTGATCAAACTGGAGAAATGGACTGAGGAATATTTTAGCAAGGTTAGATCAAGGTTAGAGTTCCATGGTGATTGGTAGGACCTTAACAAGTATAATTGAGCAGAGGGACTATGGAGTTTAGATCCACCGTTCTCTGAAAGTGGGGTCATAGTTAGACATGGTAGTGAAGAAGGCTTTTGCCACACTAGCAAGCATCGGTCAGGACATGGAGGAGAGCAGTTGGGAAGTTATGTTGCAGTTATACAGGATGTTGCTGAGGCTGCACTTGTAGTGCTGTGTTCAGTTTTAGTCACTTTGTGATCGTAAGGATGTTTTTAAGTTGGAATGTGTGCAGACGGAATTTACAAAAAATGTTGCCAGGTCTCAACAATGTGAATTATAGGGAGAGGTTGGACAAGCGAGGACCTTTTTCTTTGGATCATAGCAGACTGAGAGGGATCTTATCGAAGTTAACATGGATAGGGTGAATAGACCCAGCCTTTTTTTCCTAGAGTTGGGGAATCAAAGAGGGGAGGGCATAAGTTAAAGATGAGAGGGGAAAGAATAAATTGGGAACTGAATGGAAACTGTTTTACACAGAGAGTGGTACACAAAGGGAATGAGGTGCCAACGGAAGTGGTTCAAGCATTTATATTAACGATATTTAACCGGCATTTGGGCAAGTACATAGACAGGAAAGGATGGGAATGCTATGGGCCAAGTGCTAGGAAGTGAGGTTAGTGTGGTTGGAGGTTTGGGTCAGCACGGACGAGTTTGGGCCAAAGGGCCTCTCTGCCTCTCTCCATGCTGTAGGACATGATGACTCTAGAATTAGAACAGCATTTGGGTCAAACTCTCATTTTTCCTTTGGTCATGAGTTCTAATCATATTTGGACAATGTTCTTTCAAATTAACATTGCAGATATTTCGCTTTTCAGTTTGTTATCGACAATACGTATGTGTGTGTATGCCTGTGTGTGTGTCTGTGCGTGTGTGTGCCTGTGTGTGTTGCTCAGTATTTTTCAAAGGAAAATATAAATGTGCATATTTGCAATATCCTCTCGTCATTCCTCTTTCCATCATAATTTGAGCAAATTTGTTTTGGTCACAGACGTGTTGTTTTAGTAGATTAAATAAATCTATCTGACTTGTTCCTAACACTGACCCTGAGACACTCTGAGAACTATATCATTGGCCATATCACCAACATAGTTATAACTGTTTTTGTGTGGGCAGTGGAGGAGTGGGGCTAGTAAAGGGAGAAGTGAGCCAAAACAACACAGGGAATTATCGACTCAATCAGCCAAAGTTAGTGTCGAGGAGTTCATTGGAGGCGATTCTGAGGGATAGGATTTACATCTATTAAGAAAAACAAGGAGTGATTGGGGATGGTCAAGATGGCTTTGTGCGATGCAAATCATGTGTCATTAATATGATTGAGTATTATGAAGAGATGACAAAGAAGATTGAAGAAGACACTGTGGTGTACATTGTTTACACAGACTTCAGTAAGGCATTTAATAAGGTTCCCCATCGTAGACAGATTACTAAAATTAGGTTATATGTAATCTTGGAAAAACCGACCAATTGGTTACCAAATTGGATTGAAGGTAATGGACTGTTTTCCAGTGGAGACCCATGGTCAGCGGTGTATGGAAAGAATCAGTGCTGAGCTCACTGCTTTTCATCACGGATATAAAAAACTTTGATGTGACTATAGTAGGCATGGTTAGTAAGTTTACAGGTAACAACAACAAAGTGGTGCAGTGGACAGTCAAGATTATCCAGAATATAATGGGACCCTTGACCATCAATGAGCCAAGAACTGGCAGGTGGTGTGTAATTTAGATATTTGTTAGGTTTTGCATTTTGGTAAGCTAAAGCAGTGCCCTGGAGAATGTTGCTGAACAAAGAGACCTACGGGTGAAAATTCATAGTTCCTTGAAAGTGGAATTTAGTTTGGTAGAGTGGTGAGGAACGTAGTTGGTCTGCTTGCCTTAATCAGTCAGAACCTTCAGTATAGAAGTTGGGGTAGCATTTTGCGCTTGGACAGGATGCAGGTGAGGCCACTTTAAGAATACTGCATCCATGTCAGTTGACTCTGCTAAAGGATGGATGTTGTTAAGCTTGAATGGGTGCAAAAAAAAATTGCAAGGATTTTCTGAATCCTCAGGGTTTGAGCGACAGGGAGATGATGAACCGGATGAGGCTTTTTCCCCTTGACTGTCAGAGACTGAATGGTGACATGACAGAAGTTTAACAAGACCTGAGGGGCATGGATAGTCTGAATGGGCAAGAACTTTTTTCCCAGTGTAGGGGCATCCAGAACTAGACGGCATAGAGTGAAGGTGACAGAGCAAAGATTGAGAAGGGACCTGAAGGGAAACTTTGTCATACAGAGGCTGGTGGGTGTACTGTCAGAGGAAGTGGTGAAAGTCGGTACAATTACACGTTTAAAATGTATATGGATAGTTACATAAATAGGAATGGTTAAGAGGGATGTGGGCCAAATGCTGAAAAGTAGGACGAGATCTGATTAAGATGCCAGATTGGTCTCGACAGTTTGGACAAAAAGATCTGTTTACACACTGTATGACTCTCTTATTCTCACAATGATGGAAAATTCTCAAAGGGCCATTCGAATGGGAATTCTCTTCCCCAGAAGTTTGTGGTGCCTCTCTGATTACAAGCATTCACAGCTGAGTTAGTTAAAGATTTGACAAGGAAGTGATTCATGGATAATGGGATACAGACAGGAAAGTGGGGCTGAGACCCAAACCTGATCAGCCACAATCTTAATGCCTGGTGCAGAAGGCTCAAAGTCTCTAGTGACCCACTCCTACTCCTCAGTCCCATATTTCTGTGTTCCATACAACACCTCAAACCTGCTAGACAGGAGCAGTTGGAGTCCACGTACTGTTAAGCATGGTGCACAGAAACAGAGGAGACCATTCGATCCCTCAAGACTGTCGCACATGGTCTGGGAGATTTGGAAAATGTAATTGGAAGACAAAGGTTAGATACGAAAGAGGTCGCTCATCTCTCTTTGCAGATGTTCCCCTCTCTGTAACTTGTGCTTCATTTGTTGATCGTGCTGTTGACCCAGATTCACTGTGCATACAGCCCCCAAAACTCACCCAGCGATGGCCCACAAAATCCTCCGGTCTCCCTGACTGCAACATTCCATAAAAGACCTTCCAGGAAAATAACACCCACTAACTTTCTAGTAACAGAATGGGAGAACATCAGAAACAGGGGCAGATTATTCACATCCCAATTCTGCCTTGCCCTTCACTAAGATCAAGGCTGACCTGTTCCAAGTCTCAAGTCTTCCTTAATGTACAAGTCTTCTTGAGCACTTGCATAGAACACAGAACAACTAACAGTACTGATTTGGAGATGTCGGTGTTGGACTGGGGTGTACAAAGTTAAAAATCACACAACACCAGGTTATAGTCCAACAGGTTTAATTGGAAGCACACTAGCTTTCGGAGCGACGCTCCTCCATCAGGTGATAGTGGAGGGCTCGATCCTAACACAGAATTTATAGCAAAAATTTACAGTGTGATGTAACTGAAATTATACATTGAAAAATTGATTGTCTGTTAAGCCTTTCATCTGTTAGAATACAGTAATAGTTGCACTTCTATCATGTGTAAATCACAAAACCTTTGCATTCTCAGGTTAGCTGTTAATAATGGTGATAGCTAGACAATATGTTGAAGGTGTTGGCCCCCTGTGTTCTCTCACTGAGCCATGATGTTTAGATTGATTCTAATCTAAAAAGTGAGATAACGGAGTTTTACATGAATTCATGCAGTTTTTGAGCTGAGTTCTACATGAATGCATGTAGTTAGGACCTTCAGCCCTCGACGTTGTGCCGTTTGTCCTACTCTAACCTACATGCTTCTGTTCAATTTGTTCCATGTGCCTTTCCCAGAGTCTCTTATGTTTCCCTCACGTATTTTACTCTTCTACCACCGCTGGTCGTGCATTCGACACACCCACCACTCTCTGTGTAAAGAATCTACCTCTGATAGTTCCCATAAACCTCCTCCAATTATCTTAAAATTATGCCATCTAGAGATAGATATTTCTGCCATGGCAAAATGTCTCTGGCTATTCACTGTCTCTCTGCCTTTCATCATCTTGTACACCTCTATCAAGTCACCTCTCATCTATTTTTCCTCCAATGAGAAAAGCCCTCACTCCCTGATGGTTTCTTCAGAAGACCTGCCCTCCAGTCCAGGCACCATCCTGGTAAATCTCCTCTTTACCCTCTCTAAAGCTTCCTTATCCTGCCTTTAACCATTGCAAGGTGAATCACTTCAGTTTGAACTCCATCGACCACGTCTCAGCCCAGCTCAGCATCCTGTCAATGTCCTGTTGCAACCTACAACAGCCCTCCACATTCTGTACCACTCCAACCACCTTTGTGCCATCAGCAAACTTACTAGCCCACTCTTCAAAACCCATATCCATTTCATCGATTAAAGTAACAAAGAGCATAGGTCCCAGGACTGATCCCTGTGGGACAGCACTGGTCCCTTTCAGTGATGCAGCTCCATAACTCTCTATGTAAGAGAATTCCTGACATTCACTACCCTCTGTTTGAAGAAAACGTTCTCCGCTTCTGCGCCATGACCTATTGTAATGAACAAGAGAGGTAAAGCAGGGGCTCAGGCAAGAGAGACTGGCCCTGAACTCAAGACAGTATTTAACCGAGGATGACATCAAGGAGCCTGAACAAAATCGCACTTAATGAGAATTAATTATGACCTCTCCACTGTTTGGAGTCATTCATGGCACAAGGGAAGATGATCATCATAGATAGGCATCAATCATCTCAGCCGTGGGACACATCTGCAGCAGATCATCAGCGTAGCCTCCTCAGCACAGGCATCTCCATTTTGTCATCATAGAATCCCTACAGTGTGGGGAAGGAGGCTATTCAGCCCATTGAGTCCAAACTGAGCATATTAGATTCCCTATATCCCTTCGGCCCAACCAGTCAACACCGTCCCTCGGAAGAGTAACCCACCCAGACACATTTCCCTCTGAATCATGCACCTAACATAATGGACAATATAGTATGGCCAATTCACCTGGCCTGAACATCTTCAGACTGTGGGAGGAAACCGGAGCACCCTGAGGAAACCCAGGCAGACAAGTGGGGAGTGTGCAAACTCCACACAAACAGTTGCCCAAGGCTGGAATTGAATCTGGGACCCTGGTGCAGTGAGGCAGCAGTGTTAGCCACTGAGCAACCGTGCCAGCAGAAGAGGGGGCATTCACTGAAGTTTACAAAATGTTCAGAACAAGTTGCCCCTCTTCTGCTCTTGAAACAGTCTGTGACCATGTGCAGCAAAACCTGGAAAAAATTCAGGATCGTGCTCTTAAAGTCTGGGTAGCATTTATGTAACAGCACTGTATATTTCCACAGTGAAAGGGCGAGTTCATTCAGCACCTCAATTTGGTTTCACAAGAATGTGGGGAAGCCATTCATCCCATCAAAACTACTGGGCAAGGAGAAGGATGGACCATTCAGTCCCTCTTGCCTGTTGCACAGGAAAACAGAGAGTCTGCTCTCTCCCACATGTCACGTACATGAGATCAGAAAGAACCACTTTGCACCCGGAGTCAAGTAAAAAGGAACAGGAGGAGGTTATTCAGTTTGTCAAGCCACTAACACAGGAACAAGAAGGTGTCAAAGATGCTCCAACGTCACAAACAAATGGAGCAGCGACTGAACAGATACACTGTTCCAAAATGATCCACATGACAAATATGTGCCATTTTAACATGGTTTTCTGACAGTCGGAATGGAGCCAACGTTTTTAGGCCATTCTCCAAGTTGTCTTCCACATCCAAGAAGGCAGACCCATGGTCTCTATGGAAGTCAGAAGCCGGTGGGGAATGACTAACTGTTTCAAATTGAAGATATTGTGACCGCTGACAGGATTATGTGCAGAGCGATATTCAATGCAATATCAAACAGAAATTGTGCATTAAAGTGCTCAGAGTGCATTCAGAACCTCTTTGTCAATCTACATTGTGTCTCTGCACGTGCATGTAAACTGTCTTGAATCAAACATCCACTGAAAAGTATTAGATTTTCACCATATTCAGCATAATGTGTTCCCGTCTTTATCAATCAAGCTTCAACTTCTTATTCTCTCACAGCGCTACACATTAAACACAGAGTTACTGTACTCTCTCCTCATGGTAAAATTGTGCCAGTGTTTAGTTTGTTCAAGCTCCTTTGCACTGTCTCGGTGACAAAGAGATCATTATTTATAAAGCAGACCAAATCTTTGCACAATGTACCAAATATTCTCTCAACGAAACACTATCAGCGAGAAATATATACTAACTTTGGTACTTCAATCATTTTACATGAAGAGCCACATAACATTTATTTCCTGCCCCCATATGAATTCTGTCAGTGACTTATGACGAAGGACATCCAGGTCCTTTTCAACAAAAGCACTCGCCAACCTCTCTCCCATTTAATAAATATTACTGTACATGATGATATTTGGTAGGAGAAAGTGAGGACTGCAGATGCTGGAGATCAGAGCTGAAAAATGTGTTGCTGGAAAAGCGCAGCAGGTCAGGCAGCATCAAAGGAGAAGGAGAATCGACGTTTCGGGCATAAGCCCTTCTTCAGGAATGAGGAGGGTGTGCCACGCAGGCTCAGATAAAAGGTAGGGAGAAGGGACTTGGGGAGGGGCATTGGGAATGTAATATGTGGAAGGATTTTAAGGTGAGGGTGATAGGCTGGAGAGGGTGTGGGGCGGAGAGGTCGGAGAGAAGATTGCAGGTCAAGAACGCGGTGCTGAGTCTGACGGTTGGGACTGAAAAAGGTGGGGGAGGGGAAATAAGGAAGCTGGAAAAATCTGTATTCATCCCTTGTGGTTGGAGGGTTCCTATGCGGAAGATGAGTCAATCTGCCTCCAGGCGTCATATTGCTATGGTCTGGCGATGGAGGAGGCCAAGGACCTGCATGTCCTTGGCGGGGTGGGAGGCGGAATTAAAGTATTCAGCCACGGAGTGGTTGGGTTGGTTGGTGCGGATGTCCCAGAGGTGTTCACTGAAACATTTTGCAAGTAGGTGGCCTGTCTCCCCAATGTATAGGAGGCCACATCGGGTGCAGTGGATGCAGTACCTGATGTGTGTGGAGGTGCAGGTGAATATCTGACAGATATGGAAGTATCCCTTGGGGCCTTGGAGGGAAGTGAAAGGGGAGGTGAGGGCGCAAGTTTTGCATTTTTTGAGGTTGCAGGGGAAGGTGCCTTCAAGGGATCCTTCAATATATATACTGTCGTGAATCAAACATCCAATGAAATGTATGAAATGTTCA
Source organism: Chiloscyllium punctatum (assembly GCF_047496795.1). Classification (NCBI taxonomy): domain Eukaryota; kingdom Metazoa; phylum Chordata; class Chondrichthyes; order Orectolobiformes; family Hemiscylliidae; genus Chiloscyllium; species Chiloscyllium punctatum. Next base: position 21,117,417 of record NC_092756.1, read on the forward strand.
CCCTATTCAGCTGTTTGGGACATAATGAGTTTCTGTCCATACCCATCAAGCTTCAACTTCTTATTCTCTCACAGCGCTACAGATTAAGCATATCGTTACTGCACTCTCTCCTCATGGTAATATCACGCCAGTGTTTAGTCTGGTCAAACTACTTCGCACTCTCTCAGTGACAAAGAGATCATTGTTTATAAAGCAGACCAAATCTTTACATAATGAACCAAATACTCTCTCAAGAAACACGATCAGTGGGAAAGATATTCAAACTTTGATACTTCAATCATTTTGCATGAAGCGCCAAATATCATTTACTTCCTGCCCCCGTATGAATTCTGTCAGTGACTTATGACCAAGGAAATCCAGGTCCTTTTAAACAAAAGCACTCACCAACCTCTCTACAATTTAATAAATATAAATGTACATGATGATATTTGTTGTTCACATCTGAATCATTTTATACCTTGTGAACAGCTATTGCCCAAACACTGATCCTGCTGCCACCCATCAATCCTTCAGTCCAGAGAAAAACAGTATTCTTCTTGTATCCCCATTTCTCAAATTTTAATCCATGTGGTATATATTCCACCCCTACCTACCCATGGACCTGAACGTTCCCTCCTCACCTGTATTCAAATATGTCAAGCGTATTCTAAAATTTCAAATACTCCACTCCCATTGGTTCTCAGCTGTTGATGACACATGGAACATCCCTACAAACAGGTTTTTCAAAGATCATGTCTCTTTCCTGAATCTAGGCCGAGTCTACCAAATCATATCATTTTTCTCCAAATGTCTAGTTGTCACATTCTAATAAAAGGTTCCAATATTTTTCTCACAGCTAAAATCAAACTATTTAGTTTTCTGTTTTCCCGCTCCATTCAGTTTTAAATATTTAGGTGTATAACAGGTGCTTTCCAGTCTGCAGCATTCTTTCCACAATCGAACCAGCTTTGAAAAATAATCAGAAATTCTTTCACTAGCTCTTTTCTCATCGCAATACTCTGGTATGTAGCTCATCAGATGCAGCAACTTATGCAACATCAATTCATTTAGATGTTCAATAATTTACTCTTCATTAATTCTGATTTCCGGCAGTTTCCCTTTTTTTTTTACCAGTCACTCTGTTCCCTCGTATTTCTGGAAGTTCGTTTCTGTATCTTTCCTCGTGGAGATGGAATCAATGCATTCCTCTCAGCAGGCAGATGGTTTCAGTCAGCTCGTGAATACATTGGAGGACTGCACTTCAGTTATGGTGGATATATTACCCACTGCTGCCTGCAAATTGGCAGAATTAATCCAGTTTAATTCATCATGAGTGTCAGCACAGTCCTGTCCCTGGTGTGAGGCTACAGGTTATACTGAAGGAGGGAAGACAGCTCAGCGAGCACCTCATTTTTGAGACAAGCTGGTCTTACACTTTATGCATGCATGTGTGCAGCTTAGAAAAATGTTCCCGGAAAACCCAGAGAGGATAATACGGTGCCCTGATCTTCCCTGTTTACAAAGCTTCACTTCTGTATAGTCTCAGATCCATTTGTTTCCCATGATCCCAGACACTCTCTAAATGCAGTGTTCAGAGTGGGGTCACCAGACCCTCGGGGCTCCCTGAATGAACCCAGCAGCTGACAACACAAACCTGAGAAAACCATCCACAAAAACTCCACTGAGTTTCGAAAGACAGCAGCAGGTCAATGTCCCACAACCACTATGCACCCATTCAGTGTTGAAAATGCCTCAGTCCCCTCCGTTTCTCTCCCTGACTAAGAAAGCTGTCACATCTCCACACAGTCGCACAGTAACAGTTCATCTCTCCAAAAAAGCAATTGACGATGTAACATGACGTTTCTCTATACCTCTTCAACAATAAGTATTTCTGATGGAGTTGATCACCACACTCAAAGACAAGAGATAGCGGGAACATAACTCACATTAAGCAGGGACATCCCGTAAGAGATATGATATTCAGGAAATGCGAAAAGGGGACATGTTAGAACAGCTTCCCATTTTATTTTCATTCCAGACCATCATCAGCAATTCTTTTGTTTGCTTTTCCTTTCTCTCTGCATTTCTCTCTCTTTCTCTCTCTCTTGCTGCACATGATCCACTCAACACAAACCTCCAGCTCACCCTTCGAACCATCCCTGATATAATAATATCATTTCCCAGTTGCATTGAGTTTGGATAGGGTCACTGAACTCGAAACGTTATATGTGTTTCTCCTGACAGACTACCATACCTGCTCAGATTCTCCAACATTCGTTCAGATGCTGGAGAATTTTATTTCAGATCTCCAGCATCCACATTTCACTGTTTAGTTCAAATTTAATGTTGTTGTTTCCCGGATGTCAGCATCACTGGCAAGAACAGCATTTGTTATCCATCCTAACTGCCCTTGAACACGCGGCCATTTGTCAAGGCGATATGGAGGGAACCATATTTTTGTGGATCTGAATTGACACTTAGTCGAGACAGGGAAAAATTGTTAGGTGTCTTTACCAAAGTTTATCAATAAAATAAGAAAAGTAATCCTGATGGTTTTTGGTTGCCATGAGTAAAATTAGGTTTCATTCAAACTTTTGATATTGGAATTTAAATTTAGTCATCGGCTGTGGTAGGATTTCAAACAATGCTTTTAGAGTCAGAACCTGTGTCTCTGAATTACACAGTCAGTGACATTATTACTCTGTTTAAGAGTCCCTGTTGTGAAGTAACTGTACAGACAAGAACACGTTTGTGGTTAAACTATTTGAAATTAGAAGAGAGGTTAGAAGAGAACTGGAACCATATAATCTGTTGTTAACGAAGGGGTAGATGATGGCGAAGTCAGCAACAGAACTCAGGTGGAGGTGGAGATTGGAGATATTATGTAGGTGGGTGTCGGTAGGTTTGATCACAGAGAGAAGATGGAGACATAAAACAGTTCACGGTAGAAAGGAGATTCAAGGTTCTGAACAGTCTTATTCCTTCTCAGATGTTTATGATTATGTATTTTGGAAATGCATGAGGAGGAAGTGGCGCTTGTGACTGAAAGTTTATGTATTTGTTAAATATATTCAACCAGAAGAGCAATAACATTCAGCATCATTTATAGAATTGATAGAGATAGGCTTACCAGGAACACCAATAGTAGCGAGGATGGGATAGTAACCAGCTTGAATAATCATCAGTACGGATTCTATCCGCAAATCTAACCGTGGCCAATCCTGAGAAAGCCAGTAAAGACCCATGGATAAACTCCTGTTCATTGTTGGAAGATTCAAGTCTAATGTTCTCAGATTCTGATCCATTGTTGGAAGATTCCAGTCTAATATTCTCAAATTCAAATCCATTGTTGGACAATTCTAATGTTCTCAGATGCTGATTTCTATCTCTTTCTCTGTAGCTGCTGATCTCAATCTTGTTGAGTTTGACTCTGCCCCGAATGCTGTGGCATAACAAGTTGAATGAAGTCCCTAATTATGAAAGAGGGAAACCCTCCAGTGACCCAGTTAGGTCCAGAAAGACTGATATTAATCACAGTCACTGAACAAACAGCTCCAGTTAACTCTGATATATCACAATAATACTTGGTGTTGGTGGGACTTTGATATGGCTGGTTATTGGTCTAATGACACATCTCCAGCTGTAAACATAGAGGTGAGGGAGAGACATAATTCGTTCTCTTCACAAGCTTGATGATTCGGCCGTGTTTTGGCAGTATAGGAATTGCTGGACTCCCGATGCCGTCTGTGTCTGATCACCAGGCCTGCTTCATCTTTTTGTTTTATTTATTTATGTTTCACTTTGACTTTTCTCTTTCCAGCATTAAACAGCTTTGGTAGGTTTCGGCATTTTTGAGAGACCCCTACAGATTCATAGTCTATGCAGATGCAGTCCATTCCTTGTGTTTTTGCAGCCGCGGCCTGGTCCTGTGGATTGACGGTCAAACTCTCACAGAACCAGGATTCTTAGTTTTACCTTTCGCCAGTTATTGCTGGTGTCTCAGCAGGGTTGGAAGGCAGTAAATCTCTCCTGGGTGCTACACACTGCCTCCGTGATTTCTCTCAGAACTGTTTTTTGATTTTCTTTCCTCCTGGATTGGAGAACTGCATGTGAGACAATCTGTTTCTGCACTTTATTTTAGACATTTGTGTGCTTCTCGGATGATACCATATTGGATAAGTTACTGTATAGTCGTTACATAAACTATTATTCTGATAAGTTTTCCAACAGGATTAAGCTATTGAAAGGTCCTTTTCCTTTTGTGGTCTTTTATCGACAGTGTTGGAAAAAATTGTGTTTTGCTTACTGTCAAATATTTTGACCAAGTAAATTCTATCTCAAACATATTACCGCACATTTACCAGCGGAATGGGCCGACCTGGCGGAGTGATAACCATGTCAGGAATTATATCGGATACTCAATCCACCTATCAGATCCAGCCCGGACACGTATAAGCCCAGATGAGATACCTGCACAGCATGAAGCACTGCGTAGACCAGACCTGAGTGTACTTTTCAGCAATCCGTCCAGGATCGAACACTGTTTTGAACTCACCAGTTTACTACTTATGTGTCCAACAGTGCACTGATCTATAAACTTGGACTAGACCAGCTTTGCCTCCCCTTCGATGCTTCCTGTAGCATCTCCACCTTGAAATAATGCACTGCCAGCCCTGCCCCTCCCTCAGCTGTGTTTCTGTAATAATTATAATATCCCAGTCCCATGTTCCAATCCATGCCCTGAGTTCATCTTCCTGAGCTGTCAGGCCCCTTGCATTGAAATAAATGCAGTTTAATCATCGGTTCCCCCTCCCCCATTCCCTGCTATGTTCTTGCCTGCCTTGTCTGCTGAAATTGCTCTCTTTGACTTGTGTACCAGCCTCAATCTTCTTTCTGGCCTTACGACTGTTTAAGATGCAACACCCTACCAGACTAGTTTATATCCCTCAAGCAGCTCTAACAATTTGCCCCATCAGGATATGTGTCCCCCTCCTGCTCCCAGTTCAGGTTTCTTCCCCGCCCTGTCAACCTGTGCTGACACCTTCAGACATCCATGCACTTGTCCACCATGGACCCTGTGTTCCTCAGTACTCCAGGAGGACCTAACAGTCATGACGTATATCCTTCACATATTAGACTTCCCACAGTGCATTACCTCACAGTGATCAGAAGTAAACTCCATCTGCCATTACTCTGCTGAGATTGTCATCTGATCGATATCAGACTTCAGCCTGAGACCATCCCCCTCACCATTTTTGTCATCTGCAAACCTACTAACAATTCTTTCTGCTTTAACATCCAAGTTATTAGTGTACATAATAACAGCACTGTTTCCTGCGCAGATCCCTGTGGTACACCCACTGGTGAAAGAATTTCAAACACGAAGAAGTGTATCCGCTAATTTTGTATCTAATTTGCGAACTTGGATCCCAGTGGCTCTTTACATTTGAACCAGTCTTCCATGAGGGACCTTGTCAAAGGCCTTATTGAAGTCAATGTAACCCACATCATCTGCACTGCCCTCATCAATATTTTTAAACACCATTTCAAAAAGCTGAACTGAATTCCTCAGACGGTATCTCCCTCTACCAAATCAGTGATGATGCTGCCGAGGTGATCCTTGCCTTTGGAAGTGTTGATTCACCCTCACAATTGTTTTCAATAATTTCCCTCCCCCTTCTGTCAGACTATTTGCTCTTTGATTACCTGGCCTATCCCTGCTGCCCTTCTTGAACAAAGGAACCACATTAGCGATCCTCCAGTCATTCAGCACTTCACCTGTGGCCAGCAATGTATTAAATATATCCACCAGGACCCCAGCAATCTCCTCCCTTACCCCCCATAGCAGCCTGGGATACATTTCATTGGGCACTGTGGTTTTCTCCACCTTTATGTCCGTGAAAACATTTAATATCTCCTCCTTATTCATCTTATCACGTTCTACAACCTCACCGTCCCCACTGAAATCTCTGACAACAATGTCTTTCTCCTGCGTGAATACAGATGGGAAGTATTCATTGGAGACATCACCTCCTTCCTCTGGCTCCATGCACAGGTTGTCCCTTTGGTTTCTATCAAGCCTCACTGTTTACCTGGGAGTCCTCTTCCTCTGACTATACTCATTAAATAACTTGTGGCCTCTCCTTAACAGTATCTGCCAAGGATATTTCATGGCCATTATTTGCCAGTCATTTTAAGGATCCGCTTGCACTCTCCATACGTTGGTCGGTCTTTTGCCGGTTTTCATCGCACTGCACTTCCTTTATCAAGCTCAGGATGTCGCTTGACCAGTATTCACTGGAGTTACTGCTTTGTCATTCACTCTTCGCAGAACACAATGGCCCTAAATTCTCCCTGTATCACTTTAACATACCTCCTTTTCTGAATATGAGCCCAACAGCAAATAGTTCCTCCCAGTCTGTGTTTGGCAGATCCTGAATCGTGATAATGATAATGCCCAGTGATGGTGATATTCTAACGATGAGGTGGCTCCACAAATTTGGTGTCTTCACTTCTGCCCTATCCTTATATTTTTCCAAAATTACTGTGAAAACTAGTGTTATGACCACTATCACCAAAACATTATAAAAATTCTTAAGTCTGTCATCTTGTCTAGCACCTACAGCCCACTCTGTCTGTAACATCCGGCCCTTACTGACCTCCCCATCTGTTTACCTTCCTCCAGCCTCTCCAGCACATGATGTCACTGTAACCTTCTCCAGTCCCAACAGCACACCTCCATCCTGTCCTACAGCACCTCATTACCGCTCACCTTCCACCATCCATTTCACCTCACTGTCTGTACAGAGTCCTCCGGTTCCGACAGCGTTTCCAACCAACCTTCTCTTTGTGTCACGTTTTGAAGCCACGAGAACGCTCCCGAGATCTGTAACCATGCCCCCTCTCTCTCTTCAATCTTCTCTGTCTCTGTGACTAACTCCCATCACTACAATATTCCTTAACTTTGACCACCTCCAGTCAGTACTAGCGTACCTAGCTCTCAAACATCCAGCAGCCACTAAAACCATCCATGTGCCTGAAATATACTCTCACTTGTTGTAACAACTCTCATTCCCACAACTGCCTCTGTCCATAACCTCAGCCAGTCTATAGAATCCTTGCTAACTCTTTAACCGCACCCAGTGTGTACAACTCTGAGTATACTAACTTCATCGAGTCTCCCCAACCGTCCCTACCTCTAATTGCCGAAAGAATGCACAACCCTCCCTATTGCGTTAACCTCCTCCAGTCCCTCTCATGGACACCATCTATGTAACGTTCTCCTGTTCCTGATTATATGCTCCTCCTATTCCAATAATCCTTGTGAACGTTGTGACCTAGTCCAATCTCTGCAGTGCTTTGTATAATCAGCCTCACTGTGTCTGGAACCTGGCTTCAATTCCAGCCTTGGCCGAATGTCTGTGTGGACTTTGCATTTTCTACCCCCGACGGTGTGGGTTTCTTCCAGGTGGTCTGGTTTCCTGCCAGAGCCCAACATTTGCACGATAGGTGGATTGGCCATCATAAATTGACTGTAGTATTCAGGCATGTGTGGTTTTGGTGAGTTCACTACGAGTAATGCAGGGTTTATTGGACAGGGAGAGGGATGGGTCTGGTTAGGATGCTCTTTAGAGGTTTGGTGTGGACCTGTTGGGCAGAATGGCCTGTTTCCACAGTTTGGAGATTGTATTCAGGTTATTGTTCAATCCTGTCAACCATCCCTCTCTCTTGAACCTTGCCTCATCCCCGATACTCTCCTGATATGTGTAATTTCCAACAGTCTCTAAAACACTCCTTGGCGATATCAGCTTCTCCAGTCCTTACCACGATCGATATGACTGTCCCCTCTTCCTGCTTTTAGAGCAATCCCTATAACTGTTGCCATTCGTTACAGCACTCCCAATCACTGTTCCATCCTGAAACCCCCAAAAACATTTATATCTCTGTTTACTCATCTGAACTGTCTATACTTCCTTTTGACAGTCCCGTGCTGATACTTTCTCTGTATCAAAAAAGTCATGAAGTGTAGGAAACCCTTATTATTGTAACCTGCCTCCAGCCTTACAGCACTGAGGATCTGTAGAACCTCTGTTGAAACCGACAGCCATCTCTGTGTCTGTAATCTGCTCCACTCCCCAGAATTCATTCTCTCTGAGCTCCTCTGTAGTCCATTAAACACTCCCTAACACTGTCTGTATCAGTGTAACCTTGTCCAAAAACAAAACCTTCCCTACCTGTGTAAATCCCTACATCGGTCCCTATCCCTCTCAGCTCCGTCTCACAATACAACCCTCCATGTCTGTGTATTCACCTTCAGTCCCTACTCACCTCCCTATCTGTGTAACCTTCTCCATGCATTTTTGCTTCAGTCTCTTCAACTGTCTCTGTCAGTGTTATCTCTTCTGGACCTGAAAACTCTCCTTCTCTTTAACTTTCTCAGGCCACACAGCCCTCACTATCTGTGAACTACTCCCGTTGGAGAACCCTTCCACTGTGAACTGCTCCAAATCTTCAACTCTCCATAAGCTCCTGTAGTCTTACAGCCCTCCCTGTCTACATAACCTCTTCCAGTCCCTAAAACACCATCAGTCTGTGGAGACCCTACCACCATCCCTATCTGTGTTATCCTCTTAAGTCCCTGCAACACTCCCGATCTGTAGATCCAACACCAATGCCTGTGTCTCTCTCGGTCCTGTTCCTACAAGACTCATTAACTGTGTAACATCCTCCCGTCACTATCACCCACCCTGTCAATTAAAGCTCCTCCTGTATCTTCATCCACCTACCCATCTCTATAACCTTCTCCAGCTCTTACCCCCATCTGTGTAAACATCACTCTCCACTCAAACCCTCCCTACCGTAGGAACTTCCTTCTGTTTGTGCTATGCTCCCTTATCTGTGAAACTGTCTCCAACCAAACTTGCAACCCCAATCTCTCAAAAACGAATCCAGATTTCACACCCTCCATGTCTAAATAACGCCCAGAACCTAAGCCTTCGTATATCTATAAACATCTTCAGTCACGATGACCCTCCATACCTCTGTTTGTTTTTTCAGATGATACCAACCTCTTTATCTCTGTCATCTGTTCAGCTCCCTAAAACACTTCCTGTCTGTGTAATCCAGCCCTGTCCAACAAACTTCCTTATCCCTGTAAAATTCTCTATCTCTCTCAACATTCCCAACTCCATGAACCCGTCAGCCCTACAGCTCTTCACATTTCTGTAACCTCCTGTGGCTCTGTCGTCCTCTCTCCCCGTGACACCACCTCCAGTCCCCACGTCCCTCCAAATCTGGGTCCTCTGCTCCATATCAGACCATTGCTGTCTCTGTAAACACCTCCACTCCTGACAACTCTTCCCATTTGTGTAAACTCTTTCAGACCCCATTCTCTCCAGCTTCCTGCATCCTCTTCCTGCCACTGCAACCAAAATCACATGTTTATGTAATACCCACCAGTGCTTAAACTTCCCCAACTCAGTAACCTCTTGCAGCCCGAGCAAAACAGCTAAACTATGAAACCTCTCATTTCTCGACAATCCTACCTCCCTCCTCAAATGCCTTCATCACCATTAAACATCACAATTACTGAAGCCTCCTTTTGGCATTGCAACCCTCCTAATATCCTCGTGTCCTGATATCCCTCCCTACCTCTGTAACCCCCACCACCCTCCAGTGCCCTTCTGGGCAACATGGCAGAGGAGAGAAGATTTGTAGAGTCTGGACCATAGTACGGTGGCAGAATCCTGGGAATTACAGATTTGGTCTAATCTAATGTCTCATGTGCAGATTATTGACGAGGACTCGAAAGACGGGATTTATGACTACTTGGAAAACCATAGTTAAATTAGAGACAGTCAGCATGGGTCTGTGAGGGGGAGGTCATGCCTCACAAACCTTATTGATTTAGTTGAGGATATGACAGAATACTTAATGGCTCAGTTAGAAAAGAAGGATGATTGGGATACAGGAAAATCTATCTGTCTGGATACAGGATTGGATGGGCCAGAGAAGACAGAGGATGGCAGCAGATGGACAGTATTGAGCCTGGATCGCAGTGACCGGTGGGGTTGTGTAACAATTGGCTCTGGGACTCTGATCTTCGTGATTTTTTGTAAATGACTTGGATATGGATGTTGGAGAGTGGGTTAGTATGTTTGCCAATCACACCAAGATTGGTGGAGTCGTGGGTAATGTTGTTAGTTGCAATGGGACATTGACAGGACGCAGAGCTGGGATGGAACTGGCAGATGGAGTTCAATCTGGAAAAGTGTGAAGTGATGCATTCTGGAAGGTTGAACTTGAATACAGAATTCAGGGATAAAAGGCAGAATACTTGGCTGTGTGGAGGAACAGAAAGATCATGGGGTCCATGCCCATAGGTCCCTCAAAGTTGCCACGCACGTTGGTAGGATTGTTAAAAAGGCATATGTTGTGTTGGCTTTCCTTAGCAAGGGGATTGATTTTAAGAGCCGTGAGGTTTTACTGCTTCTTTATAGTGACCTGGTGAGACCACACTTGAAATATTGTGTTCAATTTTGGTCCCATTTTTACAGGAAGGGTGTGCAAGTTTTAGAGAGCGTAAACAGGAGATTTACCAGGATGCTGCCTGGAATGGAGGGCATTTCTTATGAAGAAAGGTTGAGGAAGCTAATATTTTTCTCATTGGAGTGAAGAAAGGGGTGGGGTGACTTGGTAGAGGTGAACAAGGTGATGAGAGGCACGCAGAGTGAATAGTCAGAGACTTTTTCTCCTATGGCATAAATGGCTATTATAAGTTCGGCAGTATTTTAAGGTGATTGGAGGATGGATAAGAGGATAGAGAATGGTAGGTAGTTGGATGGACTGCCAATGGTGGTAGTAAAATTAGACACATTCGGGACATTTAATAGACTCTTAGATCAACACATGGATAGTAGTAAAATGAAGGGTATGTAGGTTAGTTTGATCTTACAGTCGGATAAAAAGTTTGCAGAGCATCATGGCCGAAGGGCCTTGGGCTGAACTGTTCTGTGTTCTATGTTCTGTCTGGTAAACTGGGTAATAAGCTCAAATCAGTGTAAAAAGGATATGGCATTCTGGAGGAGCTCGTGAACTGGATACAATATTGGCTTGAAGGTAGGAGACAGAGGGTGAAGGGAGACATGTTTTTCTGACTGGAAGCATGTGCCCAGCGGTGGAGTGGGTCCCCTGTTGTTTGTCATTTAGATAAATGGTTTGGATGGGAATATTGGTTTCCTGGTAAGTAAGGTTTTTGGGTGACACTGAAATTGCTGGTAAATTAGATAGTGGAGAAGATTATATGATACAACAAGATTAACTGTACTGTTTGGATAGTGAGCTGAAGAATTGCAGATGGTGTTTAATCAGATAAGTGTGAAGTGTTCCATTTTGGTGAAACAAACCAGGGTGAGACTTGTACAGTTAATGTTCAGGCCCTGAGTAGTGTTGTCAGTAAGTGACCCAGGGACGCTGGTACACCGTTATTTGAGTGTGGTGTCACAGATAGACAGGCTGGTGAAGCAGGCGTTTGGGATGGTTACATTCATTGGGAAGAGCATTAAGCGTAAGAGTTGAAATGTCATGTTGTATCTGTAAAAGACATTGATGAGGCCACCATAAAAACATTGTTGATCAGTAGGAAGAACTCATTTAGTTCACTTACTTCCTTTAAGGCAGGACATTAAATATTCTAACCTGGTCTGGCCAACTTTAGACTCCAGACCCACAGCAATATGGCTGACTCTGAGCTCCCCTCTGGGTAATTAGCAGTGGGGTCAAAGAATGTTTGTCCAGGCAGTGACACCCACATCCCATAATGAATAAATAAAAATGCATATGTCTCTCCCTATTTCTGCAAACCCCTCCAGCTGCAATGATCTGTACTGGCTATGTAACACTGTTCAGAACCTGACCACTCCCTGTAACACTCTCACCACCTCCAGCACCTTCACCTCTACCGGTTCTTATCGTGTCAATAATAGTGAGTGCGGGACCAGTGGGGATTTCTTGCCGAGGTTTATACTTTATCAGTGGAATGTCCTTCTGTTGAGTGTTTTACAATGTTCCTTCAAATATATTCTGCTGTCCATTTACAGACACACGTTTCAGTCTGTTTAGCCTGTTTACCTTGGTCAGTTCTCCTCTCACAAACATGTAATTGGCTATTTTTGTTTCTAGTTGTAGTTTGTCCTCTGTAATTCACTTTAAAACTTTATATTTATTTAAACTGCACTTTATCACAATTTCCCGAAGGATCTCTGCAGGTGACATTACTCATTCACGAAGTTTCATTACACGGTCGCTCTGCGATAGTTATGTCCCGAGCCAGTTTCACAATGTGTTTTTCAAAGAAACACTGAAAAAAAATTAACCGAACTCCTCTTCCAATATCAATGTTGACAGTGTGTTTGTGCCAGATTATACAAATATTGAAGTTTTCCGAAATTTTTCCAATGCCTTTGTTAAAAAATTCCAATGAGTTCCTGTGTAATGCAGTGGAGAGCAATGGAATACTGTTCGGTGGCAAAAACTGTTCTGCTGCTTGTGTCCTTGGCAAGTAGTAGCCAGAATTTACATTCAGACTGACTCTACTTCATGATCTGCGGCCAAATGCTTCCTCTGTAATGCCTTCGGTATCCATTTTTGTTAGCGTTACCCATTTTGCCCGAGTTTCTGCAAGTTTGTGAACTATTGAATATTCCTATTCACCTTTTGTTTGTCCTTATACCACGTATCTCTGGTGTTTAAATCTCTTTCACCTCTGTGTCACAAATCCATCCACCTTATTGAAGAGACTTTGTCCATTCCAAAAAAATACGTAATTTATTCTTTCCCACAATTTCCTGTCACAAATCGATTCGCTGATGTATAGTTTTAGTTAAACTCTGTCCCATTCTGTTCCTCTCTGCTTGTTACGGCCACATTCCCCATGCTGTTCTGATGTGTCACCTTTTCTCTTTAGATCTGGAAAGCTCCTTTCACCTGAACCTTGTCCCAGCGTCCTCTGTGTCAGTTTAAAGTCCTGTCCATAAACCTACTGACATGATTGGGTCACTGACCCCAGCACAGCTTCAGTGGGACCATCGGAATGGAATTTTTAAAAAAGTGAAGTGTGGGATTATGGATGTCTCTGGCTATCCAGCCTTTCTTGCCCAGCCCTAGCTGCCGTTAGTTGAGTAACTTGCTCGGCCATTTCAGAGGGTAATTGAGAAGCAAACGTTTGCTGTGGGGATGTCATGCAGACCACTTGAGGGGAGGCAGATGTCCTTCTTGAAAGGCGAAGTATTTGGATCTATTGCACATCAGTAATGGTATTTATAGATTGTCAATTACTATTTATAAAATAATTTATTTCAGATCCCACCATTTCAGATGGTGGGGTTCAAACCTTCCTCCCCTGAACATTAGCTGAGATTTTGGATACATGCTCTAGCAATAGCACCACTAGGCCTTCACCTCGCCTGCTCACAGGCTATTCACCCCTGAACGCTGATACCAGTGCATCATGGAGCGAAACCCGTTTTTCCTTCATGATTGTTTGATCCTGATACATTCCTGAACTCTGGTGATATCACTTAGTATCTCTCCATGTGGTATTCCTCAGTGTGTGCGTCCAATTTCTGCCTCTGTCAGTGTCTCTCACTCTTACAGCTACTCCAGATCCTGAGCCAACAGAATTCTCCACTCCAGAGAGACACAACAGCACAGGCCAGGGATGGAGACTGGGACTTTCCAGATCTCCGTGGGACTCACTGCCATTCTCTATGTGTAATCCTCAGTACATCAGTCTAATTTCCAATCCTGCCTATTTCTATATCTCCTGCAGGTAATCAGGAAGAATAGACTTCCCAACTACTGGGTATCTCGTCCATCACCACATTGAAGATGGTCGGTCAGCCTGAGAGACAAAGGGTAGGGAGATCTGGAACCTTCAATAAATCCTGCAGCGAGGTAACATCACTCACAGTGAACAGAGCAGAGAGCAATGAGAGGGCTCCAAACATCGGCTTACAAGACATGACTCAGATACAGTGCTGGAGGGGGAGCACAGTACAGACATACCCCAGGACAATCACCACCCCTACTGTAAGTTTTGTTGAATTGAGACAGCATCGGGAGTGTCACAGATATCTATCCAGTCTTGTGATGTCTTAGTGAACATCAGAATCACAGAGGGGAAAGCAGGCTTCCCATGAATTTGTGGGAATGCTGCCTGGGATCTTTCTGTTCTATGTTCTTTCTCCAACACTGTACATAGACCATGTCTCGTGGACCAGTGTCTTCATAATTTTTAACTCCTATAACAGTTCCTGTTCCTGTAACCTCCTCCCTTCCTGATAGTCCCTCCACAGATTTGAAATATACTGCATTCCAGACTACCATATCCATCGCTGTAACTTGGTCCATGCCTACAACATGCCTTATCTCAGTAGTCTCCTCCTCCAATAACTGGAGAAAGAGCCATGCAGATCAGAAACGGGTTCTTCGATCCAACTAGTCCATGCTGACCACAGTTCCTGAACGAGTCGCATTTGCCTGCGTTTGGTCCCTATCCTGTCAAACCTTCTCCTCTCCATTTACCTGCCCAAATGTCTTTTCCATGATGGAATTGTACTTTTCTCTACCACTTCAGCAGCAGCTCCTTCAATATGTGCAACATTCTCTGTGTGAAAATGTTCTCCTCTGGTCGTTTTTAAGTATTTCATCTCCCACCTCATTTTATGTCCTCTATTTATGGATTCACGTACCCTGGGGTAGAGACTTTCACTACTCACCGTATGTATGCCCATCCTGTTTTTATAAACCTTTATACGGTCACCCCTCAGCCAGCTAAACCCAATGGAAATATTAAGGATAGTGATACAAATATCTCTGCAATGTTCCCCACTGCGACTTTGCCTCAATGTTCTGGGATACACTTGTTCAGGACCTAGGGCTTTCTCTACCTTTGTGTTCTAAGACCTCCATCACCACCTCTTCTGTAATGGGGATGCTTTACAAGACATCACTGTTTCTTTCTTTTGTTCCCTAATCTTTGTCCACAGTACTTTCTGACATGAAATATTCATTTCAGGTCGCGGCCATCTCCTGTGGTTCCAGGCATAGATTGCCTCATTGATCTTTGAGAGGCCTTATTGTCTCTCTAGTAGCTTTTTTGTACTTGTATACTGTAGAATCTTTTTGGATTATCCTTAACCTTATCTGCCAAATCTATCTAATTTCACCCATGTTGCTTTCCAGCTTATCCAGCCTCTCTGTTTCTGTCAAACCCTGCAGTATCAGTAACATCTTCATCAATCTTCGCTGTATTTGCAGTTTCAGAATATGTTTCCTAAATCAGGATGATCAGAATTCTATACAGTACTCCAACTCGGGACCCAGCAATGTCTGATACAGCAGTATCATGATGGACCAACTCATGTACTCAATGCTCTGACCCAGGAGGGCTAGTGTGCCTAACCTGCTTTCTCCTTCCTGTCCAGCTGTGATGCCACTTCGAAGGAACAATGTAAATGCATCCCTTGGTCTCTCTCCGTTCGACAACACTGTCCAGAGCTCTGCTATTAATTGTATTTGTCGTCCCTTGTTCGTCTTAACAAAATCAAATACCTGAATTCAGCTCCATCTTTTATTTCTTAACCCACTGGCTCAATTGGTTCAGATCACCTTCGATAATTGTATTCACTGCCCACTATAAATCTTATCTTGCTATCCACAAACTTAGTAACAAGGATTCATATATTCTTGTTTATGCCAATAATACACATGCGTGAGCCCTGCACCGATCCTTATGGCTGGTCAGAGCCCCCCAGTCTGCACAACAACCCTCTCCCACCATCCTCTGTCTCCTACTGTCAAGCCCATTTTGTGTCTGTTTGTCTCGTTCGCCCTGATACCATGTGATCTAACCTTGTTAACCGGTGCACCACGCTCAACCCTGTCTAAGGCCTTGCTGAAGTCAGGATAGACAACGTCCACTGCTCTGCCTTCATCCATCTCCTTGGTCACCTCTTCAACAAACTTTATCAATTTTGAGAGACATGACTTTGTATGCACAAAGCTATGCTGACTATCCCTAATCAATCGTTGCCTTTCCAGCTGCATCTAAGTCCTCTCCCGTGGAATTGCTTCCAACAACATTGGCACCACTGACATCAAGCTAATTGGTGTTTATGTCCTCAGCTTTCCGCCGCAGCCTTTTCTAAATACTGGCACAACATTAGGGCGGCACGGTGGCACAGTGGTTAGCACTGCTGCCTCACAGTGCCAGAGACCTGGGCTCAATTCCCGCCTCAGGCGACTGACTGTGTGGAGTTTGCACATTCTCCCCGTGTCTGCGTGGGTTTCCTCCGGGTGCTCCGGTTTCCTCCCACAGTCCAAAGATGTGCAGATCAGGTGAATTGGCCATGCTAAATTGCCCGTAGTGTTAGGTAAGGGGTACATGTAGGGGTATGGGTGGGTTGCGCTTCGGCGGGGCGGTGTGGACTTGTTGGGCCTAAGGGCCTGTTTCCACTTTGTAAGTAATCTAATCTAATTCCGCAACCTCCAGGCTCCGGGCTCACCGCCCGTGGCTGTCAGTGATAGAACAATCGTTGTAAGTTTCTTCCCTAACTTACCCCAATGTCCTGGTATATACTTGATTAGTTCCCAGGGAGTTGTCTAATTTTAATGTGTTTGAAAACATTCAGCACCTCCTGTTCTCCAATGTGGACTCTTTTGAAAACAGCACTGTTTATTTCCCTGCTTTCCAGTGTGTTTTCCAGTGTAAATTCTGTCATGAAGTGTTTGTTTCGGATCACACCCATTTCCTGTGGCTTCATTAATCTTTAAGGGGTCAAATTCTGTCCCGAGTTATTCTTATGTTGTTAATATACTAGTAGAATCTCTCTGGATTTTCCTGAATCTTCTCTGCCAAAGCTCTGTCCGTTCCCCTTTAGGCCCTCATGGTTTCCATCTTTAGAGTAATACTACACCCACAATATTCTTCAAGGGATTGACTTAATCCAGCTGGCTGTATATGACATGTGTCTCCTTTTGTCTTGACCAGAACCTCAATATCCCCAGTTATCCAGTGTTTCCCACTTGCGTCAGCATGGTCCTTCACACTAACAGGAATATGCTGGCCCTGAAATCTTAATTTATCTCTCTTTTGAAAGAATCCCACTTGCCCGACGTTCCTTTACTTGCAAACAGCCTCCACGAATCAACTTTTGGACAGTCTTGCCTAATACCTTCTGGACTGGGGCAAGGCCAGTTTTGATCTTTAACTTGTGGACTAGGCCTGTCCTTTTCCATCGCTATTTTCAAACTAATGGAATTGTGGTGACTTTGCAAAAGTGCTCCCCCACA
The DNA here is from genome assembly GCF_047496795.1 of Chiloscyllium punctatum. Classification (NCBI taxonomy): domain Eukaryota; kingdom Metazoa; phylum Chordata; class Chondrichthyes; order Orectolobiformes; family Hemiscylliidae; genus Chiloscyllium; species Chiloscyllium punctatum. The sequence goes on from NC_092756.1 coordinate 21,134,748, forward strand.
AATTCTTCAGCCCCTTTCGCTACCTTATTTCCCGAAGGGAGGTCAGGTTTTATCCCTTTCTCCAGTCGGGCCGGTTACATACTGATTGAGAGAGTTTTCTTGAACACACTGGACAAATCCCTCCCATCCAAGCTGTGAACACTCTGGCAGTCCCAGTCTAGTATTGGAAAGTTAAAATCCCCGACCATTACAACCCTATCATTCTTACAGATATCTGAGATCTCCGACATATTTGCTGCTCAATTTCCCGCTGACTACTACGGACCTGTAGTCCCGTCATATCAAACTGATTATTCATTCTTATTTCTCAGATCCACTAACATACCTTCACTGGGCGATCCTCAGGAATATCCTCTCTCAGTGTTGCAGTGATGTTTTCACTGATCCACTCCCCCTACGTTCTTGTCTCCCCTTCTATCCTTCCTGTTGAATCAGTCGTCTGGAACAATGATCTGTGAGTCCTGTCCGTCCCTCAGCTGTGTTTCTGTAATTCCAGTGATTTCCCAGTCCCATGTTCCCATCAATGCCGTGCGTTCATCTGCCTGACCTGTCAGGCATTTTACATCAAAATAAATGCAGCTTAATTCATCAGTTTTCCCTCATTGCCTGCTGTGCTCTTACCTGGTTATCAATTGAAATGACTCTGCTGAAATTCTGTCTTGCCTCAACCTTCAGACTGCAGCCTGAGACCATCCCCCTAACTGTGGACAACACCCTCACCTTTCACGTCTTTTGTAAACCTACTAACGAAAACTTCTGCTTTCACATCTGAGTGATTAATGCCCCTCATATGTTCCTCCCCATCTCTGTGATATTCTTCAGTTACTGCATTTCTCAGTCTTTATCTCCAGAGCTTCCAATCCCCCTGATCGATGTAAGGATATTGATCCCTTGCAGCATGTTTAACACCAGTAGCAGCCTCCAACTCCTCAATGCAACTTGCCCTTGTAACCTCCTAAAATACTACAGCTCACTGTCTTTGTAATATCTTCCATAATCTGCAACCCTGTTGATTTCTGTAACCTCCTCCAGAACAGCACTCCACATCTCTGTGTAACTGATGGGAATGCTGCAAACCTGCCTTCATAGTCCTCACTAGCTCTCTGAGTTCCTGCAGACCTACAACCCTCAGTATCTCTGGCTCCTCCAATCACTAAACTTCTCCCTGGCTGTGCGAACTGGTCCAGACCCTTCAACTCTCTCTATCTCCCTCTCTCCTGCAACTCCAACTTTTGTCCATGTCAGTGTAGCTCCCAGCACCAACTATCCTCTCGGGCTCTATAAACTCCTGCAGCTCCAACTACCACTCCAACTGTCTAATATCTAGTGCCTACAATCCTCCCCTTCTCCTAAAACTTCTGTAGCTCCAACTACCACCAATGTCTGTGTAATCTCCAGTCCCAACAACCCTCCCAATCTCTATATCTCCTGAAGCTCCAACGACCACCCCTTTCTGAGTAATCTCTAGTCCCTATATTCCTCCGTATCGCTGTAAATCCTTCAGGACTGATAACCCTGTAAATCTCCTTGACATCTTTCAGCCCAACAACCTATCTGATTTCTAACCACCAACAGTGATCTCAAACCACCTGAACGCTAACATCCTCCAGTCTCTACAACCCAGCTTTTCTCTGTTAGCTTCTCTGGTATCTGTATTCCCCTTTATCTCCAGTTACAGATCCTTGCTCAGGGAAACAATGTCTCAGTACCGAATCTGTAAGAACACAAGAATCTTCGGTGTATCAATACATTTGCCTCATTTTCTAAAGTTTAACGACTGAAAGTTCAACCTTCTCCACCTCTTCTCATCAATATCCCTCCATTTTGAAGAACAACCTGGTGAACCTTCTCTGGGCTGCCTCCAATACAAGGACATTTTCCCTCCAGATAGGGGACGAAACCTGTTCACAGTATTCTCAGTGCTGGCTGACAGGAGTCCTCTATATTTCTTACAAGCCTTCCGTATTTTTATTCTCCATTCCCTTGGAATTCAATGCCAGCATTCCATTTGCCTTCTCTATGTCCTACAGGCCCTGTATGCCACCTTTCTGAGATTTATACACAATGATTCTCAAGTTACTCTGTGATGTAGCATTCTGCAGTTGATCTGAAACCAAGAGGTGACAGCAATAATCAGGAAAGTGCTGGAATGTATGGTAAACAATATGCCAGAAATGATAACTGCACACTTGGAAACCTACGGAAAAAGGGCTGGCCATCAGACTATCATGTATAGGAGCAGAAATAGGCTATTCGGTCCATCGGATCTATTCCACTATTTGCTTACGTCTGAATTGTTTCTCAACCCTAATCTCTCACTTACTCCGGGTAACACTTGATCTCTTTATTTATCAATAACCTAGCTATCTCTGAGTAACATACACTGACTCACTTAGCATCCACAGCCCCATGATGCAGTGAGTTCCACTGATCCATCGCCCTCTTGCTGAATAAATTCCTCCACATCTCTATTCAGAAGGGCCGTCTCTTCACTCTGTCGCTGTGCCCTTGTCCCGTCGTCTCTCTTGCTCGTGGAAACGTCTTGCCCCCGTCAACTCCATCCAGGCCCCTCAGTATTCTGTATGTTTGAACAAGGTTCTACGCCGCCGCCGCCTAAACTTCATCAAGTGCAGACCCAGAGACTTAACCTGCTCCTCATATGACACAAAATTCATCGCTGGCATCTTTCTTGGAAACCCATTTCTCATACCCCTTCACATTCTTTGTCCAGACTCTTAATGTATAATGAGCAGAGTGTCATCCCAACACTGACCCCTGCAGTACTCCCCCCATCACCAGTTCCCATCGTGAAAAATTGCCCTTTCTTCACACTCTCTGCCTTGTGCCAATCAGACAAATCCTCTATCCATGTTCTGCATGTTGTTCTGAAACGGAAATTTCATTTCACACCCACTGCTGGATTTATTTTTCTGTCTGGCTGTAAACAGCAGAGTTTCACCATTACCTTCCCATCTATAATTTCCTGGAGAAGGTGGTGGGGAGCTGCCTTCCTGACCCATTGCAGTCCTTTGGGCGGAGGGACAGACATAGTGCTGGGAGGATGGAACATTTCTTGGATGGCACCTTGGAAATGTTGGTGTTCCCGTGCACCTGGAGCTCCTGTCCTTCCAGGGAATAGTGGTTCCGGGTTTGTGAAGTACTGTTGAAAGGGCCTGCCTGAGTGACCACAATGCTACTTATAGATCTTTTATTCCTTCATACCTTCATGAGCATGAGCTTTGTTGGCTGAGCCAGCATTTATTGGTGATATGGAATTGTCCCTGAGAAAGTGGTCGTGAGCTGCTATCTTGAGCCACTGCACCAGCCGTTGGAACTGTTGTTATCTGTGTCCCATCCAGCAGGTGCTTGTCCTCATGTCTGCAACTGCATACAGACAATGCAGCTATCCCTTTCATATCCTACATACTCCCCGCCATATAAATCTGACAGTTCCTCACAATATCTCACCTTCTCCATTCCCATCTGTGCTAGAGATCGCTGAAATTCATTTATTCTTGTTTAAACTTCTGATCACATAAAATCTCTCCCTTTTAAAATATGTAACCCCTTCAGCTTCTGTAACTCTCCATATAACTGTAATCAATAATAGCACAGGTTCCCTCCCTAAATCTCTGTAATTACAATAGTTGCGTGTGCCAAAATGACACTTTTCATCCTCCTTATCCATCTCAGGACTTCCAGCCCCTATAATCCCAATATTTGGAACGCTCCCATTCTCTGCACCACCTCATGTCCTGAGGGTCCTTGAACAGCATCGGCGATCCAAAAGTTTATGTTCCCCCCAGTTACTGCAACATCCAACAGTCTCAACTATCATACAGCACTTGCTGGCTCTCAAGTTGTATTTGTTGAAGTCTCCAGATCTCTGTAAGCAACACAGAAAAAGCTTTTTTGACTCTACAAAGGTCCGTCATGAACAAGCCACTATCTCTCGATTTCCTTCACCTTCTTCAATGTCTGCAACTCTTACTGTATCTTCCAATAACCTGCTTTCGACACTGCAGGACTGCCTAGCTCCCCAGATAACCTGTTCCAGCCCATATAGCTCGGTCAGTCACTGTAACACCCTCTGCTCTGTCTAATCCTCCTCTTTTCCACTGTCGTCCAGGCACAACAACGATTCAGTAAGACAGCAGTGCGGAATGGGATGTTGTTTATCTTATATGAGGCTTGAGGCCTATCATTACCTGGGAGTCACAAAGGGAGGGAACCTGAGAGAGAGCAGCACAGATCGAGAGAATATTAATCAGTAGCAAAGATCGAAGCCGATGAGAACTTGGAGTTGGAGAAGCAGCAGAGCGGGAGGCTCGAAATCAGCACCGAGTCACAGAGGGAGTGACCATGTGACGGAGCAAATTGGAGCAGGAGCATGAGGCTGACATAACTGGTAGTTACAGAGGCAGCAAAGTGGGAGGATATAAATCAGCACTGACGATCAAGGCCTTATCGTGCCTGGGAGTCACAGGGACAAGTGACCATGTGAGGGAGCAGGGTGGAGTGGGAGCTGCAGGATTACATGTACGTGGGAGTCACAGAGATAACCTTCTGCTGCTAGGGCCTGCCTGCACTGAGTTTTGAAGAAGTACAAGAGCCTTCACAGAAAAGGCTGTAAATTCATTGGCAGATAATACATCGTTATTAGCGACTGTCAGTAAATTGATAGAAGTTAGCAAATTTATTTTTTCAACTTCTGAAATAAGGGTTGAACTCAGAAATAAGAGGAAGAAGTGAAATTCTGAGCCAATATATATCTTACCCTCAGTAAGCCACAGTTGTATAAGGGAGTTAACCAAATTGTTTTTTTTTTCCTGATGTTAATTTAATTCTAAGTAATTAATTAACTTACTCTAGACATGTTGCATTTTAAGACATGACAAGACATGTTTGTTAGATGGAAAATATGTTCTGTTACGTTGGGAAAACATAGCCCCTGTTCGTGTCCTAGATGAACACTGGGTCTTGGAGCTCAGATAGTAATTAGAGACTCTATAGGACATCTGTCATGCTGAGAGTTAAGTGAATAGCACACACAGAGAGCAGATCAGCCTGCAGACATGACAGCCAAGAAGAAGAAAGTGAATAGGGGACTAGACAATCGAAGAGAAACATTCAGGGAATGGAAGGATATCCTGATATCTCCCTCCCAATTCAGTTTCCTGGTTTGGAAGCTGATGTAGGTGCGGGTTGTTTGGGGAGGGCTGTCGGAGCCATGTCTGCGGCACCAGAAGCAGCCTGACTGTGCAGGAGGGGAGGGAAAAGGAAGGAGGAGCAATAGTCACAGGGGAGTCAGGAAATTGAATAAGGTGTCAGTGTTTCTGTAATTCCAGGACAGTGGGGTTAAGAATATAACGGTGTCTGCAGGACATTCGTCTGAGGGACAGTGAGCAGTCAAAGGTCATGTCCATGTTGGTAGGAATGACCTGGGTAGGAAGGGTGAAGCGGTCTGGGAATCAGAATTTAGGGAGCTAGGTGGATGATGAGCAAGCGGGGCCTCAAATGTTGAAATCTCTTGGTTGCTGCCAGTGCCGTGTCCAAGTGAGAACAAAACTCGAAGTTTTAGATAGATGAGAGTGTGACTGGAACGATGGTGCAACAGGAAGTGCTTCGGTTTCCTGGGACATTAGGACTGGTTCGAGGGAAGATAACAACTGTACAAGCTTCATGGGCTAACGTGACAGAGCTGGATCTGAGTTCCTTGTGCAGTGTTTGGGAGGGATTGAAAATAACTTGGCGGGTGTATAGGATCCAAAAAGGAATAGTAGAGGAGACTACCAGGTTTCTCAAAATAATGGGAGATACAGTTGGTACTAATTTACAACAACAAGTTTATCAGTGGAAGATGGAGTAAGAAAGAAAGCCTTAATCGGAGGTAATCTTCATAGACATGAATACTCGGAGTTTGGAGAGTTCCAGATGCAGATTGGTGTGTGGACATCTGATGGACTGATCCCCGAGAGCTGGCTCAAAAAAGGGCAGGACTGTGTGTTAAATATTGCTGAGTATCAGGGATTCTGAAATTAGAGAAAGGAAGGGAAAGGATGAAGGTGGTAGTATTGGTTTTGATTAGCATTAGTTAAGGTGCCCAAGAGAAAGAGCCTACTCACTCACTCGGGACACCTCGCTACCTTTTTAACCAGCTGTTACAAATAATTCCACCTCCCTTAGTACTATTTGGTAATTCTCACATTTCGGAAGGAACCAACCCACACAAGAGCAGAAAGAGCCAAGAGGGATACGGGTCTCCCCAAAATTCAGCTTCTCACTCTATCACAGGGAAGGATCCTGACCCTAACAACCATGAGAGGCTGACTGACCTTTTCCAAGCTCCCGGACTGGGATCTGAGACTCCCCCTGACTCACTGTGCTGGGCACCGTAACTGACCGTGTCCAAGCTCGCTGACTGGGATCTGAGACTCCCCTTGACTCACTGTGCTGGTCACCGTGACTGACTGTGGACAATGATATCAGGCTTCCTCGTTTTGTGTCTTTGGTAAACACCATGTCAATACAGCAGGTGAGTGAGCCTCGTAGCTCTGGCTGAGGGGAAACACTGCTGAGGGCAGGGTAAGGCAAGGCAATCATTCTGTGAGCATTCAAGTCAGTTCAAAGTGAGTGGGTACAAACACCGAATGAGCACCCCACAGGGACAGGCCATGAGTTGGATGTGTCCCTGAGCACAGTGTCCTTGCGGCAGCATTGAGTGCATACAAACACGGAGTGAGTAGCCCAGAGGGACAGACCAAGAGTTGGGTGTGTGCCCCTGAACACTGTGACCTTGCAGCAGCATTGAGTGTGTACAAACATGGAGTGAGCATCCTAGAGGGGCAGCCCATGAGCTGGGTGTGTGCCTATGAGCACAGTGTCCTTGCAGCAGAATTGCAATGAGAGTTGTGAGTGCACCCTGAGCTGCAGCATTGAAGTACAAATGTATACTGTCAATGGGTCGGAGATGTGCTGGGATGGCATGGTGAGGCTGGCATGTGACATGTGCCAGCATTGGTCGGTGTGGATTACATGCAGCTTCTGTCTGTGCAGTGTTCCCTGAGATGTTGGTGTCCAAGATAGAAGGCTGCAGGAGCGAGGTGCAAGATGGAGTCACCAGTTACCAGCTCTGACTTTCACGTCCAATTCTCCATATTGCATTTCCCTACTGTGGGAGGGAGGGTATGAAGCTGTAAGTTGTTGAGGAGAGACCCACTGAATGTGGCTGTTGATCATCAGTAATCATTCACTCAACATCTTGCCACTCCCTTGCTCAAATCTTGTTTTAGAGATCAGTCCAGCACAGGAACAGGCTCTTCATCCCAGCAAGCCCGCACTGACACATGATGCCGTTCTAAAGTTAAAAAGAAAGTTTTTGCTCCGACACCCTCTATGTCATTCTGTTCCCTACTTACTCATATTTGTGCCAAGATCCCTCTTCAACCATGCTATATTAGATCCTTCTCCTCGATCAGTGCATTCCAGGCACTTGCACATTCTGTCTGGAACAGCAAAAATAAACCTTGCTGATCATATCTCCCGAACTTTCTCCCTTTTACCAAAAACCTACGGTCCTGAGTAATTGATATTTCTACTCTGGGAAAAAAAAACCCTCTAACTGTCCTTCTATCTATGCCTCTGATAATTTTGTAAATATCTATCAGGTAGCCCCATAGTCAATGATGCTCAGGTGCAAACAAACCATGTGTGTTCAATTTCTCCTTCTGGCTCATACCCTCCAAACCAGACAACATCCTAGTAAAACTTTCCATACCCTCTCCAGCACTTCCACATCATTCTGCTGGTGTGGCAACCAGTACTGTACACAATATTCTAACTGTGCCTGAACTAAGTTTCTCTGCAGCTGCAATATGACCTGCTAATTTTCATACTGCATGCTCCGATGCCTATCTGCAAGGTTGCCATCAGTCTTCTTGATCACCCTAACGACCCGTGTTATCACTTTCAGGGAACTGAGGAGCTGTACACCAAGATCCCTTCGGATGTTGATGCGGCCAGTAGTTTTTCCATTCACTTTATACTTCTCTCCTGCTTTAGAACTTCTAAAACGCATCAAGTCATAACTGTCCAGATAAAGTTACATCTGTGTTTTCTCTGTCCAAGTCTGCAGCTGACCTAAATCCTCCTGTATTCTCTGGCAATCATCCCCACAATCTGCAACTCCGCCAATCTATTTACAGATTTCCAGTCACAAAAACACTGTTCCACCACTACTCTTTATTCTATGACCAAGCAGTTCTCTATCCATCTTACTAACTGAACGCTGATCCCATTTCACTTCGCCTTCTGTATGAGCCTGCCATAGCTAATCATATCCAAGGCCTTGTTCAGGTCTAATCGGCCAACATCCAGCCCCATGCCCTCATCAATCAATTTTGTCACTTCCTCAAAATAATCAATCAAGTTTTTGAGACAGGATATTCCCCACATGACTGCATTGCCTGTTGCTAGTAAGTCAATATTAGCGTACTGTTCGATCTGCACTCATTCAGACAAGTGATTATTCCATCATATTCCTGACTTGAACCTTGGAGGTTAGATTAGATTCCCTACAGTGTGGAAACAGGCCCTTCAGCCCAACCTGTCCACACCAACCCTCCGAAGAGTAACCCACCCTAACACTATGGGCAATTTAACATGGCCAATTCACCTGAACTGCATATCTTTGGACTGTGAGAGGAAACCGGAGGACCCGGAGGAAACCCATGCAGACACGGGGGGAATGTACAAACTCCACACAGTCACCAAGGCCGGAATTGAACCTTAGACTTTGGTGCTGTGAGGCAGCAGTGCTAAGCACTGAGCTCTTGATAGTTACTGTACAGTGGGAGGTATGTCGGGCCGTGATGGTTACTGTACAGTGGGAGGTATATCTGGCGGTGATGGTTACTGTACAGTGGGAGGTATGTCGGGTGTGAGGTTGCGGACTGAGTTGTACAGAGTATGATTCTGCTGCTGCTGATGGCCCATTGCCTCTCATAGATGCATCATCATTTGTTTAACACCTGTCCCAGTAGAAACCCATATCATGGTGAGGTGGGTCTGCAAAATGTAAAGGTAGCCCTTGCTCCCCATAAGGACCGTGCAGTGACCATTCTTACCGGTATATGAAATGTAGAAGTGTATCTGCAGCAGGCAGATCGGTGATGATGTGGTCAATGATATGTTTCCCTTTTACTGATTCCCCCATAACCTGACACAAAGAAGTCTAGCAGCTACAGGATCCAGCATCAATGCTGAGCACTGTATTGACTATATACCAAGGAGCTGCACCCTCAGCCTCGCTATATCCAGTCAATGGGACAGAACCTACCAGAGAGGATGGTGAAGTTGCCAGTGACATAGTCCTGTTCACAGAATCCTGCTTTAAAGGCAATATCTGACTGTGTTTTGATTAGTCCGTGGGAAATATACAACAGGCCACTTTTACATTTTTTATAATGAAGTGTTAATATCACTGTTTCTTACATATTTTATAATAACCCAAACATTAATATTTTTCAATTGAAAACAATTGAAGTGAACAATAATTGAAATACCAGAGCGCACATCTAACTATTACACAATTCAGTGACTGTCGTAAACAGCCGATTCATGTTCAGATCAGTGAACACACCATCTTGCAGTCAGCAAAGCTGTTGGAAATGACTTTGAGGAAAAGCCTGAATTCAGACACAGTGTTACTGGCCCTTACCATGGTCTCCAAAGCACTGACCATCTCCAAAATCTGTCCAGTGTGCTTCCAAACTGGAGCTGGGCAGTTATTCACGCAATAGACTGGTTTGAGACATACCTGAACAACGGGGAGTGGTGTGTGGGGCAGACTGGTCAATGAACTAGCACATGGCGCAGTTCAACATTTGTAACAATGACCTGTAAACAGTCATGTCTTGCAAGTAAATCGCTTCTGGTGTAGCACCTAAACTCTGTAATTCTGCACCTTGGACCCAATCCTGAATGAAGGTTTTATATAGGTGATGGGCTCCTGCAGCACATGGCACCTTACATTGAATCCATCATAAACCATATCCAGTGATATTAGCCCCACAATGTCAGTATCCAAACAGATTTGTGCAGCTCCATTGATGGCCGGCATCATGCCAGACCAACGCTCTTGTGTGTGACTTGAGCTGGAAATCTCTGTGTAAATATTTGCAGCATTGTTCTTACCGTTAACAGCAAAGTCTCTTTACTGAAGGTCTGACATCCTTTCATAATACCAACTTTTACATTGTCCAATAAGCACAAAGTCCACCTATTTATTCAGTTCACTTTTATAACAACAATATGATGAAAACAGTGCCCAACTCACATTAAGGAGCATTGAAATGATGAGTCTCATGACCGCACCCAAGACCAAATTATGATTAAGTACAAGGAATTTGGAAATATACATTTATTTTCCCTTTTATTAATATTGTGAAGTCATAGTCGACTCTCCTGCTCCTCAGCCGCTACATGAATGGCTGTGCTATTTTTCAGAACCACATTTTTTGACTCTGACCTCCAGCATCTGCAGTCCTCACTTTCTCCCTGCTAATATTCAATCATAATCATTTTCATGGCAACAGTATCACTGTGTTTAAACATGTTACAGTCAGATCTGAGTACATTTTGAATTGCTTCTGTCTATCTCAGAGCTCAGTAATATGGGATGTGAATGGCAGTATCTGTGTGATGCTCGGTATGTAGGCCATGCCGCTGAGAGACTGACAGATTGTTCAAAACATCACATTCCTTCAGCTGTTTACAACAAACAGGTTACTGCCTAGACACTAACAGCCTGAGCTCACAAAACCCAAAGCACAGTGTCCAACATTGGGCAGGTCTGGACAATATTTTCAATTCATTTATTCATGGAATATGATTGGGCCAGTATTTATTGTCCATCCCTTGTTGCCCTTGAGAAGGTGAGGGTGAGTTGCCACATTGAACCACTGCAGTCGATGTGCTGTAATTAGACTTACAATACTTTGAGGATCTGACTAGAAACATTGATGAGGGTCGAGCTGTGGATGTGGTGTATATGGACTTCAGCAAGGCATTTGATAAGGTTCCCCATGGTAGGCTCATTCAGAAGGTCAGGAGGAATGGGAAATGGGGAACGTAGCTGTCTGGATACAGAATTAGCTGGCCAACAGAAGACAGCGAGTGGTCGTAGAAGGAAAATATTCTGGCTGGAAGTGAGTGGGTGCTCCACAGGGCTCTGTCCTTGGGCCTCTACTGTTTTTAATTTTTATTAAAGACTTGGGTTAGGGGATTGAAGAATGGGTCAGCAAGATTGCAGATGACACAAAGGTTGCAGATGTCGTTAACTCTATAAAGGGCTGTTGTAGGCTGCAGCGGGGCATTGACAGGATGCAGAGATGGGCTGAGATGTGGCAGATGGACTTCAACCTGAATAAATGGGAGGTGATGCATTTTGGAAGTTCGAATTTGAAAGCTGAATACAGGATTAAGGATAGGATTCTTGGCAGTGTGGAGGAGCAGAGGGATTTTGCTGTGCAGGTACATTGATCCCTTAAAATGGCTACCCAAGTGGACAGGTTGTTAAGATAGCACATGGTGTTTTGGCTTTCATTAACGGGGGATTGAGTTTAGGAGTCGTGAGATGTTGTTGCAGCTCTATAAAACTTTGGTTCGACCGCACTTGGAATATTGCTTCGAGTTCTGGTCGCCCTATTACAGGAAAGATGTGGTTGCTTTGGAGAGGGTTCAGAGGAGGTTTACCAGGATGCTGCCTGGACTGGAGGGCTTATCTTATGAAGAGAGGTTGACTGAGCTCGGACTCCTTTCATTGGAGAAAAGCAGGAGGAGAGGGGACCTAATTGAGGTATACAAGATACTGAGAGGCATAGATAGAGTCGATAGCCAGAGACTATTTTTAAGGGCAGAAATGTCTAATACGAAGGGTCATACTTTTAAGCTGGTTGGAGGAAAGTATAGAGGGGATGTCAGAGGCAGGTTCTTTACACAGAGAGCTGTGAGAGCATGGAATGCGTTGTCAGCAGCAGTTGTGGAAGCAAGGTCATTGGGGGCATTTAAGAGACTGCTGGACATGCATATGGTCTCAGAATTTTGAGGGTGCATACATGAGGATCAATGGTCGGCACAACGTTGTGGGTTGAAGGGCTTGTCCTGTGCTGTACTGTTCTACGTTCTATGTTCTAATACCATTAGGGGGGGACCTTGAAATAGTGACACTGAAGGAATGGCAATATACTTCCCAATCAGGATGGTGGTTGGCCTGGAACGGAAAGCGAACATGATGATAATCCCATGTGTCTGTTTCCCTTGTCCTTCATGACGGTCATGGTTTCAGAGATACGTTGTAAGGAGCCTTATTAAATTTCTGCAGAGCACCGTGTAGATGGCAGGTATTGATACTCCTGAGTGTCAGTGGTCGAGGAGTGAAGCTGCATTCACAGGGAAAATGGGGAGCGGGCGGGTATTTCATCGCACACACGTTCAATGTGTGTCTTATAGGTGGTGTACACTCTTTTGGAAATTATGAGGAATGTTATTTCTGCACGACTCCTAGCTCTTGAGATTCTCTTGTAGTCAATTAATTTATAAGCGTCAAAGTGTGACGCTGAAAAAGAACAACAGGTCAGGCAGCATCTGAGGTACAGGAGAGTCGACGTTTTAGCATAAGGCCTTTACAGGAATGGGTAATGAAAGTATACGGTCAGTCCAGTTTTGGTTAACGGTAATCTGCGGGATATTGGTCGTTGGGAGTTCAGTGATGGCGGTGACATTGAACGTTAGAGGATATGATTCCATTTTCAATTATGAGAGGTAGGCGTTGTCTGGCATGTGTGCAATGGGAATGGTACTTGTCACTGTTAAGCACATACCTTCATATTTCCAGGTCCTTGTTGCATTTGGATAAGGATTGCTTTACTATCAGAGTAAATCAATAATAGTGGTGAATATTGTCCAATAATTGGCAAACAATCCCAGTTGTGACTTCACCTAAGTAGGGATGGTTATTTATGAAGCAGCTGAAAATTATTGGGCCTAGGGCAGAGAGCGCTTTTACAGCTCACTGATGCTGTCCCTCTCTCTGAGCTAGGAAGCTGGCTTCTAGATCCACCTGCTCCAAAGGTGTTTAGCAACATATCTGAATGGAATAATATTACAATAGCTACAACATGGAGCTGAAATTTGACTTGGTTAGTTGGACAGCTGGTTTGTAATGCAGATTAATACTAACAGTGTGGGTTCAATTCCTGCACTGACTGAGGTGTATGATAAGGGCTGTCCTACTCAAGCTCTCCCTCACTTGAGGCATGATGACTGTCTAGTTCATCTACCGCCAGTCGTCTCTGTCTAACGAGAGAGCAGCCCAATCATCCTGTCGGGGTATGGTGCCCTACCTGTCCGTTTCTGATCTACAGGCTTACCCAGGAATCCCTCCCTTGGGGAAGGGCAGCAGAGCTGAGATGGTTGCTCTCCACCAACCCCAGCCACCTTCCTTTGTACCAGGTGTAACTTCTGCCAATGCAGACGATTCCTATTTGCTCCAGGTTTGCCGTTAATCCTGGATACGACACTTGGTTAAATGCAGTTATGATCATGTTAAAAGTGAAGTAACTATCACCTCACCTCTTGAATTCAGCTGTGTGTTTTCTTGTTGTAAATCGATTAGCTGAAGACTGCCATCTGGAGGAGACTAAAGTTGATCCTCCCATCGATATTTCTGTCTGAACATTGTTGTGAAAGTTTCAGCCTTAGCTTTTCTATAATTGTGCTGGGCTCTTCAATCTTTGAGGAAGGTGGTATTTGTGGATCCTCCTCCTACGTTGAGTTGTGTGATTGTCTACCACCACTCACCCAGACTGTTTATGAGAGGATTGCAGAGATAAGTCCTGATTCATTAGATAGATCTGTGTTTCATTTTCTATTTATACCATGTGGTGAGTAAGTGGCCCAATTTAGTAACTTCATCTCATTCTGAGGTGTATTTGGTGCTACTATAGGCAGGCCCTCCTGTATTCTCCATTTAACAAGGCTGTATCCCTGGCTTGATGGTCAGGATAAAGTGGAACATACACCAGGCAGTGATAGTGAAACTTATGCTGGAGTACAATTCTGCTGCTGTTGGTAATGACACGAAACGCCTCACACAGGCCAGTGCAAAGTTCCAAAATCTATTGGAAATCTGCCCTGTTTAGCACAGTGATGTTATATATGCACAGCGGGTCTTCACGATGTAACAGGAGAACTTTGTCTCCAGAAATACTGTGTGCGGTAGTTCGCCGTTCCCAATACAGTCATCAAACAATGTGTCTGCAGCTGGTAGGTTGGTGAGGAAGAGGTCAAGGATGTTTCTCCCTGTCAGTCATTCTCCCCGACTCGGTGCAGACGCAGTGAAGCAATGATGTCCTTTTGGACCCGACCACCTCGATCAGCAATGCTGCTGCTGAGCCCCTCTTGGTGTTGGGTTTGAAATGGCACACCCAGTATACATTCTCCAGCTCTGTCACTCTCTCAGTGCTTCCACCAAGTGTTGTTCAACGTAGAGGAACACTGATCCACCAGCTGAGGAGGGGTGTCAGCAGGAGGTTTCCGTGTCCATGTTTGATCTGACACCGTGAGGCTGAGGGAGGGGAGTCAACAGGAGGTTTCCGTGTCAGTGTTTGATCTAACACCGTGAGGGTGAGAGAGGTGAATCAGCAGGAGGTTTCCATGTCAGTGTTTGATCTGACACCGTGAGGGTGAGAGAGGTGAATCAGCAGGAGGTTTCCGTGTCAGGCTTTGATATGAACCCATGAGGTTTTGTCATGTCACATTGTTGCTTGACAGTCTGGAGAACATCTCTCTCAATTCTGGCATAAGCTCCAAGGAGGAGTTTGCATGGTCTACAGGGCCTTTTATTTTTATTACAGTCAGCATAAGGGCCTCTCCTGTTTGGATGACACTGACTCCTTGGCTTTCGTGATTGGACACTCCAATGTCTCACTCCTTCAAATACTCTTTGTCCCTTGCCTGCCGATTCACCAACCAATCTATCACTGTAAATATCTGCAGAACATTCCTCCTCCCTATCTCTTTAAACTCCTCCAAACTCTATACCCCTTCCTATCTCTGTAACATCTTCAAATCCTACACCCCTCACTATCTCACTAAGCACCTCCCAACCCTACATTCCTCCCTATCTCTCTAACCTTCTCCATCTTCTATATATCACCCTTTATCTATGACTTACTTCAGCCCCTACAAACCCTACATATCTCTCTAAGCTGCTCTCCCATATACCCTGTCGCTGTAACCTTGTCCAGCCACTCCCCGCTCCCGACCTTTGTAAACCTCATCCAACCACTAGACTCTCATGATCTTCGTAACCTCCTCCAGCAGTTCCATACCGCCCCATAATTCTGGCATTCTCTCGTACCTCTACCTTTTCATATGGATATAACCTCCAAAAACATGTTTCGTTTAGTGAGGGAAGGGGCTAGGTACATGCCACAGGGCAAGAGTTATCAATGGGGGAAGGGCAATTGTAACACGATTAAGCAGAGCTTATGATGCATAGAACAGGGTGGCAAAATGTAGGGGATGGGGATAATTGAAATGTGAAGCTGGTTTAAAGAACAGACATCGCGCGTCCTTAAATAGCATGCCCCTATCAGGCAGGGAGGAAGTGATAATGTAAGGGAACCGTGGTTTGCTACAAAAATTACATCTATTGTTAAGAAGAAGAAGGAGGCTTATGTGACAATGAGACGATGGAGAGTTACAGATTAGCTAGGAAGGATTTAAAGAGAGAGTTAAGAAGTGCAAAGAGAGGACATGAGTCATTTTTAGCAGGTCAAATAAAGGAGAATCCTAAAGCCTTGTATAGGCACGTTAGGAAGTAAAGGATAACTAGGGTAGGAATAGAGCCAGTCAAAGACAGAAGTGGGAAGTTGAGTGTGGATTCTGTGGAGATCGGAGAGGTGCTAAACGAACCTTTCTCATTCGTTTTCACTCAGGGGAAGTAGAATATTATAGAGAAGAATGAGATGCGAGATATTTGATGAGAAACGATTGAGGTTGGTAAGGAAGATGTGTTATCATATCGAGAAGGAGTGGAAGTTAAACTGTCCCCTGTGTTGGATGGGATTTATTTGAGCTTCCTCTGGGGTGCTAGGAAGGAGTTGTTGGAGCCTTTGGCTTTGATATTTGAGTCTTCATTGTCTACAGGTTTAGTACCAGAGGAATGGAGGATTGCAAATGTATGCCCATGTTCAAGAAGGGCAGTAAAGATGGCCAAGACAATTACAGACCGGTGAACCTTATGTGTGTGTAGGAAATATTTATACAGGATTATAAGAGATAGGATTTATAAACATCTAACAAGCAACAATTTGTTTGCAAATAGTCAACATGGTCATGTCTTTCAAACCACATTGAGGTTTTTGAGAAGGTGACCAAGCATGTGTCAGAGGGGAAGGCAGTTGACGTGGTGTACATGGACTTCAGTAAAGCATTTGATAAGGTTCCACATGGTAGACTGTTGGAGAAAATGCAGAGGCATGGAGTTGAGAGTGATTTAGCAGTTTGGATTAGAAACTGGCTTTCTGTAAAAGGCAGCGAGTGGTGGTCAGCACGGAGTCCGTTAACCCTGGTGAGCTACAAGGATCTATTTTGGGACCACTACTGTTTGTCATTTTTATAAATGACTTAGATGCAGGCATAGGTGGATGGGTTAGTAAGTCTTCAGATGACACTAAAATCGGAGGAGTAGTGAACAGTGTGGAAATATTTTGCGGGTTGAAGGGGCACTTGGACAAACTGCAGAATTGGGCTAAGAGATGGCGAATGGAGGTTCAATACAGCTAACTCTGAGGTGATTCATTTTGGGAAGAATACCAGGAAGGCAGAATACTTGGTCAATGGAAAGATTCTTGGTAATGTGGATGTGCAGATGAATCTTGGTTTCCATGTACATAGATCCCTGAAAGTTGCTACCGAGGTTGATTGTACTGTTTAGACGTCATACGGTGTGTTAGGTTGTATTGGTAGAGGTATTGAGTTCTAGAGCCATAATGTCATGCTGCAGCTCTGCAAAATGCTAGTGCGGCCACACTTGGAATATTGTGTGCAGTTCTGGTCGCCCCATTACTGGAAGGGTATGGAACCATTGGAAAAGGTACAGTGGAGATTTACCAGAATGTTGCCTGGTCTGGAGGGAGGGTCTTATAAGGAAAGGCTAAGAAACTTGGGTCTGTTCCGATTGGAGAGAAGAAGGCTAAGAGGGGATTTAATGAAGACATACAATGTGATCAGAAGATTAGATAGGGTAGACAGTTAAAGCCTTTTTCCTCAGATGATGGCATCAGCTTGTGCGAAAGGACATAGCTACAAATTGAGGGGTGACAGGTTTAAGACTGATGTCAGAGGCAGGTTCTTTACTCAGAGAGTGGTAAGAGCGTGGAATGCCTGGTCTGCAAATGTACGTAACTCAGCCACGTTAGGGGGATTTATACAATCCTTGGATAAGCACATGGATGATGATGGAACAGTGTTGGGGGATTGGCTTAGATGAGTTCACAGGTCAGTGCAACATCGAGGGCAAAAGGCATGTTCTGCGCTGTATAGTTCTATGTTCTATAAACACTTACACATCATCCCCACTTCAGTAACTACACGCAGTCACTACAGCCCTCTTCATCTCTGTACCTCCTCCACCCAATACATTCTTCTCTAACTACGTAAATTCCTCCAGCCACTCTACCCCTTCCCACCTCTGTGAACTTCATTCATCATCAATGGTCTTCCTGACCTCTGTCTCCTCCTCCAGCCTCTCCACACCTCTCTATCGCTGATAACCTCCAACATCTAAACCTATTCTTATCTGCATCACCTCCACCAGCACATACATCTTCCAGCCCTCCACCCCTACTGATCTCTGTAATCTCCTGCAGTATCTTCAGTCCTTCCTATCACTGTGGCTTCCTTCATCACATATATCCTTCCATATGTCTGGACCCACTCTATTAAATGCTACCCTCTCGCTATAAACTTCACAAGCTCCTCCTTTCCTCCCTGCCTTTGGAAACACTTACAGCACCTACGGCCTTCTCTAATTTTGTAAAGTCTTCCAGCACATACACCCGTCCGTATCTCGGTAATCTCTCTGTTCTATTGCAGCTTCCGCCCATCTGTAACACCCTCCTGAACCTATACCTCCATATCACTGTAACTTTATCTAATCCGAAGCTCCTCCATATCTCTGTGAAATTTTCACTGTATTCATTGACATGCATCCACAAACTTTAAGATGGCGAATATTAAATATTCTGAGACCCATGGAGGGATATAATTTTACATCATCTTAGTCCTAGATAAGTTGCCCCTTATCCTGAGATCCTGTCATCATGTTTTGGATTCCCAGACCCACAGAAATAATTTCTCAGCATCGGCCCTATAAAGCTCTTTCCACTCAGAAGCTTTTGCTCCTCAAACAAATCACTTCTCCATTTCCTGAGACTCAAAAATATAGATTAAATCTATTCAAAAATGCAGCAAGGGACACTCAGATGCAAAACAGTGAAACATTTGTGTATTATTCATTGACAGATGTCAGACATTGCTGGTGGGCCATCATTTATTGCCCATACCTTTTGTTATGGACAAGGTGGCTGTGTGCTGCCCATGCAGCAGGCTCACCCACAAAAATGTTCGGGAATGAAAGACAGGATATTCATCAAGTGACACCCACGAGACTGGGATATATTTCCCAGTCAAGATGGTCATTGACTTCATGTGCATCTTGCAGGGTTAGTGTTTCCGTCGATCTGTTGCCCTTGCTACTTCAGATGATCAAGTCTTGAAAGGTGCTGTCGAATGGACTTTGATACATGTCTGCAATATACCGTGTATCTGGAACACACTGCCTCCATTAAGGATTGATAGTGGAAATAGTGAATCTTGTGGCAATCGAGCTGGACTACACACGTACCCTTTCTTATACAGGGGCAGCATAGCTGTTCTAGATATGGTCTTAGCTACCTTTTGGCAATACGACTTCAATTTGCTACAATCAGTGACTCCATGTAATTTAATTGAACAATTATCTGCTGAAATGAGTTTGTAATTGGCTGCATGGTCGCCGTGCCATTGCCACGTGGAACACAATACGATCAGGACAGTATGTGGTTGTTGAGCGCTTTTCGCCTGTTCCATAATTTAAGGAGATTATAACTGATTTATTACATAATTCCTTTTACCTGCTTTTGGCCCAAATCGGTCACGACCCTTCCTTCGCAAAAGAGTTTCTATCTCAGGTGTTCAGGTGTAAACAAAGAACGAAACAATACCAACCAAAACAGGCAACAAGATGGATCTTGAATGGATAATCTGAAAAGTGTCAACTCAGTGTTGACGACAGAAGGCTGTAGGGGGACAATTTGATGGGTAATGTCCTTCACTCATTGCCTTTACTTCTGTTGCGAATAGTTTCTTCAACAAAGACAGTTCTTCAGCTTTTCAAAAAGTAAGAAATAGATTGTGTTTGGCATGCGTCAAGGAGGTTGCAAAGTAAAAGTGAGAAATTGGGTGGAGGTAATAATGCTCATTGAAGGGCCAGTGAGAACACTCTGGGCCTCCTTCACTCGAACAAAACTATAATTATGAATGTACTCGGATGGATTAAGTATTCATGAAAAGACAGGAAACAGAGTGAAGAATTTACAGTTAATTTTTGTGTGGAAATGTGTGCTGTGAGGAAGATGCAAATATTTATGAAAATTGAACGGGCCTCCACATGAGCAAGGTCATTGCAAATGACATATGATGCAGAAACGTGAAGTTATCCGCTTTATTGGAGAAATTGATGGACATTATATTTCATAAATTGTGAAACGTTGAAAAGTACAGATATAAATAAAACCCAAAGTGTCCTTGTCTATACACTGCTGACGTCTAACGTACAGGTGCAGCAGGCTATTTGGAAAGACAGTGGGATGAAAACCTTTATTGTAAGAGGATGTAAGCACAAGGGGAGAGACGTTTTGCTTCAGTTGAATTGGAGTTTGGTCAGACTGTACCCCGGAGGACTCTGTGCAGTTTTGGTTCTTTCTCTCAGTAAATATTTTATTGCCATAGAGAGAGGAAAAGGAAGGTTCAATAGGCTTCTACCAAGGACAATGCTATCAAAGTCCATGAGAAACTTGGCCTGTGTTCCCCAGTGTTTCAAGGAATGAACATTATTTTCCTTGGAAGTTACAGAATAGTGATTACATTCCTGCTTCTAAATAATTTCTGGCTATTTGCGTACCATTTATGAATTCAGTTGTATTCCGAACTGTGTCGCACTCCAATGGGAGACAAGTTGTTGGTCTCACAAATACAGGAATAGTAGCAGACTGGATACCATAAGTCATAGGGACAGTAATATTTCCAGCAGCTCACCGAGTATGTTCTGCCTTTCTCTTCAATGATGTTTGTTCTGATAGTACTCAACTCCACTTTCCTGCACTTTCCCCATCACCTATGATTCACTAACTAAATAAAAACATATCTCTCAGCCTTGAAGATATTTTCAAAATCTTCTGTAATTGTTTCCCACACTGATGTGAGACTTGGTCGTCTTTACTTCCGTTGTTTATTTCTAGCGCAGTTTGTTGAAACGAAATTAGATGCCGACCTCTCCATCACACCTCCACTCTGTTCAAAAGCACAATAAATAAATAAAGCTCAGAGCCTGTTATATTCTCCCTTTCCTTTCATATTAATTTTAAGATACAACTCACAGATCTGGGGATTTGTCCAGTTTTTACTCTACCAAAACTTCCAGTTCTTCCTTCCAATCGCTATCAATCTGTTGAAGGGTCACACAGTCGCCCTCCATGAATCCAGGAACTCCTTCGCCCAAGTGAAGACGGATATGAAATACGTGTTTCACGTATTTTCTGGTATTGTACACAGGCTGCCTCCTTGATCCCTCCTATTCCCCGTTCTTTCCCTTGTGATCATCTTTCCCCGATATGTGGATGGAATATCCTGGGATTCTTACTAACATTACCCGTTAATGTTTTATCACACCTCCTTTATTCTCTTCTACTGACTTCCTTAACTTCAGCGCTGCACTTTCTACATTCTTAGAGGGATTCCATTGATCTGCTCACTTTATAGCTGCTTTTATCTACTCTTTACTTTTTATTCAGCTCTGAATATTTGTAGACGTCGGAGTGTCTCTGGGCTTGTTTTCGTAAGTTGAACTTAGATTGTAACATATTGGGCCCATACTCTCAAAAATTCCATTTTGAGCATGGACACTCCTCCCTAATCCACGCTATTCGACGACAGGGTTACCCAGAAGTAAATGTCCCCAGACTACTTTGGCCAGATCCTATTTTCTAATAAACTGTGTCTCCCCAATCCAAAAACGTTATATTTTGAAAACTTTTTTTTGCCTTTTCCTTAAGGAAATTAAAATATATGATATTATGGTCATTGGTCCTAAGCTTCCCTCCCAATCCTGCCTCGAACATATGACTGGCTTCATTCTCCACAATAAGGCCCAGCAATGCACTATCCTTGTTGTATCTTCTACATGTTGATATGAGAAGCTCTCAGCAATAAATTTCAACATATTTGTCCTCTCTTAAAAGCACATGAGTACGCCAATAAATGTAGGATATTGAAAAGCATAAATAGAAATATCCTCTTATTGTGTTATACACGACAGTGATTGGTTACAGAGTAGCTCCTGTACTTTCTTCTAACTGGGCGACTTAATATGAGCCTAGCAATGTATCTGTCATCTTTGTATTCCAGTCTCTATCCACGAAGCCTCAATTTGAAGGGCCTTCCACAACATCATCCCTCTTTACTGCAGTAATTGACTCCTTAATTAATAAAACCAAATCATGTCCAGCCTATAGTTCCTGTACTACAGAATATTGAGTTGTCAATCCTGATCTCCTTGTCCCATATCTCTGATGGCAAAAATGTCACTCCATCCAAAACACACCTGCCTATCTCTGAAGCATCTACGATTCTACACACCTCCCAATCTCTGTAACCTCGGCTAGACCCTACACATTTCTCAATCTCTGTATCATCCTCCAGCCCCCGACAACTCTCCCTATCTCTGTAATCTCTTCCAGTCACTGCACACCTCCCTATCTTTGAGATTAGATCACTTACAGTGTGGAAACAGGCCCTTCGGCCCAACAAGCCCACACCGACACAAAACTCACCCAGACCCATTCCCCTACATTTCACCCCTTCACCTACTGCTACGGGCAATTTAGCATAGCCAATTCACCTAACCTGCACATTTTTGGATTGTGGGAGAAAACCGGAGCACCCGGAGGAAACCCACGCAGATACAGGGAGAATGTGCAACTTGCACACAGTCAGTCGCCTGCGGAGGGAAGTGAACTCGGGTCTCTGGTGCTATGAGGCAACAATGCTAACCACTGTGCCACCGTGCCGCACATGTGCCGTCTTTTTGACATTTCTACCCCTCCACCCCAACTGCTCTTCAGCATCTTCACCTCTTCCTGTGACTGAGTATTCCTCCAGCACGTACGTTGCTCCACAGGACTGGAACCCATTCTCGAAATTACATACCTCCCTATCACGATAAACACGTCAAGCGCCTCCAGCCATCCCTATTGTTGTAAATTCTTCCAGCACCTACAGCCTTCTCTAACATCCAGCCCATAAACCCATCACTATCCAGGCAATCTCTCTGTCCTGTTACAGCTTCCCTATATCTGTAACATTCTCCTGCACCTTTGCCTCCCTATTTCTGTAACCTCCTCTAACCCTGAGCTCCTCCATATCACTGTGAACTTTACATTGTTTTCATTCACAGTGCGTCCACAATTCTTAAGATGGGGAATAGTAAACACTCTAATACCCTTTGATTGAAATGATTTCACATCCTCTCAGACCCAAATAAATTGCCCGTTATCCTGAGACTCTGTTATCATGTTTTGTACTCCCTGACCCACAGAAATAATTTTTCAGTATCTGCCCAATCAAGCCCATCCAATTCAAAATCTTTAATATTTCAATCAAATCACGAATCCATTTCCTGAAACTCAAGAACATAGATGAAATTTATTCCAAAAGTGAAACCCAGATTGCAAGCTGTGAAACATTAGTGTGTTGTTCAGTGACAGGTATCAGCCATTGCTTGCTGGTCCTTCATTTATTACCCACAGACTGTTGTTCTGGACAAGGTGGCAGTTCACTGCCTACTTGAGAATTTGCAGTCAGTTTGGTGTAGAGACACCCACAATAATGTGAGGGAAAGAAAGCCAGGGTATTCATCAAGTGAAACCCATGGAATGGAGATGTATTTCTATGTCAGGACAGTCATTGACTTTATGTGTAACTTGCAGGGGGTGGTGTTTCCATGGATTTGTTGCCCTTGATAATGCAAATGGTCATGGATTGGAAGGTGATGTCGAATGAACTGTGGTAAATATCTACAATGTATCTTGTTGGATACACTGCTTCCATTGAAAGTTGATGGCATAACATATCCAGGTATGTGCCTAGATTTCTTTAGCAATACAAATTCATTATTACAATCAGTGACTCCTTATAATTTAATTAAACATTTATCTGTTGAAGTGGATTTGTAATTGGCTGCATGGTTACCATGCCATTGCAGCATGGAACCCAAGACGATAGAATACGATGAGGTTGTTGAACCCTTTGCGCCTGTTCCACAATTTCAGGACATTTGTTACATAACTCTTTTTACCTGCTTTAAAAGGGTTTCTTTCTCAGGAATTAAGGTGTAAACAAAGAATTAAACAATACCAACCAAAACAGGGAACAAGACGGATGTCGGGTGGATAATCTGAAATGTGTCAACTCAATCTTGACTATAGAAGGCTGCTGAGGGTCAATTTGAATGCCGATGTGATGCACTCCATTCATTGCCTTTTCTTCGGTTGAGAATATTTACTCAGAGGAGATTGCTCTCCAACAAAGACAGTTAGATTGCTTTTCACCGAATGGAATAAAACAAGTAGATTGTGTACAGGATGAGTCAGGCAGGATACAGAGGAAAGGCAGGATATTGGGTGGAGGTAATGATGTGCATTTGAAGAGCCTGTGAATGTACACTGGGCCTCCTGCATCCTAACAATTCTACCGTTATGAATCCACTTGATGGATTAATTATTATTGAAAAGACATTAAACAGAGTGTAGGACTTAGACGTAATTCTTGTGTGGGAATGTGTGCAGTGAGAAAGATGTAAAGATTTATGAAGATTGAACCGACGTCCACATGGGCAAGGTCCATGCAAATATCATCATGTGGAAACAGAAAGTTATCTAATTTTTGGCATAAATTGATGTGCTGTGTAATTCTTAAATCTTAAAATGTTGGAAAGTACAGTTATAAATAAAACTTAAGTGTCCTTGTCTATAAGCTGCCGACGTCGAACATACAGGTGCAGCAAACTACTTGGAATGTCAGTGGAATGTGAACCTTTATTGTCCGAGGATTTCAGCACAGGAGGAGTGACGTCTTGCTTCAGTTGAGTAGGAGCTTGGTCAGATTGTACATGAAGGACTATTTGCAATGTTGATTCTTTATCTCAGGAATTATATTACTGCCACAGAGAGATGGCAAGCAAGGTTCAATTGACTTCTTCCAAGGAACATTCTATCAAAGAGGGCCATGACAAACTAGATCTGTGTTCCCTAGTGTTTCAAAGAATGAGACTACGTTTCAATGAAAATTATAAAATACTAATTGGCTTCCTGCTTCAAACATATTTCTGCTTATCGGTGTAGCATTTATAAATTCCTTGAATTAGTCAGCTGCATTCTGAACTGTATCTCAGAGAGAGGTGTTTGTTCCTGCGAACACAGGGTTAGGAGCAGACCGAATACCATAAAGCATAGCAACAACAGTAGGCCCAGCAGCTCAACGAGTATGCTCTGCCTTTCAGTTCAATGATGTTTGTTCTGATAATCTTCAACTCCATTTTCCTCGTAACCTTTGATTCATTGATTGATTAAAAATATGTCTCTCACCCTTGAAGATGCTTAATGATCCAGGCTCAATAGCTTTCAGAACCTTCTACAATTGTTTCCCTCTCACTGATATGAGATTTGGTGGTTTTAATTCTCTCGTTTGTTTCTAGCACACCTTGTTGAACATATATTTGATTGCATACTGTTCTATTGCAAATCCTCTGTGGCAAAAGCACAGTAAGAAAAGAGGATCAGAACCTGTATTTTTTTCCTTCTGTTCCCATATCAGTTAAGATACAGCACATCCAGATCTGGGGATGTGTCCACTCTTTTTATTCTGCGACTCTCCCCGATTCCAATAAGTCACTCTGTAAACTGAAGACTGATATGAAGGACATATTTAACATATTCTCTGGATCCATGCACAGGCTGCCTCCTTGATCCCTAATATCCCCATTCTTTCCCAAGATATCCTTTTCCCCTGGTATAGCGATAGAACACCCGCTGATGTTTTATCGCACCCCATTTTTGCTTTTCTACTATTTCCTTAAGTTCAGTGTTGCACTTTCTACTTTTCTCTAGGGATTCCATTGTTCTGCTCACTTTATAGCTTCTTTAAACTTCTCTTTACTTTATTATTCTGCTCTGAATATTTGCAGATGTTCAAGGTCCTGCTGTCACATTTTCCTTCATTGGATCTTAGAGTGTAAAATATTGGGCTGATACTCTCATCAAATCCACTTTGAGAATGAACACTGCTCCCCACTCCACGCTGTTCGACTACAGTTTGACCAAGAATTAGAATTCCACCATTTAAAAGGCATACGGATGCATATATGATAAGGAAGTGTTTGGAGGGATATGGGCCATATGCTTGCCAATGGGACTAGATTATGTTGGGTCCAGAAATAAACCATCCCTTGTTGTATACTCCACATGCTGATACAAGAACATATCAGCAATACATTTCAACATATTTGTCCCCTCTTGAAAGCATGTGAATGCCCCAATAAATGTTGCATATTGAAAAGCATAAGTAGAATGACCCTCTTAATGGTTTTATACACTACAGCGATTGGTTACACATTGGCTCATGTGTTTTCTTCTAACTGGCGGTCTTTAATATGACCTTGCAATTATCTGTCATCTTTTTATTCTAATCGCTATCCTCGATGCCTCAGTTGAAGGCCCGTCCAAGATATTGTCCCTTTTTACAGCAGTAATTGATTCCTTAATTAATAAAACAACAGCATCTCCTGCCTATAGTTCCTATGCTACAGAATATAGAATTGCCAATCCTGACCTCCTTCAACCACATCACTAATGGCAAGATTTCACGTGTCTATCTATTCGCTGACCACATCTGTCTGATATGTCATAATCCTAGCACCAAGGCCAAAGGACATCCAACCTGGAATATAACACCAGGAACAGTCTGTACCTCATCTGTACTTCATCATTTCTTGTTTTTAAATTGATGCATCAAATGCCACTGTCCTGAACTGAGCGATCACCTCCACATACCATGAGTTTCTGGTGATTAATTTCGCACTCAGTGTGCAGGGGGACAGCCCTCAGTAATGGGCAGCATTTATTAAGTCTCTCCGCAAGAGCATATGCTCCCAACGATGCTGCTGGAGTGTGCAGGGTACAGGCTTGTGCTGACCCTTTGTGAACATGAATCACTCTCCTTCTGGTAGTTCAAACCTGCCTCTCATCATGTGGAGTTTCTCACAGAAAATGGTTGGTGTCCTCCTATATTTTCCATTCCAAGATCCTCAGGATATTGGGAATTGTACTTGCTCAGGAAGACAGCATCATAGGTAGTCCTGAAATGGGAAGCAGTCAGTAAGTTGGTTGAACAGGCCATTATGGAGTGGACAAGCTCAGATGAAGCATAGACTGTTTCACCCAGGTTGTGGATTCTCCTCAATTGGTAAATGTGGGAGGCAGTGAGGTGTGTGGGGTATCAGGAAGCCAGGGAGGGGCATTAGGCCGATACTTGCAGTTATGGGGCCCATTGTTACATTCAACTGAGTGTCAGTATAATGTGTGTGTGGTGACACATATCAGACAAAATCCACAAAGTTCAGTTATTGAAGTGGTTATTGGCTTGGCATTTGCTGCTGTTTCCCACAGAGCAACTCTACAGGACTGATCTCGATCGAAACCCACTCTAAAGCAGGTTGGGTAACCCACGTATTAATCTCTGGCCATCTACACAGAAGTTCAATTTTGTTTTGACACTGATGAGTATGAAGGTGACATATGTTGGTTATGGCTTTATAGTGTTCACTGTGAGACACAGTATGCTACAGGAGGCATTCAAATTGTGAATTACTTCATACTGGGTCTGGTGCAGGGTGCAAATATCTGGAATCTAAGAGGCAGGCCAGATGCCTTCAAGGGACTTGTGTGATGTGTTTTGATGAGACATGCCCATACATCTGCTCCCTGGAGCAGGCTGAGACTGAAGATGAATTTGTAAGACCTGTTTGTTGGTCAGTCATTGTACCGAATATAGACAGCATTTGTGTCTACACTAAGACCAGCGATAGGCTATTGATTAGTTTTCACTTGCCCAGGGTGGGCTGCAAATGATTTCTTGTGAACATATGTCTGAATGACTGCCCTAACCCAGGTTGGAAAGTCTCTGGACAGATTGAGGACCAGGCCAGTGTTTCACTCAGTATTACAGAAAGCTGTGAGTTTCAGTAGCACTACGCCTGAATTCAGGTCTTTTGGAATCTATTTATAATGTCGGTTGTGATTCCAAGTGATGGGTTTCCCAGTATGAACAATAATAAAATATCTCCTTTGTTTTGGAAATTGGGGCCAACAATACCATGTGAACTCTGACTATTTCACATAACAATGCGTGCATTACCTCTGAGAGCAACTACATTGTTACTATATGTTGGGAACTAAAATGTAAACTCATTACAACACTTTATGATACAAAAACAAAAGAAAACTACATGTTATTTTATATTGAACAGAGAATATTTGTCTCATTTTTGTCTGATCACAATTAAATATTCAACGTCAGTATTCAGATGAATACATTCTCACTCTAACATTTGGAAAGTTGTTTGCCTCTAATCTTTTGATGACATCAGACCAGTGAATGGGGACGATGTTGGGGCTATAAAAAAGAGTGGTCATTTTGAAAATTGGTTAGAGCAACTGCCACCGAAAAACAGAGCAACCACTGTAGAGTCGAAGAGCTAACGCCTATCTAAAATCTTGCTCTCAAAGAAATCAGAAAGCAGTCTATCAAAAAGATACCTTTTGCAGTAAAACATATTCGGAGTAAAAAGAAATAAATCCAGAGTGTGGTGCTGGAAAAGCACAGCAGGTCAGGTAGCATCCGAGAAGCAACAGTATCAACATTTTGGGCAAGAGCCCTTCATCAGCAGAACGCTCTTGACTCTAATCGCCAGCATCTGAAGTTCTCACTTTCGCTTCGTAAAAAGGAATAAGACGACCCAGTGAAATCAATGGGTAAGAGATTGATTACAGCAGAGAAGGTAGA
Source organism: Chiloscyllium punctatum (assembly GCF_047496795.1). Taxonomy (NCBI): domain Eukaryota; kingdom Metazoa; phylum Chordata; class Chondrichthyes; order Orectolobiformes; family Hemiscylliidae; genus Chiloscyllium; species Chiloscyllium punctatum. The sequence continues at coordinate 21,163,251 of NC_092756.1, forward strand.
GACTGTGTAGACATGTGATTATGTTAATGCAATAGTTATTGTGTGTTACTGGAACAGAATGTCAATAGGGTTGTGCTCTGTTAAAGGAAGCAATGTTCAGTTTCTGAATAGTTTTGTTCGGAAAGAAAATTGCTACTTTTCTTTATGAAGGTGACAATTACGTGTTCCCTTTTAGTCCCTCACACTTCCAACAGATGACAAGGTGAGGCGAGCGTTTCTGTGTGTTAAGCTTCATTCAGTAGTGGTTCGACCTCTGCATTTTAACAGATTTAGGGTTCGTCTGGTATTGGACAGGTTTGAACAGATTTGGGGTACCAAAGCTCCCAGCATATTTAAACACTTGGTGTTTAAAACACTTTAAAACTTAGGTGAAATAATTTGTTTCATTTTGATTACATGTGGTCGGTTAAATTAAAAGAGAGGAAAATGGCTCTTAACTTTGCTAAAGAGGTTCTGAGGTTTGAAGATGCTTCCCAACTTTGCCAAGGAAGGTTAGAAAGACAGAGGATAGATATTCTTTTGGAATTAGCAAACAGATTAGAATTGGTTTTAACCAGGGACAGAAGGAAATTGAAATGGACTTGGTCAAACACTGAGGTATATCAGAGAAACAGAAGAGCCGCAGAGTTACAAAAATGTAAACTGTGAGTGAGCAAAACGGAAGAGAAGAAAAAGAAAGGGAGAGAAGGATTTTAGCTGAGCAAAAAGATAGAGAGAAGAAAGAAGAGAGAGAGAGAAAAGGAGACTGAGAAGAGAGGGAGTAAAAGACTGAAAGAGAGAGAGAAAAAAGGAGAGAAGTTTCTTCGCTCAGCAAAGAGAGAGAGATGAAGGGTAAAGAGAAAGGGAGAGAGTGTGAACTTCAGGAGTTGCAAATTAGTCAGGAAAATCAAGTTCAGAGGATGGAAATGAAGTCAAGAGAGTTTATTGTGCTGGAGGGGTTCATAAACGCATTTCCAGAGAACTTACGTGTTGAACAGAAACTTCAAGAAGTGAGAAGAGCAGCAGAGATGACCGAGAAATGTGCATTGATGCAAGACGTGAAATTTAGTTTCTGACACGAATTTCATCCGTGTGAGAGATAAAAATTGGAAACAGGCGAGATCTTTCACTATCAAACAAAGAGTCGAGCACACTTTGAATAGTTCTTCATTCGTGACAAAAAGAATTCCAAGAAAATGAAAGGCCTCAGGTGTTTCCATGGTGGTAAGATGGGACACGAAAAGTCACAGTGCTGGTCGTGGAAGAATGACATTGTGGGAAAAGATGTGGCAAAAGAGGCTAATGCAATGGTATTAGGGAAAGTAGTAAAGGAGATCCAAGGAGCTGCAGGACAGTGCACAGCCTTGGCGGGGTGGGATATTGAGTTAGTTGCTGATCTCTGTAAAGACTTTGTCTCTGTGGGAAAAGTTCACTCAGGAAGATCAGGAAGAGACTGGAAATAAGTTATTATTTCATGAGGTATGGGATTAGGTCGGTCTCTGACAGTAAGAGATGGAAGTATTTTCACGCTTTCCGACATGTTACCCAAGAAGGTAATAATTTGTTGAATAGATAGGCCCTTTATCGACATAAATGGCACCTTTCCTGAGTTGGACTGTTTACATACTGCTCAAAAAACTCTCCTGGCTGCTCCTTACAAATTCTGCTCCATCCAGTCCTCTAATATTAAGTGAATGCCAGGGAATGTTGCGAAAATAAAATCGCCTTTCACCACCACCATGTTGCTCCCACATCTTTCCATGATCTGTTTACATATTTGTACTTTCATCTTTTGCTCACTGTTGGGAGGCCCCAACATTGTTGCTGCACCCTTCCTATTTCTGAGCTCTCCCCTTCTTGCCTCATTGTTCGAGTCCTCCATAGTCCCCTCATTCAGCACAGCTGTGGTATCTTCTTTGGCCAGTAATGCAACTCCTATACCCCTTTTACCACCACCACCCACCCCCCGTTTATCCCACCTGAAGCATTGATATCCTGGGATATTTACATGCCAATCATGCCCTTCCCTCAACCAAGTATCAGTAATAGCAATAATATCACCTCCCAGGTACTAATCCAAGCCATGTGTTTATCTGCACACACTACACTTCTTGCATTAAAACAAATGTACCTCAGGTAACCTGTCCCTTTGTGTTCATCATCTACTCCCTGCCGACCCTACCCCTTACTCACGCTGACTTCATTACCTATTTCCTTCCAGGCTGCAGTTGTTATTTCCTTAATGTCGACTAACCTCCTCATTTGGTTTCCATCCCTCTACAACATTAGTTGAAACCCTCTGAAACAGCATTAGCCAAAGTACACCGAAGGACGTTGTTTCCATTCTATCTCAGGTGTAGACAGTCCTAATTGTAATAGTCCCACCTCCCAGATAACCGATCCCAATGTCCCAAAAATCAGAACTCCTCACTCCTGCACCATCTCTCATTTCTACTCTGACTAGCACATAGCATTGGTAGCAATCCTGATATTACAACCTTTTATATCCTACTTCTTAACTTGACTCCTAACTCCCTAAATTCTGTTTGTAGGACCTCATCCTGATTTTATAACTTGCACCATGAAAACTGGATATTCACCCTCCCCCTTCAGAATGTTCTGCAGTCGATCCAAGGCAATACTTTCCTTTGCACATGCAAAACAACATACCATTCTGGAGTCTTGGATTCGAACAGAATTTTATAATTGAATTCCCTGTGACTTAGCCCTTCCAGTATTTTCCCCGCCCTTCTGAACAGCAGGGCCAACCACGGTGCTTTAAACGGGGCTACTGCTGTCTTCTCCCGGTGAGCCATCTCTCCAAACAGGATCCAAAACAGTTTCCTGCTAAGGAGGGAGGTGACCACAGGGGACTCCTGCAGTGCCTTCCTGCTCTTTCTCTGTCTTTTGGTCACCAATTCCCTTTCTCCTTCAGCAATCCTAATCTGTGATGTGATCAGTTCACTGAATGTGCTATCTAAAACCTCCTCCGCATTGGGTGTGCTCCAAGGTGAGTCCATCCGCCGCTCCAGAGCCATCATCCCGTCTATGCGTTCTTCATAAGAAGCATCTTCGGTGCGAGGATCAGGGATGTCTCCGAGCATGCTCAGGGCATACTGAAGTGGAAGATTAACAGCCATCAGCTGTGGTACACTTTCGTACCAATGACATTGGCAGGAAACATGACAAGACCCTGCAAGGAGAGTGCAGGGAGATGGACACACGTCCTGCACTTGAACAGGGACACCAGCTTTATCCCTGAGCTCCCACTTTGAGCAAGTGGAGCATAATATGGCTCTGAGATCTCCTGTCACTTTTACTCTAAAGCTTAACTTGGTCTTAAATTAGATAAACGGAAAAGGAAAGTGCTTTCTTTAACCAATCACAGGATTAAAAAAAAGATGAGAAGCACCTTATCAACACAGTACAGAGATCTTTTGTTTTGGTTAGATGAGGAGTTTGGGGTGGGAGACATTACACCTTGATTACATTAGATTAGTTGCAGCTTGGGAACAGACCCTTCGGCCCAACAAGTCCACACCGACGCACAAACCCACCGCCCTACACTTTACCCCTGCCCCTTACACTACGGGCAATTCACCTAACCTGCACATTTTTGGACCGTGGGAGGAAACCGGAACACCCGGAGGAAACCCACGCAGACACGGGGAGAATGTGCAAACTCCACACAGTCAGTCGCCTGAAGCGGGAATTGAACCCAGACCTCTGGCGCTGTGAGGCAGTAGTGCTAACCATTGTGCCACCATGCCGTCCACTACACGCGTAGTGTCTCTTGTTCAATCGCTGCCCAAATATGTCAGTTCACTTACCTTCCCAGTGCACAATTCAACTTCTCCCACTCCGTTCCTCGCTCTCACCGCTGCTGCAAATGGAGGCCTGATGCTGCAGGTAAGTCCGTTTTTCGTGGGAAATTAATCTTCCCAGCAACCCCCTGGTCCCACCCCCACCCCTCTCTCGCTAACTCCTCCCGAAAGATAATGCACAAAACATGCAAAAATATCTTTTATTCATGGATTGGCAAAGTTAGAAATGATAATCATGGACCAAATAAAAATAATTTGATGGATATTTACTGTGATTCTTGAAAGACTAAATATTTGGTTACCTATTGAGAAAATAAATTAAGGGTTTTTTTTAAAATCTGAGTTGGATAAGTTTTGATCACTATGTGATCATCATTGGTAACAAACATAGAAGTTGCTAGGAATACTCAGAAGTACTGGCAATATCTGTGGTGCGAAAGCAGAATCAATATGTGGTTGGTGACTGGCTCTGGCAGGGTTACTACGCTCATAATGTTCAGGGATGTGTAGGTTAGGTGTATTAGTCAGCGGTAAATGTAGAGTATGAGAATAGGCGAATGGGTCTGTGTGGTTTACTCTTTGGAGGGTCAGTGTGGGCATGTTTTCCAAATGACCTATTTCCACAATACAGGGATTCAACGATTCTTTGCGTTCTTCATAAAAAGTGCCTTTGGTGCGAGGATCAGGGATGTCTTCGAGAATGCTCAGGGCATTCTGAAGGGCAGGGTTAACAGCCAGTGGTACACATTGGTATCAATGACATTGGCAGGAAACGTGACAAGGTCCTGCAAGGCGACTGCAAGGAGATTGGCCTGAGTGGAAAAGCAGGATAACCAGGGTTGTAATCTTGGGATTACTCGTCGTGCTAGGTGGAAATGGGATAAGGAAGATGAAGACAGAAAACTTTAATATGTGGTTGAAGAACTGGTTCAGGAAGAGGGTTTCAGATTTATGGATCATTGCGATTTCGTCCAGGGCAGGTGGGACCTGTAAAGGACAGGGTCCATTTTAACTGGAGGGACACCAACATCCTGGCAGGGAGGTTTGATGATGCATCTCGGGTGGATTTAAATGAATAATGCTGAAATTCAAAAAGAAACAAAAAAAAAGCAAAACAATTTTTTTTTTCAAACGAACGTTGTTTTAACGAGCTTTTCAAAGGAGGGGAGTCTAGAAAACTAACTAGAAAAGTCTATATATGTTTCAAAAGTCTTCTTCTTTGTTTTAAATGCAAACGTTTTTTTTTGTTTCAAAAACTATTTTTAAATAGGAAGATGTGCCTTTATTCTGGAGAGTCCTACACACATTCAGCTCTGGAGAAGACGTTTTTTCTTCGATAAATTTATTGAAGAGGAATATTTTTGTTGAGTTAGTTTTCCAAATGGTTGATTTTTTTTTTATTTTTATATGTTTGATATGTATACGGATATATTTTCTATTTTAATGGCATGAAAAATTCTGTTCATAGGTATAATAATATTAAGGCCATATATGTAAGGTAGAGAGGGAGATAGCTGGAAGTTATTATCCATCAAAATCAGTCAGATAGATGGGTGACTGTCAGGACAGGTAAAAAGGTAGTTCAACAATCTCTGGTGGCTATTCCTCTATCAAACAGATGTCCAGCTTTTGGAACTGATGAAGGGGGTACTCTCTGTGAGGAAAATGGAAGAGCCATCGGTTATTGGACTATTGGAAAAATTCTTATGCCAAGGCAGCGATTGAGAAGATTTTGTATAATTAATCCGACAGGGGTCTCTCCTGTCAGGGGCAAAAACAGGAGTTTCTGTGGCAGTGAGCGAAAATTTAGGATAGTTTATTGGTTTCCCGGTACCAGGATTAAGAACGTCTCTGAAAGTCTCAAGCATATTGTCAAAGGTGTGATTTAGAAGCCATAAATCATTGTATGTATTGGTATGAATGACATTTTTAGGGAAAAGTTTAAAACAGCCCGGAGTGAATCAAAGAGGTGATGTTGAGGATTAAAAATAAAACCTTAAAATAGTAATTACTGGTGTGCTTTCCATAAAAGATTCAAGCAGAGAAGGTCGAAAAAAGGTTAAAGGAGAAAAATCAATGGCATAAAGAGCTGCTGTGTTGTTGACTGATTCAGATTTTTGGGAGATTGGAATGTCTTTTGGAATAGAAAAGGCCCTTTCCAAAAGGATTGGTCTAATCTAAATGGGAAAGGCACCGATGTCTGAGCAGGGAGATTTGCTCACCCAATAAAGGCAGACTTTATATTGACAGACAAGGCAAGTGGAGGTACTCTAAGTAGCAGTGTAAATGGTAGGCTGGATGGAGAAATCACTGAATATGATGAGAACATGCCAGTTGGAAAAGAAAGATGAGAGAATCAGAGTATGTCGTAATTCTGAAGAACAAAAATGCATTGACTTCAGTGCAATGGGTTTTACAGGGATGGCAAATCGACTCAGCGCATGTTTCAGATCATGGGATTTAGTCATCATAGCTATTATAGGAACTTGGGTGAAAGATGTTCAAGATCTTTCAATAAGAACAGGCAAGGCGGTAAAAGAGGAGGAGGTGTGGTCTTTTTCGCCAAGGATAGTATAACGCTGGCTCTGAGAACCTATGCTGAGGACTCGTCTACTGAGGTAGTGTGGATGAGGTTAGAAACAGGAGAGGAGAGGTCACACTGCTTGGAGGTTTTTAAAGCCTCTGCAGAGATCCAGGGAGGTGGAAGAGAGGGTATGTAAAATTATTCTGGGTAGGAGTGAAAAGAACAGGGTGATCAATATGAGGGACTTTAACTTTCCGAACATTGACTGGAAATAATATAAATCTCATACATCGGATGGATCAGTTATTGTCCAGTGTGCACAGGAGGGTTTCCTGACACAGCATGTGGAAGGGCCAACGAGAGGAGAGGCCACATTGGATCTGGTGCTTGGTAATGAGTCAGGCCAAGTGTTTGATTTAGTTGTAGTTGAACACTTTGGAGAGAGTGACCATAATTCAGTTATATTTAGTTTAGCGTTGGAAAGGGATAGCTACAGGCCACAGATGGGGTAAGGGCAATTATAATGCGATTAGGCAAGAATTAGAATGCATAGAATGGGGTAGCAAAATAAAGGGGATGCAGACAGTGGAAATGTGGAGCTGGTTTAAGGAACAGATATTGCATGTCCTTGATAGGTGTGTCCCTGTCAGGCAGGGAAGAAGTGATAAGGTAAGGAACCGTGGTTTACAACAGAAATTATATCTTTTGTTAAGAAGAAGAAGGAGGTTTATGTGTTGATGAGGCAAGATGGTTCAGATGAGGCGATGTAGAGTTACAGATCAGCTCGGAAGGATTTAAAGAGAGAGTTAAGAAGAGAATAGAGAGGACTCGAGCAGTCTTTAGCAAATAGAATAAAAGAGAACCGTAAAGCTTTCTATAGGTATGTGAAAAATACAAGGATGATTAGGGTAGGAATAGGGCCAGTCAAAGACAGAAACGGGAAGTTGAGTGTGCACCTTGTGGAGATCGGAGAGTTGCTAATCGAACATTTCTCATCGGTTTTCACTTAGGAAAATATTGTAGAGAAGAAGAATGAGGTACGAGATATTAGACTAGAAAGGATCGAGGTTAGTTATGAACAGGTTTTATCAATTCCGCAAGGAGTGCAAGTTGAGAATTCCCCTGGACCGAATGGGATTTATCCAAGGATTCTCTGGGAAGCTATGGAGGACTGGACGATTGCAAATGTTGTGCCCTTGTTCAAGAAGCGTAGTAGAGATGTCCCAAGCAATTATACAGCAGTGAGCCTTGCTTCTGCTGTAGGAAAGGTTGTGGAAAGGATTATTTATAATCATCTAGCAAGCAACAATTTGATTTCAGATAGTCAATCTGGTTTCGTCAAAGACAGATCATGTCTCACAAATCTCATTGATGTTTTTGAGAAGGTGACCAAGAATGTAGGTGAGGGTAGGGCAGTTGACGCGGTATACATGGACTTCAGTAAAGCCTTTGATAAGGTTCCACATGGTAGGCTATTGGAGAAAACGCAGGGGCGTGGAATTGGCGGTGATTTAGCAGTTTGGATTTGAAACTAGCTTTCTGAAAGAAGGCAGCGAGTGGTGGTGGACGGAAAATATTCAGCCTGGAGTCCGATTCTTACTGGTGTGCCACAAGAGTCTGTTTTGCGACCACTGCTGTTTGTCATTTTTAAAAATGACTTAGACGCAGGCACAGATGAGTGGATTAGTAAAGTTGCAGACGACACTAAACTCGGTAAAGTAGTGGGCAGTTTGGAAGAATGCTACAGGTTGCAGGGGGACTTGGATAAACAGCAGAATTGGGCTGAGGTGGCAAATGGAGTTCAATGCAGCTAAATGTGAGGTGATGCACTTTGGGAAGAATAACAGAAAGGCAGAGTACTGGGTCAATGGAAAGATTCTTTGTAGTCTGTATGTGCAAAGGGATCTTGGAGTCCATGTAAATCGATCCCTGCAAGTTGCCACCCAAATGGATAGAGCTGTTAAAAAGGCACACAGTTTGTTAAATTTCATTCATAGAGGGATTGAGTTCTGGAGCCGCAATATCATGCTGCAACTATACAGAACGCTGATGCGGGCACACTTGGAATACTATGTACAGTTCTTGTTGCCACATTAGAAAAAAGATATGGAAACATTGGAAAATGTGGAGAGGAGTTTTACCAAGATGTTGCCTGGTCTGGAGGGAAGGTCTTATGAGGAAAGGCTGAGAGACTTGGGTCTGTTCTCATTGGAAGGAAGAAGGCTATGAGGGGATTTGTAAGAGACTTGCAACATGACCAGAGGATTAGATAGGGTAGACAGTTAAAGTCTTTTTCCTAGGATGATGATGTCAGCGTGTATGAGGGAGTGTAGCTACAAATTGATGGGTGTTAGATTTAAGACAGATGTCAGAGGCAAGTTCGTTTCACAGAGAGTGGTAAGGGCTTGGAATGCCCTACCTGATAATGTAGTTCACTCAGCCACATTGGGGGGTTTTAACTAATCCTTAGATAAGCACATGGATGATTTTGGGATAGCATAGGGGGACGAGCTGAGAATACTTCAAAGGTCGGAGCAACATAAAGGGCCAAAAGGCCGCTTCTGCGCTGTATTGTAATTCAATCTTCCAGGTGTTAGAAGCTGCAAAAAGGATAGAAAAGGAGACATGGCGTGGGGGAGCGGTGGCTGGGCAGAGCTGGCAATTTTTATTAAGGAATAAATTATTGGTCTAACTGGGGAAGATATTTCAAAAAACCCGTCAAGCTAAGATATATGGGTAGAAATTAAAGATAAGAAAGTAAAGGAAGAGATTGTGCTACATCCTCGTCTGTGAGAAATCATCCGGTGCAAATATACTGGTAGAAATTCAAAGTCAGAAAGAAAAGAACGCGTTGATAGAATTGTATTGTATACTCCCCAATAGTAAGGAAGAAATTAGGAACAAAGATGTAGGGAGATCTCAGATATATGTAAACTTAATAAGATTGTAATAATGGGGGGATTTTAAATTTCCAAACCTTGACTGTTACTAACTTCGTGTTAAAGGTTTGGATGATGAAGAATTTGTCCAACGTGTTCAAGAAATTTTCCTTTCACAATATGTGGTTGCTCCTACTAGAGAAGGAATAAAACTTGACCTTATTTTGTGCAATAGCAGGGCAAGTAACTGAAGAAAAAGTGGGGGCATACGATGGCTGTTGCGATCCTCACTCTATCATTTCAAAATGGTTATGGGAAAGGATAAGCCTTCTATTAATATTATCTTTTTGATTGGAGTACCATAAATTTCAATGACCTGAAACCATGTTTAATTTAAGGAGACTGTTGGCAGGTGAAGAAAACGTGTGACTAGTGGAAGGCATTCAAAAAGTATGATGATGAGAACTGAGAGGCATTATGTTCTTGATGGAAGGAAGGATAAGGCTGGTAAGATTAAGGAACAACGGATGACTAAAGTTAATGAGGCTCTACTCAAGAATTAAAGAGAATCTTAATTTAGATATGGACAACTTCAATCCATTGAATCTCTTAAACAATATAAAGCGTGTTGAACATGACTAAGAGAGAAATCAGGAAAGCAAAAAGGGGACATGAGATAGCATGGACAGATAAGGTTCAGAATAATCTAAAGATATTGTACAAAAAAGCATTAAGAGCAAGAGGGTAATCAGGGAGAGGGCAAGGCCTCGTAAAGATTAAGGAGGACATCTTTGTGTTGTACCACAGCAGATGGGGAATAAAATCATTCCGTTCCAAGTGCATCAGACAGCGGCAAACACACACCATTGTCTGCACCTCACAATCATCCAGATTGAACTCTCTCTGCTATTTGTCAGCTTATTGACCCATTTGATCAAGATCCTTTTGTAATCTTCGAATGGCTTCTTCACTGTCCACTGTGCCACCGGTTTTGGTGTCATCCGCAAACTTACTAACCATACTTTTTATATTGTCATCCAAATCATTTACATAAATGACCAAACAATGAAAACCCAGAATGAACCTCTGTGGAACACTGCTGGTCACATGCCTCAGTCTGAAAACCAACCACCTACCATTACTCTCTGTGGTCTGGTATTATGGCAGTTGAAAGTGTTGGAGATAAACTCAGCAGTTCTGGAAACATTGGAGCAGAGAGAAATAAAACTAACTATTTTGAGTCCAATATGACTTGCACATAACAGGTTCATATCAGCCTCAACATTGTTTCTCTCTCCATATCCTGCCTTACCTGTTGCACTTCTCTACCATTTTGTGCTTGTATGTCTGATTTCCATTATCTCTAATCTGTTACTTTTCTGGATGGGTCGAGATGTTATATTTGAACAATTTGTTCCATTCCTGTACCCGTGACTTGTGCCGGTGGCACTCGTATTAAACTGGACTCTAATTCTTCTTCAAGATCTAAAAATAACTTTTTTGCCAAGGTCCACTTAAATGCACAAATCTGAACACATTTATTTTGATTTGAAATACATTTCAGAGTTACACTTTATGAAACAACAGGAATAGATTATTGATGATAACATCATTTGTATCCTTTATTAATCAGCTTGTCCCCACATGCTGTGAAAGCGTTTAAATACATTTCGCAGAATAACTTCAGCAAAGGTAGTGGTCACTCAGCCTATCATCTCAGTACTAGTTCGGAATGAGCAATATACACACACTTATTCTGCTATAACTCCCTGTAACCCCACTCATGTTGTTATGTGTCTGTTTGTAATTCTGAATATCCTGTTCATATAAACAATCTTATCAATCTGTATAGCTTATGATTGAATACTCTATCTGTAAATTGATATTCCATCCATCAATTTTAAAATTGCCTTTTCTATTCATATTGTCGTTCAGCATTTCGTCTCCCAAATGTCATCTGTTCTATCACTCTGCGTTGCATTTCTTTCCATTTGTGAGAAAGAGTGAGGGTTGACTGGGAGATGTTACTGTACTCCTCTCAAGTCTGCTCAGCCACTGGTTCCAGTCCTTTCTGCCTCCCAGCCAATATCAGATTCGTTCCATCCCTGACTCATTAATCCTCGGGTTTTAATGAACAAGGTTGTTGTACATTGTTAAGGACAAGGCCAGACTCCTCAAACATTTTGAAGCACATAACCCAGACCGTAACTGTGGTATTTGAAGGTAAGTGTACAGTGCATATTCAATGAGGGCATTAGCTGGTCACACTGCCGAGTTTTAAACAAAACAGCATTTATTTACGAAATTAGGGAATGAAACAAAATGAACCGAAAACAGAATACAACTCATCCTATCCAAACCCGACAGGCTATCCCCACTTAAGGATGCTGTTCCAAAGTACATGCAACAATCCCAAAATAAAAACCCTTAGCATAAAGAGTAAAAATGACTCAAAACGCTTACATGTTACAAAATCGGAAGGGCAGAAGGAGAGGGATAGCGTCCAATTCCAACAGTGACCCTGACTCAACTAACCGCTGAACTGAACTGACCTGCGCAACCAGAGAGCTGGCGACGCGCCCTTCATTGTATCAGTTTTACTTGGAAGACTTGAAAGCCTTCTGCCTGAGGAATTATCTGTTAGGTGTAAGCAAAAGGGCCCCCAGTGAAACATTAATAATTCAGGCATGTTGGAAACTTGGATCATTTAGAAAGTCTCTGGGAAAAGAAAATCAAGGACAACAAAACCTTATAAAGGGATCGACTTTGTGACAACATGTCACATTTGGCTTTGGACTGAATTCACAAAATGTAAGACTTACTGAATGAAGCCAATAAACTGTATTAATGTGTTTGTGAATTTATATAAAACAGTGCAGTAACGCATTGTGTGTTGAAGATACAAAATTGCATTATTCGTGCAACTGAGAGAAATTCCCAGGCAAATCCATACTTCTTGTGTATTGGAGTGCAAATATGCCCACTGGAAATCCATTGGTTGGTGTTTATTCTCGTGGAGGAAAGATCAGCACCGTAACAACGTCTTGATTGTGATTTTTTTTGGTGGGGGCAGGGATGTGGGTTCTGGTGGTTACAGTATTGCAAACAGGCAACACAGCAGAAATATCTAGCCTGCACTCAGAAAACATCCGTCAGTCTCCCTCAGAACTGACTTCATACGAACAATTCATGATTGGAGATGCGACCAATCACCAGTGATGTTAGCATTCAATCCAGTCCAGTTACCATACCTGAAGGGGTTAACTAGAACTGTTTGTTCAGTGACTGCGATTGATGTCAGTCTGCATGGATTCTAATTGTGTCACTGCAGGATTTCCCTCTCCTATCAGTAAGGGTATTCTTTCAATGTGTATTCCATTGTAGCAGCAGATGCATTAACTCTGAGACTAACAATGATTAACAGTTATAGAGAGACAGGGAGAGGAGAGATCAGAATGTGGGACGCATAGATAGGAACTTTATAATAATGGGAAAGAATCTGAGAACATGAGACTGGAATGTTACAACAATGGATCAGAATCTGCGAGCATTCGACTGGATTGTGACAACAATGGATGAGAATATGCGAACATTAGACTGGAATGCAACAACAACAGACAGGAGTATATCCTGGGGTCTTTACTATCGCTCCGCACCCTTGACAACATTACGGTCGTGGATATTAGGTGTACCGATGATTATTCAGGCAGGTTACTATCCCGTGCTCGCTACTGTTGGTGTACCTGTTAAGTCTCCCCATCTCTATCCAAGTAGTAATCTCATAAACCATAGTGAACTTTATTGCTATTTCTGTTATCTATATTTTGCAAATACGGAAATTATTGTTTTCAGTTTCAATTGCAATCTCTACTCCTTAGAAGAATTCCACCACTGCCCCCACGCCCACCCCCCGACCTCCATTCTCACAAACATCTGAGAACAAGAATGTTCACAATCATGATTTCCCATTTTGTCCTGAATTGTTTTATGTCTCGGTATTCTCTCCATCACCAAACCTATCCACTACCTCCTCCATAATGTCCCCAGTCCGCATCTTGTCTTCAGTGCTGTTGCTAAATAAACCATTATCTCTGCCTTGGTAACATTCAGATTTCATCTTTCCAGCTCTCTTCTAAGCACTCTTTCAGTTGCAAATATTTCCATTACAACCTTGTACGGGTCTCTAAAGCAAATTCTTGATACAGACACTGTGTTAGAATAATAATGTTGCTGGCCATGTAATTCAGAGGCACAGGCTATTACACAAAAGACACTGTTTCACAAACTACCACAGATGACGTCAGAACCTGGATCCAAATGACAGGAATTGGAAATAAAAGTGAATTTCGCTAATATCAACCATAACAGCCACAGCAATTTATCAATACGTTTATCTATCTCAATGGCCAGCATTATTACCTGGTCTGGCTTAAGACTGACATCAGACCAACAGCAATGTGCTTCGCTGTATAATGTCTGAAAGAATGACCTCACAGTAAAGGGTATTTAGCGAGGTCAAAAAATGATGCCCCTGTCAGTGATCCGGACATCCCATGTAATAACAACATTAAAGGTTAAATAAAACAAAGAATAATGCTCGAGATTGGAAACAAAAAGAACATGAAAGTGCCAAATAAACAGCAGATTTGGAAGCCTCGGGTCGATAGAAAAACAGAATTGGCATTTTGAGTCCAATGGCCACACATCAGAACGGAACACAGCTGGGGAATAGTGTAATTGATGTTGGTGACAGGGATATCTGTTGGGAAGGGGAGAAGGACTGTGTTGAACAGATTGAGAAAGAGAGAGAGAGAAAGAAGAAAACAAAGGGATTGTTGATGATCAGCTGGAATGGAAATAAAAAAAACCGAGATTAACCTTATTTATTTTTCTCCTGTTCCTATATTGCTGAAAATCGTAACCATGTCGGGTATACATCAAAGTCACTGTTTAAAGTGAGTTATGTCCTTTTGTCTGGTTTCACTGAGTGTGATATTCGGATTTTATTCATTAATGGATGCAGAGACAGCATTTCATTTCCTTTCTTCATTGTCCTTGACAAGGTGTTGACACGGTCAACATCAGCCAGTGTCTGTGGGCTGTGAGTAGTCAGTGCTTACTTCCGTCTGGTTTCATTTCTTTGGCAGTTAATAGTGAGTGATAAAACTGAGTGGCTGGATTGGCCATTTCAATCTTCAACTGAGTATTAACAACATTGCTGTGGGTCTGGAGTCACACGTAGGCCTGACCAGGTGAAGATGGTAGATTTCCTTCCCCGAAGGGAATGAGGGTGCAGGTACGACAATCGACAATGTTTGCATAGTTTTATTTGATTATTAATTCCTGATATTCTATTGAATTCAAATTCCAACATTTGCTCTGGTGGGATTCGAATCCGGGGTCTGGGTCATCACCTGGGTTCCTGGATTAATATTCCAGAGACAATACCTCTTGGCTATCACCTCCTCAGCAACTCGAACAATCTCCAATGGCAATACTGATGTTGCCGTTGGTGTGGCTTTGCTTCGTAAGGCAAAGAAATGAATTGACAAAACATACCATCCTTATCATTTTGTATTTATGAGAAGGCGAGAATTTGGGAAGTGCTCTTGGTGAGAAGGAGTTGGATGTCCTTGGTCATCAGTCAGTGACAGAATTCATACGGAGCAGTAAGTAATCAGCACAGTAAATGTGTAGTGTCCTTCATGCAAAGTGATTAAAGTACAAGAGTGAAGACACCTTCCTGCAGTTGTAGAGTGTTATTGAGACATTACTTTGGTCACTGTGAACAGATTTTGTCTCCATTGTAATGAATGATCTCCTTGCTGCAGAGAGACAGTTTAAAGGAGTTACATCACACTAATCCCTGCAGTGATGGTACCATGAGGAGAGTGTGAGGGAAATGAGTGTTTAATCTGTTAAGCTACAAAAGAGTAAAAACTGATTGCATTAAAACTTGAGCGTTATGGACCAACATTCATTCTTTCCAAAACAAATATAACATGTTTTCCGCGATACATGTCTTTACATTTGGGCAATATATAGATAGGAAAGGTTTAGAAGGATATGGGCCAGCTGTAGGGAAACGGGGTGAGCATGGATGAACATTTTCGTCAACATGAACCAGTTTGGGCTAAAGGGCCTGTCTCCATGCTGTAGGATTCTATGAAACTATGATAGTTTATGTAGCTCTGTGGAGCCCCCATGTTGGTTGCGAGAGAGCTCCAGCTTCTGAATGAACTCTCATCGTCTCAAAGTGAAATTGATATGTACCCCTGTATTGAACATGATGTTGTTCACAAATCTGTCAGCAGCCACCCTCTGATACTGTAAACCATTCCCACCAGCTTGGGACCTCCATACAGAACACTAGCCTGTCTTCTCTATCACAAAGCTAGTCTTTTTTTTTCATAAAAGGTGTTCTTTGGCTCAAAGAGACAGTGTCCTTGTCTTTTTTCAGAGGGGCAATAAAATAGGACTTGACTCCGGTCAGTCTGGTTTGGTACATCGATGTAAAGGATTTCCAGAGGCCTTCTGTTTATATGTAAACAGAAGAGACTTCAGGCCAAATTGGTTATGCCTTTGAAGTAACCGAGATAATAAAAGAGGAGTGGTCAGCTCCTTCAGCTGAACTGGATGAGCTGAGCGGAGCTGAGCAGTTTTCAGTTGTGTGTTGAAGTGGGAAGTTCAACAGGGAGCTGTGTGGAAACTCTCTCTCTTTTCTGCTCTTCAACTTCAAACTGCAAGCATGTGTTCCATTTCTACTGGGTTTTAAAGGGAATGTGATTATTGGGACTGTTGTGTGTATTCGGAACAGCATAATTATGTCTAGCTGGTTAGGTTGAATTTTGTCGTGGTTCTTTATTCTGTTATTTGTGTTACATTGTATAATTTTGTGAATATAAAGGTTTTGTCTGTTTTAAAATCTAGTGTACAACCTAGCTATCTTACTTTTCATTGAAACTTACCAAAACAAGTTGCGAAGTTATGCTCTTAGCTGTCTGATTAAGAATGTTTTGGGTTGTCTAGTCGACTCCTTAACATATTGGGGGCTCTTTACGGGATTTTAAACAACGAATGGTAGGTACTAGTGTCTTTATTTCCGGTATTGGTTTCGTTGAGTAGACAAAGCTTGGGATAGTAATTGGTTCTTTCACTCGCCAAAAGTTTCTGCATGTGGGCGCAGTGACTTTGGACATTATACAATAGGTGAATGAGACAAAGTTGCAATAATTAGCAGAGAAGATGGAATTGGAACTTACTGCTTCTGTGAGGAAAGGAGAGATAATTACAGCAGGAGATAATCAATTAAACTTGCTGAAGAAACCATCAGAATCTACAGAGCTAGCAAGAATTCAATTGCAAATGAAGTGGCATGAGTTAGCGGCGAGGGATAAGGAAAGGGCAGCAGAAATGAAACAGTTTGAATTACGATTAAAAGCAGAAAAGGGGGAAAAAGAGAGAGCAGCAGAACAGAGAAAAAGTGAACAGCAGACGAGAGACAAAAAGATAGCAACAGAACAGAGAAAAAAGAAAACAGCAGAAGAGGGACAAAAAGAGCGAGCATCAGAGGAGAAAGAAAGACAGAGCTTTTGAACAGCAAAAAAACTAACACTTAAAAAGGAAAGTAAAAGGCTGGAGTTAAAGGCTCAGGTTATACTTAATCAATAAGAGAGTGAGCATGAGCAAGATACTGGCAGTCAGAAGCCTAGTGAGATGCTGTTTAAGTATGTTCAAGCATTGCCTAAGTTTAATGAGAAGGATGTGAAAGTCTTTTTAAAATCATTTGACAAGGTGGCTCAACACATGCAGTGGCCAGAGGCAATTTGGGTTAAATGATCTAAACGAAACTTGAAGGTAGAGCTAGTGAGGTTTCGCATCTTGATCAGAGGAAGTATCTGGGGAGTACGAGGAGGTGAAAAAGGCCATTTTAACTGAGATTGTACAAAACGATTGTAGACAACCTTTCAGGAATCTAAGTCGGGATCCTGTTCACACCTGGGTTGAGTTTGAATGGATCAAACAGAGCAATTTCGATAGATGGATAAAAGCTTTAAAAATCAAGCAAACCTATGAGGCCCTTAGAGAGGAAAGAATTTTGGATGAATTCAAAAATTCACTGCCTGAAATAATGTGAACCTCCTGTGGAAGAGCAGAGAGTGATGACGTCAAGGTTAGCAGCTGATGTGGCTGATGATTATGAAATGGCCCATAAACTCTGCTTGGCTTCCAGATTCGATTTCAGTCCGAGAGGAATACGAATTGGAGCAAAGAGATTTCCTCACGTGGAAAGGGAAAAGTAGATCAAAGTGAAGATCATTAGGATAATTTTCCACAGGGTCAAAAAAGAAACCCTTGATGGGGACAAAGAAGTTCAAAGGCTCGGATGTTTTCATTGTAATAAAGTGGACGACACAAAGTCACAATGTTGGTGGGCTAGGAGAAAACCAGATATAGGAAAACCACCCAAGCCTGAGAGTTTTGTTAGAAAGTAACAAAAAACACAAGAGAAGTTAGACAACTGCCTCAGAGTGTACAGGATGATCAGAACTTGATCAAGAAAGACGTGCCAGATCTGCTTCACGAATATACATGCAAGGGTAAAGTTTATTCACATAGACCAGGAGTAATTGGTAAGGAGGTTCCAATATTAAGGGGCACAGGATCTTCTCAGTCTGTAACGCTGAGGGAGAAGGAGATATGCACTCCTGAGGGACTATTGCCAGAAAATGTAAATAGTTGAGACTTCAGGCCAAAGTGGTCGTGCTATATAAGTGACCTGTATAATGAATGGGGGAGTGATGAGCTCTTTTAGCTGAACTAGCTGAGATGAACGGAGCAATTTTCAGCTGAGTCTTGAACTGGGAAGTTCAACAGGGAGCTATGTGGAAATTGTTTCTCTTTTCTGAGCTTCAACTTCAACCTAGAACCATGTGTTCCATTTATACTGGTTTTTATTGAGAGTTTGCTAATTGGGACAGTTGTGTATATTCGGAATAGTATAATTAATTCTAGCTGAATAGGTTGAATTCTGTTGGGGTTCTTTATTCTACTCTTTGTGTTTCATTGTGTAATTTTATGAATAAAGTTTCTGTTTGTTTTAAAATCTGGTAGTCAACCTCGTTAACGTACTCCGGGTAATTTTCATTGGACACTTACGGACACAAATTTCAAATTTATGATCTGGGCTGCCTGCTTAAGAATGTTCTGAGTGGTGTAGCCTAGTCCATAGTATCTCAAAGATGGAAGATGCCTCCTTGGGAATTGGTACAAACCAATCACTTTCCCTCCTCATGGTCAACAAACCATGTTAACATAACACATGTGTCCCAATAGCAACGGAGCCAATAGGTAAAACATGGAGCAGTCTGCCTTTGCAGTCTATGCCTCGACTCGACTCTATCTTCCTGAGTTATAGGAGACAAACAGGAGGCGGGGAGAACACAGCAAGCCGGGCAGCATCATGAGGTATGAAAGTCAACATTTAAGGTATAACAGTTCTTCAGGAACTGGGAGTGGGAGGTAGTGGGAGCTGCAGATAAAGCGGGAAGGGAGCGGTTGGGGTGGGGAGTGCAGCTGGATGGTGAGGTACGGACGCATTGACACAAGTGGTGGATGCAATCTGGTTGGGTGATGGGAGGGATGAATGCAGTTGGGAGCTGGAAGGCGGAGTTGTTAGGTGGAATGGAAGGGAGGGGTGTGGGCAGAAACTGGAGTAAGGGCATGGGTTGTAAGGTTATTTCAAATTGGAGAACTTAATGTTACATCTTCCAGGTGGTAGGCTTGCCAGGCAGATGAGTTGATGTTCCTCCAATTTGCGGTCTGCCTCACCAAGGCAACAGAGGAGGCCAGGGGTGGTTATGTCACAAAGGGAGTTGGAAGGGGAATTCAAATGGGCGGTACTGGGAGGTCAGGTTGGCCCCTGCAGGCCCGGCTGTGATGCTCGGTGAAATATGCCCTTAGTTTATGGTCGGTCTCCCCAATGTAGAAAATACCACATCGGGAGCATCTGATGCAGTAAACTCGGTTAGAAGAGAGGCAGGTTAACCTCCGTTTGACCTGCAAGTACTGATTGAAGCCCTATAAGGAGGTGGAGGAGGTGGTGTACCAGCAGGTGATGCAGCATTTGCGGATGCAGGAGAAAGTACCTGGGGGTTATGGGGAAGTTTGGTGGGGAGTGTGGCATGATGACGAAGGGGACGGTCCTGTGGGAGATGTTCCAGGTGGTGGGATCCAAACCTAGTTTACTGCATCTGGTGCACCCGATGTGACCTTCACTGCACCAGGAACACCAAATGTAAATGAAGTGAATTATTTGCTGAGTATTGCAGTCAGGCTTCTAATGGCTGACCTGACCTCCCAATCACTTCGCATTTCAATTCTTTCCCCCCCAATCCCCTACTGACATGGCCATCCTTGGCCTCCTCCATTGCCACAATGAACCAAACCATAAACTGGAGGAACAAGACCTCATATGTCACCTGTGCATCATACACCCCGGGGACTCAAGATTGAATTCTCCAACTTAAAATAACTTCCCTTCTTATCCTACGATTCCCTTCCCAGGCCTTTCCCTCCTTGCCTTCCTCTGATCAACACTTGATCTAGTTACCAACTGGATTCAGTCCTCCAATCACCAACCGGCTGAGACCCTTTATCTGTGTTCACTTCTGCCCATCTCGCCACTCTGCCTCCTCCTCCCTCACCCGCCCCTGTATCTATAGACCCCCTTACTCCTAACGCCAGTCCTGACGAAGGGTTATATCCAAGGCATTGACTTCTTGACGCTGCCTTGCTTAGTCTTTTCTTCCAGCCTTCTGCGTGTCTATTTTAGATTCCAATAGCTGCTGTATTTTTCAAAAATTGTCTTCTTCTGGAATAGGCAGGAGAGAGGGAATGCGTTGCATCTGTTTTGATCCAATAGTTTTGATGGGCTGAATGGCTTTCTTATATTACTGTGAAACCAGCTAGAGTTGCTGTACGGGTTCCTTCTTTTTAACTGTGGAAACGTTTAGTGCCTGGCAGTGCTTTTGATTAAAGTTAACTATACATTGACAGCACAAGCTTGAATGTTGTCCAGATTCGATGCTTTAATACTCGACGAGGTGACTCATTGTTCTGAACATTATGTAATCTCCACGGAACATCCCCACCTCTGATCGTATGACAGAGGGAAAGACATTGATGAAGCATCTGAAGATGTTTATGCCGAAGAAGGCACTCTGCGATTGTCCACAGAGATATGGAGGGACTGAGGGGATGTCCACCAGCCACATTGTGTTCTGAATGATCCAACCAGTGGGGAGTTTACAACTGACTTCCATCAAGTTCAATTTTGTTAAGTCTCCTTGATACCTTGCTCAGTCAATTACTGCCCTGATATCAGGGCCAATCAATCTGATGGTGTGTTCACATCTTTTGTTCATGTCAATTGGCCAAAGTATATGTGTGGGAAGTGTTTCCTTCTCTCAGGGAATAGTAATGGTTGGGACCAGACAGTTAGGGGAGGCTACATCACTGAAAGTTTGGGGGGTGCGAGTGGGTGTCATTGGATTTTGACACATCAGAGAGTCGAGGACTATAATGAATTGTGCATGAAAGAGAAATTGCGTCCAACATCTTCTCTACTATGATATTGGTTGTCCCTGAGATATCACTACTAACTTCCTCAAGTTCCCAAGTATTCTTGTATTTCTCCACGGTAAACATAGTGCAGAAATATTCATTGAGGACTTCAGCCATCTCTTATGGTTTGACACGTACTTGTCGTCTTTGATCTTCGAGTGGTCCTATTTTCACTGTAGCTATTGCTTTTTCATTTAATATATTTAAAGTACCTTTTTGGATTCATTCTAATCTTCTCAGCCAAGGCTCTTTCTTGCCCCCTTTTCACCCTCCTGATTTTTTCTTCCATAGACTCCTGTATCTCTTATATATCTCCAGGGACTACCTTGATGTCAGCTGCCTGTACCTGAACTACGCCCCAAATTTGAACATGAACTTGTGGACCTATTCTGTCCCTCTCCATAACTATTTGAAGATTAATAGAACTGTGGTTACAGTCCCAAAGTGCTCCCCACTATTACGTCAGTCACCTGTCCTGCCCTATTTCCTAAGAAAACTTTGAGTTTTGCCACTTCCCGAGTTGGACTCTCTATATACTGATTGAGGAAACTTCCCTGACGCATTTACAGATTTTTTCTCATCAATCCCTTAACGCTCAGGCAGTTCCAGTCTATGTTAGAAAAAAAAAATATCTCCTATTATGATAACTCTATTACCCCTGCAGGTCTCTCCCCTCTCTCCCTGCATTTTGGTACTCTCATTCCTATTGACTATTTGGGGGTCTATAGTACAACCCCAATCACGTCAACATCCCCTTCCTATTTCTTACCTCCACACACAAAGCCTCATTGGGTGATCCTTCAGTTATATTATCTCTGATTTCTCTGTTGCACTCCCCTTAATCAGAAATGGAACTCCCCTCCCCTCCTTCCACCATCTCTGTCTTGTTTAAAGCACATTTACCCTCGTACATTAAGCTGTCTGTCCTATCCATCACTTAGCCATGTTTGTGGAATGGCTATAATATACCAGTCCCAACCTACCTATTCACGCCCTGAGTTCATCGGCCTTACCTATAGGCCTTCTTGCATTGAAATAGATGCAATTTAATCCAAAAGGCAGTACTTTCTGTTTGTTCTTTTCCAGCCTAATCTTACTGATTTCTGATTACTATATCTCCTTCCAGCCTCGCACTTGCCTCGCTGCTCTAGAGGATACCACCCCTGCCAATGTATTTTAAACACTCCCTTGTAACACTAGCAAAACTGGCCACCAAGATATTGGTGCCCCCTCCAGTGCAAGTCTCTGACGGTAATCTCCCTCTCAGGAGGTTACCACTGTCAAGGATTTTTTTAAAAAAATGTTTCTCCTAGCTCTCTGTAATCACGCTGCAGGACCTCGTCCCTATTTATACATGTATCATTCATGCCAACGTGCATAATGTTTTCTGGCTGCTCACACTCCCCCTTGAGAATGTTCTCCAGCCACTTGGAGACATCCTGGACCCGAGCAGCTGGGAAGTAATGCACATTCCGGATTCCCGTTTGTGACCACAGAATCTCCGATCTGTCCCTCTAACATTCGATCCTTCTATCTTTAACGTCCTGTTTACTTTTATTCTTTCCCGCTGTGCCCCAGAGCCAGTGGTAGTATGACCAACCTGTCTACTGCTGCTTTCCCCTGAACGGTCATCGCCCCCAACAATCAAAAATGGTATACATGTTTTTGAGATAATGGCCACAGGGGATTCCTGTACTCCCTGCCTACTCCCTTTGCCATTCCCAGTGGTTGCCCATCTACTCTCTGCCTAGAACACGACAGGAAGCAAGGAACGCCTGTTGGATTAAACTTAAATGCTACAGGACTGACAGGTAAGGCTAATGAACTCAGGGCGATGAACATTAGACAGGAATATTACAGTCATTAAAGAAACATAACTAGGGGCGTGTCTTGAGTGTGGCCACCACACTAAAGCACTTATCTATGAAGCTCTCAGTATCTCGGATGACCCTGCGTGCATCCTAGATTAGATTACCGACAGTGTGGAAACAGGCCCTTCGCCCCAACAAGTCCGCACCGACCCACTGAAGAGCAGCCCACCCAGAACCACTCCCCTGCACCCAACACTATGGGCATTTTAGCATGGCCAATTCACCTAACCTGCATATCTTTGGACTGTGGGAAGAAACCGCAACACCCAGAGGAAACCCACACAGACACGGGGAGTACGTGCAAACTCCAAACAGACCGAGGTAGGTTTTGAACCCTGGTCCCTGGTGCTTTGAGGCAGCAGTGCTAACCACTGAGCGACCGTGCCGCCCAGCTCCAGCTCCCTAACACGGTATCCCTTTAAAGTACAGGAGGACGCCATTGGCCATTAGGTGTGAATCAGCTCCAAAAATGTCCCCCAAGCACCTCCCATTTGCCAGCCCTCTCTCTATTGCCCGTTAAATTCATAATTCCAAATATATATCCAGTTCTCTTTTGAATCTTCATCCACAACTATCCCAGCCGGTCAATTCCAATTCGTAACAACTCTCTAACTAAGACATTTTTCCTCAGTTCACTCCTAGATCTTTTGCTGACAACATTGAAATTATAATTCCTTGATGCTGTAATGCCAATAAATAGAATATTCTTTTTCTACTCTGCAGCTTTGTTCATAGTTTTGAACACCATAATAAATTCACATCTTTGTCTGTTCTGCTGCAGGAAAAATAAGCCTTGCAAGAACTGTGACAAACACTATAACGGAAAACAAGCAGAAAACTAGTCACCAGGATATATGAATATCAACTCGCCACAAAAGACATGACCCCAACACTAATTTCTTACATACTGATGAGGATGTACACCACTTTGACTAGGTCTGCTTCTCCATCCTAGTACAGGCCAAACAGAGACAAGCACAAGAATTCCGGGAAACACGGCATTCCAATCGGAACTCCATCAACAAACACATCAATTTTGACTCCATCTACTATCCTCTGAGAAAAAAGGGCCGAAAATGGCATAATCAACACAGGAAATTACAATACCACATCAAGGAAACCAAAACACCTGACTAGAAAATGGAAGATAACACCAGTACTTCACTGGAGGCTCACTTACTGAGTACAGTCAATGGAACATACCAGGAACTGCCATTAGCTATCGCTTCAGAACATATCAGAGTGCTCATGGCTGCCACCACATAGAATCATTGAATGAAAATGCGGGCCTGCACCACCAAATGCATATCCAAAGGCTTTTTCAAAAGTTTGCGAGACTACCTGTTCAATCACCCACCTTGGCAATGCATTCCAGACACATGTCACCAGAGGCAGAATGGCGAATCCGTGGTTAGCAATCCTGCCTGAGAGCGCTGGGGATCCAGATTTGATTCCAGCCTTGGGTGACTGCCTGTATGGATTTTGCGCATTCTCCCTGTGTCTGTGTGTTTTCCTCGAGGTAAGCCAGTTTCCTCCCACAATATGATGATGTGAAGCTTAGGTGAATAGGCCATGCTTAATTGTCCATAGTGTTCAGGGATGTGTACATTAGGTGCATTAATCAGGGGTAAATATCGGAGGAACGTGTTGGTTTGGGTTAGTCTTTGGAGGGTCAGTGTGGATTCGTCGGGCAAAAGAACCTATGTCCGCACAGTAGGGATTTTATATTCTATGTCTATGCCACCCTCTCAGTTCAAAACAGACTCACAAATCCTCTCTCAATCCCCTGCCTTTCACTTTAAGTATGTATCCCTTTGTTTTTGACCCTTCGAGTAAGGGAAACATTTGTTGTCTGTTCATCATCTCCATTCCCCTTCTGCTCTTGTACACCTGTACCAGATTCCCTCCTCAACCTTCCCTGCTGCAATGAAAAAAGGAGCAAATTTAGCCCTTGCCCTTCACAGTCTGAGTACTCACTTGTCTTGTTTATTCAGATGTGCATCATCTCACATTTATCAGTGTTAAACTTCATCGGCCATTAATCTGGATATAGAAATCATCTGCTTATATCATCCTGTAGCCTAACCATTTCCTCCTCACTGTGAACCACCCAGCTAATGTTTGTGTCATCCCCATTAATTATCATTCCACTGTCATCCATCTTCCACATTCTCACCATCATCTTTTATGAATATCACAAACAAATCTTGATTTCCTTCCTATTCTCCAGATGTCATTCACAGAAGAAGAATTAAGAATTCCAGTCTCTTGCTATTCTCATTTTTAGGAATTTACAAAGTGATGTAGTTAATACCTATTATGAGGGTGCTGCAAATTGCACTTTCGACAGAGTTGAATTCACCTTTTAAACTGTGCCCCTCAGCATGTCTTGTTCATAAAGTGTGTACCTAACTTAGAATGAACAATGGTTTGGCACCTTGCCTTTTGTGTGGCACTGTTCTTTGTAACAATAGTCAGAACTGAAGAATTTTTTATCTGCAGGATGGACGCAAACTCATTGCTTGAATCAGCTAATGTGATGAGGATAAATACTCAATTAACTTCTACGAAATGGACAAACTGCAGGACATCAAATCATATGCTCATGTCTACTTTGAATTGGAAGCAAATACATACTGTTAAAAAAAACAAAAATGTTGAGACACCATAGCAGGGTAGTAAAAGCATGTCATTTGCTTTTGCTGGAGATGCAGAAATACAGAGTGAATGTACAATCTGAAGAAGAACCATGTGATAGAAAAAGAAATATATAAAATCATAATTTTCAATGGGACCAGATTCCAATTTTTCTGAACAGTGATGTTTTTCACCCAACCTCACTTTTGCTAAAGCAAGTTTATCCCAGTCACTAACACTTCATTAGCCTTCTTCCTCCGCCTTCCTACTTTTTCTATTCTCCTACTTCCCTTGCATTACTCCTTCTGCTGCTACATACCCTTCCACTGATGATACCTCTTCACTTCTTTCTTCTCCCACTCCCACTGTAAGTTACACCAGTTCCCTAGTTACTCTCACTTCCACTGGCCATCCCTTGCTCTTTTTGCTTTCCAACTAGGGAGATGGGAATTGCTGGTTTCGTGCTGCTATTGGTCATCAGTCAACAATAAGATTGGGATGATCAATGTCCAATAGGAACAGACAATAGTGTTTGTCTGTCACTTTCAAATACAACATGAAAAGGATGGTTCTGTTCCACATACAGAGTGGAACTTTTTATTTGTTTCTGTGCCACAGCACTCAAGCAAACAGCCTCATCACAAATAGAACAAACCTCTCCTCAGAATCAGAAGTCCATGCATCAGCTTTTCCTAAAATGGTGTGAGGACATTGGCCACGTTGTTCAAAGAAGCCGTGTTCGATCATTTTGCTCTTTACCATTTTAACTAATTTTCCAATGTCATTTGAAGTGAGATCAGAGTAATTTCCCTTGCATCAAAGCAATATTTATCACATGTAGCATAATTATCCCTCAGCAAACTGTGTTTAATGGGAATCAGAGGAAAATCTGTGCTGGTAATTTCCTCATTGAAAAATGACACCTTCCCTCGAGCTATTGGGAATGACAAATAAACTCAGCCTTTGGTAGTGCCTTCCAAAACCATGGGTGGATTTGTCTTATTAATAACATCAAGACACATCTGTTTTCACAGTTTGGTCTAAATTCTCAGAACAGTAAGACCTTGCTGGTTGAGTGTCACCCCAATGAAATCAGAAGTTTACAATAAGATAACGATTCCGATTATATTCAATCAGTTACTTTCTGAGGACTGATCGTACGATGTCAGTGCCACTGAGATCAACATTTTCTCTGTCCAACAGCATCTCATCGCATTGGCTCAAGGCTGCAACATTCCCCAATTATGCCTTATTCTCCAGCTCATTTGCCATGTTCGCCACATATATGAGGCCCACAAGATGGAGTAACTTAGAGATGCCTATGAGCCTCTGGAACCTGCCACCCCACCCATGCCCTGCGCTCTGAGTCCATCCCGTCTCCTTTTCACATTTCTCACATTTGGGGACTTAGATAATGCACATCTGAATCTCTCCTTCTCACATTTCATCTGAGTCCATCCCTTCTCCCAAGCGCACCTCCTGCCGTGTATTCACCATCCCTCCTAAATTTCCACGCTCTAATGCTGAATGTTCTGTACTCAGCATAAGAGTTAATTCTATCTGTCAGAAAGAGGGATGATGACTGGGGACTATCATTGTACTCCCCATGCAGTCTCCACAGCCACTGCCCCCATTCCGCCCGATCTCCCAGCCAATATCATGTTCATTCGAACCTGACTCATTAATTCATAAGTCTTAATGAATAAGTTCATTGTAATTATCAGTTTTAGTTTTGGACTGAGGCCAAAAAGCAGAAATATAATACGGTTTACAGCAAATAAAACTGCATTTAGAAGTCTGTAAATTTATATAAATACATTACTGAAGCATATTCGCTATGGAAGTTCCAAAGTTGCCTTATTAGAGCAGTGAGAGGAACATTTAGAGAAGTCCACACTTCCTGTCTATGTTCAGGGTGACTATTCTCACTGACAATCTGTTCGCTAGCGTTTGATCCCGTAGAGGAGAGAACAGCACAGTAACAACATCCTGATTGTGATTCTATTGGAGGGGTGGAAGGATTTTTGGAGAGATGGTTACAGCATAGTAAACGGACAACAGAGCAGAATAATGTAGCCTACGAAAAGAAAATATTCTTGTTCTACCTCACAACTGACTTCACGAGAGCAATTGGTGATGGGAGATGTGAACAATAACCAGCGATATCAACATGTAGTCCAGTCCAGATACATTGTGAAATGAATGTTCTGTACTGACAGCTGGGACTGTTTGCTCTGACTGTGATTGATGTCAGTCTCCATGCAATGCAACTGCGTCATTGGAGGCTTTCTCTCTCCTATCGTAAGAGGTTTCATTCAATGCGCTATCCAACTGGAGTAACAGATGCATCAGCTCCAACAGTAACAGAGATCAACAGCTGCATAGATCTGAATCTGAGAATAGCGGACTGGAACATTACAACAATGGAGAGGAGGTTTTCCTTGAGTCTTTTCAAGATTTCCCCGTCTTGGGGATTTCTACCATATCGGATATCAGCAGTGCTGATGGTTATTCTGGGCGGGGTGGAGGGTGTGCTACTAAGCTATTCTCGCTTTTGTTGGTGTTCTCTACCTCTGTCCATTCATTAATCCCATAAAAAAATTTGAATTCCGTTGCAATTTCTGTTATTTATATTTGTCAAAGGAAGAAACTATTGTCTTCAGTTTCAATTGCAGTCTCCATTCATTCCCCATGAATTGCAGACCACTCCCTCACAAACATCTGCAAGCAATACTGTGCACAACCTCGAGGTCCCTTTTTGCCCTGAAATGATTTATGTCTCCTGTTCTCCCTGTCACCAAACCTGTCCACTCACAGCTCATAACATCCCCAATCTCCATTTCTGTGTCAGTATTGTTGCTGAACAAACCATTGGCTGCACGTTGGTAAAATTCAGACTTAAGGTTTGAAGCTCTCTTCTGACCACTTTTCCAATTACAAATATTTCAAACATAAAATTGCTCTTCTTTCGGACGTTACTTCATGATTAGGGCAATGTATGAATGTAGGAATGTCGCTGGATCTAATTCAGAAACAAAGCCTATTAAACGAAAAATATTATTTCAAGTGATTTGTTTCAAGTCCAATACAGCTGATGACAGAACTTAAATAAAAATGATAAGAATTGGAATAAAAATGAATTTCACGAAAACCAAACATAAAAGCAACTTTTTGTCTGAATATCTTCATCTTTCACTGATCACCTTCGGTCAAGAAATCTCATGTTATTACCCGGTCTGGGTTAATTGTGACTTGAGACCCATGACAATGTGCTTAACTTTATTTTGGCTTGTGGAATAGCCTCACAATCAGAGCAATTAGTGATGGTTACCGAATGCCGCCCTTCCCACGAATGCCAACATCACACGACTTAACAAAATTGAAGGTGAAATCAAATAAAGGACATAGCTGAAAATCTGAAATTATAGAAAGAAATGCAAAGAAATGAACAGAAAGTGCTGGGAAACTTTCCTGAAATGAAAGCAGCTGGAAAGGGGTGTGATTAATACCGTTAACAGGGAAGTCTGCTTTGAAAGGAAGGAGGAATCAATAGAGAAAGAGAGATATAGAAGAAAAAGAGCAAACAAAGAGAATGATGATCAGCTGGGCTGGAAATAAAGTGTAAGATTTACCTCATTTATTTTTCGCCTTTCCCATTTTCCTGAATATGATGCCATTGTAAATACAGGTATCCCCCGCTTTTCAAAGTTCGCTTTTCACCCCTTCCCTTTCCGAATGACTTACATTATGACATTGTTTCAATAACCAAAAGAAACCCGAACAGGATTTTCACTTTTACGAAGAAAGCCGAAAATTTTCCCATATAAATCAGTGCTACTGCACTTTACACCATATCCGCTTGTGAACGGTTTTGTCGGAACACTCTGCTTACAAATAGTGAGTGAAAACTGTATATATCTAAGATCATGTTTAAAGCGATTTGATTCCTTCTGTCTGTCCTTCCTAAGTGTGGTCATCTTCTTATCTTCATTAATTCGATATGGGTATCTCTGACTGGGGCAGCATTAGTTCATTTTTCCAGTTGCCCTTGAGAAGACATTGAGCCACTGCAGTCCACGTGTTTGATCTGATTTGGTTTTGTTTATATTAGTCAAATGTACAATGGAAATGTTTGTTTTTATTGTAGTGCAGGCACATCACCCTAAACAAGAAAACAGAGATCACAGGGTCCTTGGTCAGAGTGAGGCATTCATGGTTACAGCTTCACAGGAGGTGGGCAAAGTGAGATTGATATTAGGAAGGTTAATATTATTTGAAAAGTGAGAGATGTCAGTTTGTCAGTCTAATAATGGTCGGGAAGGAAGTGCTCCTGAGCATGATGGTCCATGTTTTCAAGCCTCTGTGTCTCCTCCCTGTTGGAAGAAGCTGTAGGAGATCATTACAGGTTTGGGAGAGATCTTTGATGTTGCCAGCCTTTCTGCGACAATGACATGTATGAATGGATGGAAGGTTGTCTTCCGTGATGGTCTGGACTGTGCACACAACCGTCTGTAATTTCTTATGGTCCTAGGCAGAGCAGTTACCATGACAGGTCATTATGCACCTGAACAGAATGCTTTGAGTTGCCAGTATGCATAGCACTGAGAGATGGGCGCTTTCAAAACAGTTAGATGATACAATTGGCTGTTAAGTGGATACCCAGGTTCTGGTTGCTGTTTTGACAACAATTGAAATGTAAGTAATAATTTTAAATTATGTCCTCTATACCAAAACCTTGTTGGGCGTATTGTATTGCCAACATCGAACCAATGAGCCATCACCTGCTTCAAACGAATAGAGAAGCCATCACCATCACAACGAAGGAGAAAGAGACAGGATCAAAGGGAAGGAGAGAGAGAACACAGCGAGGGAAACAGATGGACAATCAGTCAAAGAGAGAACGAAACAAAACAAGGAAACAAACAGTCACATGTGCAGGGAGAAGGGAAAATAATAGGCTCAGGGAAAGAAACAGAAGACAGGGAAAAGGAAAACACAGGGAAACAGACATTGTGAGAACAATGGTCACAGGGAGCTGGGGATAGGGTCAAGGGGAGCTGGGGGGAAATGGGAGGAGGTGGGGGTGAGGACTGGAGAGACCTGAGCGTGAGCACTGGAGGGAACTGGGGTTAGGGAGGTGAGGATTTATTTTGTCCTGTGACAAGATGTCCAGGAAGAACATGATAAGAATGGATGTACTGAACGATGGCTGTAAAACATGTCTAAGAGGCATATAGGTTACGCTGCACAGGGCGTTCGCTAGTCGAGATCAATATGAACAAAATCAGCATTATCTGAGATAAGAGAATCCATTCATCAGTTTAATAACAGCTAGGAAGAAGCTGTTCCTGAACTTACTACTCTGTGTGTTCAAGCGTCTGTATCTTTTAGCCTCATGGAAGAGGTTGTGGGAGATCTTTACAGGTATATGATGGGTCTTTGGTAATGTTAGAACAAAGAATATTCCAGTACAGGAACACGCCATTCGGCGGTCCAAGCTGGCGCTGATCCAAATCCTCCATCGCAACCTGTCTCCTATTTTCTAAACGTCTGTATCCCTATGCTCCCTGCCCATTCATGTATATTTCCCGAAACATGTTAAATTGAGCACCACTGGTCACAGTTCTCCATTTTCAGAAACTCCCTTCCCCGACTACGCTCTCTCCCCTGTTGCCAAGCCAGTTCTTTATCCATGTAGCTCGCACACCCTGGACACCATGTGATTTCACTTTCCCCATAACCCGATCGTGGGAAATCTTATCAAACATCTTCCTGAACTCCATGTACATGACATCTACAGCCCTTCCCTCATCAATTAACTTTGTCACTTCCTCAAATAATTCTATTAAATTGGTAAGACCAGACCTTCCCTGCACTAAACCATGTTGCCTCTCACTGATAAGACCATTTTCATCCAAAGGAGAATAGATCCTATCCCTCAGTATCTTCTCTCACAGCTTCCCTCCCCCAGACGTCAGGCTCACCGGTCTATAATTAACTGGATTATTCATGCTACCCTTCTTAAACAAAGGGATTAGAAATTTTCCAGTCTTCCGAGACCTCAGTGGTGTTCAAGGATGTTACAAATATATCTGTTAAGGCCCTAGCTATTTCCTCTCTCCCTTCCTTCAGTAATCTTGAATAGATGTTGGCAGCCTTTCTGTGGCAACGAGCCGTGTAAATAGAGTCAAAGGTTGGGAGATTGGAGTCCCTCATAGTCTGGGCTGTGAACACAATATTCTTTAGTTTCTGATGGCCCTGGGCAGAGCGATGCAATACCAGGCCATTACACACCCAGACAGTACGTTCACAATAGTGCATCTGGAGAAGTAGTACATGCTAAATATCCTGAGCCACCTGAGGAAGGAGAGAGGTTTATGAACCATCTTGACTGTCACACCTATGTGAGAAGTCCAGGGTAGTTTGCCAGTTATCATCACTCCGAGGGACTTGACGCTCTGCACTGTCTCGACCGTTGATGTAGATAGGGGCTTGTTCCCCTCCTTTCGTTCTAAAGTTAATGATCAGTTCTTTACTTTTGGCGAATTTGAGAGGGAGGTTATTCACATTCCACCATGCCACCAAACCCACTGTCTCCTTTCTGTGTTCAGACTCATCGTTGTTTGATATCCCTCCTGCTTTGGTGATGTAATCAGCAAACTTACAGTTGGCATTGTTTGGAATTTGGCAACAAAGCCACGTGTGTACAGGGAGTACAGTAGGGGGCTGAGGAGACAGCCATGTGTGTTCAGGGAGTACAGTTGGGGGCAGAGGGAAACAGCCGTGTGTGTACAGGGAGTACAGTAGAGGGCTGAGGACACAGCCGTGTGTGTACAGGGAGTACAGTAGGGGGCTAAGGGACACAGCTGTGTGTGTACAGTGAGTACAGTAGGGGGCTGAGGACACAGCCGTGTCTGTACAGGGAGTAAAGTAGGGGGCTGAGGGACACAGCTGTGTGTGTAGAAGGAGTACAGTAGGGGGCTGAGGGACACAGCCGTGTGGGTACACGGAGTACAGTAGGGGGCTGTTGTTGTTGGTCTTCTTGAAGCAGGTTGGCACTTCAGCTTGTCGGAGGGAAAGGCTGAAATTGTATGTGAATACATCTGCCACTTGGTCCTCCGAGGATCTGAATGCTCAGCCAGGATCACTATCCCGGCCCGGCGCTATCCTTGATCTGACCGCAGGAAGACTGATCATGCCTGCAGCGATTATAGCGGGCACAGGCACATACGAGGCTGTCGGGGCAAGTTGCAGCATGGCAGTCACACAGTTATTCATCATAGACATCCCCGCGCTGTCCTCCCTCCATCGTCATCAATACATAGTCACATGGTTGGTGTGAGCACCACTCAGTTAGTGTTGAGACGGAGTGACATCAATAGACTGGGATTGTGCGCCATAATGACGTAAACTCACAACAAAAGGGGGTACGGTGTGCTTCTACTGAGAGCCAGTGGTGCAGGGAGTGAAGACTCTCCAGGTGTAATTCAAGTCAAGCCACTGTTTCAACCTGAATGGAGTCAAGCACCTTGACTGTTGTGCCTTGTAGATGGTGGACGGTCCTTAGGGAGCCAAGAAATGTATTATATATGAACAAACTGAACAAAGGAATTGATGGCAGTTTTGCTAGGTTTGCAGGTGATATTGAGGAAGTGGGGAAGCTGCAGAAAGGCTTGAACAGTTTCGGACTGTGGGAAAACACGTGGCTGATGGAACACAATATGGGAACGTGTGAGAATATACAGTTTGGTATGGGGACTAGAGGAGACACTGTCTTCCAATAAGATCCATTAAATCTGAAGCACAAAAGGATCTTGAAGCAACTCGTCCTCTCTTATGGTTAACGTGCATGTTCAGTTGGCAGTTTGGAAAGCAAAAGCAATGTTTGCATTCATTTCAAGAGAGCAAGAATGCAAGACCGGAGACATACTGCTGAGAATGTAATGGGCTATGGACAGACGGCATTTGGCCAATTGTGAGCTGTTTTGTACACTATCTCTGGATCTGCTGGTGTTGGAGGTGATCCATCCTGGGGATGATGGCTTGTCATATGAGCGTCAGTGTGTGCACTCGATGGAATTTAGAAGAACTGTGGGGGGTTGGGGGGGTCTGATTGAAACTAATGGATTATTGTAAAGATTGATACAGTGAGTACGAGGAAGATATTTCCACTTTTCAGAGAGACAATGACAAAATGGCACAGTATCAGAGTGAACGAATGGGCTGAATGGCCTAAATCTATTGCTATATCTCGTTCCGTTTAGGTCATAGGGTTTATTATTCAGTGTAGACTTGTAGGTCTATGACCTACTCTTGTAACCCTTGTATTTGTCTGTTGATTTGACTTCACGTTCTGGTCAATGGTAACCCATGTGATATGGACGGTGGGAGGATTCAGTGTCAGCCAGGACTCCATTAATATTTTGAATTTGAGCTGCCATCAGTGGGTCTCATCGGGCGGGAGTACATTCTCTCTCCGATGATTGTCCTTTTCTGTCTGGTACTTTCGAAGGATTGATCCTGTTATGCCAGTATTGTTGATTTAAACAAAACAGGTGCAATTTATCACAGCACTCAGTAACAATATGTCATCGAATACTGAACACACTTCCAATAACAGAAAAGTCTAAAATGTTCACTATTAGAAACACTGCTTTCCTGTTCGTGTTCAAATCAGATAACCTGTCCCATCGAGATGGTCA
The DNA here is from genome assembly GCF_047496795.1 of Chiloscyllium punctatum. NCBI lineage: Eukaryota > Metazoa > Chordata > Chondrichthyes > Orectolobiformes > Hemiscylliidae > Chiloscyllium > Chiloscyllium punctatum. Next base: position 21,197,292 of record NC_092756.1, read on the forward strand.
ACTTCGAACAATTTTTTAAAAAAGTTTTTATTGGATGTGGTCATCGCTGGATGTGCCCAGCATTTCTTGCCCATCTGCAGTTGCCCTTGAGAAGGTGGTGTTGTGCTGCTTTCTCAAACTGCTGCAATCTACCTGTTGTGCGGTGACCCTCTAGTGATGAAAGAGGGAATTCCAGGGTTTTCACGCAGCAACAATGAAGGAACGGCAATACATTTCCAAATCAGGATGTTGACTGGTTTGGAGGGGAAATTGAAGGTGGTGGTGTTCTGAAAAGTCCACTGCCTTTTCATTCCAAATGGAAGTGTTCGTGAGATTGGAAGGAGCTGTCTGAGGATCTTTGGGGAATTCCTCCATTGTGCCTTGTAGATATGCACACTGCTGCTCCTGGGTGACTATGGTGAAAGGAGTGAATGCTTGTGGATGTGGTGCAAATCAAATGGGCTGTTTTGTCCTGGATTGTGTCAAGCTTCTTTAGTGTTGTTGGGCCTGCACTCATTCAGGCAAGTGAGGATGTTCCATCTCATTCCTGACTTCTGCTTTATAGATGATGGACAGGCTTTGGGTAGTCAGGAGGTGAGTTTCTCCTGCAGTATTCCTCGCCTCAGATCTGCTGTTATATGCATTTGGCGAGTCCAGTTGAGTTTCTGGTCAATGATACGCCCCCAGGATATTGATAGTGGGGGAGTTTAGTGATGATAATGCTGCTGAATACAAAATGGTTATTTTGTTTCTTATTGATGACAGTCATTGTTTGAATTTATGTGGCACAAATGAAACTTGCCTCCTGCCAGCCCAAGCCTGGATATTGCCCAGATATTGTTGCTTTTGGCATGGACTGGTTCAGTACCTGAGCATTTGCGAGTGGTGCTGAACATTGTGCAGTCATCATCGAATATCCCCACTTCTGACCTTATGATGGAAGGAAAGTCATTGTTGAAGCAGCTGGAGATGTTTGGACCTAGAACATTATCCGAATGGACTACTGTAGAGATGTTCTGGACCTGAGATGACTGATCTCCAACAACAATGGCAATCTTCCTATCTGTCAGGTATGACTCCAATAATGGAGTGTTGGCCCACGATACCGTTTTTGCTTGGGATCCTTGATGTCACATTTGACAGAATGCAGCCTTGATGACAAGGGCTGGAATTAATTTTCTTTTTCTATGTATGAACCAAGGCTGTGAGGAGTTCAGGAGGTGAGTGACACTGGCAAAACCCAAACTGGGCGTCACTGAGCAGGTTATTTTTGAGCAGGTGCTGCTTGATCCTACTGTTGATGACACCTTCCATCATTTTACTGATGATGGAGAGTAGACTGATAAGGCGGTGTTTGGACAGGTCGAATTTGTCCTGCATTTTATGTACAGAAGATACGTGAGCAGTTTTTTTTCCCTATTGTCGGTTTGTAAACATACTGGAACAGCTTGGCTAGGGGAGCAGTATGTTCTGGAGTACAAATCTTCAGGACTATTGCCGGCATGTTATCAGGGCCCTTTGCAGTGTCCAGTGCCTTCAACCGTTTCTTGATATCCGTTAATCGAATTTGCTGAAGACTGTTCTCAGTAATGATGAGGAACACTTTGTGCGGGGGGGGGGGGGGGGGGGGGAGACCGAAATGGATCATTCACTCAAAACTTCTGACTGAAGATTGCAACGATATCTTCAGCCTTATATTTTGCACTGATGTGCTGGGCTCTTCCAACATTGAGGTTGGGGATATATGTGGAGATTCCGACTCCGATGAGTTGTTTAATCATCCGCCACCATTCACGATCGGATTAGCAGGAATGAGGACCTTAATTCTGATGATTGGTTATGTGATCGCTGAGCTCTGTCTGTCCCTTGCTGTTTATGCTATCTGGCACGCAAGATTTCTGTTTGAAAGCCTCAGCAGATGAATATTTTATCTTTATATATTCCTGGTTCTGCTCCTGGCATGCCCTCCTGCATTCTCCATTGATCCAGGGTTAATCCTCTGGTTTGATGGTAATGATTGAATGGGGAACATGCTGGGCCGTGATGTTACAGATTGTGCTGGAGTATAGTTCTGCCGCTTTTGATGGTCCACAGTGTCTGATGGACGCTCAGTCTTGAGTTGCTAGATCTGCTAAAAGTCTGTGCCATTTATCATGGTGATAGTGCCTCACAACACAACAGAGTTTATGGTGACAATAGACTTCGTCTCCACAAGGACAGTGTGGTGGTCACTTTTACCGATATGTCATGGACATATATATCTGCAGTTGGTAGATTGGTAAGGATGAGGTCAGGTATGCTTTTTTACCCTCTCATTCATTCCGTCACCACCTTCTGCAGACCCAATGTAGTCGTAACGTTCTTAGGAGCCGACCAGCATGATCAATAGTGCAGCTGCCAAACCACTCTTGATAGTCGACTTTGAAATCCCCGAGCCAGAATACACTTTGTGCCTTGCCACAGTCAATGCTTTCTCCAAGTGTTGTTTAACATGGAGGAGGACTGATTCAGCTGAGGAACGATGTTACGTGGTAATCAGTAAAAGACTCCTTTGTCCATGTTAATTTGTGTTTTGTTTTCTGTAAGCTATGATTCCGTGAGTATGGCTATGTCAGGCTGTTGCTTAACTAGTCTGTAAGGCAGTTGTTCCAATGTTGGCACTAGACCTCAGATGTTCGTAAGGAAGACGTTGCAGGTTCTAAAGTGATGTTTCTAATGTTGACTCTTCTGGAGCCCATTTCAATACCAGATGGCACATCCGGTTTCATTTTTTGAAATTTTGTAGCGATTGTTATAACTGAATGACTCATTAGACCATTTCAGGGGGCGATTGAGAGTCAATGACATCACTTTGGGTCTGGAGTTGCATGTCAGCCAGATCAGGAGAGGATGGAAGATTCCTTCATTTCAGGATATTCGTGAACCAGATGGATTTTTCTGACAATCGGCAATGATTTCATTCTCATCGGTAGATTCTTAATTATAGGGATATTTTTACATTATTGAATTGAATTTCCACCATCTGCAGTGGCAAGATTCAACCTGGATCCACAGAACAGGAGCTGATTTTTCTGGATTGATAATTTATTGGTAATACCGTGAGACCTACTTGGAACCACATGTTGTACTCAGCTGCCATTTCTTGTGTTTCACTGCTTTTCATTTATTGCTTATGTTATTCTGGAATCTCATCCTTCATTAAATCCTGATTGAAATACACCGTCATGAACGCCTTCTCGACTGCTCGAATTTTATTCAGTCTGTTTTGTTTGAACAGACATTTCAAAGCAGCTGTACACCAGAGAAGAGCAGGAAAAGAGAATGGGTGATTGTGTCCTGTACCTGTCACCGGACCAGCATGTCTGCCCAGGAAGTATTTAGTGCGGGTCAGAGAACCTCAATTATTATAGCATGGATCGAGGCCATTCAGCCCATCGTGGAGTCACAAGCTCTCCAACTGCACAAATGGAGATAGAGAGAGTGTGTGAAGAGAGATTGTGTGAGAGAGAAATAAACAGAGAGAAAGCAAGTGAAGGGAGATAAACTGAGAGAGGATAGAAAGTGGAGCAATTGACTGAGTGCGAGAGGAAGACGTGTTAGTTGAGGGTGAAATTCGATAGATCCGAAGACTGCATTACGGTAGATAAATATGGACACACAGAAGTTAGAATCTTAATTTAAAAATTCCTCTGGACGGCAAGCCCTTTGCCTGGGCACCATACACTGTTAGCACTGTGCTGATTCTGGCTGTCATACCAAATTATTTATTTCCAACAATATCACAGAGCTGGGTTACTGACAGCTAATCAGAACGCATTAGGCAATAGACTGTGCCAAGATCAGCAGGAAATGATAACCACCACCCCGCATCCACGGCCACCCCACCGTCCACACCGATACTGTTGAGAGTCTCGGCCAGAGAATCTCAGTGAGGGGATTCACTGACAGAGGTGAAACCACGATCTTAGCTGTGGGTCAAATAATGATTGATAAAGTTGGCATACCAATTTCCAAGTTATGTAATTCACATTTCAATTTATATAGCTCAATATCAGGAGTGTATTTTAACAACCTTATCTCTTTGTACTTTGCATATATTGGTGGGTGCAGAAAATCATTTTGTTCCTGTATTTTATATTGCATAAACACATTTCATTAATATTGTCCCTGCTAATTCCTCATTGTAGATGTATTCTTGAATCTGTTCTTCATATGAGTTACAAAGAGTAACATTCCAATTCTGGTAAATGGAGAACACCACTGTCCCCCCACCCAGTCTAACCAGACATGTCCCCCAGTTCTCTCCGTCTTCATTTCTTTCCCCAATATCATAATCACAATGTAATTGAAGTCCATTCAATGACACTTTATGACAGTTCATTAACATCGATAACGTCAACAGCATGACGCACACCTGCCCTCTATGATCCTGGATTAACAAACTGAACTGTGTTGGCCATGTGCAATTCTCTGTAACGTATCTGTGCTGTTTGTTTGTTGTAACCCACATTTTCTTTTGGCACATTTTGCTATCAGATCATGGATGGTAGTAGTTTTCTCAATGTTTTACAGATATTGCAATGACTGATCAGTAGTTACAGGATTCATTTCTGTATTAATGAACAGTGAAGCATGTTTATGTTCCGTTAAATTTCTGGCATTACTTCCATATCCAAGGCTGACTGAATGATTACACACAATCAATCTGCCAACTTCAACATTCCTTCCTTCAGTCACACTCGTATATCACACCCAGAATGCATAAATGTTCAACGTTATTTTGAATTTTAATAAAGTAGCTTTGAATTCAAAGGGGTTAACTGGAGCTATTTGTTCAGCGATTGTAATTATGTTAGTCTCCATGGATCGTATGCGCCCCTAGAGAGTTTCTCTCTTCTATCAATAAGGGAATGCTTTCAGTGTTTTATCCCATAACGAGCGGGAGCATGTTCAACAGCAATAAGAGGGATTACAGCTTCAGAGAGAAGGGCACGAGAGATGGAAATCTGGGACCATTAGACTGGAATGTTCCAGCAATGGATCAGAATCTGGGAACATTAGACTGGAATGTTCCAACACTGGATCAGAATCTGGGAACATTAGACTGCAATGTTCCAGTTATGGATAGGAGTTTATCCTATGGTCTTTACTGGCTTTCCCGGCCTTCGATATCATTCGCATCGCGGATTGAAAGTGTACTGATGGTTATTCAAGCTGGTTACTATCCTCTCCTTGCTATGGTTGGTGTTCCTGGTAAGTGACTCTGTCTGTTTAGTGAAATGGTCTGAACTGAATAGATGCTCATGATATGCAGATTTTGTAAAGGTGCAAGCCGACGTTTTCAGCTCCAATCAAATTTTCATTCCTTAGAAATCATAACTAGCAAAACTATTATTTACAAATTAATCACCAATATGCGAGGGTCAAACACACTGTTCTCAACCTCTTTGATTCATTTTCTCCTGCAAAGTGTACATCTCCATATCCTCCCCACATACCAATCCTGTCCAGTACCGCCATTAAGGCGTCCCAGTCTCCTCCTCAGCCTCAGTTCAAATCCTGAATAAACCATCGTTTCTTTCTTTGTTAATTCCAGATACATCTGTTTCAAGTCCCTTCTAACCAAGCGTCCATTACAAAATAATTTTACTTGACATGTTTAACTTGTTCTCTGCACAAAATCTGAAAGATGGGCAGACAGAGTATGGTGGGCCGAGTCAATGGATCGTATTCTAGAACCACCGACTAATAATCTGTTGATATCGGCTTGCCTTATGTACATTAGAGAAGGCAGTGGATCATCTTTCTCTGGTCAAGTCTCTTTTTAACTGAAAACCCACGGCAATTTGTTTTTACTATTTATTGTCCTGTGGAACACCTGAAACAGCCACTCAGTTCAAGATCGGCATAACATGCTGGCCTGACCAGAGCTGCACACATCCCGTGTGGGCAGAACAAAAGGAAAGGTTCTCCTCTGCCTGAATCCCATGTTCTTCCGGCTCAGTTCCATTCAGGTAGGTAGACATTCACTGTTTTAGATGCATTCTTTGTGATTGAGTCTCTTCCAAGACTGATTGTCCATCTCCATGGGCACCTCTGGTGCTGGCTTTATTGATGCTGACCTAAAGATGTAAGGATGTTTTTTAATTCTAAAACAGTGGCAGTGTATTTTAAATGAACTTTTTCCTGTGTCACACGAAAGAAATGGAGCCAGCTAAGTGAGGGAAAGGAATTATTATGATCAAACCTGAGATTGTTGTTGAGGCAGTAGTTGTTGTATTGTGGACAGATTTTCTTTCCTTTGTATGGAGTGATCTCCTTACCACAGAGAGAGTGAAGAGGATTTCCAACATATTCATCCCTTGGATGATGGCACCATGAGGAGTGAGTGAAGGTTGATCTGTTGCGCTGAGAGAGAATAAGAGGTGATTGCATTGAACCCTGAGAGGGGTGGACAATTACTCCTTATATTCTAAACAGACAATGAGAAAGTGATAAATTCCATGACTGCTATTTCACTCAATATGCATGATTCGGGATAGTTTAAGTGCCTGGGAGGACGTTACCCCACCCACCCCAACCCCTACTCCCCATTCAGAGAGACGGAGAGGTCCAAGTTTTGAATAAACTCTCCCCACATTAATACAGTGCAGTTGGTGTGTGATCCTGCACTGAATGCCATATTATCCACCACCCTGACAGCAGCCACAGTACCTTCATTCTAAAACAGCGAACTATTCCCACCAGCTACTGACCTTCATGAAGAACATGAATCTATCTTCTCAGAGATACAAGGTACTTCCTTAAGGTTCAGACCAGAAGACTATAAGACATTGGCGCATAAATTAGGACAGTTAGCCCAGCGGGTCTGCTCCGTCATTCAATCATCGCTGATAGGTTTCTTAAACCCATTCTCCGACCTTCTCCCCATAACCCTTCATCTCCAGGATAATCAAAAACTATCTATCTCCGTCTCAAATATACTCAATGACCTTCCCCCACAGCCTTCTGTGGCAATAAATTTCAAAGATTCACCATTCTATGGTTAAATAACTTTCTCCTTATTACTGTTCTAAAAAAGTGTTCCTTTTCATCTAAGGCTGTGCCCTCAGATTCTCATCCAATGGAAATATCTTATCAACATCCACTCTCTCCAGGTCATTCAGTATCCTGTCTATTACAATTACATTCCCTCTTATCCTTTCAAACTTTATCAAGCATAGACCCAGAGTCCTCAAACATTCCTCATGCAATAAGCTTTTCATTCCTATGACCATTCTCGTGAAAATCTTCTGAACACGCTCTGGGACCAGTACATCCTTCCTGAGGTATGGAGCTCAAAAATGAACACAATACTCCAAATGTAACCTGACCAGAACCGTATACAGTCAGTTCTTATATTCAATTCTTCTCGTCGTATATGCTCCCAATCATAATTGTAATTGCCCTCCTAATTACTGCCTCGACCTGCAAGTTGGCCTTGAGAGAACCCTGCACGAGAACTCCCAAGTTCCTTTGCACTTCAGATTTCTGAATTTTCTCGCCATTTAGAAAATAGAACATGCCTCTATTCTTCGTGACAAAGTGCATGACCTCACACTTTCCAACGTTGGAATGCATCTGACGATCTCTTCACCTGTCCAAATCCTTGTTCAGCTTCTCTGCTTCGTCAATACGACCTGTTCATCTGCCTTTATTTGTATCATCTGCAAACCTAGCCAGAGTGCCCTCAATTCCCTCATCTATGTTGTTAATGTAACAAGTAAAATGTTACGATTCCAACACTGAGCATTCTGGATCACCACTTGTCACCGGCTGCCATCCTGAGAAGTACTCTTTCATCCCCACTCTCTGCTTTCTGCCAGCCAGACAAGCTTCTATCCATGCCACTACCTTGCCTCTAACACCATGGACCCATATAATACTCAGTAATCTCCTGTGTGACACTTTCTCAAAGTACTTCTTGAATTCCAGGTGGATTACGTCCATTGTCTGTGCTTGGTCGAGCCTGTTCATTTCCTCTTCAAAGAATTCCAATAGATGTGTCAGGCATTAACTTCCCTTGATGAAATCATGCCGACTTTGCCCTATTTTACCAAATAGTTTCAAGTATTCAGAAAACTCATCCTTCACAATGAATTCCAGAATCTTATCCACGACAGAGGATAAACTATTCATGTTTTTTTTGTCTTTTTCCTTATTCTCTTGTTAAAAAGGGGTGTCACGTTAGTGGTTTTCCAGTGTTCTAGGATCATTCCCTACTCTAGTGATTTCTGAAAGATCACCACGATTGCCTCCACTCCCTCTTCAGCTATCTCCCTTATAATACTGGGATGTAGACAATCTGGTCAAGGTTATTTAACCAGCTTCGCGCCATTACAATTTTTTCTAGCATGTTCTCCTTGGTGGGGGCCATCATACCCAGCTCTAGCCCCTCAATCTCTTGAATTTTTAAGGTATTAATCGTGCCTTCCACCATGAAAGACGATGCAAAGTAATTATTCAGTTCCTTGGCTATTTTCTCGTTCCCCACTGCTACCTCTCCAGTATCATTTCCCAGCAGTCCAATGTTCACTTTTGTCCCTGTTTTGTACTTTATATTTCGAACGAAACTGTTATAGTCTTCGTTTATATTATTGGCGAGCATACCCCAATATTTAATAATTTCCCTCCTTATTTTATTTTGTTTGCCCTCTGTTTTGTCTTTGTAAGCTTCCCAATCCTCAGGTTTTCCACTGCACTTTGCCACATTGTTTCATTTCTCTTTTGCTTTTCTGCTCTTCCTGACTTCCCTAGTCAGCTATGATTGTCCAGTCCTCCCTATACAAGCCTATGTTTCCTCAGGATAAATCTCTGCTGTATCCTGAATTACTCCAAAAATCTCCTGCCAATGCTGTTGCACTGTCTTTCCTGCTGTGCCCGTCTCCCAGTCAATTCTACCCAGCTCCTCACTCATGTCTGTGTAATTGGCTTTATTCAGCTGTAATAGCATTACTTCTGATTCTAACTTCTCCATCTGAAATTGCAGAGTAAACTCAATCATATTATGATGACAGTCACCTAAAGCTCTCCCCATGTAGTCTGCGTGCACAAGCTGCTCCAAAAAGCCATCTCGTAGACATTCCACAAATTCCTTTTTTTGCAAACCACTATTTTTCTGAATTCCCAGTCCTTCTGTAAAATAAAATCCCACATGATCACTGTGACTTTGCCTTTCCGACAGATCTTTCTAGATCCTGGTGTATCTTACACCCCAGCTCCCTGCATATAACTCGCATGCGTTCCGATATAATAGTTCAATCCTGTATTACCCGTCGCTCTTCTCATTGTCATTTGTTTGTCTAACCGTTGCTACCTACACAGACCCTGACCACTGGATCATTTCCCTCCAACTCCAAGTTCTGCAACCCAGATGATAGATCCCAAACCCGAGCACCATGTCGGCAACACAACCTTCAGGACTCTTAATCCAGATCACGGAGAACAGTATCTATGCTTTTATCTATACTATCCCAAATTATCCATCATTGGGCAGCATGGTGACACAGCAATGCTGCCTCACAGTGTTAGGGACTTGGTTTCATTTCCAGTCTCTGGACCCTGTCTGTGTGGACTTTGTACATTCTTCCTGCATCTGCATTGGGAGCATTAACTCTTTTCTCTCTCTACAGTACGTCTCTGTGTTTGCTTCAGATTTCTACAATCTACAGTATTTTTGCTTTCGTTTGATGGAGAAATGCAGCAAATGTGATAGGTTTTTGTAAAAGCAGCCGTGGTTCGCAGTTTCATCTGGGTGTTTAGGAATCTTGCCCGGCCACTTGTGTGAGTGCAGTGTCCTGGATGCCCATTCCACCTCTCTCAGTTCCCTCAGTCCATCGTCACTACATGCAGCCTTTCCTTGTGCCACCCCTGGGACTCCCCACACCCCATTGCCTGGCACTGGATACTCCCTTCGCAGGACTGTGCACACAACGACACTGGAAACTTTCTGACCCGCTGGGGATGCTGGGTAAAGACCCTGCCATTGAAAGGAACCGAATAACTAGAATCCAGTTGAATAGCAAAGCTGAGTAAACTGGATGAATTACATCCATCTGCTCTGACATTTTCTAATCTTCTGTTTATCCTTGTCCATCTGCAAATAGATGGTCCATATGTATGCCTTGTCAAACAGGTTTGGTGGCGGGGTTAAATATCAGATTCGGTGGTCATTGGACGAATTCAGTGGTCTCACTTTCCTGACATCGCACTTAAGTTTTTATTATCCAGTCTATCCAGTTTAAAGAAAAGGCTTTGCTGGAGTTGTGCTGAAAGGATATTTGAATTTTGGAGACATTAGAAAATGTCACGTGCGAGTGAGGTTAGGAATCGTAAGGTAGCACAGTTAAATACACAATCAAAGTGCTGGTCGGGGAGGCAGCACTTCCGATATGGATCATTGGGATTCCCGAGTCTGTAGGATATACACAAAAAGGATAGTATGAACCTGAAATGGCAGCAATTTACGATATGTGGCTTATTGGGATTCACAGGTCAGTAGGATACACACAAGAAGGACAGGATGCACATGAACTGATAACAATCTCCGATATGTGGATCATTGGGATTCCCGGGTTAGTAGGATATACACAAGATGAACGGGATGGACTTGAACTGGCAGCAATCTCCTGGCAGGCAGGTTTTCTATTGTCCTTTACGAGGGTTTAAACTAGTGTGTGGCGGCGGTGGGTGAGGGGTGTATGGAAACACACCAGTAGATCCACAGGTACAGTGACCGAGGAGGAGTTGGAGACTAATCCCAGCACAGCTAAGACCAACAAAATAAAACAGAGGGCACTTAACACATTGGCCTGGCAGTCTGAAGTGTGCTGATTTTAATATGAGGAACCTGTTTGTTTGAACAAATATTTCGATGTCGCTGCATGTCAGAAAATAGGAAGAGACAATGATTAATTGTTCACTGTGTCCTACAGTGGACCAGCTTGTCTCTCCAGGCACCAAAACTTGTTACTGTGGGTCAGAGAACTTCATAATTAATACAACACAGAAGGAGGCCATTCAGCCCACCATGCGCCCACGAGCTCTCCAACTTGACAACTTGAAAATAGAGGGAATTATCGGAGCTAGACTGAGAGGGAGAGAAACAAACAGAGAGAGAATCAGTGAAGTGAGATAAACAGAGTGAAAAAAAGGAGCGACAGAGTGAGTGACAGCAAGGGGTGTCAGACGAATGTGAAGTTAGATCAGGAGACAGCATGAGGAGAAATACACAGAAACGATTCTTAGAAAATCTCACAGATTATAAGCCCTTTGTCTGGTGCCATACCCTGTGAGCACCTTGCTGATACTGGCGGTAATCCCAGATTATTTATTGCCAATAACATCCAAGAGCTGAGTTGCTGACAGCTAAACACAATAGATTGGCTCCAGGAAGAAGGTGGATTAATTTAAATATTCTGAGCTAACAGGAACTTGTAGCCCCTCGACACACTGCGTGAGAGGCAGGGTGGAATCTCAGTGAAGGGAATCACTGGCAGAGGGGAAAACAGAATCTCAGCTGTGGGTCAAATAATGATTGATAAAGTTTGCACACTACTTCCATAGTTTTGTAATTCACATTACAATTTATATCGCTCCACAGCGTAAGTGTATTTTCACAATATTGTCTTTTTGTAATTTTCATGTCTTGGTATGTACAGAAAAGCCTTTGTATCCTGTATTTTGTGTTGAATAAACACATTTCATTATTGAGGAAGAAAGGACCTGCTCCGATGGGACAGTCATCATCTGAACCGTGCTGGGACCAGAATCCGAGTGAATCATCACCAGGCCTGTAGACAGAGCTTTAAACTGATTAGGAGTATGTGTGTATGTGCGGGGTGGGGTGCGGTTATAGGGTTTAATTAGAGATGCCGAATTAAAAGAGGAGGTAAGAGTACAGAATTCAGCAGACGTTATTAAAATCTCCAGCGCAGACACAAATAGGATAGAGCATTTGGAAATGTTTAACAATCAAACTTCAAGTGCACTGCACAAATTAATGACCATGAGAAGTGGGACGGTTAGTGCACGACTGAAGGGGTTACAACTGAATGCATGCTGTATAAGGAATCAGGTAAATGAGCTTGTGGTGCAGAATTAATTCGGCATGTTTGAAGCGATGGTCATCACGGAGATGTGGCTGCAAGGGGATCTGAATATTTATGGATATTTATCCTATCGAAAAGATTGGCAGGTGGGCAGAGGGAGTGGATTTGCATTATTAGTAAGAGATGAAATTAAATCAATAGTAAGAAAGGAAGTAAGGTCAGATGGTGCAGAATCTGCGTGGGTAGAATTGAGCAACCACAAAGGTAAGACAACCACAGTTGAAGTCTTGTACAGGGCTCCACAGAGTAGTCAGGAGCTGGGGCACAAGATCCACCAGGCGATAGAAAAGATGTGTAGGAATGGCAAAGTACAGTAATGATGGGTGATTTCAGTATGTGGGGAACTGGGAACATCAGATTGGTAGTGGTTCACAAGAAAAGGAATTTTAGGAATGTTTATGAGATGGCTTTTCAGAGCAACATCTGGTGGAGCCTACTCGGGAACAGATGATATTGGATTTAATGCTGCAGGATTCGTAAGGGAGATTAGGGTGAAGGTAAACTTTGGAAGCAATGATCAGAACATGGTTGAATTTATTCTGCAATTTGAGAGACAGAAGATAGAATCAGAGGTAACAGTATTTCAGCTGAACAAGGACAACTACAGAGGCATAAGAGAGAAGTTGGGTAGAATTGACTGGGAGAGAGGTCAAGCATTAAAGACAGGGGAACAGCAATGGCAGCAGATTCCAAGATTAATTCAGGAGACACAGCAGAGATTCTTGCCGAAGAATAGAGACATGGTACATGGAGGATGAGACAGCCAGGGCTGACGAGGGAAGTCAATGATTGCATACAAGCAAAAGAGCAAGCGTATAATGTGGTGAGAGGCAGTGGGAAACTAGAGAATTGGAAACTTACAACGACTAACAGAGGGCAAAAAAAGGACAGAGAAGATTAGATATGGAGGTAAGCTAACCAGTAATAGAAAGGAGACTGTAAGAGGTTCTTTAGATATATAATGTGCCAAAGAGAGGCAAAGGTGAATATGGACCACTGGAAAATGATGCTGGAGAGACAGTAGTGGAAAACAAAGAAATGAATGAGGAACTTCGCATCAGTCTTCATGGTGGAAGACACGAGTAATTTCTCAAAAATTAAAGATAGTGAGAGGGCAGAGCTGAGTATGATGTTCATCACCAAGAAGAAGATGCTAGAAAACTGAATGGCCTGAATTTGGATAAATCACCTGAACCATATAGACTACATCCCAGCATTGTAAGGGAGATAGCTGAAGAGGTAATGAAAGTGCAAGTGGTAATATTTCAGGGAAGACTAAAATCAGGAAAGGCTGTAAAATTGCTAACGTGACACTCCATTTAATGAGGGAGTTAGGCAGAAGATGGAAAAATACAGACTGAGTAGCCTAACTTTGGTTGTGGGTAAAATAGTGCAAAGTCAGCATTGTTTCATCAATGGGAGGTCATGCCTGACAAACCTGGTGGAACACTTTGAGAGAGTAACAAGCAGATTTGACCAAGGAGAACCAGTAGATGTTATCCACCTACTTCTCTAAATTCCTTTGATAAGGTACCACGCAGGAAAGCTATTGAGAAAGATTAGGGCCCCTGGTGTTACAGGCAAGGTGCTAGCTTGGATGGATGCACGGTGCCTGACAGAAATAAGAGAGTGGGGATAAAAGTGTCCTTCTCAGGATGGCATCCAGTGACAAGTAGTATTCCTCAAGACTCAGTGTTGGGACCACAACAATTCGGTTTGTGCGTTAATGGTCTACATGAAGGAACTCAGGGAATTCTGGCTAAGTTTTCAAACAGTGCAAAGATGGAATAGAGGCATAGGTAGCATCGAAGAGGTGGTTCGGCTGCAGGAAGGTGCAGTAGCACCTCTAGCAGCCCTCTGATGCTCGCCGTCCAGACCACCGACCTCAGGATACAACACATCATCCTCCTCCATTTCTGCCAACAACATTCCGACCACAACACCAGAGATATCCTTCCCTCCCCACCCCTATCAGCATTCTGCAGAGACCATTCCCTTCACGACTCCCTCGTTACGTTCATACATCCCCCCTCACACACCCCAACAAACCACCTTCCACTCCCGGCACCTTCCCTTACCATTGCAAGAGGTATGAAAACTGTGCCAACAACTTCCTCCTCAGCTCCATCCAAGGCGCCAGAGGATCCTTCCACATCAGGCAGAGAATATCCTGTGAATCCAAGCACCTCATCTACTCTGTTCTCTTGCTCCTGGTCTCCTCTACACTGGGGAGACAGGACATCACCTTGCAGAACGGTTCAGGAAACACTCTCCGTCACACACCCAAAAACCCCACTTCCCTGTGGCTAAATACTTCGCCTCCCTTTACCACTCCTCCAAGGACATGTAAGTTCTTGGCCTCCTCCACTGCCACATTCTAGCCACCAGACATCTGGAGGAAGAGCCCAACTTGGGGCCCTTCAACCACATGGTATCCAGTGCATTGTCGCCTGTTTCCTCATCTCCCCTCCCTCCACGTTATCCCAGATCTAACCCTCCAACTGATCACCGCCTGTTGAACTGTCCGACCTGTCTATCTTCATTTCCATCTCTCCACTCCACCTTCCACTCTCACCACTCACCTTCCTCCCAGCTCCTCCCATTCATCTCTCTACCCCCTTCCGCCCACCCACTTCATTCCTGATAAAGGCTTTATAACTGAAACTTCGAATATCCTGCTCATCTGAGTTCGCCTGACTGGCTGCGCTTTTCTAGCACCACACTTTTTGACTCTGATCTCCAGCATCTGCGGTCCTCACTTTCTCCTGCTGAAGGATTTGCACAGGTTAGTGGAGTGAGCAAAGAAGTGGCAGGTGGAGTATAACGAGGGCAAGTGTGAGGTCATGCAGTTTGCCAGGAAAAATAAAGGCATGGACTATGTTCTAAATAGCGAGCAAGTTCAGAGGACTTGGCGGCGGAGTTGGGGGGGCGGTTCTGGTCCAAGGATCTTGAAAGGTAAACCCGACGGTTGTCAGCAGTTGGGAAGGCAAATAAAATGATACGATGTATGTCAAGAAGGCTTGAATAGAAATGCAGGGATGTTTTTTCTGAGGCTCTATAAGATTTTGGTCAGGCTACATTTGGATTATTGTGCACAGTTTTGGGTCCCATATCTCAGGAAGGATATACTGGATCTGGAGCATTTTCTGATGAGATTCACGAAAGTGGTCCCAGGAACGAAAAGCTTAACAGATGAAGAACATCTGAGGGCTCGGGGTCTATATTTGATAGAGTTCGGAAGGATGTTAGGAGGTCTAATTGAAATTTACAGAATATTGAATGACCTAGACAGGGTGGATTTTGGGAAGATATTTCCAATGGAGGGGAGACTCGGACCCGAGGGGACAGAGTAAAGAGAAGACTTTTTTCAGACACAGATAAAGATGAGCCTCTTCAGCCAGAGAGTGGTGAATCTAGGGAATTCACTGCTACAGAAGGCTGTCGAGGCCAGGTAATTGAGTATATTTAAGAGTAAGACAGATAGGTTCTTAATTGTAAATGGGATGAAGGGTTACAGATAGAAAGTGCAAGAATGGGTTTGAGAAGCTTAATAGCCATCATTAAATGGCGGAGCAGGCTCAATGGGCTGAAAGGCCAAATTTCTGCTCCAATGTCTTCTGGTCATATGGTTAATATTGGCTCTCCTCATTCCTCATTGGAGATGTATCCTGGCGTTTGATCTTCTTATGCTTTATAAAGAGTAACATCTCAATACTGATGACTGGGAAATATCATGTTTCCTCCCACCAGTCACTGCAGCCATGTTCCCAATTTCATAATCACACTGAAATTGAAAACCAGTGCATGGTACTTAATCACAGTTGATTGAAATCGACAACATTAACAGCATGACCCTCACCTGCCCTCTCTGATCCTCGACAAACCATCTGAATTGTGTGTCACGTCATAATCTCTGTTAACATGTCCATGCCATTTGTCTGTTATAACTCGCGTTGTTGTAGGCACATTTTCCTGTCAGATTGTGGACTAGAAAAGTTCTCCCCATATTTTACTGACATTATAATCACTGATGAACAGTTTCAGACTGTATGTTTCCCTTTATAAATGGAGAAACTTGTTTATGTCCTGACAATCCTTTGACATTACTCCCATATCCAAGGCAGATTGAATGATTACACGTAATCAATCTACCATCTCCGATATTCCTTCCCTCAGCCACCACCACATATC
The DNA here is from genome assembly GCF_047496795.1 of Chiloscyllium punctatum. NCBI lineage: Eukaryota > Metazoa > Chordata > Chondrichthyes > Orectolobiformes > Hemiscylliidae > Chiloscyllium > Chiloscyllium punctatum. The sequence continues at coordinate 21,213,611 of NC_092756.1, forward strand.
CCAAGCTAAATGAGTATATTTTAAACGTTCTTTTGAATTTTAATGAAATCAATATAGAATTCAAAGGGCTTAAATGGAGCTATTTGTTCAGTGACTGTGATTAATGTCCATCTCCGTGGATCCTAATTACCACAGTCGAGAGTTTCCATCGTTGACAGATAAATGGGCTCTGTTCAATGTGCTATCCCATAGTGTGAGTTGGAACATCACTGACAGCACTAACAGGGATTAGCAGCTCGAGAGAGAGGGGGAGGAGAGATCAGAATCTGAGAACATTAGACAGGAACGTTGCAATAATTGTTCATAATCTGAGGACCATGGATTGGAATGTTCCAACAATGGCTCAAAATCTGAGAACATTACACTGGAATGTTCCAACAATGGGCAGGAGTTTATCTGGGGGTATTGACTAGCTTTGTCAGCCTTGGATATCATTAGCATATCGGATGCAGGATATCCTTTGGATTATTCAAGGTGGTTACTATCCCATCCTTGCGATAGTTGGTCTTCCTGGTAAGTCATTATATTTGTCTACTAAACCGGGTTGAACTGAATGTTTGCTCATGATATGTACATTTTGGAAAGTGCAAGTCAATATCTTCAGTTCCAAACAAAAATTCATTTCCTTATATGTTATAACTATGAAACTAAGATTTATAAATTACTCATTGATATGCAAGAAGGAACCAGACTCTTCTCAAACTCTGTAATCCATTTTGTCCTTCACAGATTTACATCCCCATGTCCTCCCCACTCACCAATCCTGTCCAATACCACCATCATGGTATCCCAGTCTCGTCTTCAGTCTCAGTGCAAAATCTGAATATACCATTTGTGCCTTTGTTCAATCCGGATGCAACAGTATCACGTTCCTTGTAACCATGTCCGTCACTAAATAATTGCTCTTGAAAATGTTTAACTTGTTCTCTGCACATAAGGGAAGACAGTTTATGGTGGTCAAGCCATTGACTCATAATCTGGAGCCACAGAATAATGGTCTGTTGATATCTCATGAAGGAAATTCGGGAATTTAAAAGCAACCATTATCATTTGTTATAAAAACCAATCTGCTTGCTTCAAGTCCTTTAGGGAAGTCAGTGTGGCATGCTTCCCTGGTCAGGTTTCCGTGTGACTTCTGTGATGAACACGTGGGTGTACTGTACCTTTGAGAGAATTAAAAACCAACAATAACTACCTGACAGCACCAAGAGTTCTGAAAAATAGATATAATGCAACATTTGGTCAAACAACCCGATCAGCTCATTATCTCGAAACAAATTCAGCAAAACATTTTAGATTATACTCCAAAATACCCACCCCAACCAAGTTTCAATTTATTATATTGACAATCTGAACAGTCAATGATACAATCCAATATTTTGGCGTTACAAGACCATGGAAAATTGAATACTTGAGAGAACTGACAAGCTACCAGCATGCAAATACTGCCTGAAAAATAGCTCTCCTATAGGTACGTTTATTGATTAGTAACTGGTGAAGCAGAGTCCCCAAAAGGAAAAGAAAGCAGGAATATGGAGAAGAACCGAAAGCTTCCTGGATTGGAGATAAGAAGTTTTGTTTTGTAAATCTTATTTAGCCATCTTATCGGACTAGTATTGTGGAGGGGGAAGGTCAAAGACAGGTCAAAGGAAGAAGTTGTAAACAGTCGTTCGTTTATTATTTCCTATTATATTTTAAGAAATAAAGTTGTTCATTTTTACTTTAAATAGATTTAGACTCTAGAATTACCACAGATTACTACATGGGATAAATCTTTTCTCTGTTGCTGGTTTTAATTAAGCAGGAAGATTTATCCTGTGTTGTACCACTATAAACCCATAGCTATGCGTTTTACTCTTTACTGTCCTGTGGAACAGCTGAACTAGCCACTCAAATCAAGATCTGCATAAAAGCTGCCCTGACCAGGGCTTCATACATCCTTTGAGAGAAGAGCAAAAGTAAAGATAGCTCCCTTTCTCTGCCTGGTTTCTGTCCTGCTACATCTCATTTCCATTCAGGTACGTGACCATTCACTGTTTTAGGTGTATTCAATCTCATTGAAATTCTCCCCGAGAGGGATGCACATCTCCATAGGTATCTCTGGTTCTGGCTTTATTGATGCTATGTACAGATGTAAGGGACTTATAAATTCCATGTCAGTCATAGTGCATAGATAAGGAATGCCTTTTGTGGCACAGGAAAGAAATGGCGATGTCTACGTAAGAGAAAATATGTTTTTTTGACATTCCCTGAGAGTGTTGTTGAGGCAGTGTTTGGGGTACCGTGGATAGACTTCCTCTCAAGTTTCACCAGACTAATCCCTGGGATGATGGTACCATGAGCAGTGAGCGAAACTCAGTTAGAGAATAAGAGGTGATTGCATTGAACCTTAAGTTGGATGGACAATCAATCATGATGTTCTAAACAAACACTGATACGGTGATAAGTTTCATGGCTTTTTTCCACTCAAATTACATGATTCTCGATAGTTTAAGAGCCTCTGAGAACGTTCCACCCAACCTCCTGCACTCCCTATTTCAACTGAGACAGAGAGAGGAAGATAGGAGGGGGGGAGTGGTTGTGGAGAGAGAGAGACAGACAGACAGACAGACAGACACAGAGACAGAGAGAGAGAGAGAGAGAGAGAGAGAGAGAGAGGTTCAGGCTTCTGAATAAAATCTCCCAACATTAATACAGATCATTTGGTGCGTGATCCTGCCATGAATGTCATGTTATCCATAATCCCCACAGCAGCAATAATGCCTTCATTATAAAAGTGTTAACTCTTTCCAGCAGTGTAGAGAAAGGAATGTCTGTTTACGTCACAGGAAAGAAACGGAGATGTCTAAGAGGAAAACGAGTTATTGCGATCATCGCTGAGAGTGTTGTTGAGGCAGTATGTGGGATATTGTGGACAGACTTTCTCTCTTTTATAAGGAATGATCGCCTTGCTACAGAGGGAGTGCAATGGAGTTTCACCAGACTAATCCTTGGGATTATGGTACCATGAGGACACAGTGAAGATTAATATCTGGCGTTGTGAGAGAATGAGTGGTGATTGCATTGAAACTTGAGGGGGAGGGACAGTCACTCACGATGTTCTAATTAGGGCGGCACGGTGGCACAGTGGTTAGCACTGCTGCCTCATAGCACCAGAGACCTGGGTTCAATTCCTGCCTCAGGCAACTGACTGTGGAGTTTGCACATTCTCCCCGTGTCTGCGTGGGTTTCCTCCGGGTGCTCCGGTTTCCTCCCACAGTCCAAAGATGTGAAGGTCAGGTGGATTGGCCATGCTAAATTGCCCGTAGTGTGAGGTAAGGGGTAGATGTCGGGGTATGGGTGGGTTGCGCTTCGGCGGGGCGGTGTGGACTTGTTGGGCTGAAGGGCCTGTTTCCACACAGTAAGTAATCTAATCTAGACACTGATATGGTGAAAAATTCCACGGCTTGTTTTTTTACTCGGGTTGTATGATTGTCGATAGTTTAAGAGCCTCTGAGAATATTCCTCTCACGCCACACCCAATCCCCATGTCGCATGAGAGAGACAGAGGGCCAGTGTTTGTATAAACTCTCCCCACATTAAAACAGTGCATTTGGTGTAAGGTCCTACAGTGAAAGTCTCGTTATCCGCAATCCCTACAGCAGCCACAATATCTTCATGCTAAAACAGTTAACTATTCCCACCAGATTCTGACCTCCATGGAGAACATGGGTGTGTCTTCTCGGTGATGGAAGATGCTTCCTTGCGACTTGGCACAAATCATTTGGCTTCCCTCCTCATTGCCAGCAAACTATGTTAAAGCAGCACACGTTCTACAAACAATGGAACTATGATTAACATCATTGAGTCCTCTATCAGTGCAGCCTCTGTTTCATTGGTTTGTCATGTTGGAATATCAATGACCTCCCCCGCACCCCCCCCCCTTCCAGTATAACTGTCTCGTGGGGATGAATAGCCTCCTCCTGGTCTAATGGAACAGGTTTAAGTGTCTGATTGGGCTCTGCCTGCTCCTGTTTAACAGCTCAATGCACTGAACAGACTACTCTCCTTCCTGTGTAACAGGCAGGAGTATTGAATCTGCTGTCACTCTTCCTGTTACTGAATGCTAGCTCATATCAGTGTGCAACCAGCTTGAGATTCTGAATGAGTTCCTCTTTTAGCTGTGAAAATGTGCAGTGTCTGGCCGTGCTGTTACATAAATGTTACCGACACCTGAACAGCACAAACCGGAATGCTGTCCGGGTCTTGCTGCACATGGACACAGAATGGTTCAGGAGCTGATGTGGGTCAAAATGTTCTGAACAGTCTATGATCTTCAGTCATCATACCTACTTCAGATTTTATGATGGGGAAAAACATTGATGGACCAGCTGAAGATGTTTGTGCTGAGGAGTCTAACCTGAGGATCTCCTGCAGAGATGTCCTGGGACTGAGAGGATTGTTGGCGACTGACGCCAAACCTCTTTATTTGTGTTCTAAAAGACCCCGTCAGTGGGAAGGTTACACCTGATCCACATTAAGCTCAAATAAGTAGGTGGTCCCGATGCAATCCTCAGTCAAATACTGCCTTGGTATCAGTGCCATTCACTCTTTCCTGAGCCACTGTGTTCGCCTCTTGTTCATATCAATAGGTGACGGTGTATGTGTAGGGCGGGCTTTCCTCTCACAGAAGGTAATCACTGTCAGAAATGATCTGGGCTAGGAAGCTATGGGAGCTATATCACTGAAAGCATTTAAGGAGGAAGTAGATGGATTTTTGACCTGTCAGAGATTAAGGGGTGAAGAATTGGGCATTAAAGAGGAGTTAATGTCAACAGTAGATCAGCTATGATGATATGCAATGGCTTGATCATCCGAATTATCTGATCCTGTTCCTTTTGTCCTCATACTCAGTAATTGCAAAGTTAATGGCTGTAAATTCCCTGAATGTTCTTTTGTTGAACGTTGCAATCAGAGGGAATAAAGTATTTTGTGAGTCATCTCTTGTTGAGGTATTCATGGTGAATCTGGATCTATAATATAACTAACAAATGAACCACAATTTGCAGACAGGAAACACTCTGTAAAGAGACCAGAGGCATCTTTTGAACCAAATGGCATTTTCCAACCGACACCAAACCATGTGTGACAGTCTTCAGGGACTGAATGAGATCCTGTGTTACTGTTGACCAAGTAATTGGAGCAAGTGGCCTCCATCTGATCCTTGCAGGAGCTGTGATGGGTTGAATAGAACACAGCAACACAGGACTGAGCAGCAGGAGTGAGCTTTTAAATACTTTGTCACCGCTTCATGTGCTTTTGCTCAAAGCAACACGTTTCTGTCTGTATACCATTTTACTACATACCAAATACAAATATGAGTAAATGCAAACACCTAGGCAACATAATCCTCTGTGGAAGGGAATTTCCACTTGAACAGCCCTTTGAGAATTGCTCATTTGTGTTCCAACAAATGTTGGAGGGTCACTATGTCCTTTTCCTGTCCCACCCCTCCACTGGTTACACCCATCTTAAATGCAACCAGTTTCGTGAGGTGGCCAATAATTTAGGTCTCAGATTAGGCCATTTTCTCGGAAAATGTGCGACACAGAAAGTTGAACTCATAACAAATGGAAAAATGATAGAGTGCTCCAAATGTTATTCTGCCTTTGAAGTTAGTTTGCTCACAAGCTACTGGTAGTGGGATTTCTTTCTGGAACAGTGGGATTCGGCTGAATTCCCTTTGTTTCAGGCAGTGGAGAGATTCCAATGAGTCCTCACCAGGAATCCTTCACAAGTGGTAAAGATAACTCAGGGATTTTCTGGTCTCACACTTTGCTATCAGACGGAACAAAGTAAGAGAGAGGAATCAATTAGCTGCTGCTTCTCTGCCAGGGAATATTTTTCTCCCTCACTGTGTTGGAACATACAATAATATCAACTGAACACCAAACTGGACCATGTGCGATCTCCTGGAACATTCTCTGGAAAACTTGATTATGGATTATATGCAGATGCGGAATTGCTCTTGTTGTACACAATTCCTTCCAATGGCAAAAAATGTCCCCATTTTATAATTTGATGACATGCTTATGTGTGTCTGTGTAATTTGTAAATATCGGTAGGTGTCTTCATAGTATGTGTGTTAATATCAATGCATCTTTTTCTCAAAATTTATTCTCTAGCTTTCGTCTCCCTGACAGGAGATAATATGCTTCCAGCTGATACACTTTTCGGAAAGTCATGGATGGTTCAATACTATTTCTCAGCTAAGATCGAAACTGATAATCCCCCCATAACATAAGGCCAGCATTTCAGGAATGAGTAAAGGGAAACCTCTTTGAAAATCTTCGAAAATAATTATATCCTTTCATTTTAATTTAGCGGATCAATCCTGCACACAGTATATCAGTTGTGGTCTCAGCAATGCCCTGTACAGATGCAGTTAAACATTCCTGTAATTAAACCTGATACCTTTTTCCAAAAACAGCACCATTCCACTTACCTTCCAAATCACTTGCTGCATCTGAGTTCATATGATTCATGTCACAAGAACATGGAAACCTCCTGTATCACAGAGTACGGCAATCTCTCTCCATTTAAATTGTTTACCATTGTTTCATCTTTCATGCCAAAATAGACAACCTACCCTATGTTATTTCTGCTGAAGGTTTGCTCACTAACGTTCCCGGTCTGTTTCACGTTGCAGACTCACTACCTCCATTTGACGACACATTGAATGACCATCTTGGTGTATGAGCTAATTGAGCTCCAAGCTATTCCCTCCCCTTCCTCCAGATGTTTGATACAGATTATTGATCACTGATGACCCCACAGTGATCTCTGAGGCACTCCATCAGTTACAGCTTTGCAGCCTGAAAATAAACATTTATCTCTTCTCACTATTTCCTGTTAGCGACAGCTTCCCTGCCCCTGTGTAGCGGCTCAGGTGGGTTGAATGGTCTCCTCCTAGACTGTGTAGTGTACTGAACGAGCTGAATTACTTCATTCTATATTCCTGTGTAATTCATTTGAGGGGCGAAATGGTCTCCTCCTGAGTCATTGTAACGATCCTGTCTGACTGAATAGAGTGGTCCTAAACCCTGTAACAGCATCGAGGGTGGATTGAAGGAACAACACATGGGGTAGGGACAGCAGTATATCTCTGTAAGAGCCTGCAGGAGTGGATTGACGGAATAACACATGGGATAGGGGAAGAATTTGCCCATTCGGCTGCCCCATTCAGAATGTTCATGGCTGATCCGAGCGTGTCTGACCATCAACTTCCTGTCTGTTCCCAATAATCACTGACCCTTCTCTCCAGTAAAGATCAGTCGAGCTCAGCCTTAATTATCTTCAATAAACGAGTCTTCACTGCTCCCTGAGGATGAGTACGCCACAGGTAGCACAGCACTAAAGTGAAAGGGACGTCCTTATTTCATTGTTGGACTGTTATTTTAAAACTATGTTAACTGAACATCAAATCACCCCCCCTTTTCAGACATAAGGACAGAATAATTAGGAATAATTAGGAACATAATCCATTCTGGACTCCAAGCCTATCCCACATTCCCATTGTCCCTTTCCAATCAAATATGTATCACACCCAGCCTCTGCTGCTGTCTCAGGGAGAGGATGACTGATAGCATAATAACGCATGAGCATAAAGGAAATGAGCAGATTGAGGCCATTCAGCCTATCGAAACGTAATTCCGTTCAATAATTTCTTATATGTACCTCGACCTCATTCTTCTGCCGTCTCCCTAGAATCCTTGATCCCCTTACAAATCAAAAACATATCAATTTGTGTCTTAATGACACTAGTGTCTGTGCTCTGTGCATCAGTATGTGAGTATGTTTTTTGCGCGTGTCTGTGTGTGTGTCTGTGCCTCTGTTTGTGTGTGTCTGTATGTGTGTGTATGCCTGCGTGAGTGCGTGTGTGTCCATGTGCTTGTAATCTGTGTGTTTGCGTGTCTACATCTGTTTGTCTGTGTTTCAGCCTGTGTTTCTATCTATATTTATGTCGATTTGCATGTGACTGTATATGTATTTGTGTCTTCATACGTGTATGTATACCTATCTCCTTGTAAGTATTGTATGTGTTCATCTGTGTATTTCTGTGTCTGCGTCTCTGTGCAGTGAGGCATCTGCGTACTTGTTTTGGAAGTGAAAGGACTGTTGTTGGAACGGCCAGTGGGTTTAAACTGAGAATTGTCTTTCACTGAACATTGCTCCTTAACTGGATAGTAGGACGTGGATATTTCAGATTCTCCATATGAGGCGTCCTGGTCCTCTCAAGCACTTTAAGAGTCCTCCCTCCATGTTGGGGGGAGGGGACTGAGGGAATGGCTATCGGGCCCTCCACTACCCTGCTTGGCCCTTTCTATCCTATTCCAGTCTGTTTCTCCTGGAATGGGCGAAATGGAAGAAGGGAGAGTGGGAATAGGTGTCCCTGTTGTGTGTCCTGGTGTAGATGGGGGGAGTTGTGAGGTATCTGGAATGAGTCAGTCGACAGTTTTGAATCCATATGGCATTATTAGTTGCTGAATTCAATCGTGAGAGTGGTACTGCCTCAGCCTTATTTGGAGATAAAGCATGAACCTTGTTCTGGGTTAGGTGCGATAACAGATATACAGTGAGTGTGAGGGAGCAGAGAGTATGTGGTAACTGTTATTCTAAAAGAGAGAGGAGCATATTGTTGCTTGACATTTCTTCAGATCATCTCAGCGTCGAGATGAGCCTCCCTGAATGTCTTGTCCAGGTCTATTACTAATAACGACACAGACCTGTCCATCAGGTTCCACAGAATCAGTTTAGGTAGAGCTTACCAATAGCAAGGAGAAGCAAATATTGGTGTGTTATCTATCGAAACCAAAACGGTAGCAGAAAATCTGAGCATCGTATCTCTGGAAGTTAGACAGTCAAGTATTGTGGTACTGCAGTCTTATTGGATGGTCTCAATTGTATCTAAACTGCGTTAACTAAGTGACTGCTGAAGCTGTGAAAAATAAGTTCATTAAGTGTATATGAGGTGGGTTGAAGAGTATGTTGTGAAGTAAAGTAGAGAGCAAGTTATTTCGGATTTGATGTTGTGTGGTCAGCAGGACGAATTATTAACCTTGGTCTGAAGCAGCTTTTAAGGAATAATGGCATTTATAAGGTGCATTTTACAAAGTGTCTGCATACAATATAGAATGCTTGAATATTCTAGTAAAGCATCATGGAAGATTGGAGGCTACAGTTTCAAGATATCTTCAGTGAATTTGCAAAGTACAATATAACATTCAGTAGGAGACAAGCAATGCTTGTGAGAGTCATAGAGGCAGACAGCACGGAGACAGACCCCTCAGCCCAAACTGGTCCATTCCGACCAAAATGCCCATCCACACTGACCCCATTTCCCTGCCTTTGTCCCGTATCTTTCTCATCCTTTACTATCCATGTATTTGTTCAAATGCCTTTTAAATATTGTTAATGTATCCGCCTCAACCAATTCTCATTCCATATGCGTAACAGCCCTTTCGTTAAAAAGTTGTTCTTCGGGTTCCCTTTTATTCTGTCCCCTCTGACCTTAAACTGGTGCCCTCTAGTCTGGTGATTGCCAAACCCTGGGAAAAAAGAGTGGGTGCATTCACTCTATCCATACCTGACATGATCTTATAAACTTCAATGTGATCCTCATCATCCTCATGCACACAAAAGTAAAAAGTCCTAGCTTGTCCAACCTCTTTCTGTAACTCAGACCATTGAGACCTTGGCAACATCCTTGGAATTTTTTTCTGCACTCTTTCCGGTTTAATAACATCCGTCTTATAGCAAAGTGAACAAAACTGAACATAACGCTCCCAATATGGCCTCACCGCATCCTGTATAACTGCAACATAACTCCCAAATTTCGATACTCAGTGATATAAACAAATTAAGGGCAGTGTGCCAAAAGCTTTCTTCAATGTCTACCTCTGAATCAACTTTCAGAGAACCATGCGCCTGATTTCCACAGTCCCTCTGTTCCACGACAGTCCTTTGGATCCAACCATTCGCCATGAAACTCCAAACATGATTTGACTTTATAAAATACAAGAACTTACACTGATCTACATTAAAATCCATTTGCCATTTCTCAGCCCACTTCTCCAGCTGATCAAGATACTGCTGTAATTTCTGAAATTTCTGATAACCTTCCTCACTCGCCATGATGCCGCCTGTTTTATTGCCATCTTCAAACTTACAAATCATGCCTGTATATTCTCATCTAAATCATCGATATATGTAATATATAGTGGTCCCAGCATCAAACCCTGAGGCATTCCACTATTCACAGGCCTCCAGTCTGACCAGCACGTTTCCAGTATTAATCTCTGCTTCCTACTATCAAGGCAATTTTGTACATAATTTGCCAGCTCCCCGTCAATTCCATGCGATCTAACCTTCCACAGTGTCGTACCATAGAACATAGAACATACAAAAATACAGCGCAGTACAGGCCCTTCAGCCATCGATGTTGCGCCGACCGAAGCCTACCTAACCTACAATAGCCCAATAACCTCCATATGCTTGTCCAATGCCCGCTTAAATGACCATAAAGAGGGAGAGTCCACCACTGCTACTGGCAGGGCATTCCATGAACTCACAACCCGCTGAGTAAAAGATCTACCCCTGATATCTGTCCTATACTTACCAACCCTTAATTTAAAGCTGTGTCCGCAATAACAGCTGACTTCATTAGCGGACAAAGGTTCTCACTGTCAACCCTATCTAAACCCCTAATCATCTTGTACACCTCTATCAAATCTCCCCGAAACCTTCTTTTCTCCAATGAGAAAAGCCCCAAGTGCCTCAGCCTTTTCTCATACGATCTTCCTACCATGCCAGGCAACATCCTGGTAAACCTCCTCTGCCTCCAATGCCTCCACATCCTTCCTATAGTATGGCGACCAAAACTGCACACAATACTCTAGATGAGGCCGCACCAGAGTCTTATACAACTGCAACGTGACCTCAGGACTCCGGAACTCAATTCCTCTAACAATAAAGCCCAGTACACCATATGCCTTCTTCACAGCACTATTTACCTGGGTGGCAACTTTCATAGATCTGTGTACATGGACACCAAGATCCCTCTGCTCATCCACACGACCAAGTAGTCTAACATTAGCCCAGTAATCCATTTTCTTGTTACTCCTACCAAAGTGAATGACTTCACACTTAGCTACATTGAATTCCATTTGCCACCTTACTGCCCAGTTCTGCAACTTATCTATATCCCACTGTAACCTGCCACATCCTTCTTCGCTGTCCACCGACTTTTGTGTCATCCGGAAACTTGCTCACCAGCCTTCAAGCCCCTCCTCCAGGTCATTTATAAAAATGACAAACAGCAATGGTCCCAAAACAGAACCTTGTGGAACACCGCTAGTAACTGCGCTCCAAGATGAATCTATACAATCAACTATTACCCTCTGTCGCCTTTAAGCCAGCCAATTCCTCATCCACACCTCTAATGCGCCCTCAATGCCATACCTCCGTAGTTTTTGCATTAGCCTGCCATGGGGTACCTTATCGAACGCCTTGCTAAAATCCATATTCACCACAGCTACTGCTTTACCCTGGTCCACTTCCTTGGTCACCTTCTCAAAGAATTCAATAAGGTTCCATGTGGAACCTTACAAAGTGCCTGCATACAAGATAGAATGCTTGAATATTCTAGTAAAGCATCATGGAAGATTGGAGGCTACAGTTTCAAGATATCATCAGTGAATTTGCAAAGTACAATATAACATTCAGTCGGAGACAAGCAATGGTTGTGAGAGTCATAGAGGCAGACAGCACGGAGACAGGCCCCTCAGCCCAAACTGGTCCATTCCGACCAAAATGCCCATCCACACTGACCCCATTTCCCTACCTTTGTCCCGTATCTTTCTAATCCTTTACTATCCATGTTTTTGTTCAAATGCCTATTAAATATTGTTAATGTATCTGCCTCAACCAATTCTCATTCCATATGCGTAACAGCCCCTGCGTTAAAAAGTTGTTCCTCAGGCTCCCTTTTATTCTGTCCCCTCTGACCTTAAACTGGTGTCCTCTAGTCTGGTGATTGCCAAACCCTGGGAAAAAAGAGTGGGTGCATTCACTCTATCCATGCCTGACATGATCTTATAAACTTCAATGTGATCCTCATCATCCTCATGCACACAAAAGTAAAAAGTCCTAGCTTGTCTAACCTCTTTCTGTAACTCAGACCATTGAGACCTTGGCAACATCCTTGGAATATTTTTCTGCACTCTTTCCGGTTTAATAACATCCGTCTTATAGCAAAGTGAACATAACTGAACATAACGCTCCCAATATGGCCTCATCAGCATCCTGTATAACTGCAACATAACTCCCAAATTTCGATACTCAGTGATATAAACCAATTAAGGCCAGTGTGCCAAAAGCTTTCTTCAATGTCTACCTCTGAATCAACTTTCAGAGAACCATGCGCCTGAATTCCACGGTCCCTCTGTTCCACGACAGTCCTTTGGATCCAACCATCCACCATGAAACTCCAAACTTGATTTGACTTTATAAAATACAAGAACTTACACCGTTCTCTATTAAAATCCATTTGCCATTTCTCAGCCCACGTCTCCAGCTGATCAAGATACTGCTGTAATTTCTGAATTTTCTGATAACCTTCCTCACTCGTCATGATGCCGCCTGTTTTATTGCCATCTTCAAACTTACAAATCATGTCTGTACATTCTCATGTAAATCATCGATATATGTAATATGTAGTGGTCCCAGCATCAAACCCTGAGGCATTCCACTATTCACAGGCCTCCAGTCTGACCAGCACGTTTCCAGTAATAATCTCTGCTTCCTAATCTCAAGGCAATTTTGTACATAATTATACCAGCTCCCCGTCAATTCCATGCGATCTAACCTTCCACAGCGGCGTACCATGTGGAACCTTATTGAAGGCCTTACTGGAATGCATCTCGACTACGTATACTATCCGGACCTCCCCAACGTTGCTGGTCGCATTATCAAAGAACTCCAACAAAATTGTGAGTCATGATCTGCCTTGCACAAACTCCCGTGCTGAATTTGATGAACATCGATTTTCCTGCTCCTCGGACGCTGCCTGATCGGCTCTGCTTTTCCAGCACCATTCTATTCTTACTCTGAACCACTCCCTGTCTTTCCAAATACATGTATATCCAATCTCTCCGAATCTTCTAAAGTAATCTGCCCACTAGATTTTAGGATTACTGGTCTTTAGTTCCCAGGTTTACCTTTGTAGCATTTCTTGAATACGGGCTCAGTATTCGCTATGCTCCAGTTGTCCGGGACCTCACTCGTTGGCCAGCGATGATAGAAAAGAGCCAAGCAGTGCTCCCACATTTTCTTCTCTATCCTCTTATCCTCCTGCGCTGTTCCTGAATTTAACTGGTCAGGACCAGGAATTTTTTGAAATACTGCAAAGTCTGCAACAAATATCTATTTATTTCAGCTACAAACACCAAAGAGTGAGAAAGTGTCTCAATGATAGTTAACATGACAAATTAGAAAATATGTTTATCATAGGAAGTGACTTCAGAAGAATTCCAGCTATTGTGAAAACCTGAGAATTCTCAGACATTAACGATCTGAAAAAAGGAAGGCCATGAAACAGAAAAGGAAATCAAAAAGAGAACATACATGCCAACAAACAGGAACAAAAAGACTGTGTCAATCTGCGATCTATATTTCAAAGGAAACAAAATTAAAGCAAGGTCAAATGTGGAAATTTGTAATCGGGAGAGGAGAGGTCATTGTGTAGAACAGGGAAATGGCCAAGAAAACTTTGTATCTGTCTTCATGGAGGAAGATCCAGAAAATCCCCCAGTAATACCAAATGATCATACCGGACTCCTGGAGCTAAAGACATAAAGTCAATTCATGTCAATAACAAGGTCGTACTTGAACATGAAGCTGGATTGAGCATTGCTAAGTCTGACGAAACAGATATACGTCCTATCAAAATGACGGAAATAAATCACTAATAGTAGTATTAATTGCACTGCCGATGACTGTGTTTTATTTTCCTGTACATTCTGCAGAGACCGGAAACTGTTGTGGATAAACGTGATCCAAGCACGATCGATGAATGGATGGGATCCAAACAGCTACAAAGGGAAAAAGACATAGTGTGGAGAACTGCAGACTAATTAACTTGACATTTGTAGGAAACTGTTCGAATCTATTACACAGTATGACATTTTTGCTATTTAGAAATTAATAGCAACAATGAAGAGAATCAGCATGCATTTCTGAAAGAGAAATCATACTTGATAAACTTCGGAATTGTTCGAAGTTGTTACTTACAGCATAGATAATGGGGAATCAATAGAAGTGGCATATATTGGATTTTCCGAAGTGTTTCTATAAGAACTCAAAAAACGAGGTTGTAAATGCAATGAATGTGAATGGAATTTGGAGGAATGTATGTAAGTGGAAAGTTAATGTTTGGTTCGCCTTCATATAAGAGAGTTAGGACATTGATGTAAAGACATGTTGAAGCAGTTTCACAGCGTGTTGATAGGACTGTACCTGGAGTATTGTGCGCAGTTTTTGTGACCGAATCTCAGAAAGAATATACTGACCACAGAGGAAGTGCAATGGACATTCTCCAGATTAATCCCTTAGATAGTGCGATTGCCTGATGAGGAAACTCGGCCTGTGTTCTCTAGAATTTCAAAGAATGAGAGGTGGGTCACAGTGAAATTTAGAAAATTCAGAAAACATATGACAAGTTGGAAATTAACAGAACTCTTCCCTCACTGTCTATTCCACAATCAAGGCAAATAATGGCAGGATCTGGGACAGACCAGTTAAGACTGCAACAAGGAGGAAATTCATCACTTGGAGGGGACTAATTCACACAGGGGCATGGAAAACTACTGGCAGGCAAAATTAGGGAGAATGTCCTGATATTCTACAAGTGTTTCCAGTGGAACAGAACAATCAGGAACAGGTAGGACTCAGTTGTGACTTGCCAAGTTGCATCCAAATCAACTTTCGTGGTAGGAGACAGAGGGTGGTGGTAGAAGACTGTTTGAGTGATTGGAGGCTAGTGTCCAATGATGTGCCACAGGGATTAGTGCTGTGTCTCTTGTTATTTCTGATTCAGAGGTGTTGGTGTTGGACTGGGGTGGACAAAGCTAAAAATTGCATAACACCAGGTAAAATTCCAAAAGGTTTATTATTCGGCAGTAGCTTTCAAAGCGCTTAATCAAAGCGCACAACCACCTGGTGAAGAAGCAGAATTTCGAAAGCTCGTGCCTCCGAATAAACCTGTTGGAGTATAAGCTGATGTTTTCTGATTTTAAACCTTATCATAAGGGATGCAGCTGTGAATATGAACGAGAGGTAGGGGCGTCATAAGTAAGTTTGTTATTGATACGAAGATGGGCCGGGTGGTTGACAGTGAAGATACAGATGGAATGGTCAGATGGGCAGGTCAATGGCAAATGGAATGTAACCCTAATTAATATGAGGTGATGCACTTTGCAAGAAGGAAACAGACAGGGGAGGACTCGGTGAATGACAGCACACGGGGTAGCTTAGAGTGTGCTTCTTCACACTTCCATGAATGTGACTGGACAGGTTATTGCACAATTTGGGAAAGCACAGGGGAGTGTAAACGCAGCCTTGATACATCGAAGCATAGATTATAAGAGCTATGCGGAACTTTGTTTAGACCAAGATGTAATACTGTGTATAGTTATGGGAGCAACATTACAGGAAGGATGTGATTGTACTGGATGGGGTGCAGAGGAGATTCACCAGGATGTTCCCTGTTATGGAGTGTATCTGTATGGAGAGAGGTTGTGTAAGCTTGGGTTGTTTACTTTAAAGCAGAGAAGGCTGAGGGGTGCATGACTCAGAAGGATAACATTACGAAGGTCATGGACAGGGTGGATAGACAGCAGCTGTTCCTTTTAGTCAAAAGGCCACACTTTGAAAGTGAAAGGTTTAAGGTTTAGTGAGGAGGTGAGGACTGTTTTTTTCACCCAGAGTGTGTTGTGGTCTGGAATGCACTTCTTGAGAGGGGAGTTGTCATGGTAACCTCAGAACGTTTAGAAAATACATGGTTGTGCAGTTGAAATGCCATAAGGTTCACAGCTATGGGTCTTGTGTCGGAAAGTGGGCCTAATGTAGGTCGTGCTGTAGTTCTGATGGAACAGAGACTGTGCTTCTGTTATTGTATGGATGTGGGAGGTCAATCATTGAATAGCTTAAAATAGGAATTGAAGTGTTTCTGAAGAATATCCTATCAAAGTATATAAGAGTGAACTTGTACTATCTTCTGAAAATATGTCAATGGCAAAATTAAGAGAAAAAGATGCAGCTTTCTTACAGTCTGAAACCAGATGATTGAGGACAGTGAAATAGCAGAACTATGGAATAAATACTTCAGTTATGCCTTCACAGAAGAAATAAAGAACAAAGAAAACTTCCTAGAAATACTAGAGAACTTTGGTCTGGTGAGAAAAAGGGAATAGCAACTAAATTAGCAACTAAACAGTTTTAAAGACAAATATTGCACTGAAATTAATGGGCTTAGAAAATGTCAACAGCGATTTATGAAATGGGAATCATATTTGGGAAAGTGGCATTTAGCAAAATTATGGAAAAGGTATCAATGAAATATGATTGGAATCTCAGAAAGAATTTTGATAAAGCCCCAAGTCTTTTGTACAAATTCGATTCCTGTGGGACTGGGGCTAATATATGGTTATTGTTTTAGAATGGGAGAGCTGGCAGGAAACAGTGAGTAAGAATACCACCATGTTTGTTTTTAATGGAAGGCTTAGATGATGTAACAAGAATCGAGATTTGACATCCAGCTATTCCCAATACTCATCATAACTTTGGTTGAGGGGCTCAAATGCAATATTCCAAAGTCTGCTGACAGGACTAAACGATGTTAGCTTTTGAGTGAATGAGGAGGATGTGAAAAAGACTCCAAGGTGATTGAGACATGATTAGATAACTTACAGTGTGGAAACAGGCCCTTCGGCCCAACAAGTCCACACCGCCCCACCAAAGCGTAACCCACCCATACCCCTACATCTACCCCTTACCGAACACTACGGGCAATTTAGCACGACCAATTCATCTGACCTGCACATCTTTGGACTGTGGGAGGAAACCGGAGCACCCGAAGGAAACCCACACAGACACGGGGAGAATGTGCAAACTACACACAATCAGGCGCTTGAGGCAGGAATTGAACCCGGGTTTCTGGTGCTGTGAGGTAGCAGTACTAACCACTGTACCACTGTGCCGCCCATAAGTGCAGAGACTGGGCAAATAAATGGTAGATGGAGAGCAATGGGAGAGACGAGATGTTGTGCACTTTGATGAGAACAATAGAATGGCAGCCTATCATTTTCAAAGGGTGTGGTTGAAAAACTTTGCTCTATAAAGGGAATTAAGCTGCATTTTTGCTTTATTTCTGTGCAGCCCTCTGATCCATGTAAGGCAGTGATTTCTGAAACCAGAAGTCAATACTGGGAATGGCATTGGCACACTGACCAGTGTATATAGACCCAGCAAGTGGGGAGCTGTAACATTGAAAACGATATGTATCTCCCTGTACACCAGTCAGTGAAAGTAATATTGCAGGAGCAGAAAGCAGATAGGCAGATAAATGGTATATTCGCCATGATTTCAGGTGGGTTTGAACACACAAATAAGGGTCATTTACTGCATCTATACAGGGCCTTAGTGAGACCCCATCTCGAACATTGTGCAGTATTGTATGAAGTTTTGGTCTCTTTGCCTAGTAAGGGACAAACCTGACATTGAGGGAGAGCAATGGAGGATGACCAGAATGATCTCTGGGATGACAGGCTTGTTGTGGGACCAGAGGTTTGGGGTGACTGGGCCTGTATTTCATAGAGAGTAGGAAAATGAGTGGAGATATCATTGAAGTATCTCAAACTCTGACAGTGTGAGACACATTGGAAGCAGGTATGATAGTTCACTTTATAGAAAACAGTCAAATCGTATTTAATACACAAGCGTTATCAAAGAACCATGTGTATATTGAATGTGAGGAGCAAACTTGAGGGGCCAAAAGCACTACAACTGTTCTTGGTCTATATTTCACAATGTTTAAACATATTATGGGATATGAACATTGTATGGGGAAAACTGCATTGAGGAGATGTTCGATCATGAACTGGCATGGGGAAAACTTACTGTATTGAATGGCCTCCTCCTTTCCCGATGTTTCTGTGCAGTCTATGGGAATGTTCTGTAAATGTTGTCACAAGCTCTCAGATGTTAGGAAGGAGGCATCTGCAGGGTCGATAGGACTGTGTTTCCCATTCCCTTTTCTGATAACGAATCTGGTGCCAGGTGTTCTGTCCGGTTTTATCCTTTAAGACCTCAGAGCAATTTGATACAATTGAGTGTATTGCTTGGCCGATTCAGAAACCATTGAAAACGTTTATCACATGTCTGTGCGTCTGGAGTCACTTTTAGGCCAGGCCAAGAAAGCACGGGAAATTCACTTCCTGAAAGTACATTGGCGAAGGAGATCAATGTTTGCAATAAACATTGGACACAACATCACTATCACTAACACCAGATTTTAGGTCTCAATATTTTATTAATTATTTTTAATCTCCACCAGCTGCCAGAACATTATCCTGGTCTGGATTCGTAATCCAATGATATTTCCACAACAACATCATCTCCACATGGGGACCTACTGGAAACCAGACTGACCAGATTATTTTGGTCTTACTAGACAACTCTGTCAAAAAAAAAACACCAATTAGACTATCGTGATGGGAGTTCGAGATACCAATTGTTCAGATTGTAATTATTCTCTTCGGGGACTGGACATAGCTAAGTAAATTTCCACATTGGCAGGGCGATGTCAGAGTAGGAGCTGGAATGAAACAGATTCCCCAGGGACACGGCCTGTTGTGCAGCACAAGTCTACAGTCCTATTGCAGGAATGGTGTCAGGGACCATTGCCTTTGTCGTATCTACTATGTTCAGCTGTTTCAGCAAATCTAATTGGTTGAAGACTGGCATCTGTGATTCTGTGAGCATCATGGTGAGTGTGAGTTGGATCATCCACTCAACACCTCTGGTTAAGGGTAGTGCAGACACCACATCTTTGACTTTTTTCCACTGATGTACAGAGTTGTTCCGATATTTAGGATGAGAATCTTTGTGGAGTCCTCTCCTCCGGTAAATTGTTTAATAGGCCACCGACATTTATGCTTGGATTAACAGGACGACAGAGCTTAGATTCGATCTGTTCGTCTTGGGATCATTTCTCCCTCTCCATCAGAAGTTAATTCTGCTCTTTGGAATGTAACCAGTCAAGTGTGGTGGCTTTAATGGGTTGTCAACAGGTTTAGGTGCACGTGATTCTGACCTTGGCATCAGCCCTGTATTCAGTGACCTATCCTTGGTTCTGATGCGGCAACACTTCCATTTTCATATTCTCATTCTCCTGAGGGCATCTCCCTGGTGTCACGCCTCCAATTTCTTAATTTAACTCAATCCATTTAAGGTACTAAACTAAACCGTTTCTTTTCCACAATGTCAACTTCTGTATTTGAAGTGAACATGTTTCACTCTGTTTTTCTCCCTGACCTTGATTAAAAGCTCTGCAGTGTCAGTGATGTCAGTCTTATGCAGTTTCAGAGTCAAGGAACTTGTGCACCATGCATTATTGTTCGGTTCCCAGTGTATGGCTCTCCATGTTGGACAGGATGTTTGAGCATCTTTGACATCCTTCTTTGGAAATTGTCCAAAAACAGAAATTGCTGAGGAACTTACTGGAAATGTTGCAGTATATTCTGGAGTGAATATAGAGTGAAACGTTCAGGTCCAGTGACCCTTTACAAAGCTCCCAGTTTCTCCAGCAATTTTTGTATTTTTATTTCAAGTATCCACAGTTATTTGTTTTAGTGAAACTTTGTTCTGTGCCTATTCATTTCTGGAGAAACTCAGCAGGTCTGTCAGCATCTGCAGAAACAGAGAAAAAGCGTTAGCATTTAAAGTTTAGTGTGACATTTCTTCAGAACTGAAAAGGATTGGAAACTTGGATTTTTAATCCCTTGTCAGAGGTCGGGGATGGGTGACAGGGAAAAGAGGTGTGAGAAAGATAAACGGGCTTTTAGCACTGGTGAATGAGTGGATGATATAAAATGTATTTAAATTAAGGTGTGAATGGGGGAAAGGGGTTCTCTCTACTGAGTGCAAGATAAAGAAGACACAACCACACAAGGACATAGGGAGGCCAGGAGGGAGAATGTTGACGATGTGACTTTATATAGATCGGGCCATAAATACGTTTTCACTGTCGAGATCATCGCCCCCTTTAGAGAAAGGAAACCAGGTGCTTGACTTCTTATTGGCACTAGTAAGCGTTTCATGCTGCCTTCGTATTATA
The DNA here is from genome assembly GCF_047496795.1 of Chiloscyllium punctatum. NCBI lineage: Eukaryota > Metazoa > Chordata > Chondrichthyes > Orectolobiformes > Hemiscylliidae > Chiloscyllium > Chiloscyllium punctatum. Next base: position 21,234,042 of record NC_092756.1, read on the forward strand.
ATAGGGAGAAAAACAAATAACCATATGAAGTTTGGGCTGTGTATTGTTTACTTGTCATGGTTAATATTGTTTCAACTTTGCAGTGCTTATCTTTAAATGCTTGTTCTTGAAATTAGTATCAGATGGAGTGTAGGAGGTTGGGTGGCGACATTGTAAATGTTTCTAAAATCATGAGAGATATGCATAGGTTGAATAGCCAAGATCATTCCAACGGCATGGGGGAGTTCAGCCATAGATGGCATCGGTTTATGGTGAAAGAGGAAAGGTTGAAAAGGAAGGAAGGAGCAACTTCTTTACACAAAGAGTGGTGTAAGTATGGAATGAGCTGTCAGAGGAAGAGTGGTATATGCCAGTACAGTTACAACATTTAAAACTCATTTGGACAAACATATGAATGGGAAACAGTTAGAGGCATATCGGCCAAATGAAAGCAGATGGGACGAGCTTAATTTGGCAATCCTGGTCAGCATGGACATTTAGAAAAGATTCACGCAGAGTCAGTGTGTGTTTGTGAAAGGAAAACAATAATTTCCCTGCAAAAAGTATGCAAAGTATTTCTGGAGATGCCTGAGAATGTAACAAGCGGATTTGGTACAGGGGATCTGGTAGACACCAGGCTTTCCAGAGATTTTCCACAAGGTATTACAGAATAAAAGTTCTTACACAAGACAGAAGCTCGGAGGATGATGGATAATTATTAATATGGGATGATGATTGGTGAGCACATAGAAATCGGAGAGTCTGGATTAATTAATCTTCATGATAAAGTTGTATCTGTTCGAGTACGACAGCTATGAGCCCGATGGCATCAGTTATTTACAATTTAGACTGACAGCCTGAAAAGGGAATTGAGTGCAACATACATCCAAGTTTATGGATGACACTGAGAACCAAAAGACAGGCTCTATTTAATGAAGAGGACTTCGAGAAATGGAGCAGTACAAAGGCTTTGGAGTCTTCCTGTGTATGAAACATAAAGTCAGCATGCTGATGCAGCAAGTAACTCGGTTGGTACATCAGGCGGTTTCCTGGGATGAAAGGGTTGAGTTTTTGAGAATCTCTAAAATGGTGAGGCGATAATTCATTGGGGTTTAAATGCATGAGGAGTGATACTGTTGAAAAATACAAGACACAGAAGGGGTTGGAGAAGGTAGATGTTGAGAAGTTGTTTCCATTCTTGGCAAAGTGTTGAACTCGATGATATAGATACCGAATGAGGAACATCGATTTCAATCTGAGATGCAGAGTAATGTCTTCACTGCGAAGGGAGTGAATGCCTGGAATTCCCGAACCCAGAGAGGTGTGGAGGGATACAAGGAGGCGGCAAGAAAGTGGAGTTGAGGCCTGGGGTAAATCAGCCATGTTCTTATGAAATGACAGGGTTAGCTTGAGGGGCCGATTAACCTACTCCTGCTCCTATTTATTAATTTCACATGTCATGCTTTTGGAAAGTAACGGGTTATTTTCATGGAAATCGTGTTGTACAATGTTTCATTCGGGGAGAGCAGAGGATTTGTTGTTTTAACCATGGGTGGGATATGTGGCTGTATTCCCAGAGTATTTGTGTCTGCAACATGACCCACATCTGGAGCAGAAGTTACAGAGAGGGGAAGCCTGGAAACAGGGATTGGGGAGTGGGAGTGGTGGTCACTTCCTGATCCAGCCTGGATTTTCCAAGTACATTTCCAAAACTACACCTAACAATCTGAGTGGCCTCGATCTGCCCCTATTTAGCATGTCCGAGGTCTGAATGGAACATCAGAACATAGGGCTGAGGGACACAAGTCGGCCATTCGGCCCTTTGACACTACTCCACCATTAAATAAGGTCATGGCTCATCTCATTGTGATCCCAGCTGCAGTTTTCTTCCATGTACCATTATCCCTAATTCACCTGTCCATGGAAAATCAAACAAAGCCAGCTTCGATGTAATATAAAAGTCCAGCCATCCCAAACTTCTGGGAAAGAGAATTCCCACTTGACTGAAATTCCACTTTGTGGATTTGTCCTAAATCCTGCTCTGAAGAGGTTGGATGGTGTCACTGTTTCCTTTTATCGTCCCATTCCTCCACTGCTGACACCAAATTTTAAATGTAACCAGATTGGTGATATGGCCGATGATAAAGTTCTCAGACTGAGTCAGGTTCAGTGACAGGAACAAGTCAGGCAGATTTCTTTAGTCAGCCACAAGTAACGAATAGAACTAACGGATGCGCATGGTGGATCTGTGGTTAGCACTGCTACCTCCCATCACCAAGGAACTGTGTTCAATTCCAACCGCGGGCAATCCTCGATGTGGATTATGAGCATTCTCCCCATGTCTGTGTGCGTTTCTTCCCATAGTCCAAAGACATGCAGCTTAGAGCGGATTGGTCATGCTAAATTGCCCATAGTGCCCAGGGATGTGTAGGTTAGTTTTGGAAATGCAGGGTTACATGAATAGAGTAGGGGGGCAGGTCCGGGGGGATACTGTTCCGAGGATCAATGTGGACTTGGTGGAATGTCCTGCTTCCACACTGTAGAGATTCTATAAAAACAACAAGAGGTTTGGATGATACAAACACCCAGTGGGTATCTCTCTGATCACTCTCCTCTAGGTTTTGTATGTTTCAATAAAATCACCTCTCATTCCAAGAGTAACCTGTTCAAACCTTCATAATATAAGACCCTCATTCCTGGAATACATGAAGTGAAACATCTCCGAACTGCTTCCAATTTAATTATATCTTTTCTCAGGGAAGGAGACAAAAATAATCTCACACACAGATGAAGTTAATTTTTGTTTTCTCAGTGCTGAGAGTACTTGGAACTCTCTTCCCTGCCGAGCATGGGAGGCAGAGATATTGAATACGTTTGAGGCACAGACAGAAGGTTCATACATAATAACGGAGTCAAGGATTGTTGGGAAATGGCAGGAATGTGCAGTGTTGGGGAAATGCTGACAGTGGTAGAAAAATCACACTGCCCCAGAACATCCAGGAATATAATGCAAAATGAAATGATAATATGATAAAATGTTAAGGGAAAATCCAAGATGGTGGCGATCTGGAAGGTCTGCTTTTTTGGGCTCTGCATCACAGCACGGGCAAAGTAGTTCCCTAACCCACTCCATCCCAGCCATTTACTTAAAATGCTTTCTTTTGGAACGTTTCGAGAGTTGGCAGTTATAGTAGTCTTAGTTTGTGTAGTTTTTAAGCTCCATGAGACTTTGTTAATTAATGTTCAGGATTCTAGTTCTTCGTCTCTCGAGCTCCAATGTTGCTACAGTGTGTTCTGGATAATGATGTTCTTAACTGGTGTACCTGGAGCATTAAGGGGAGACATTGGTCAGAAAAGAGGAAAAAATTACTGTCTAGTCTGAAAAAGAGAGGGTGGATGTTGCCCTATTGCAGGAGATGCACCTTGATGACAAGGAACATTTGACATTACAGCAGGGCGGATTTGATCGGGTTTATTTCTCCTCTTTTAATACTACGAGTAGGGGAGAAGCCATAATGGATAAAAAAGAATCATTCACTTAACCTACTAGATTGTATTTGACTCTCACAGGAGGCTCATAATCCCCAAAGCCTTGAACAATGGTAAATAATACAGTATTTTGATTGTTTATTGCCCCCACCACCATACCATACCTGGCGCACCCACTTAAAATCCTGGTAGATGCGTTTTCCAAATTCAGTTATCTTGCATCGTGGCACATTATTGTACAAGATTTCAACTGTTTTATGGACCCCACGGTAGACAGAATGTCCAAAGGTGCCTCAATACCCTCGTTATAATGTAAGCAATTAGTGGATATGTGTGCAGAACTAGAGCTGGTGGATGTCTGGAGGCAGATCTACCTCACAACTAGGGATTTTATTTTCTTCTTTAACCCGCAGAAATGCCACACGAGGGTTGATATCTTCCCCATCCCTGCAACAATCTTAGATTCGGTGGCATCCTACACAATTGGGAATATTACCGTTTCTGACCATGAAGCAGTATACTTATTGAATAAGATTAAGGGCAATATAAAAGATTCGAGGCACTTGCAAATGTATCCTTTTATTCTTAAGACTAGTTGGTTAATTGAGTATTTAGATTAGATTACTTACAGTGTAGAAACAGGCCCTTCGGCACAACAAGTCCACACCGACCCGCCGAAGAACAAAACAACAAAGCCTCATTCGCTGACATTTACCCCTTCACCTAACACTATAGGCAATTTAGCATAGCCAATTCACCTAACCTGCACATTTTTGGACTGTGGGAGGAAAGCGGATCACGGGAAAGAAACCCACACAGACACAGGGAGAATGTATAAACTCCACACAGACTGTGAGCGAAGGCAGGAATTGAACCCGGGTCTCTGGTGCTGTGAGGCAGCAGTGCTAACCACTGAACCATTGTGCAACTGCGCCAGCGTGCTGCCCACTGCAATGAATTCAGAACTTTCTTAGCCATTAATTCGAATTTAACCAGTAACTCATCCACTCTATGGGTTACTGCTAAGGCTCATGGCAAGGGAATAAATATTCCTTAGGATGCTGCAGAAGGGGGAGCAGGAACGCTGGCTTGAAGCACAGCTGAGAACAGCCGAGAGGGCATACTGTGATTGATCCTCAGTGGCTAAATGCAGAGGATTACAACGCTTCGGCCGACAGTGAATTCCACGCTCACACAGACAGCTAAGGAGGAACTTACTTTTGCAAAACAAAGGCTGTTTGAACATGGTGATAAGCCAGGCAGGTATTTATTGTCTCTTGCCAGGAAAACGAGCGCCCCTCTTCAGCCATTACCTCAATTAGGGAAGATACTGGGATCCTCACCTTCAATTCCAAAAAGATTAATGCCTCCTGTCCGAGATTTTTCACCGAATTATTTCAGCCTGAACATTTTGAGGATAGATGGATGAATATGGAGTCATTTTTCAAGGACCTGGGTCTTCCAGGAGTAACCCCTGAATAGGTGTTGTGCCTTAATGCGCCATTGTCAGCGCAGGAGGGTGTGAAGCAGCTTCCGAATGTAAAGGCACACATTCCTGACAGATTTCCTAGTGAATTTTATAAATAGTTTATAAACCTATTGTCAGGGCTGATGTTTAATATGTTCCGTCACTCATACAGTCACAAACCCCTCCCTCCATCCTTAATAGAGGCTCATATCTCTCTAATGCTGAAGAAAGGAAGACCCTGGAGGATTGTGCTTCTTACACGCCAATCTCACTTTTAAATGTTGGTCTCAAAATCCTGTGTGAGATCCGTGCATTCAGGGTTGAAACTTTGCTGCCTTCCGTTACCAAAGAGGACCAAACATACTTTATAAAGGGCCGCAATTCTTCCTACAATGTTAAGAATTTACTCAATATGATCCAAGAGTGTCAACAACAATCTGTTCAGGGATTATTGATCTCTTTAGATGAGAGAAGCATTTGATTGGGATGATTGGCCGGATCTCTTCATTACATGAGAACGGTTTGGTATATGCAAAGTTTTTATCAAGTGGGTGAGGGTCCTTTACCGCGATCCTCTGGCTGCAGTTCTCACTAAGGGTGTGCCAATCAGTAACATTAATATTTCTCCAGGTAGACGACAAGGTTGACACCTTTCACCATTTTTGTTTACGTTGGGGATTAAGCCACTGGCGGAGGCCATCCGTAAGGATGCCAACATATCTGCCCCAGAAATGGGATCGAAGTCTCGAAAGATTACATTGTATGCAGATGAGGGTCTTATGTTTTTGTCAAATCCCGCTATTTCGGTCGTTCATGTGATGCAATGCATTGATTCGCTTGTTGCCTTTCCAGACGATAAGAATAATTTTACAACGTTGGAGGCCATGCCTATGGGAGGTCTTCGGGAAATACCTGATACTGCGGGCAAATCCTGGTTTCCTTTTAAATGGTCACGGGGGTGATTTCCCTATTTTCGTATATTCATTACAACTGTCTTTGATCATTTATTTAACGTGAACGATATCAATTTGTTTGACAAAATTAAACAGGAACTTCAAAGATGGGAGGCATTTCCAATATCCTGGCTAGGTCGGATAGCTGTTATTAAAATAAATGTCCTTCCTCATTTCCTACACCCCGTTCGAATACTTTCTTTGATATTTCCCGACAGATATTTCAGAAATATAATGGCTGGCTTAGCTCTTTTATTTGGCACCATAAGCGATTCTTTATCAAGCTAACAAAATTGCAACTGCCCCACAGATTGTGGGGATAGATCTCCCAGATTAAAAGCAATCAATTAAGTTTTTTAAAAGTAGGTTAGTGCCTGGGCCGCTGAGGTCTCGGCATCAATATGGCTAGACATTGAGCCCTCTCAGACAAAGTTAACCCTTATAAGACTGTTGTTCTTCGATAAAATGACAACATTTATGGAATATTGTCATAAACTAATGTTTATTAATACTGTTAAAACTTAAAGGACAAGGCGTCAGATCGAGGGCAATACAGCCATTACCACGTTTCTTACCCCTGTAATTGGTATACCGGGGATAATGGATTCCAGGTTTAAACTGTGGGCAGCGAGGGGGATACTTTGATTGGGTTATTTAGAATTATTAGAATCCGTACAGTGTGGAAACAGGTCCTTGGGCACAGCAAGTCCACTTCGACCTTGTGAACAGTAATCCACCCAGACCCATTTCCCCTACCATCCTATATTTACCCTGACTAATGCCCTAACTTACAGATCCTGGAACACTATGAGCGATTTAGCATTGGCTAAGTCATCTAACCTGCACATGTTTGTGACTGTGGGAGGAAACCTACGCAGACACAGTTGAGAATATACTTACGCCACACAGCCAGTCACCCAAGACTGGATCCAAACCCGTGACCCTGGTGCAGTGAGTCAGCAGTGCAAACCACCGAGCTACGACATGTTACTTGAGGGAGAAACAATGATATAGTTTGATCAACTAACTCATAAGAATGGACTACCTAGTAGAGACTTCTTCTGATTTTTTTTGCCAGATTAGAGATTTGATTAAAAAACACAATTTTAACAGACACTTATAGATCCGATACAGAGAAGCAGGTGATTATTGTAAAGAATACATTCTCTGTCAGTACCCTTTACCATTTGTTGGAGAGTGTCCCCGCAGACAAGACTGTGTAGTTTCGTGACGTCTGTGCGAGAAACTTGAGGGTTTAGATCTTTTCGGAGACATGGGAAAATATTTGCCAAAATGCTCGAAGGATTTTGATCAATAATAGGACCCACTCCATACAGTTGAAAATTGTTCATAGGTTCTATCTGAACCCAGGTTTTCTCTCAAAATTCAAAGTGGGATTATCTTCAGCATGTCCTAATTGCAGAATCACTACAGGCACTCTTAATCATCGCATGTGGTCCTGCTGCAGGCTTTGTATATATTGGAGCACTGTGTTCGGTGTGGTAGAGTGGGTCTTGGGGACCGAATTGGAGATGGACCCAGTTTCTCTTTTCCTGGGCCAGCCCAGAGTATCTTACGCAGATGCAAATGGGAAAAAATATCCTTACTGTGCTAGGTACAATATTCTGTTGTGTTGGATGTCTGAAATCTCCGCGGATCTGTTGGGCCTTTGCGAGCTCATCATGGAGAATATTCGTTTGGACTTTCTCAGCAGCAAGCTGCACCAAAAAACAGATTAATATAAGTCATAGAGACAGAGAGATGTGCAGCATGGAAACAGACCCTTCGGTGCAACCTGTCCATGCCGATCACATAACCAAACCAATCTATCCCCACCTGCCAGCACCCGGCCCATAACCCTCCAAACGCTTCCTATTCATATACACATCCAAATGCCTGTTAAATGTTGCACTTGTATCAGACGCCCCGACATCACCTGGCAGTTCATTCCATACATGTACCACTCTCTGTGTGAAATAGTTGCCCCGTAGTTCTCTATTACATCGTTCCCTTCTCACCCTAAACTTATACTCTCTCGTTCTGGACCCGCCCCCCCCAACCACAGAGAAACGACTTTACCTATTTATCCTATACATGCCCCTCATAATTTTGTCGACCTCTATAATGTCAGACCTAAGACTCCGACGCTCCAGGAAAAACAGTCCCAGTCTGTTCAGCTTCTCTCTATAGCTCAAATCCTCCAACACTGGCAACATTCTTGAAATCTTTTCTGAACCCTTTCAAGTTTCACAATATCTATCCAATAGGAAGGAGACCAGAATTGCACGCAATATTCCAACAGTGGCCTAACCAGTGTCCTGTACAGCTGCAACATGATGTTCCAACTCCTGTACTCAATACCCTGACCAATAAAGGAAACCAAACGCCTTATTCACTATCCTATCCACCTACGACTTCACTTATAAGGAGCTATCAACCTGCACTCCCAGGTCTTTTTGTTCACCAACACTCCCTGCGACCTTACCATGTAGTGTAGAAGTCCTGCTAAGATTTTCTTTCTCAAAATGCAGCACCTCGCATTTATCTGAATTAAGCTCCATCTGCCACTTCTCAGCCCATTGGCCTTTTGATCAATCTGAGGTGGCCCTCTTCACTCTCCACTACATCTCCAATTTTGGTGTCATCTGCAAACTTACTAATTGTACCTCTTATGCTCGCATCCAAATTATTTATGTCAATGACAAAAATAAGTGAATCCAGCACCGATCCTTATGGCACTGCACTGGTCACAAGCCTCGAGTCTGAAAAACAACCCTCCACCACCACCCTGTCTTATACCTTTGAGGCAGTTCTGTATCCAAATGGCTAGTTCTCCCTGTATTCCATGAGAGCTAACCATGCCATTCAGTCTCCCATGGGGAACCCTATCAAAACCCTTACTGAAGTCCATATAGATCACATCTACCCCTCTGCCCTCATCAATCCTCTTCATTACTTACTCACAAAACTCAATCAAGTTTGTGAGACATGACTTCTCATGCACAAAGCCATGTTGACTATCCATAATCAGTCCTTGCCTTTCCAACTACATGCACATCCTGTCCCTCAGGATTCCCTCCAACAACCTGCCCACCACCAACGTCAGGGTCACTGGTCTATAGTTCTCTGGCTTGTCCTTAACACCCTTCTTAAGCAGTGACACAACGTTCGCCAACCTCCAGTCTTCTCGCATCTCAACCATGACTATCCATATTACAAATATCTCAGCAAGAGGCCCAGCAATCACTTCTCTAGCTTCCCACAGAGTACTAGGGTACACCTGTTCAAGTCCTGTGGATTTATCCACCTTTACCCGTTTCACGACATCTAGCACTTCCTCCTCCGTAATATGGACATTTTGTAAGGTGTCTCCATCTATTTCCATACATTTTGTATCTTCCATATCCTTTTCCACAGTAAATACTGATGCACGATACTCGTTTAGTATCTCCCCCATACATCCTGTGCTAGAAAAAATATTCTGTTGTGTTAGCTGTCTGAAACCCGCCCCCCGGGTCTGTTGGGTCGTTGTAAGCTCGTCATGGGGAATATACCTTTGGAATTTCTCACCAGTATTTCTCTGCACCGAAAAGCAGAGATTTATATAAGATATGGCAACCCTTATTTGGATTACCGCGATACAGACTTATCTGCCACTCGAAAAAGGGCTTTTATATAGCCATGACGATATTGTCAAATGAATCACATATGAAGAATTATGAATGTATGAATGTGTATCAGTTAATGCTCTCGAAGAACGAGAGCTATCATTTTGTTATGCTGTGCCGTACTATTTATTTATTATTTATTGTTTATTTTTGTTTTTCTTCTGTCCGTTTCGAGTCTTTAACTTATTTTGTACATACATGCACATGGGTGTAATTTTGTTCAGTTATTTGAATTGTTTTGTTAATGGTTTAATATAATAATAAAAATATATTTTTCAATAAAAAATTGTTTAAAAATGCTAACATTGATAGATTAGAGTCCCAAATAATTCTCATTAGAGAGCCCTCTCATGGTTGTTTACGTTGAAGGTCACCACACGGGTGATGGGGTGATGTTGAGAGAGCATCCCTTTCATGGTAACCTCTGTCAGTGGGGGGAGTTGAACCTGCTCTGGTGGACTCTCTCTGCATCACAAACTAACCATCCAGCCAACTGAGTGGGAGACTCAGTCACAGGCAAAGTGCAAGAGAAACTTTCATGACAAGGAAAAAGGTATATTTGAGATAACAATGTTCTCTGCTTGAAATAATATTTTATAATGAGACAAGTGTTTGGAAGCTGTCTTTGGCTGAATGCAATAAGGTGAGGCAAGTGAAATAACCAGAATGTCTAATTGTGATTGGATATCGATAACCATAAAATAAGTGCAGGTTTTTGATTGGTCTGTGGAAAGCATGCTGACTGTTGCATGAATTTTCGAGGAGAAAGTGAGGACTGCAGATTCTGGAGATCAGAGCTGAAAATGTGTTGCTGGAAAAGCGCAGCAGGTTAAGCAGCATCCAAGGAGCAGCAGAATCGACGTTTCGTGCATGAGCCCTTCTTCAGGATTCCTGAAGAAGGGCTCATGCCCGAAACGTCGATTCTCCTTCTCCTTGGATGCTGCCTGACCTGCTGCGCTTTTCCAGCAACACATTTTCAGCTGTTGCATGAATTTATAAAGCAGATGTAATATATTATAAGGAGAGTGCGTCCCCATGGGAAATGCCTTCTGAACACATGCTCGAAGAAACCCGGGGTATAAAGGGTCTGAGAATCGACTGCTTGGTAACAGGAACATGGCGATTGAATGACTGAAAGTTCCTATAACATGGAGCTGAGAAAACGATCAGATCACCCTCAAACGTATTGCATGTGGAGCATGTTTGAAGTACTGAATGGTCTCGTGAAGGATTTTAATTGTATGCGATTTGAAAAACATACATCTCTATTCCATCCTCTTACGTGTCACACACTTCGGCACTGCGGCTTTACTGAAACTGGGAATAAGTTGGAACATTATCTGGAACATTCCATAATTGGCATTCTCCAGAATATTTTATAACTGTGTGTGTGTGTGTGTGTGGATGGGCATTAGAAATGAAAGAGAGAAACAGAGAGAAGGTGCTGCATGCAGTAGTGAGAGTGGTAGAGCATGAGCCTTGTTCGGGGTCGGTGCTATAACAGATATACAGTGAGTGTGAGGGAGCAGAGAGAATATGGTGACCCTTATCCTGACAGAGCGGGGAAGGTTATTGATGCTTGTCCTGCTTTGCTGGACATTTCTTTAGACCACAGATACTGCACTGAAGTGGGTGGTAAGCTCAGACCATGCTCAGTGGGTCTGGTGTTGTGGTCCCTCTGGGAAGAGAATGGTCCCTTCTCTATTAGCCCATCCACGAGGACCTCTGTGCCCCTGTCGGCAAACTGTCATGTAATTTCCCCTTAGCTGCCATGCTCGGGGTAAACTGTGCAGGGCAGCTCCACACTGAGAAAGCTCAACCGTATGCCCCTTGGCCTTTTAAAGATGGTCCCAGTGTCAGGGACCACGTAATATCCAGGGGCATCCGGGCGATGGTGAGTACCTCCAGTCATGATGGGTGGGAGAATTGGGCTGGCATTGTATGAGCGGGACACCATGGAGTGGTGTGGGTAGTTAATGAGACGAGTTTGGTAAGATAGCACCATGAAACTAGCTCGAATACGTGCAGACAACCCCTCTGTCACACTCAATCAAAATGTCACTGAGACTGGTCTTTGTTAGATTCAGCCCAGTGAGGTGAAGACGCTGCTGTCCTCACTCCAAGTTACGAAGTTGCAGAACAAATACTCATCCAAAACTCTCCGTCGCCTGAACTCACAGCAATATCCCTTTCACTCATAATTCTTCATAATACTGAAACGTATTGCAAGATATTATCGAACTGTCTTCATTTCAGCATTCTGCAACCTGTGAATATATCCTTCCATGACATATTTTCTTAGCCCCCACCCCCAACATCTCTCTCCACTCCAAAACACACTCATTTACAGTGATACTGCACGAGACTGCCAGTATGACTGGCCATTTGGCCCAGTTGGACCATGTCAACCAAAATGTTCAACCACGATCACCCCATTTCCCTGCCCTTGTTCTGTATCCCTCAAATCCTTTCCTATCTGTGCATTTGTCCAAATGCCTTTTCAATGTTGTTATTATACCCACCTCAATCACTTCCACTGGCAGCTCAGTCCATATGCGTACCACACTCAGTGTAAAAAAGTAGCCTCTCAGGTTCCTTTTTGCATATTTTTTCCTTTCCAAACACTAATGGATGTCCTCGAGTCCTCGATTCCCCAACCTTAGGAAAACGTTTCAAGTATTCAACCCATGCACGCCTTTCATGATTTTATAAGAGCTACACTTCTTTCAGAACCCTCTCAGTTTCCTATGCTGTAAAGAAATAAGTTCTAACCTGCCCAACCTCTGCCTATAACTTAGAGCCTTTAGCCCAGGAAACATATTTGGAAATTTGTTCTGCATTCTTTTTTGATCAATAATATCGTTTTTAGAGAAAGGTGAACAAAACTGAGCATAATACTCCAACTGCAGCATAACCAACATCCTGTAAAACTGCAACATAACGTCCCAACTTCTATACTCAATGTGATGATGCAGGCCAGTGTGCCAACAGCCTTCTTCACTGTCCTGTGTATCTGTGACTCAAATGTCAGACAACCGTGCACCTGATCCCCAACGTCCTTTTGTTCCACTATACTCCTTAAGACCCTCTCATTCATCATTAAACTCCTACCTGGATTTGATTTTCCAAAATGCAAGACGTCACACTTATCTATATTAAACGCCATTTGATATTTCTCAGCGCACTTCCTCTGCTGACCAAGGTACTGCTGCAATTTCTGATAAAGTTCCTGATTGGAAATGATGCCTCCTAATTTAGAGTCATCTGCAAACTTCGTAACCTTGCGTTGTGCACTCTGGTCCAAATCATAGTTAACAAACAACAATTGGCCCAGGAACGACAACTGAGGCACTCCACTAGTCACAGGTCTCCAGTCCGACAAGCATACCTTCACCATAGTCATTTGCTTCATAACGTCAAGCCAATTGTGTCGCCAATTTGCCAGTTTACATTGGAGTCCATGCGATCTAACCTTCTACAGCGGCCTACCATGTGGAATCTGATCAAAGGCCTTACTGAAATCCATATAGACTATGTCTACCATCCTGCCCTCTTCAACCTTCCCGGCCGCTTCCTCAAAAGCTCGAACAGAATTTGGAAGGCATGATCTGCCACGCACAAAGCTATGCTGACTGCTACAAGTTAAACTCTTTCTTTCCAAATGTATGCATTTTTTATATCTCCGAACCTTCTCAAGTGGTATCAGAAATAGATGTGAAGCTTACTGGTCTATATTTCCCAGGCTTTTCTTTGCAGCCCTTCTTGAATAAGGGCACATTGTTACCGCCCAGTCTTCCGGGACCTTGGCCCCTGAACTGTCTTCTCTCGTCTCTAGCAGTGCTATTGGATATATCTCTCAGGACCAAGAGATTTATCTGACTTTATGCATTCTAATATGTCCATCAGCACCTCTACTGTGATATGGACTGTACCAAGATATGACAACTAACCTCCCAAAAGTCACAGGTCTTCATGTCTTTCGTCCTGGTAAACACAGAGGGGAAATTGAGGACTTCACCCATCTCTTGAGATTTTACACATGCGTGCCTGTTTTGGATTTTAAGACGTTGTATTCTCTCTCTGGTTGTTCTTTTTCTTTCCTATACTGAATTTGGAGTAACACTAATCTGCTCATCCAACGCTATCTCATACCCCCTTTTCGCCTTGCTGATTTCCTTCTTCAGTAAACTTCTGTATCCCCTGTGTGCCTCCATGGATTCCCTTGGTCCCAGCTGCCTGCACCTGAGCCACGCCTCCTTTTTTTCTGGTCAGAGCCACAATATCTCTTGTCATCCAGTATTCTCTCTTCCAGCCTCACTTCCCCTTCACTCGCACAGGAACATTTAGACCTTGAACTCGAGCTATCTCACTTTTGAAGCCCTCCCAATTCCCTGGGATCATTTTACCTCAAAACAAACTACTCCCATCAACCCCTGCAATCCTCTGTCTAATTCCAACAAAATACGCCTTGCCCCAATTTAGGACTTGAAACTGTGGACTAATTTTGTCCCTACCATAACTATTTTAAAATTAATACAGCTCTAGTCACTTTCCGAGTTGGACCCTCTACATACTGCTTGTGGAAGCTTTCCTGAACACACTTACGTTCCATCTAAGTTCTTAACTCTCTTGAAGTCCCAGTCTATGTTAGGAAAATGAAAATCACCTATTATACAAACCTATTGCTCCTGCAAGTCTCGCCAGTCTCCCTGAATATTTGTTCCTCTAATTCCCATTGATTATTTGGAGGCTTATAGTGCAACCACTATAACATCACCATCCCCCTCTTACTTCTTTGCACCGTTCACAAAACCTCATTCGATATTATCTCAGTTATTTCAACTTTAATTATGAGAGTGATATGTGCCTTCATTAGAATTATTGGCATGTAAATTGTTTCCAATTACATCTCTTCCTCGCAGTGACTTTCAGGTTCGCTGCATCCCTTGTCAAGGTACAGTGGAGATATGGAGCTGTAAATGGATGGAACTGCACATCCTGTCACTTCCAGCATTGGTTACATGTTTCCCCACACTGGGCAGTGATCTAACACAGTGTTACCGAACAATGTAACAGCCTGGGTTTATATATGAATGAACCAGTGTGGTCTGCACAGCTCCTCACACTGTACATTTAGCCCAGGACTATAGATCAAGCATTGGTGTGGGCTGCACAGAGTTCCATTCTGGATATTGCTGGTTGCATTCAGCTATACGCTAGCCGGATCTACACAGTGCTCCATCCTGAAAGTGTAATGGATGAGTGGTTTTGTGAGTTGGATTGAGAATGTGAGAGAACTAAACATCTGGCAATACCTTTATTTTGTGTTTTCATTCTTGTGATTGGACCCTTCAAATGCTGACTCATCTCTAGACCCAACCCTCTGGATGAGTGATGGTGAGTGTTGTTGCAGCGTCTGAGTCTGCAACATGACCAACAAAAGGAGCAGAGGCTGCAGATAGGGGAGTATCCGTAAAATGGAATGAGGAAATCACATTCAGATCAGCCATGGTCTTAGTGGATGGTGGGGCAGGATTGAATGGACCACTAATGCAACTAATTCATACATTTCTGTTTGTTCCAACCAAACTCCCCTTCTCTCCCAGTGTTCCATACTGGTGGGGAGTGAGGTACCTCCTACTGTCCTTGCATAACAGGATGCCGGGCCTCACTAACCTCCAGATTTCCCTGTGCCCCAGTTTTGAGCTCTGAGTGACCCCCTCCTTTCCCTGTGCCCTAGTCTCAAGCAGTTGAATGACTGCGACCAGTTCCTGTGTCCCAATCTTGGGCAGCTGAGTGACTGCCTCCTGATTCAAGGTTTGCGAATGTAGATGCCCTCCTACTGCTACTGACTAACAGGCTCCAATAGCTCTGTGCTCACCTGCTGCTCCTGTGGAATGGGGTTGAGGGCCTGAATGGCCTCTTCACATTCCTTACGGCTCTCTTGTCTAAAAGCCTTTCTCCTGTTGCTGTGAAACACCATTAAATTCTGAATGATGTATTTTTGCATTTTACTCTCAGTAATTGAGTAATTCAGAAGCTGAATAGCTATCTCCTGTTCCTGTGTTTTCCACTCAAGAGGCAATAGAGTATGAGAGATGTACAGCACGGAAAAATACCTTTCGTCCGTACCGACCAACTATCCTAAATAACACTCGTCCCCCTTGCCAGCACTTGGCCCATTTTCCTCTAAACACTTTCCAAGCATGTATCCATCCAAATGCCTTTTAAATGGTGTGACTGTACCTGTCTCCACCACGTCGTTTGGCCGTTCACTCCATACACACAGCAGTCTCTGTGTGAAAATGTTGTCCCTCGTGTCCCTTTTTAAATGTTTCTCCTCTCACCTTAAACCTTTGTCTTCTAATTTTGGACTCGCCTATCCTGGGCAATGACGTTGACTGTTTACCTTTTCTATGCCCCTCATGATTTCAAGGTCACCCCTCAGCCTCATCACTTGAAAATAGTCCCAGCCTATTCAAACTCTCCCTGTAACTCTCACCGTCCAACACCTGCAACATTCTTTTAAATCTCTTCTGCACCTTTTCAAGTTTGACAACATCTTTCCTACAGCAGGGAGACCAGAATTAAAGGCAATATTACAAAAGTGGCCAAAACAATGTCCTGTACAGATGCAAAACGTCATGCAAACGCTTAGGCTCAAAGCACGTACGAATAAAGGGCAGATCACCAAGTGCCTTCTTCACTGCGCTGTCTATGTGTGATGGCACTTTGAAGGAACGGAGAACCTGCACCACAAGGTGACACAGTAGTTCAGTGAATAGCATTGCTGCTTGAGAGCGCAGCGATCTGGGATTAATTCCATCCTTGAATGACTGCCTGTGTGGAGATTGCACATTTTCCCCGTGTCTGCAAAAGTTTACTCCGGATGGTATGTTTTATTCTGACAGTATAAAGATATACAGATAAGTGTAGATTGGCCATGCTAAATTGCGTATAGTACCCAGGGATATATAGGCGAGTTGGATTAGCCAACGAAAAAAGCAAGCTTAGAGTGATAGGGGAGGGGTTTGTCCAGTGGGATACTGTTTAGAGGTTCGGTGTGGTCTCGATGGGCCAAATAGCCTGTTTCCTCACTGTGGGGATTCGATAATTTCGATGGAGTTCTCTTTGATTGGCAGCTTTCGACAGAACCCTACCTATATGACTTCCCTTGATTTGTCTTGCCAAAATGCAACACCTCACATTTAACTACAATAAACTCCATCTGCCACTCCTCGGCTCACCTGAGCAAAGTCCCATTGTAGTCTGAGAGATCATGCTTCACTGTCGTCTGTACCAAACAATTTGGGATTATCTACAAACTTACTGACCATACTTCATGTGCTCAAATGCAAATAATTTGTAGAAGTGACGAAAGGCAGTGGACCCATGATTGATCATTGTGGCATGCCACTGGTCACAGGCCTCCAGGTTTAATGAACAACTGTCACTGTCACACCCTGTCTCCAATATTAAAGAAAATGTTGGATATGAGTGGCGAGCTCTCCCTGGATCCCAGGCAGTCGAACCTTGCTAACCAATCTACGATGTTTTCATAAATAATAACACTATGTTATCAGCCCTCCAGTCTTTTGACACCTCAGCTGTGGAAATCAATGTTACGAAAATGTCAGCAAAATGCTGAGCAATCTCGTTCCTCGCTTCCCAAAAGCATCTGTGATACAACTGCTCAGGTCCCAGGGATTTGTTCACCATTGTGTGTTTTAAAATGTCCAACACCTCCTTGTAATATCGACACTTTTCAAGGTAGCACTATATATTTCTTCATTCTCTCTGATAACCTCTTCCACATTAAATACTGAGGAGAAATACTTGTTTAGTCTCCCTCCAAACTCCTGTAGTTCCACACATAGGTAGCCTTACTGATCTTTAAGGGGCCCTATTCTCTACCTAGGTAATCGTTTGCCATTAAAGGATTTGTAGAATTTCTTCAATGTCTCGTTAAACCTATTTCTAAAGCCATCTCTTGTCCACATTTTTCTGACCGATTTCCCCATTGACTATACACTTGCTGCCCTTATACATCTCTCGGGATTCACTTGATCTCAACTCTGTTTACCTGACATATGCCTCCTTCCTTACCTTGAACAGAGCATCAATATATCCACCCATCCAGCACTCCTTGCACCCACCAGCCTTGCCCATCTCACTAATTGGAACACGTTGGCTCTGGACTCTCTGAAACCAAGTTTTGATTCCCTTGCATTTTCCAACCATCCTTTTACCTGTGAATAGGGTATTGCAATCTGCCTTTCACAGGGCTCGCCTCAGAATTTCAAAATTGGCCTTGTTCAAAGTTAGAACTTTAATGTTTACATCAGGTCTTTCCTATTCCAAAACTAATTTAGAACTAATGTTTATGTGTAACAGACTTGGAAGTTAAATAAACACTTCCCGCCCCTCTGTAACAGGCTCGAGAGGCTGAATAGGCTCCTCGTGGCCCTCTGTAATAGACTGGAAAGGCTGAATGGCCTCCTACTGTCCTGTGTAAAAGACTCGAGACATTAAATGACACAGCAGCCCGTGGATTACGAGCAGCCGTTAAACTGGATCTGATGGAGGTCCAACCCTTCTCAGTTACAGAAACACAAACAACACAATGTACTCCAGGGACCCTCTCAGTCGCACTTCATACAGCTAAAGCGACACATCTCTTCGTTTTGAATGATTCTGGTGGTAAAATGTGCCAATATTCTAGATTTCCACCTTTTCAACTAGCAACAGGCTTATATGGGCTGAATGGCCTTCTCTTATCTCTTTGAAAGAGGTCCATAGGGACAGAATTGCTTCGGCCAGTTGCTGAGCAGCAAAATCAATGCTCTGTCGCAAGGTTATGAAAGGATTTGATAATAGGGCACTTAAAACCAGGTGCATCCTCACAGTGGTCAATAAGTATTATACATTGGGTTACGGTATCTGGAAACGTGCCCACCTGATTTTTTTATGCAACCGATCTGTTTTTTTATAATTGCCTCCTTTCAAAAACAGAGCAGAACATATATAAACCCCTGCAGTGTCCTTTTGATGATCTCATATACAAGTTAAAAAAAAATTAAAAGTTTTAAAGATTTATGGTCCATCCCTCAGCAACCCTCATCAATTCCATCCAAACCCAGTAAATGTTCCCTTTTCTAGTGATATGAAAAGTGATGTGTAGAACTGGTTAACTGAGCCTGTTTGTTTAGTCATGATTTGTAGATGCCGGTGTTGGACTGGGGTGTACAAAGTTAAAAATCGCACAGCACCAAGTTATAGTCCAACAGGTTTAATTGGAAGCACATTAGCTTTCGGAGCGCCGCTCCTTCATCAGGTGATAGTGCAGGACACACCTCTAAGGCACAGAATTTATAGCAAAACTTTACAGTGTGATGTAACTGATATTATCCATTGAAAAATACCTTGATTGTGTGTTGAGTCTTTCATCTGTTCGAACACCATGATAGTTTCACTTCTTTTATCCGTAAATCACAAAACCTTTTTTTTTATAATTGCATTCTCAGGCTACCGGTAACATTGAGTGATAGCTAGACAATATGTTGAAGGTGTTGGCCCCTTGTGTTCTCTGTCTATACAATGATGTTTAGATTGATTCTAATCTGAAAAGTGAGAAAACAGAGTTTTACATGAATTCATGCAGTTTTTGAGCTCAGAGGTTTACATGAATTCATGTAGTTTTTGAGCAAAGTATAATGTAACTCTGCAAGCACAAATTCACCCCACAAAATATATGTGTGCATGTGGGTCTTTTTCTCTGTGTGTGTTTGTCGTCGTTGGGGGTTGTGAGTGCGAGAGGGAGTGTATATGTGTGTGTAGTGATGTAGAGTGTCTTAAATCTGTGAGGGGGTGTATGTGTGAGTGTGGGAGTGTGCGTGCGTGGCTGGGTGTGGGCCGTTTTGAGCATCAGTGTGAGAGAGTGTATATGTGTGTGCATGAGTGTAGAGTGGTCTAAGTCTCTGATCGGATGCCTGTGTGAGTGTGTGTGTCTGTAAGTGTGTGTGTGAGTGTCTGTGTGCGTGTCTGTGTACATGTGTGTCCGTATCTAAGTGTGTGTATAGGAGTGCTTGTGTGTGTGTGTTTGTGTGTGTGTATACAGTGCAATAGTGGTCACCTGTAATGTGACATGAACCCAATGTCCCGGTTGAGGCCCTCCCTATGGGTACCGAAATTAGTTATCATTCTCTGCTCGGCCACTGTTCGCTGCTGCCTGTCCTGAAGTCCACCTTGAAGGATGGTCACCAGAAGGTCCCAGGTTTAATGTCCTGGAAGGGAACACTCCTGTGTGTTGATTGTTGTGTGGAGCCCATTAATCCGTTGCCGTAGCCTTTGCTCAGTTTCCCAGTGTTTGTTCAGTGATTGTGATTAATGCCAAACTCCGTGGATTCTAATTATCCCAGTTGAGGGTTTCCATCTTTTAATGATAAATGGGCGCCGTTCAATGTGTTATTCCAAAGTGTGAGCGGGAGCATCACCGACAGTACTGACAGGGATCAGCAGATTTAGAGAGAGGTCGCGGAGAGATCAGAATCTGAGAACATTAGACTGGAACGTTCCAAAAATGTATCAGAATCTGGGATCATTGGACTGGCATGTTCCAACAACAGACAGGAGTTTATCCAATTATGTTTGGTATCTTTCTGCATTTTATTGGTGGTCATTATCATTGTGGATCTATGACACTCTTCTCGTTATTCAATATTTTTTATTATCCCTACCTGGCTATCGTTGGTGTTCCTGGTAAGTGTCACTGTCCAGATTTTGTTATTCTATAAACCAGTTATGACTGTATTACTGTACTTTTATATAGTCTACACTTCTTGCCACTATTATTGTTCCTGTTGAAACTCTGAATCCAGATATTCACTCTACAGACCACTACTAACTACATCAATGAATGTGTTCAATTATTGTCTCCCTCTGTTCTGGCAGTGTTACTCCTGGGTCTCTATGTTGATCTACTCAGTTCCAGCGGAGAACTACAATTTATTGTATCATGGCCTTTGTTATTTAAATATTAAGAGCATGGAGGTCACTCTGTACTGTTCTTGTTATAAACTCCACTTCCTTCCACTATTTCCATCCCATCCCTGGCCAATATCTGTGGCTGAAGCAGACAAGTCACGGCTGTGGGAGATCCATTTGACTATGAGCTGATACATGACACCATTGCCTGACCATTTCGAACTTGAAATACTCACCACTCCAGAATATATCTCACTGGTTTATTCCATCTGCTGTTTGAACCTTGAGCTATGAAGTACAGGCTTAATGAAGTTAATAATCTGCTGCTGACACACCCAGATTCACACCTGCCGAAGCAAATCTGATTCGACCACACACCAAACTCCCATCCATCTGTCATTCATGTGCACGCCGATGTATTTTGCTGTTTTGTCTGGCAATGCCTTTATTTTGACATTCTCAAACACTTTTTCTCATCTGTCCATTAAGCTTCTCCTGTTCCCTCTCCGTTGATTAACAAAATGCCTGCCAGTTGTTCATATTTAAAATAGTTTCCTCCATGTGCGTTCCTTCTCAAACAATGAGTTTCACATTCAACCACGCCCATCGCGCGTACACATGGACTCTCTCTCAGTCTCTGCTGAACACACACAAAGCAAATCTTCTCATTGTAGACATTGCAGTAATCTGATGCGTGTATAGTTAGCATATGATGGTAACGTTTGCAATACTCTCTATGTTGGGCAGATAGTGCAGTTTACTGAGCAACACACTAACCTGCTCTGCACAGCTCTCTATGCTGGGCTGTCATCTTGTCCCAGTTTATGTTGTATGTGGTGTTCTCTCAAGGAGATTCAGAATTGATGTAACAAACCATTTCAGCTGATCTGACAACGCCAGAGGGACAGAACTGCTGTCTGAAAACAGTTTAAGTAAATAACTGAGAAAGCCTTTAGGTTTTATTAAAACGGTGGTAACAATGAAGGGCAGTGGCCAGCTCTCCCAGACCAGGTTTTCTCGGTTTGTTTTTAGCAGCAACATTCAGAAGCTGCTGGGGATCGCAGAAGGGTTGGAAGCTTCAATACATGGTCTATAGCTGCTTTTCTCCCAGAGATCTCTGTTGATGTTGTTTCCCCCTGGATTGGAAAACTGCTGTAAGGATCAGTATTTAAATATATCTTTGTGCCAAGCGGTGTAAACCAAGAAGGTATAGTATCAATTGATGTGGAAGTGTTTCGACACAATCTATCCCAAAATGTTCTTTTCTTTGATTGCATTCTAAATAAAGCATTTGAATAGATTATAGTTTGCTTAATGTCGCGTGGTTCGTCCAGTCACACCATATCTGGAACGCACACTTCACATCTATGTTCAAAATAAGGAAAGGTTTGGGTCTAAGCGGGGTTCTGGTCTTGTCCAAAACACTGTAGCCGAGGGGTTTGTGATTGACGACTGTAATTGAAAGTTTAGTGGAGGGGCTGGGGATGGTTTGCTGGAGGTTGTGCTGTAAGCTGCCTCAGACATTCAGGGAGACCTGAGGATTTGGTGTCCCAACTCTGGATGGAGCATGGAGACTGTAGTTGCAGCATCTGCGCCTGCAACGTGAAGAACAAATGGCGAAGAGGCTTCAGAGAAGGGAAGCTCTGAACCCACGCAGTGAGTGTGTGTGAGGAAAGGGATCTGCTGTATCCACTCCGGGTTTTCCAGGAACAGCTTCCCAAGCTCCACTTAACCCAGGAGCAGAGTGTGAGGGGCCCTGACTGAACAAGGAGCTGGTCACAGAGCGGTGTCACCTCCTTCAACACGACCTGCAGCTTCACACCAGGGGGAGGATGATGCTGCCAGTGGATGTTCAGGTCACAGTTTTATTCAGCTTCCATGATCCGGAACTTTCCAGGAAGGTGACAGATCCATCATCTCCCAGTATCTCAATATCAATGCCACCATTCGGTGATGGAGGATGTATATGGTGGATAAGGTAAATACATTGTTTCTCCCACAGCAGAGAGCTACCGGGTGTATCCTTATTTTCCCAGTATAGTGGGATTCCCGATGGAATACATGGCATCTGCGGAGTACCCATGTCAAAGTGGAGAGGTGGAGGAACTGAAGGAGCTCTCTCTCTCTATTGATGTGACAGTGTGCCCATGCACAGTGCATCATGTTGGTGAATACCTCTGTCCTGACAGCAGCCACAGTTCCTTCATTCAGATGCAGGCAGACATTCTTATCGTCTTCGGGTCTCCGAAGACGATAAGAAAGGAATGAATGTATGTTGGAAAAAGGCCGTCCCCTTGATGCACATTTCGAAACATCATCCCATCACCAACCAACCACAACAAAATATTCATGTGCACGGAGAGCAATGGCGTCACTTGGAGCATTAAGGAGCAGACAATCAGGGATAGAGCAAAACCTCCCATGTCTGAATGGATCTGACTGAATCCCCTAGTAGACAGTATCATTATGTCCTGTAACCCCTCTCCATTTCAGTAACATACTGCCTTCCATTATTCCTGTAAATGAAATGACAGGTTATATCATGTTATATTCCACCTGCCAAGCTATGATCCTTGCTTTCACCACTCTGTATCTATTTGCAGACTCTCCACTCTCTCTTGATAATGTAATCTCTTTCTTATCACAGAGACATTACCAAACTCAGTGTCAGTACATCTGTTCCATCCCACTGATCATTGATATAGATTGTAAATAGTTGAGGGCCCAACGGCGGTCACGATATGAGTCAACATTTTACGTCCTGTCCAACTAATTAAGACTGACTTATCTGGAGTGCCTGCTTCCTGTTTGATAAGAAGTTCTCCCCATTCCTGTGTAACACATTCGAAGGACTGAATAAGAACAAGGAGCATCAGTCGGCAATTCAGCCCCTCTACCCTGCTCCGCTATTGAATACAATCATAGCTGATGTTATCTCTGGTCCGCCATCGAATACAAACATGGCTGATGTCATCTCTGCTCTACCATTGAATACAATCAGAGCTGATGTAATCTCTACTCCGGCATTGAATACAATCATGGCTGATGTCATCTCTGCTCCGCCATTGAATACATTCATGGCTGATGTCATCTCTGCTCCACCATTGAATACAAACATGGCTGATGTCATCTCTGCTCCACCATTGAATACAAACATGGCTGGTGTCATTGCAGCCCCTGTTCCGCCCTCCTGCCATCTCTCAATCCTAAAATACTGGGCTCTGCTGTAGATTGCGCAACATGAGAAAATATCCACTCCACATCTACATTTTCAATTACTCTTAAGATTTTGCAGATCTCAATGAGATCTCCTTTCATTCTTATAAACTTGAGAATATCGGCCTTAACTGATCAATTTCTCTTCATTAGACAATTGTTTCATCTCTGGAATCAATCTAATGAACCAACTTCTGAATTACCTCCAATGCAAATGCATACTTCCACAAGTCATGGCACGTAAACTCTACACCAGTTGCAGCCTCGCGAATGCCTTGCATAGCTACAGTATCACACCCTGCCTTTCTACTCTGTCATTTACCAAACAAAGACTGAAATCATGCTTGCATTTCTCATTACTTGCAGTACCCGCATGCAGGTTTTCTGTGATATGCAAGTGGACACTGATATCCCTCAACTCCTAAACACTTTGAAGTTTCTCTACATTTAGATAATAAATTGCCTTTCTATTATGCTAGCCAACTTGAATAACCCATACTTATCCAATTTGATTTTCATTTGCAAATTATGACCATTCAACCAACCTATCCATATTTATTTTTGTATGTCTTCCATCTTCATTCTGAAGTAATTTCTCACCAATGTTAGTGTCCTCTGAAAATAGTATTTTCTATCCCGTCAACTGAGTAATAATATCGAACAGAAATAGTTGAGGCATGAGTACTGAAATCTCAGGAACTCCAGAAATTGAAATTTCCAAAAGAAAATGACAGATTTATTCCATCTGACTGCATTTTGTTGGTTAACCAATCCTCCATCCAAGCTAATAAATTACTCCTAAACCCATGTTCTCTGATATTACCACTTACTCATTGGAGAAGCAACATATCCGATGCCTTCAGGAAGACCAGATACATTCCATCCCCAGACATCATACTATCCAACTTGTTTGTCGTGTCCTTAAGTAACTCAAGCAAACAATGCATACTCGGTTTATCTTTCATAAAACCGTGTTGACTCTGATGGATTGTGGTTTAACTTTGCAAATGTCCTCAACAACGGATTCTAATAATTTGCTTTAAATTGAAATAGTTTTATCATTATGTTTTAACGTATTGTATACAGTTATTATAAGTTCTTCCCTTTTGAAAACCTTTACGTTTTCTTTGAATTCCTGTTTAACGGGCACATGTTTTTAAAGGATCTGCTCCAATTGCTGTATAAGAGGCATGTGTGGCTGAATGGATTCATCATCCTGCTGGTGGACAAAATCGATGGGATGACGTCTTTCTGGTTTTCAGATATTCTCATCTCTCTGGCCAGAATGACCTCTTCCTGTTGATGTGTTAGAGGGTTGTGGGATGATGGAATCTTTCTGTTGCTGTGTAACATTTTGAGGGAAGATGGGTCTTCTCATACTTCTCCATAACAGGCTGGAGATACTGAACGGTCTCCTGATGTATCCCTGAGATGGGACTGAGGGAGTGATTGGTCCTCTCCTGTTCTCACACAACAGGCACGTGTCAGAATTACCTCCAAATTTCTTGTTAAGAAAATGTCCCCGACACTTTGTTTCTTTATCCAATTCCCCCCACAAAGGATCGGAGGGGCTGGATGACCTCCTGTTATTCCAGTGTAACAAATCTCCAGTTATTCTGTGGCCTCTTCCAGTTCCTGTGTTACAGACTTGAGGAGGCTGATGGACTGATCCTGTTGCTGTGTAACAGGATACTGGTGCAGCATGACCTACTCTGGGTCCAGTTCTTTGACTCGAGGGGCTCATTGGCCTCCTCCTTTAACCTTACATTAGGCTCCAGGGCTGAATAACCTTGTCCTGTTCTGGTGTAAAAGGGTTGAAGGCATGAATATCCTTCTGCTGTTCCTGTGTAACATGCTGGATAAATGGAATAGATTGCTCCATTTATTGTGTAATTGGCTTCTATTGCTGACTCCTTCCGGTGTTCGATGTGAAAATATGAACAACTTTCATTCTTCTAAACACAACCTGATCATCCTTTCTTTATAGGTCAACACCTTCATTACAGGAATCAGTTGAGGGTACCATCTCTGAGCTGCTTCGAATGTAACAATATCCATTCCTCATTGAGGAGATTAAATCTGTACACACTACTCCAGATGTGATCTCACTAAGACCCTGTACAGCAGCAGCAATGCTTTAGCAGCCTGCTGTAAGGTTCCCATCCAGGTTACAGCAGTCTCAGTTGGCTGGGGAAATACACAGCATTGTTGAAAGATTATTGTCCTTCTCTACCCTACCAGCATAACAGGAGATCTGATGAAGAGCATAAATAATGTGGCGAGATGTTCTCTAACACTAATTTACCCAGAGTCCACGTCGCTCAGATTCTACAGAATCTAATAAGGTGGAGCTCAGAAACAGCAAGGAGAAGCAAACATTGATGGGAGTTATATATCAAAGTGAAAGCTGCAATACAAGTGCTGGGTATGTAATAAAACAGGAAAAGAAGATATGCACGATTGTGGCTACTGCAGTAATAATGTACTGTTTAAATCATATCTAAGCAGTGTGAACCCAACTGAATGCTAATGCTTGGAAAAATGGATCTCATGATCATGTGTGAGATGGCTTGTATTAACTGTATGTCAAGCACCGAGCTCGAGATCAGGTTATTTCGGAATTGGTGTTGGATGATCAGAAGAGCTAAATGAAAACTTTGCTGTAAACGACCTTTTATTAGATTAGATTACTTACAGTGTGGAAACAGGCCCTTCGGCCCAACAAATTGACAACCACCATCCAAAGAGCAACCCACCAAGATGCATTCCCCTACGTTTACCCATTCACCCAGCACTACCGGCAATTTAGCTAGGCCAATTCTCCTAACCTGTACATTGTTGTCTGTAAGAGGAAACGGGAACACCCGGAGGAAACCCACGCAGACACGGGGAGAATGTGCAAACTCCACACAGATAGTTGCCTGAGGCGGGAATTCAACGCGGGTCTCTGGCGCTGTGAGGCAGCAGTGCTAAGCACTATGCCATTGTGCCGCCCACCAGTGGGACCAGTGACCACAATGCATTGGTTTTCTTTTATGATCTTTGAGAACATGGCATGTGTGTGAAGCTGGTGAACATTAATAGATTGTTACATGAGCCCTTCACATCTGTTTTACTTGGGAGAAGGAAGAGACAGGTACAAAATTAGAGAAGATGGACTGGCAAATTCTTGAACAGATTGATGTAAAAAACGAGCAGGCATTTGAGGCTTTGTCCAGTATAAAATTGGACCAATCCGCCGGTCTGGAAAATTGTGTCACAGGCTGCTGTCGGGGTCAACGAAGGAAAGACCCTCACTGAAAATTTTATTTAGAATCTGACCATACGGGAGGTGCCAGAAGACTGGAGAACAGCTAATACGATTCCATTTCACAGTAAAGGGTGGTAGAGATAGACCAGGGAACTACAGACAAACGAGTGTCAGATCATTGTTTGGGAAACTACTGGAGAAAATAGGGAAGGAGAATATTGAACTCCATTCAGAGTGGCAAGGTTTGATCAGGGATAATCATCATGACTTTATCAAAGTGAAGTCACATCTAATGAATTTGATTGAATTAGTTTGAGGAGATCGCTTATTTAATTTTGCAGCAACGCCTTTGACAAAGTTCCACATGGGAAACTGAAAAATAAAGTGAAGTCTCACAGTATCAAGGATAACTTGACAAGTTATAACAAAAGATATCTTAGTGTCAGGAGACAGAGGGTGGTGGGAGAAGGATGCTTGTGTGACTGGAGACTAGTGTCCCCTTGTGTACCACAGGGATCAGTGCTGTGTCCCTTATTGTTTATGGTATTCATAAATGGTGTAGATGTGAATCTGTAAGGAGGTGAGTAGAGGAGGGGGGAGTTGTGATAAGTATGTTTGCGTTTGATACAATGATTGGCCGGGTGGTTGGCAGTGAGGAGGAAGGCCTTATGTTGCAGGAAGATACAGAAGGAATTGTCAGACGGGTGGAATGTAAACCTGGAAGAAGGAACCAGACAGGAGAGTACTCAATGAATGGCACCACGCTAGGAAGCTCAGAGTGTTCTCCTCCACACATCACTGAATGTGACTGGACAGGGTAATTGACTAGTTAAGAATTGGACCTCGGGTGTGTAGATTATAAGAGCTATACAGTGCTTTGGTTATGCCAAGATGGAATACTGTGTGGAGTTTTGAGTCACATTACAGGAAGGATGTGATTGTACTGCAGGGTGTGCAGAGGAAATTCACCAGGATGTTCCCTGGGATGGAGCACATCAGCTATGGAGAGAGGGTGGATAAGCTCGGGTTGTTTACTTTGGAGCAGAGAAGGCTGAGGGGGATGTGATTCAGAAGGATAAGATAACGAGGGACGTGGACAGTGTGGATAGACAACAGCTGTTCCTTTTATTCAGAGGGTCAAGAACAAGAGTGCACACTTTTAAAGTGAAGAGCTTGAAGTACAGAGATGATTTAGTTTTTTTTTTCACCCAGAGGGTGTTGGAGTCTGGAATGCACTTGCTGAGAGGGGGGTTATCGTAGGTCACCCCACAACATTTAGAAAGTGCTTGTTCGAGCACTTGGAAGTGTTATATCATTCCCGGCTATGGGTCTGGTGTTGGAAAGTGGGACTAATATAGTTCGTGCTGTATTTCTGTTGGCACAGAGTCTATACTCCTGTGAGTGTATGGTGTCAATTATTGAGCATCTGACTGCAGAAATTGATCGGTTTCTGAAGAGTATATTCACAAGGGTTATAAGAGTGAACTGTAATACCTTGTTAAATCATGTCAATGTGAGAAGTATGAGAAAATAAGTGCAGCTTCCTTACAATCTGAAACCAGAGAATGTGCAATGGGAACAGTGAAATGGCAGAACTATGAGGCCATTACTTCAGTTCTGTCTTCACAGGACTTTCTAACAATACTAGAAAAACCAAGTCTGGTGTGGGGAAATGACATAGTATATGGAACGTAGAACATAGCAAGTAAGTGGTTTAGGAGAGATTATTGGGACTGAAATTAATGGTCATGGACAACATTTACATAGATTTATGAAATGAGAATTATGATTGAGAAACAGACTGGGAGACAATTGAAAGAGAAGCAATGGATGTAATGCATTTGGATTTTCAGAAAAGCTTTGGTAAAGCGTAAAGCCTACTTTGCAAAATCAAATCTTAGTGAATTGGGGTGAATATATGGCCATGTTTCTAGAATGGGATAGCTGGCAGGAAACAGTGAATTGAAATAAACAGACTCGACAAGCATCAGCCTGACAATATCTGTAAGATATAGGGTGTAGCCTTGCTCGTTGAGCAGTAGGTTTGATATCCAGACGTTTCATTACCTGGCTAGGTAACATCATCAGTGGCGACCTCCAAGTGAAGCAAAGCTGTTGTCTCTTGCTTTCTATTTATATGTTTCCCCTGGATGGTGTTCCTGGGGTTTGTTGTGATGCCATTTCCTGTTCGTATTCTGAGGAGTTGATAGATGGTATCTCGATCTATTTGTTTGTTTTTGGCGTTGTGGTTGGAGTGCCAGGCCTCTAGGAATTCTCTGGCATATCTTTGCTTAGCCTGTCCGAGGATAGATGTGTTGTCCCAGTCGAAATGGTGTTTTTTTTCTCCGTGTGTCGGGCTACGACGGAGAGAGGGTCGTATCTTTTTGTGGCTAGCTGGTGTTCGTGTATCCTGGTGTCTCACTTTCTTCCTGTTTGTCCTACGTAGTGTTTGTGGCAGTCCTTGCATGGAATTTTGTAGACGACGTTGGTTTTGTCCATGGGTTGTATTGGGTCTTTTAAGATTGTTAGTTTTTGTTTGAGAGTGTTGGTGGGTTTGTGTGCTACTAAGATTCCGAGGGGTCTCAGTAGTTTGGCTATCATTTCTGAAACTTCTTTGATGTATGGTAAGGTGGTTCAGGTTTCTGGCTGTGTTTGGTCTGCTTGTCGTGGTTTGTTCTTGAGAAATCTGCGGACTGTATTTTTTGAGTATACGTTCTCCTTGAATGCGTTGTATAGGTGGTTCTCCGCTGTTTTCCGAAGTTCGTCTGTGCTGCAGTTTGAGGTGGCTTATTGGAATAGTGTTCTGATACAGCTTCGTTTGTGTGTGTTGGGATGATTGCTGGTCTAGTTAATTATTTGGTCAGTGTAAGTATGATTCTCTGAACTGATGAATCAGTACTCCTACATGCTGATCAATAGTTGAAGGAAACACTGACGGTGGTAAGTACGCAAGATGTACTTTGAGTGGGGGATTTCAATGTTTACCACTAAGAGTGGCTCTGAAGCAGCATTAATGATCGATCTGGTCTGATCCTAAAGGATATAACAGCTAGACTGGGTCTGTGGCAGGTGGTGAAAGAACCAACTAGAGGAAAATACTTACTTGACCACATCCTTACTATTCTGCCAATTACAGAAGTATCTGCCCATGCCAATATTGGTAAGTGTGACTACTGCATAGTCATTGTGGAGACAAGTCACACCTTCACATTGAGAATAGCCTCAAACATTTTGAGTGGCACTATCACCGTACTAAATAAAACAGAATTCGAACTGATCTAGCAGCTCAAGTCTGGGTTTCTATAAGGTATTGTGGGTCAGCAATAGCAGCAGGATTGTACTCCCGCACAACATCATGGCCTGGCATATCCTCCTCACAACAATTACCATCAAGCCAGTGGATCAACCTTGGTTTAATGGAGTATGCAGGAGGGCAGGAGCAGCACCGGGCACAATTGACATTGAGATGTCAGCCTGGTGAAGCCACCAAACAGGACGACTTGTGTGCCAAACAGCAGAAGCAGTAAGTGATAGACAGAGCTAAGTAATCCCACAAGCAATGGATCAGATCTAAGCTCTGCAGTCCTTCCACTTCTCATCGAGAAACGCTGGGGACAATGAAAAAATTCACTGGAGGAAGAGATTCCACAAGTATCCCCATCCTTAATGATAGAAGAGCCCACCACTTCAGTGTATAAGATAAGGCTGGTCCATTCGTAACAATTTTCAGTCAGAAATGCTGAGTGGAAGATCCATCTCAGCCTCCTCCAGTGGTCCGCAGCGATTCAGTTACCAGTCATTAACCAATTTGATTCAGTCCACGCGATATCCAGAAACGGTTGGAGACACTGGATACTCCAAAGGGTACACATGCTGATAACATTCTGGCAATAGTACTGAAAACTTGTGCTCCAGAAGTTGTCACTACCAGAGACAAGCTGTTCCAATACAGTGGAGAAAGTGAGGACTGCAGATGCTGGAGATTAGAGCTGAAAATGTATTGCTGGAAAAGCGCAGGTCAGGCAGCATCTAAGGAACAGGAGAATCGACGTTTCGGGCATGCTCCTTGAAATTCCTGAAGAAGGGCTCATGCCTGAAACGTCGATTCTCCTGCTCCTTGGATGCTGCCTGACCTGCTGCGCTTTTCCAGCAACACATTTTCTGTTCCAATACATTACAACAATGACATTTACTCGATTATGTAGAAAATTAACCAAGAATCTCCTACACATAAAAAGCAGAACAAATCCATTCCGGCCAATTACCTACCCATCAGTCTACTCTCTATCATCAGTAAAGTGATGGAAGGTGTCAGTGCTTTCAAACTGCGCCTGCTCAGCAATAACCTGGTCAATGACGCCCAGTTTGGACTCCACCAGGGTCGCCCAGCTCCTGACCCCATTACCTTGGTTCAAACATGGACAAAAGAGCTGAATTCTAGAGATGGTGTGAGAGTGACATAACGTTAAAACAAGGCAGCCTTCGACCAAGTGTGGTATCAAGGCACCTTCGCAAAACTGGAACCAATGGGTATCAGGGGCAAACACCCTTCTGGATAGAATCATACATGACACGTAGTAAGGTGGTTATGGTTGATAAAGGTCAGTGAACTCAGCTCCAGGACAAGTCTGTAGGAGTCCCTCGGGCAGTGGCCTACGCCCAAACGTCTTCAGGGCTGCTTCATCAATTACCTTCCCTCTGTTATAAGGTCAGAAGTGGGGATGGTCGCCAATGATTGCACAATGTTCAGCAACATTTGTGGTTCCTCAGATACTGAAACAGTCCATATCCATTTGTGACAATTTCTGGACAGTATCCAGGCTGACACGTGGTAAAGAATGTTGACGCCACACAAATGCCAGACCGTGATCATCATCACTAAAATACAATCTAATCACTGCCCCTTGGCATTCAATGGTATTATTATCACTGAATTCCCCAGTATCAAAATCCTGGGGTGGTGGTGGTGGGGGGAGGGGGGGGGTAATCGTTGCTCAGAAACTCACTGGACACGCCGTGTAAACACAGTAACTACAAGAGCAAGTCAGAAGCAAGGAACACTGCGGTGAGTAACTCACATCCTGACTTCCAAACGTCTGTCCATTATCTACAATATGTCAAAAGTGTGCTCGAATGCTCCCCACTTTCCTATATGATTGCAGCACCAACAACACTCAAGAAGCTTGATACCATCCAGGACTAAGCATTGAGTTTGAGTTTCGTTTCCTCCACAATGCTCACCATCAACGCTCAGCAGCCGCAGCAGTTTTTACTTTCTACAAGTTGCACTGAAATGGTTCACCAAAGATCCTCAGACACCATCATCCCAGCACACGACCACACCTATCCAGAAGGACAAGGGGAGCAGATGTATGGGAACACCACCATCTTAAAATTTCCCTCCAAGCCATTCACCATCCTGATTTGGAAATATATCACCATTCCTTAACAGTCACTGGGTCAGAATCCTGAGATTCCCTCCCTAATGGCATTGTGGGTCAGGCACAGCAGGTGGACGACAGTGGTACAACAAGGCGCTCATCAACACCTTCTCAAGGGCAACAAGGGACAGGCAATAAGTGCTGGCCCAGCCAGAGACACACAGGTTCACGGACATAAAGAAATTGGAAACAAAGGTTGCTGAGGTATCGCAGGGATCACTGCTCAGGCCCCAGCTGTTCACAATACCTATTCAACATTTGGTTGCGGGAATCAAATACAATATATCCCAACCCGCTGACAGAACTAAAGGATGTTGGATGGTGAGTGGGTGAGGAGATTGCAAAAAAGCGTCAAGGTATCTAAGACAAGTGGAGTGAATGGTAAATACGTGGCAGATGGACAGCAAGGTGTGTAGAGGTGACGGTGTGCACTTTGGTGGGAACAAGAGATTGGCAGCCTATGTTTGAAACATGTTGATCTACAGAGTGATGTATGCTCCTTTTTGTTGTTTCCTTCTGAGCAGCCCTCCGAGGTCCCTGCAGCGCAGTGAGTTCTCAACCCAGAGATCAATACAGGGAATGGCATTGTCACGCTGCCCAGTGTACAGAGACCCTCCAAGGGGGGAGCTGTAACATTGAGAAGCATCTGGATCTCCCTGTACACCAGTCACTGAAAACAATTTTATAGGAACAAAAAGTAGTTAGGGAGATAAATGGTCCGTTGACCTTCATATCAGGAGGATTTGAGCCCGGGAGTAAGGGTGTTATTACTGCAGCTGTACAGGCCCTTGGAGAGACCCAATCTCGAAACTTGTGCAGTATTTTGTGCAGTTTTGGTCTCCTTACCTAATACAGGAGAAACATGACATTGAGGGAATGCAGTGAAGGATAACCAGGCTGATCTCTGGGATGACAGGCTTGTTGTGGGAGCAGACTTTGGGGCGACTGGGCCTGTATTCCATGGGTTTTAGAAGGGTGAGTGGTGATCTCACTGAGATGTATAAAACACATGACAGGGTGAGACAGATTGCAAGCATGGATCATAATTCCTCAGGCTGTGGTGTCTAAAACAAGGACCCACAGTATTAGGCACAGGTAGGGAACTCTGCATTGAGATGAGAATAAATGTCTGCACTCAGCGACTGGCGAACCTGGGGAATTCACTCACACCAAGAAGCCAAGACACTGAGTATAAATAAAGATTTAGAGACAGTAAAGGGATGAGGTGAGAGCAAGAGTACTGTGTGGAAATAAAAGGCCAGCCATCATTATACTGATCAAAGTTTGGTAGAAGATTTGTAGCTCGCGTGCTCGTTGTTGTGGTTCTGTTCGCCGAGCTGGGAATTTGTGTTGCAGACGTTTCGTCCCCTGTCTAGGTGACATCCTCAGTGCTTGGGAGCCTCCTGTGAAGCGCTTCTGAGCTGTTTTCTCCGGTATTTATAGTGACCTGTCTCTGCCGCTTCCAGTTGTCAGTTCGAACTGTCCACTGTAGTGGCAGGTATATTGGGTCCAGGTCGATGTGTTTACCTGCACATCCACCAATATCATTTATTGTATCCGTTGCTCCCGATGCGGTCTCCTCTACATTGGGGAGACTGGGCGCCTCCTAGCAGAGCGCTTTAGGGAACATCTCCGAGACACCCGTACCAATCAACCAAACCGCCCCGTGGCCCAACATTTCAACTCCCCCTCCCACTCTGCCGAGGACATGGAGGTCCTGGGCCTCCTTCACCGCCGCTCCCTCACCACCAGACGCCTGGAGGAAGAACGCCTCATCTTCCGCCTCGGAACACTTCAACCCCAGGGCATCAATGTGGACTTCAACAGCTTCCTCATTTCCCCTTCCCCCACCTCATCCTAGTTTCAAACTTCCAGCTCAGTTACTGCCTCCTTGACTTGTCCGACCTGCCTATCTTCTTTTCCACCTATCCACTCCACCCTCTCCTCCTTGACCTATCACCTTCATCTCCTCCCCCACTCACCCATTGTACTCTGTGCTACTCTCTCCCCACCCCCACCCGCCTCTAGCTTATCTCTCCATGCTTCAGGCTCACTGCCTTTATTCCTGATGAAGGGCTTTTGCCCGAAACGTTGATTTCGCTGCTCGTTGGATGCTGCCTGAACTGCTGTGCTCTTCCAGCACCACTAATCCAGTATTTGATTTTCAGCATCTGCAGTCATTGTTTTTACCTTGTTGATTTTAACCCTACTGCGAATCCTCTTGCAAGGATGCCTGCCTTGAAGAAGTTTTGCTCCTCTCTCTACAAGAATCTCAGGCAGTCCCTCTCCCACTGCAACTCCCAGGTCATTTCCTCTGCTCTGAAGCTCTTCAACCATGTCGTGAAACAAACTCGGTACCACAGCCACATTTGCTTCCTCAGTGCATGCCTCCGTAACCAACTCATCCCACATGGACTCCAGACCACCTTTAAACCAGCAGAGTTCGGACCCGAACAGGACAAACAGTACAGACTACAGATTCAAAAACACCAGCAACAGTTATCCTTCAGGATCCTCCGCTCCACGCTTGCAGCAATGCGCCGGCACCTAACCTCTCTACAGTCAGCCTTGCCTCAGCTGAGGGCCACACTCTCTCAGAATTGCAAAGGACCCACTCTGTACTACATCCTCAGGAGATTTCATACTCTCAACAAACAGTATTTCAATTCCATCTCAAACATCAAAAACTGTAAGTACAACAAACTTTTATCCACCCACCTCCATAACCAGCGCTCCTCAAACATTCCAGAAGATTCCACTGGCCTCGGAATCACCATTAGCCATGCGGCTTACGCAGCTACCACCCCCACGCTGAGTGATGATATCACTTCCACCCACATCATGGCCACTCCCACAGCCACTTCCGGCCCTCACATCATCGCTGATGCCACATGCTCAGTGACTCCCGCCACCCCTACTGCCATGATCACCACCACTTCCACCCCCACCAGCGCCACTCACCTGCATTCTGCTGACACGGCCCCCACAGACCCCACTGTCACTATACCCATACCCCAGAACCCCGAGGGCAACATTACCCCTGCTCATGCCTCCACCCCCATTCCCCCCACCATCACACCCACTCCAGGTACTGGCTCCGACCCCACTCCCCGCTCCACACCAACACCAGATCCCAGCTCCCAGCCCTGCCGAGTTTTCACCATCCCCCCAGACCTCCCACTCACTGAGGACGAACGATCAGTCCTCAGCAAAGGACTCACCTTCATCCCTCTCCGTCCACGCATCAATGAATTTAATACACGACGTGACATCGAACAATTCTTCCGTCGCCTCCGCCTCCGAGCTTACTTTCACAATCAGGACTTCCGCCCACCTTCCGAGGACCCCTTCGCCCACCTCCAACACACTGCATACACCTGGACACCCCGCGCTGGCCTATTACCTGCCCTCGACCTCTTCATTTCCAACTGCCGCCGGGACATTAACCGCCTCAACCTGTCGTCCCCCCTCCCCCACTCCAACCTCTCACCCTCACAACGCGCAGCCCTCCAATCCCTCTGCTCCAATCCCAACCTCACCATCAAGCCAGCGGATAAAGGGGGCGCAGTGGTAGTCTGGCGCACTGACCTCTACACCGCTGAAGCCAAACGCCAACTCGAGGACACCTCTTCCTACTGCCCCCTCGACCATGACCCCACCCCCCATCACCAAACCATCATCTCCCAGACCATACAGAACCTCATCACCTCAGGAGATCTCCCACCCACAGCTTCCAACCTCATAGTCCGGGAACCCCGCACTGCACGGTTCTACCTCCTTCCCAAGATCCACAAGCCTGACCACACTGGCCGACCCATTGTCTCAGCATGCTCCTGCCCCACTGAACTCATCTCTACCTACCTTGACACTGTCCTATCCCCCCTCGTCCAGGAACTCCCCACATACGTTCGAGACACCACCCACGCCCTCCACCTCCTCCAAGACTTCCGTTTCCCTGGCCCCCAACGCCTTATCTTCACCATGGATATTCAATCCCTCTACACCTCCATTCGCCATGACCAGGGCCTCCAAGCCCTCCGTTTTTTCCTGTCCAGACGTCCCCAACAGTACCCTTCCACTGACACACTCATTCGTTTGGCCGAACTGGTCCTCACCCTTAACAATTTCTCCTTTGAATCCTCCCACTTCCTCCAGACCAAAGGCGTAGCCATGGGCACACGTATGGGCCCCAGCTATGCCTGTCTCTTTGTTGGCTATGTAGAACAGTTGATCTTCCGTAATTACACCGGCACCACTCCCCACCTCTTCCTCCGCTACATTGATGACTGCATTGGCGCCACCTCGTGCTCCCACGAGGAGGTTGAGCAATTCATCAACTTCACCAACACATTCCACCCTGACCTTAAATTTACCTGGACTATCTCTGACACCTCGCTCCCCTTCCTGGACCTCTCCATCTCCATTAGTGACGACCGACTTGACACTGACATTTTTTGCAAACCTACTGACTCCCATAGCTACCTGGATTACACCTCTTCCCACCCTATCTCTTGCAAAAATGTCATCCCGTATTCCCAATTTCTCCGCCTCCGCCGTATCTGCTCCCAGGAGGACCAGTTCCACCATAGGACACACCAGATGGCCTCCTTCTTTAGAGACCGCAATTTCCCTTCCCACGTGGTTAACGATGCCCTCCAACGCATCTCGTCCACATCCCGCACCTCCGCCCTCAGACCCCACCCCTCCAACCGTAACAAGGACAGAACGCCCTTGGTGCTCACCTTCCACCCTACAAACCTTCGCATCAACCAAATCATCCACCGACATTTCCGCCACCTCCAAAAAGACCCCACCACCAGGGATATATTTCCCTCCCCACCCCTTTCCGCCTTCCGCAAAGACCGTTCCCTCCGTGACTACCTGGTCAGGTCCACACCCCCCTACGACCCACCCTCCCATTCTGGCACTTTCTCCTGCCACCGCAGGAACTGTAAAACCTGTGCCCACACCTCCTCCCTCACCTCTATCCAAGGCCCTAAAGGAGCCTTCCACATCCATCAAAGTTTCACCTGCACATCCACCAATATCATTTATTGTATCCGTTGCTCCCGATGCGGTCTCCTCTACATTGGGGAGACTGGGCGCCTCCTAGCAGAGCGCTTTAGGAACCATCTCCGAGACACCCGTACCAATCAACCAAACCGCCCCGTGGCCCAACATTTCAACTCCCCCTCCCACTCTGCCGAGGACATGGAGGTCCTGGGCCTCCTTCACCGCCGCTCCCTCACCACCAGACGCCTGGAGGAAGAACGCCTCATCTTCCGCCTCGGAACACTTCAACCCCAGGGCATCAATGTGGACTTCAACAGCTTCCTCATTTCCCCTTCCCCCACCTCATCCTAGTTTCAAACTTCCAGCTCAGTTACTGCCTCCTTGACTTGTCCGACCTGCCTATCTTCTTTTCCACCTATCCACTCCACCCTCTCCTCCTTGACCTATCACCTTCATCTCCTCCCCCACTCACCCATTGTACTCTGTGCGACTCTCTCCCCACCCCCACCCGCCTCTAGCTTATTTCTCCATGCTTCAGGCTCACTGCCTTTATTCCTGATGAAGGGCTTTTGCCCGAAACGTTGATTTCGCTGCTCGTTGGATGCTGCCTGAACTGCTGTGCTCTTCCAGCACCACTAATCCAGTATTTGATTTTCAGCATCTGCAGTCATTGTTTTTACCGTGTTTGTTGATAGAGTCTGTGGATGAGTGCCATGCCTCTCGGAATTCCCTGGCTGTTCTCTGTTTGGCTTGGCCTATAATGGTAGTGTTGTCCCAGTCGAATTCATGTTGCTTGTCGTCTGTGTGTGTGGCTACTAAGGATAGCTGGTCGTGTCGTTTCGTGGCTAGTTAGTGTTCGTGTATACGGATCG
This sequence comes from Chiloscyllium punctatum, assembly GCF_047496795.1. Taxonomy (NCBI): domain Eukaryota; kingdom Metazoa; phylum Chordata; class Chondrichthyes; order Orectolobiformes; family Hemiscylliidae; genus Chiloscyllium; species Chiloscyllium punctatum. Next base: position 21,272,374 of record NC_092756.1, read on the forward strand.
TTAACTGTCTTCCTGTTTGTCCGATGTCGTGTTTTGTGCAGTCCTTGCATGCGATTTTGTACACTACATTAGGTTTGCTCATGTTGGGTATCGGGTCCTTGGTTCTGGTGAGTTGTTGTCTGAGCGTGGCAGTTGGTTTGTGTGCTGTTATGAGTCCTGGTGGTCGCAGTAGTCTGGCTGTCAGTTCAGAAATGCTCCTGATGTATGGTAGTGTGGCTAGTCCTTTGGATTGCGGCATGTCCTCGTTCCGTTGTCTATCCCTTAGGCATCTGTTGATGAGCAGCTATCCTTAGTAGCCACACACACAGACGACAAGTAACATGAAGATGTGACACAAAGAATAATGGGCAGATTTCTGAACTAGATACAAAGAGAGAACGGAAGAGTATATATAGATGAGGAAATGTGAAAAATGAGAAAACTAGATTATTGAAAGAAGTAGATGCACATCCCTCAATGTTTTGTCAATTCCTTTTGTGCTGTGGTCCTTTGTACAGTGCATTTTCAACAGAGTAATGTATTCACATGCTGGGTCTGATGCCAGAATTTTAATTTCCAATAATATGACAGACACTAGCTTTGGAATGAACCCAGCAGGACAATATATTGAAGTCCCGGTAGAAAGGGGATTAACTTGAAATAAGTTGGGACACCAGAAGCAAGAATTTATAACACACATCCTGATAAGAATGAGAGATTAGAGTAGAGAATTCCAGAAAAGGAGGCAACATTGAGAGAAGGGGAACATATCACTTTAGATGAGCATCAAACAGAGTTTTATAAATTGTAGACATCATGTGCATCATTTTTCGATAACTGTGTCTCCGTCATTCATTTAGAATGTGTTGTGCACATATGCAAAATATCTGCACACACACATTGATTAAACATCATTTTTCCGCCATTGAAATGGTCCTGTTGTCGTATTACCAGGATACACGAAAACCAGCTGACCAGCAAAAGACCTGACCCACTATCACTATGTTCCATACGTACAGACAAAGAAGGGCACCACTTTGACTGAAACAACACATGCACATATTAAGAAACGCAAAGACGTTCTTAGAGCAATCGCATTCAAACAAGAAGTCCATCAATAAAAACATCAATTTATATCCTATCTACCTTCTCTTGTAATAAAGAAAACCGGAAATGACATTACCCAAATTAAGAAACCAAGACCTCGAAATAGAGAGGCGGGATATACCAACAGCACTGCAGTGGAGACTCTCACTGATGATGTCACCTAGTCAAATGCTCATCTGACTTCATACCAGTATCACTTTTTCCCATCTTTCCTGGGAAGACTGGCTCATATTACAATATGATATCGAAGTGTCGACATTTCAGCATTCTGAAACCTGGGAACACATCATTCCATGACACTGTCTCTCAGTCTCCCACTGTCTGTCGGTAGTCAAAACCCCTCCCCTGTGGTGATATTGAAACTGATTCCGATGCCATCTCACTGTGGCAGTGATGTTCACACCCACATCACCCCCTTACCATGGCACAATGGAGATATGGAGCAGTAAATGTATGGGAGCTGCACATCCTGTCACATCCAGCATGGGCTACAAGTTGCCCCACGCTGGCCGGGATCTAACGCAGGGTTACTAGAGCAATGCATTGGGGTGGAGCACAAAGTCCTACATGCTGGAGGGTAACTTGCCCAGGGTTACAGATCAACGCACTGGGGTGGGGAAGAGAGTCCTACATGCAACGAGGATAACTGCTCCTGGGTTACAGATCAATGCACTGGGGTTGGGCACACAGTCCTACATACTGGGTGGGTAACTGCTCCTCGTTTACAGATCAATGCACTGAGGTGGTGTATTCAGTCCTACATGCTGGGCGGGTAACTGCTCCTGGTTTATAGATCAATGCACTGGGGTGGTGTATACAGCTCGACATGTTGGGAGGGTAACTGCTCCTGGGTTACCGATCAATGCACTGGGGTGGTGTACACAGCTGTACATGCCGGGATGGTAACTGCTGCTGGGTTACAGATCAATGCACTGGGGTTGTGTACACAGTCCTACATGCTGGGAGAATAACGGCTCCTGGGTTACAGATCAATGCACTGGGGTGGTGTACACAGTCCTACATGCTGGGAGAATACCTGCTCCTGGGTTACAGAAGAATGCACTGGGGTGAAGTACCCAGTCCTACATGCACGGAGGGTATCTGCTCCTTGGTTACAGATCAATGCACTGGGGTGGGGTACACAGCTCTACATGCTGGTTGGGTAACTGCTCTTGGTTTACAGATCATGCACTGGTGTTGTGTACACAGCACGACATGCTGGGAAGGAAACTGCTCCTGGTTTACAGATCAATGCACTGGGGTGGGTTACACAGTCTTGCATGCTGTGAGGGTAACTGCTCGTGGTTTACAGATCAATGCACTGGTGTTGTGCACACAGTACAACATGCTGGGAGGGTAACTGCTCCTGGGTTACAGATCAATGCTCTGGGGTGGAGTACACAGACCTACATGCTGGGAGGATAACAGCTCCTGGGTTACAGGTCAATGCACTGGAATCGTGTACACAGCTCTACATGTTGGGAGGGTAACGGCTCCTGCTTTACAGATCAATACACCGGGGTGGTGTACACAGCTCTACGTGCTGAGAGCGTAACTTCTCCTGGATTACAAATCAATGCACTGGGGTGGTGTACTGTCCTAGATGCTGGTAAGGTAACTGCCCCTGGGTTACAGCCAATGAACTGGGGCGGTGTAAACAGATTTGCATGCTGGGACAGCTCCTTGTTTACAGAGCAATGCACTGTTATGGTGCAGACAGTCCTTCATGCTGGGAGTGTACCTGTGCCTGGACTACAGATCAATGCACTGGGGTGGTGTACATTGTATTAAATGCTGGGAGGGTAACTGCTCCTGGTTTACTGATCAATGCACTGCGGTAGTGTATACAGTCCTACATGCTGAGAGGGAAACTGCTCCTGGTTTACCAATTAATTCACGGGTGATCACTGAACAGGTCGCTGTGCTGGGCAGACGATCTGGGTGAGGTTGATAGTGAATGCAATGATGTGGTTTGTGTAACTCCTTATGCTGGATGGATATTAGTTTCAGGTTCACACATTAGTGCCCTGCTGTGGTCTGCACAGCTCCCGGCGCTGGACAGATATATAATCCGGGTTTATTGATCAACGCACTGTTGTGTTCTGCACAGCTCCCCGTGATGGACAGATATATACTATGGGTATGGTGGTTCTGTTCTCCGAGCTGGGAATTTGTGTTGCAGATGTTTTGTCCCCAGTCTAGGTGACATCCTTAGTGCTTGGGAGGCTCCTGTGAAGCGCTTCTGTGATCTTTCGTCCAGCATTTTTAGTGACTTGATTCTGCCGCTTCTGGTTGTCAGTTCCAGCTGTCCGTTCCAGTGGTCGGTATATTGGGTCCAGGTCGATGTGCTTATTGATTGAATCAGTGGATGAGTGCCATGCCTCAAGGAATTCCCTGGCCGTTCTCTGTTTGGCTTGTCCTATAATAGTAGTGTTGTCCCAGTCAAATTCATGTTGTTTGTCATCTGTGTGTGTGGCTACTAAGGATCGTGTCGTTTCGTGGCTAGTTGGTGTTCATGGATGCGGATCATTAACTGTCTTCCTGTTTGTCCTATGTAGTGTTTTGTGCAGTCCTTGCATGGGATTTTGTACACTGCATTGGTTTTGCTCATGCTGGATATCGTGTCCTTTGTTCTGGTGAGTTGTTGTCTGAGAGTAGCTGTTGGTTTGTGTGCTGTTATGAGTCCTAGTGGTCGCAATCGTCTGGCTGTCAGTTTGGAAATGCTCTTGATGTATGGTAGGTTGCTTAGTCCTTTGGGTTGTGGCATGTCCTCATTCCGTTGTCTTTCCCTTAGGCATCTGTTGATGCGGGTATCTGTTTTTTGTGATTACATTGTATCGGTGTTCTTCTTCCTCTTTTTGCAGTTCTGGTTTACTGCAGTGTGTTGTGGCTACTCTGAATAGTGCTTTGATGTAACTTCTTTTGTGTGTGTTGGGGTGGTTGATTTCGTAGTTCAGGACTTGGTCTGTGTGTGTGGCTTTCCTGTATACCTTTGTGGTGAATTCTCCGTTCGGTGTTCTCTGTACCATCACGTCTAGGAATGGGAGTAAGTTGTCCTTTTCTTCCTCTCTCGTGAATCGCATTCCTGTTAGTGTGGCGTTGATGATCTGGTGTGTGTTCTCTATTTCTGTGTTTTTAATGATTACAAAGGTGTCATCCACATATCTGACCCAGAGTTTGGGTTGAATTTGCGGTAAGACTGTTTCTTCTAGTCTTTGAATTACAGCTCCTGCTTTGAGTCCAGAGATGGGTGAGCCCATGGTTGTGCCGTTGATTTGTTCATATATTTGGTTGTTGAATGTGAAGTGTGTTGTGAGGCACAGGTCCAGAGATTATTGCATCACTTTAAACACCACAGAGACTTCCAGACCTGCCCCACACAGAGACACACAGATACACATACGGGAATGGTTAGGGCAGGACGTGAAACTCATCAGGTAATTGAAACTAAACATAAAGAAATGCTCAATTCGCCTCGTACACTGTTATAATATTAGGAACAGAGAACTCCCAAATTCCATTGTTTAAATAAAAACATCAATTTATTTTTGAACTCGGAAAGTAAACATTTTACATCAACTATTCACAACTCTGAGACCCCCTTTCTCTTAATTTCTTATTACCCCACTCCAACTCCATAACAATATACGATTTCAATAAGACACTTCTTAAAATCACATCAATGTAATTTCAAAACCACACAGCAGCTGTTGTTTGCGTGTCTTCTTCCGGCTGTAGATCTCCCAGGGTCATTTTCTTTCTGTTTACAGCGGATATGTTTCATATGAAAAGGTACCTTTTATAGAGCGTGTTTCCGAATCTCTTGGATCTGTGTTGATGGGATTTGCTCTGACTGCAATTTTCAAAATGCCTGCGTTTTAAATATCCACATCGGATTATCTCATTGGTTCGATTTTTGAAAAACAATAAATTCAAACTTGGTTTTGGTATCCTGGGGTATTATTTAAACTGATTGGTAAAATTCGAATTAATGTCCAAACAGCAACCAACTCAGGCATCTATTTAGCAGATAAATGTGACATATTTTTCAGTTGTCCTTCACACTCTAGGTCTGCCATCCTCTCATATACAAAGGAGCTTGGATGCTCTGAGTTCAGAACAGCATTCATTCTGTCTTAAAGGTACAATACACACTTTCAACTTGATCACATTAATACCATGATGTCAATGAAGATAAGCAAAGCCTATCAGATTTCTCTTGCTTCATGGTTTGTCATTTTTCATTCCCTGTGTCTGGTGTGTGTCAGGATTTTGGTGCTCTGTTGACAAAATCTCATTATCCGACTCCGTCCGTGGGAATATAGCAGTATTTCACTGGCTCACACTCGTGCATGTGACAGGATTTCAGTTTTTTGGGGGGGACTGTGACGCGATGACAATATCAATTCTTGTAAATGGCACCAAACCTGGAAGAGCTGTGAAGTTTATGGAGGACAGGGTGGAACTCTAACAGGACAATGACACGTTGTGTATACTTCGGGCAGATTGGGATCAATGCAGAGCAATGTGAGGTGATGCAATTTGGTAGGAAGGACATTGAAAGACAGTTTAAAACAGGCTGTACCATTATAAAGGGGCTGCAGGAGCAGAGGGCCCTGGGTGTATATGACCATATATTATTGAAGATGTCAGGACAAGTGGGGAGAGCTGTAACTATCACACATTAGTTTCAGTATCGGAACTGTTTACAGGAGGAGATGTAGGAGGAAGTCTCCATGCTCCCTTCCTGAGAGGTGGTGGAAACGATGTGTTGTGAGCCCACCCTCCTACCCACCGAGACCGTGGGGATGCCATTTGTCTCAGCTCTACACAAAAGGGAGATGACATCAGGGCCACAGCTTCTAAGTTTTGCCAGGGGGAAACAGAGATGCCAGTGGGTATAAAGTGAGAGTTTCTTCACTGAACATTGCTCATTACTCGGTCGCTGGGACGTGGATGCTTCAGAATCTCCACACGAGTTGTCCCGGTCCTCTCCGGCTCGTACCAGTGTCCTCCCCACATGGCGGAGGGAGGGGGGTGTGAGGTAACGGATATCGGGCACTCCACCACCCGGCTTGGCCCTTTCTGTCCTATTCCAGGCTGTTTCTCCCGGAATGGGAGAAAGGGAGAGTGGAAGGGAGTGTCCCTGCTGTTAGCTTTAGTGTAGGTGGGGAGGGGGCCCATAGTGAAGTGTCTGGAGGGAGTCAGTCCACTTTGTTGTATCCATGCAGTGTTATTTGTGTATGGGGTAAACTGGAGGGATGAGAGAGAGAGAGTGGGGGAGATCGGGGGAAGGTGCTGCATGCAGTAGTGAGAGTTTTGGAGCATGGACCTTGTTTAGGGGTAGGTGCTATAACAGATATACAGTGAGTGTGAGGGAGCAGAAAGAATACGGTAATACTTACCCTGACAGAGCGGAGAATGTTATTGATGCTTGTCCTGTATTGCTGGACATTTCTTTAGACCACAGATACTCCACTGAGCTGGGTGGTGAGCTTAGACCATGCATGGTGGGTCTGGTGGTGTGGCTCCCTATGCAAAGAGAATGGCCCCCCTCTGTACTAGCCCCTCCACCAGGACCTCTGTGTCCCTGTCGACAAACAGTGGTGTTAATGCCCCTTATCTGCCATGCCCGGAGTAAACTGTGCAGGGCAGATCCTAACAGAGAAAGCTCAACCTTGTGCCCATTGGCATTTTAAAGATGGCACCAGTGCCAGGGATGACAAAATATCCAGGGACATCTGGACGATGGTACATGCCTCTAGCCATGTTGGGTGGGAGAAAATCAGGCTGGCATTGAATGAGAGGGACACCATGGGGTGGGGTACGTAGTTAATGAGGTGAGTTTGGTAAGACAGCACGAGGAAACTAGCTCAGCCTCGTGCATACAATCCCTCTGTCACACGCAATGAAAATGGCACGGAGACAAATTATTTTTACAGTCTGCCCAATGAGTCATAGATTCTGTTGAAACCACTCCCATTTACAAGCCTGTAGAACAAATGCTCATCCAAAACTCTCCATCATCTGACTTCAAACCAATCTCCCTTTTTCAAATCTTTCCTGGGAAGACTGGCTGATGTTACAGGATGCTATCGAATTGTCTCCATTTCAGCATTCTGAAACCTGGGAACACATCCTTCCATGACACTGTCTCTCAGTCTCCCCCTCTCTGACTGCTTACCAAACCCGTCCCATGTGATGATATTTAAACTGATTCCCCCGCCATCTCTCTCTGGCAGTGAGTTTCACACGCACAGCACACCCTTGTCATGGCAAAATGGAGATATGGAGCTGGAAATGGATGGAAGCTGCATATCCTGTCACTTCCAGCATGGCTGCAAGTTTGCCCTCGCTGGGCAGTGACGTAACGCAGTGTTACTGAGCAATGTACTGGGGTGGTGTACACAGTCCTACATGCTGGGAGGGTGACTGCTCCTGGGTTACAGATCAATGCACTGGGGTGGGGTACACAGTCCTACATGCTGGGGGGGTAACTGATCCTGGTTTACAGATTAATTCGCGGGTGATCGCTGCACAGCTCCCCGTGCTGGACAGATATGTAGCCTGTGCACAGGACATCATGTTGGTGGGCTGGGTAGGTGGGAAAGGTGATGGACAGGTCAAAGGGCTCCCCAGAACGTTCTATAACTGACATTCCCTGGAACGTTCTATCCCCAACATTTTATAACTGACCTTCCCCGGAATGTTCTGTCTCCGACATTCTATAACTGTCATTCCCTGGAACATTCTGTTCCTGACATTCTATAACTGAAATTTCCCGGAACGTTCTGTCCCTGACATTGTTTGTGAACGGTCGAAGTCAGTGAATTGAACAAACGGTAAGATCCCGAGGGAAGAGATCCCGTTCCAGGGAGAAGGAGACAATGTTCCGAAGTCCCCTCAGGCAGTTAAAGGTGTGAATACATTTTCCCTGCGTTTACATTTCTTTACGACACAGGATCGACCACAATTTAGACCAAAATACAGAAGTTCCCAAACTCCGTTTGTCTTCAGGAAACTGGGAGAGAATCCTTCAGGACAGCAACGTTTCCACCCTCCGTATTAGGAACTGGGAAGTAGTGACCTGCGTCTGCTCTCGAGTGTTCCAGAAACCATCTGTCCTTATGGATGTGTCACTGTGTGTTTGGGGATGAAGAGTTTCTTGTGGTTTATGTCACATTTTTGTCAGTAATTCAGAACTTCCCATTTGTTATTCCAGCTCCAATTATTTTAATAAATCCCTGAATACAGGGACACATTTGAAAAACTCACTGGGTCCCCGATCAAACGGGTCCCTTTGCCTCCAGGCTGATGGATAATGGGTTTGTTTTCCTTCCTCACAGTTAACGTAGTGACCATCTATGTCCTGCTTTATAAAGATTGTGGATTGTCTCCATGTGTCAGACGTTACCTGGGCGCCATGGCAGTGGTGGATCTCCTGGTCATTATCCTCGACCTGATACTGAGACACATTCCCATTGTTTATGATGAACAATTTTATTTCCTGTGGTACTCCGTCCCCGTGTGTAATATCCACGCCGTCCTGCTTTATGCAGCCACTGACTGCTCCATCTGGTTCACCGTCACTTTCACCTTTGATCGGTTTGTGGCCATTTGCTGCCAGAAGCTGAAAAGTAAATATTGCAGTGAGAAAACGGCGGCTGTGGTTCTGGGAGCAGTGACTGTGCTGAGCTGTTTAAGGAACATTTCCTGGTATTTTATGCTCTTGCCTTGGTATTTGCTGGCGAGCAATCCCTGGTTTTGTGATGTAACAGGCGCTGCTCTATCCTCCAGGGTCTGGGCCGCAATCGAGTTCCTCCACCACATTCTAACCCTGTGTGTCCCATTTCTCCTGATTCTGCTGCTCAATGTTCTCACCGTCAGACACATTTTAGTGACCAGCAGAGCCCGCAGGAGACTCCGCGCTCACACTAATGGGGACGCTCAGTCTGACACTGAAATGAGAAACCGAAAAAAATCCATCATTTTACTGTTTGTGATCTCGGCTAATTTCATCCTGTTATGGTCAACGTTCATGCTGTATTCTATATGGGGCCGGATGTGGGATATTGGGTATTACTCTGTGCATCTCCATGAATTTGTGAAGGAATTGGGCTTCATGCTGCAGCTCCTCAGTTGCTGCACAAACACCGCAATTTATGCCGTGACCCAGACTAAGTTCAGGCAGCAGCTGAAGGATGTGCTGAAATATCCCTTCACCCAAATCCATCCGTTTGTCAAATTCCCTCAATAATCAATCCCTCCGGGTTTTTCTCATTTCATTTCAGTGTTTCAGCGATGGAGCAGCCTGTCGCTATGGTAACAGAGTGACGGTAGCGCTGGTTTGTCCATCCTTATCCCCCAGAGGGATTAGAGGGGCACATTTGAATGTTTCTCACAACTCAGGGGCCAGTGAGAAAAGGCACCATCCCACTGACTGTATCCATCGCTTCAATTTGTAAACAATAAAAATGTTCATTAAAGTGTGCCAAGCAGCAGAGTGAACGATGCTGTTGTGTGTCTTTGTGTTGGAGAAGCTAAGCTGGAGAGAGACAGTCTCAGCCCCGAGTCCTGGTCCTCAGGGACGGGGAGGGCACCGCGCCCTGAGATCAGGAGCTGGATTTAACTCCCTCTGTAGCCTGGCCTCCCCATTTCCTCTCGCCCTTTTTTTCTCCTCATTTCTCCCCCTCTGTCTCTGCACACTCACTTTTTCTCACCACCTATCCCCTCTACTGTCCCTCGCCCCCCGTCTGACACACACCCCCAACCCTAGTTTCTCCACCTGCCTCCACTCTTTCATCTCCCCCTCCCACTCCCGCTCACTCTCACTCTCAATGTCCTGCTGTCGCTGTCTCCCTCCCACAATTCAGTCTCTACCCCATTTTCCCTTCCTCCCACATTTCACCCCAAACCCCCACATGCAGCGTCACGACCAACTCACCCGAATCTCTGGGTCAGAGGGTGAGGATCAGGGAGAAAGAGTGTGTGTGTCAGAGAGAGGGAGGGAGGGATAGGAGGGAGAGAGATTCAATCAGCAACAAACCTCTGAGTTACTGCTTCACTATCAACTGGATCCCCTCACACTAACTGTGTTACTATTACCCTGACCCCGCCACAATAACTGTGTCACTATCACCCTGGCCCCATCACACTAACTGTGTCACTATCATCCTTTCCCCATCACACTTATAGCGTCACTGTCAGCCTGATCCCTCAGAGTTACTGCATCACTATCAACAAGACCCTCTCACTCTTACTGTCTCACTATCACATTAACACTTCTACACTTACTGCGTCACTATCACCCTGACCCCCTCACACTTAATGCGTCACTATCACCCTAACCCCCTCACAATTACTGCGTCACTATCACTCTAACCCCCTCACAGTTACTGCATCATCGTCACCCTGACCCCCTCACACTGACTGCACCACTGACACCCTGACCCCCTCACACTTACTGCGTCACTGACACCCTGACCCACTCACACTTACTGCATCAATATCATACTGCCACCTCAGAATCACTACGTCACTCTCACCCTTACATACCCACACTGACTGCGTCACTATCACCCTAACATCCCTACACATACTGTGTCACTGTCACCCTGACCCCCTCACACTTACTGCGTCACTATCACCCTGATCCCCTCACATTCACTGCGTCACAATCACCCTGACTCCCTCACAGTTACTGCATCACTGTCACCGTGACCCACTCACAATAGGGGCTCCATTTTAGATGTTTCAGGAAAGATACATGAATGGGCAGGGAGTATAGGGATACAGTCCTTTAGAAAATAGGTGACAGGCTGAGAAAGAGAATTTGGATCGGCGCAGGCTTAGGCCGCCGAATGGCCTGTTCCAGTACGGGAATGTTCTTTTTTCTAACATTACCAAAGACCCATCACATGCTTGTAAAGATCTCCCACAACCTCTTCAATTAGGCTGAAAGATAGAGAAGCTTGAAAACACAGAGCAGCAAGTTCAGAAACAGCTTCCTCCTGCCTGTTGTTAGACTAATGAATGGAATCTCTAATCTCAGATAATGGTGATTTTGTTCATGTTGATCTCGCCTAGGGAATGCCCTGCGACAATGACGGAGTGAATGTGAGGGGGTCAGTGTGATGGTGATGGAGTGAGTGTGAGTGGTCAGGGTGAGGGCGATGGATTGAGTATGAGGAGGTCAGAGTGAAGGAGATGGAGTGAGTGTGAGGGTGTCGGGAAACTGATTGAGTGAGTGTGAGGGGTCAGGGTGAGGTTGACTAAATGAGTGTTGGGGGTCAGTGATGGATTGAGAGTGAGGAGTCAGGGACACAGTGATGTAGTGAGTGTGAGGGTCTCTGGGAGATTGTGATGGAATGAGTGTGAGGGGGTTAGGAGGACGGTGATGGAGTGAGTGTGAGGGGATCTGGCTGATGGTGATGGAGTGAATGTGAGAAGGTCATGGTGACGGTGATGGAGTGAGTGTAAGGTGGTCATGGTGTCAGTGAGGGTGTGAGTGTGAGGGTGTCAGTGTGATGGTGATGGAGTGAATGTGAGGGGGTTAGTGTGACGGTGATGGAGTGAGTGCGATGTTTCAGGGTGACTGTGATTGAGTGAGTGTGAGGGGGTCAGGGTAACAGTGATGAAGTGAGTGTGAGGGGGTCAGGGTGAGGGAGATGGAGTGAGTGTGAAGGGGTCGCGATGACTGTGATGGAGTGAGTGTGATAGTGTCAGCGTGATTGTGATTGAGTGAGTATAAAGGGCTCAGTGTGACAGTGATAGAGTGATTGTGATGGGGCAGGGTGACAATGACAGAGTGAGGGTGAGGGGGTCTGGGTGACGGTGATGGAGTGAGTGTGAGGTGGTGAGGGTGATGGTGACGGAGTGAGTGTGAGGGGGTCAGTGTGACGGTGATAGAGTGAATGTGAGGGGGCAGGGTGACAATGACAGAGTAAAGGTGAGGGGGTCTGGGTGACGGTGATGGAGCGAGTGTGAGGAGGTCAGGATGACGGTGATGGAGTGAGTGTGAGGGGTTCAGTGTGTCAGTGATGGAGTAAGCATGAGGGGTTCGTGGTGTCGGTGATGGAGTGAGTGTGAGGTGGTCAGTGTGACGTTGATGGAGTGAGTGTGAGGGGGCAGGGTCAAAATGATGAGTGAGTGTGAGGGGTCAGTGTGATGGTGATGGAATGAGTGTGAGGTGGCAGGGTGACAATGAGAGAGTGAGTGTGAGGGGTTCAAAGTGATAGTGACGGGGTGAGTGAGAGGGTGTTAGGGTGACGGTGGTGGAGTGAGTGTGAGGGTGTCACAGTGGCAGTGATGGAATGAGTATGAGGGTGTCAATGTGATGGTGACACAATGAGTGTGAGGGGCAGGGTGGCAATGAGGGAGTGAGTGTGAGGGAGTCAGCGTGAGGGTTACTAAGTGAGCGTGCGGTGGTCGTTGTGTCAGTGATAGAGTGAATGTGAGGGAGTCAGTGTGACGGTGATGGAGCGAATGTGAGGGGGAAGGGTGACAATGAGGGAGTGAGTGTGAGGGGGTCAGGGTGACAGTGATGGAGTGAGGGTAAGGGATTAATGTGACAGTGATGGAGCAAGTGTGATGGGTCATGATGACGGTGATGGAGTGAATGTGAGGGGGTCAGTGTGACGGTGATGGAGTGAGTGTGAGGTGTCAGGGTGACAGTGATGGAGTAAGTGTGAGGGTGTCAGTGTGACGGTGATGGAGTGAGTGTGAGGGGGTCAGCGTGATAGTGATGGAGTGAGTGAGAGTGAGTCAGTGAGACGTTGATGGAGTGAGTGTTAATGGGCAGGGTGACAGTGATGGAATGAGTGTGAGGGGTCAGAGTGATGGCTGATGGATTGAATGTGAGATGGCAGGGTGAAAATGATGAGTGAGTGTAATGGAGCAGTGTGACGGTGATGAAGTGAGTGTGAGGGGGCAGAGAGACAATGATGGGATGAGTGTGAGGTGTTCAAAGTGATAGTGACAGAATGAGTGTGAGGGGGCAGGGTGACAATGAGGGAGTGAGTGTGAGGGGGTCAGGGTGAGGGTTACTAAGTGATTGTGAGGTGGTTATTGTGTCGGTGATGGAGTGAGTGTGAGGGAGTTAGTGAGACGGTGATGGAGCAAATGTGAGGGGGAAGGGTGAGAATGAGGGAGTGAGTGTGAGGGGGTCAGGGTGATGGTGATGGATTGAGTGTGAGGGGGCAGGGTGAAAATGATGAGTGAGTGTGATGAGGCAGGGTACCGGTGATGTAGTGAGTGTGAGGGGTCAGGTTGACAATGATGGAGTAAGTGTGAGGGGTTCAGCGTGACGGTGATGGATTGAGTGTGAGGTGTCAGGGTGACAGTGATGGAGTGAGTGTGACAGTGGGTCAGTGAGATGGTGATGGATTGAGTGTGAGGGTTCAGGGAGAAAATGATGAGTGAGTGTGATGAGGCAGGGTACCGGTAATGTAGTGAGTGTGAGGGGGCAGGGTGACAATGATGGAGTAAGTGTGAGGGGGTCAGTGTGACGGTGATGGAGTGAGTGTGAGGGGTCAGGGTGATAGTGATGGAGTGAGTGTGAGGGGGCAGGGTGACAATGATGGATTAAGTGTGAGGGGGTCAGTGTGACGGTGATGGAGTGAGTGTGAGGGGTCAGGGTGATAGTGATGGAGTGAGTGTGAGGGGGCAGGGTGACAATGATGGATTAAGTGTGAGGGGGTCAGTGTGACGGTGATGAAGTGAGTGTGAGGGGGCAGAGTGACAATGATGGAGTGAGTGTGTGGGGATCAGTGTGACGGTGATGGAGTGAGTGTGAGGGACAGGGTGACAACGATGGAGTGAGTGTGAGGGGGTCATTGTGACAGTGATGGAGTGAGCGTCAGTGAGACGTAGATGGAGTGAGTGTGAGGGGGTCAGGGTGACAGCGATGATGTGAGTGTGGGGTGGGCAAGTTGTCAGTGATGGAGTGGTGTGAGGGGGTCAGTGTGACCGTGATGGAGTGTGTGTAAGGGGTCAATGTGACGGTGATGGAGTGAGTTTGAGGGGGTCAGAGTGATGCTGATGGATTGAATGTGAGATGGCAGTGTGTCAATGATGAGTGAGTGTAATGGGGCAGTGTGACGGTGATGAAGTGAGTGTGAGGGGGCACAGTGACAATGATGGAGTGAGTGTGCGGGTTCAGTGTGACAGTGAGGGAGTGAGTTAGAGGGGGTCAGGGTGACGGTGATGGAGTGCGTGTGAGGGTGTCTCAGTGACGATGAAGGAATGAGTGTGAGGGTGTCAATGTGATGGTGACGGAATGAGTGTGAGGGTGTCAATGTGACGGTGATGGAGTGAGTGTGAGGGGGTCAGGGTGACAGTGACGGAGTGAGTGTGAGGGGTTCAGTGTGACAAGTAATGGATTTAGTGTGAGGGGTTCGCGGTGCCGATGGAGTGAGTGTGAGGGGGGTCAGGATGATGGTGATGGAGCGAGTGTGAGGCGGTCAGTGTGATGGTGGTGGAGTGAGTGTGAGGGGCAGGGTGAAAATAATGAGTGAGTGTGAGGGGGTCAGTGTGACGGTGATGGAGTCAACATGAGGGGGTCAGTGTGATGGTGATGGGGTGAGTGTGAGGGGGTCAGTGTGATAGTGATCGAGTGAGTGTGCGGGTGCATTGTGAAAATGATGAGTGAGTGTGATGAGGCAGGGTACCGGTGATGTAGTGAGTGTGAGGGGTCAGGTTGACAATGATGGAGTAAGTGTGAGGGGTTCAGCGTGACGGTGATGAAGTGAGTGTGTGGGGGTCAGCGTGATAGTGATGGAGTGGGTGTGAGGGGGACAGCGTGACGGTGATGGATTGAGTGTGAGGTGTCAGTGTGACAGTGATGGAGTGAGTGTGAGGGGGGTCAGTGAGATGGGGATGGATTGAGTGTGAGGGTGCAGGGAGAAAATGATGAGTGAGTGTGATGAGGCAGGGTACCGGTAATGTAGTGAGTGTGAGGGGGCAGGGTGACAATGATGGAGTGAGTGTGAGGGGTTCAGTGTGATGGTGATGGAGTGAGTGTGAGGGGGTCAAGGTGACGGTGACGGCGTGAGTGTGAGGGGGTCAGCGTGACAGTGATGGATTGAGTGTGAGTGAGTCAGTGTGACGTTGATGTGGGTGGTCAGGTAAACAGTGATGGAGTGAGTGTGAGGGGGTCAGAGTGACAATGATGGAGTGAGTATGAGGGGTTCAGTGTGACAGTGATGGGGTAAGAGTGAGGGGCAGGGTGACAATGATTGAATGAGTATAAGGGGGTCATTGTGACCGTGATTGATTGGGCGTCAGTGAGACGTTGATGGAGTGAGTGTGAGGGGGTCAGGGTGATGCCGATGATGTGAGTGTGGTGGGGGCAAGTTGTCAGTGATGGATTGGTGTGAGGGGGTCAGTGTGACCGTGATGGAGTGAAGGTGAGGGGGCAGCGTTACAATGATGGAGAGAGTATGATGGGGTCAGGGTGACGGCAACGGAGTGAGTGTTTGGGAGTCAGGGTGACAGTGATGGAGTGAGTGTGAGGGGGTCAAGGTGACAGTGACGGAGTGAATGTGGGGGTCATGGTTAGGGTGATGGAGTGAGTGTGAGAAGGTCAAGGTGACGGAGATGGAGATGGTGAGAGGTAGTCAGGCTGGTGAAGATGGAGTGAGTGTGAGTGGTCAGGGTGAGGGTGACTGAGTGAATGCGTGGGGATCATTGTGTCAGTGATGGAGAGAGTATGATGGGGTCAGGGTGACAGTGAGGAGTGAGTGTGTGGGGGTCAGGGTGACAGTGATGGAGTGAGTGCGAGGGAGCTAAGGTTACGGTGATGGAGTGAGGGAGAGGGGTCAGGATGAGGGTGATGGAGTGAGTGTGAGCTGGTCAGGGTGACGGGGATGGAGTGATTGTGAGGCTGTCACGGTGGCGAAGATGGAGTGAATGAGAGGAGTAAGGGTGATGGAGAGAGTGTGAGGGATGGGGTGACAGTGACGAAGGGAGTGTGAGAGTATCAGCGTGACGGTGATGGTGGGAGTGTGAGGAGGTCAGAGTGATGGTGATGGAGTGAGTGTGAGGGAATCCGGGTGACGATGATGGAGTGAGTGTGAGTGTGTCAGTGTAACTGCGATGGAGTGAGTGAGAGGGGCTCAGCGCGACTGTGATGGAGTGTGTGTGAGGGGGTCTGGGTGGCAGTGGCATAGTGAGTGCAAGGAGGTCAGGGCGACAGTGATGGAGTGAGTGTGAGGGGGTCAGGGTGCCGGTGATGGAGTGAGTGTGAGGGGTTTAGTGTGACAGAGATGGAGTGAGTCAGAGGGCGTCTGGATGTCGGTGGGGGAGTGAGTGTGAGGGTGTCACAGTGATGGTGATGGAGTGAGTTTGAGGGGCAGGGTAACAATGAGGGAGTGAGTGTGATGGGGTCAGAGCGACTGTGATGGCGTTAGTGTGAGGGGGTGAGGGTGACGCTGATGGAGTGAGTGTGAGGCAGTCAGGGTGAGGGTGATGGAGTGAGTGGAGGGGGTCAGGGTGACACTGATGGAGTGAGTGTGAGTGGGTCAGTGTGATCGTAATGGAGTCAGTGTGAGGTGTTTAGGGTGACGGTGACAGAGTGACTGTGAGGGATTCAGGGTGAGGGTGATGGAGTGAGTGTGAGGGGGTCAGGGTGACATTGATGGAGTGAGTGTGAGGGGTTTAGTGTGATGTTGACAAAGTGAGTGTGAGGGAGTCATGGTGAGGGTGATGGAGTGAGTGTGAGTGGGTCAGGGTGACATTGATGGTGTGAGTGTGAGGGGGTCAGTCTGATGGTAATGGAGTGAGGGAGCGGCGGTCAAGGTTACAGAGATGGAGTGAGTGTGAGGTGGTCAGGCTGGTGAAGATGGAGCGAGTGTGAGGGGTCAGTGTGACAATGACAGAGTGAGTGTGAGGGGATCAGGGTGAGAGTGATGGAGTGAGTGTGAGGGAGTCAGTGTGACGTTGTTAAAGTGAGTGTGAGGGTGTTGCAGTGACAGAGATGGAGTGAGTATGAAGTGGTCAGGGTGACGGAGATGGAGTGAGTGTTAGGAGTAAGGGTGTCGGTGATGCAGTGAGTGTGACGGGTTCAGGGTGATGGTGATGGAGAAAGTGTGATTGAGTCAGTGTGACAGTGATCGAGTGAGTGGTCAGAGTGACAATGATGTCGTGAGTGTGAGGGGATCAGATTGTCGGTCATGGAGTGATGTGAGGGCATCAGCGTGAGGGTGATGGAGTGAGTGTGAGGGATGGGGTGACGGTGACGAAGGGAGTGTGAGAGTATCAGCGTGACGGTGATGGTGTGAGTGTGAGGAGGTCAGAGTGACGGTGATGGTGTGAGTGTGAGGGATGGGGTGATGGCGACAAAGGGAGTGTGTGGTTATCCATGTGATGGTGATGGCGTGAGTGTGAGGGAATCTGGATGACGATGGTGGAGTGAGTGTGAGAGTGGCAGTGTGACTGCGATGGAGTGATTTTAAGGGGCTCAGCGCGATGGTGATGGAGCGTGTGTGAGGGCGTCTTGTTGGCAGTGGCATAGTGAGTGTAAGGAGGTCAACGCAACAGTGATGGAGTGAGTGTGAGGGGGTCAGGGTGCCGGTGATGGAGTGAGTGTGATGGGTTTTGTGTGACAGTGATGGAAAGAGTCAGAGGGCGTCTGGATGACGGTGGGGGAGTGAGTGTGAAGTTGTCACAGTGATGGTGATGGAGTGAGTGTGAGTGGCAGGGTGACAATGAGGGAGTGAGTGTGATGGGGTCAGGGCGACTGTGATGGTGTTAGTGTGAGGGGGTCAGGGTGCCGGTGATGGAGTGAGTGTGAGGGTGTCACAGTGATGGTAATGGAGTGAGTGTGAGCGGCAGGGTGACAATGAGGGAGTGAGTGTGATGGGGTCAGGGCGACTGTGATGGTGTTAGTGTGAGGGGGTTTGTGTGACAGTGACGGAGTGAGTGTGAGGGAGTCTGGGTGAGGGTGATGGAGTGAGTTTGAGGGGGTCAGTGTGATGGTAAAGGAGTGAGTGTGAGGGGGTTAAGGTGACACTAATGGAGTGTGTGTGAGGGGGTCGGGATGATGGTGACGGAGTGAATGTGAGGGGTCAGCGTTTGGATGATGGAGTGAGTGTGTGGAGGTCAGGGTGATGGTGATGGAGTAAGTGTGAGGCTGTCAGTGCAGTGAAGATGGAGTGAGTGTGAGGGGTGAGCGCGAGGGTAACTAAGTGAGTGTGAGGTGGTCATTGTGTTGGTGATTGAGTGAGTGTGAGGGAGTCAGTGTGCTGGTGATCGAATGAGTGTGAGGGGATGAAGGTGATGGTAATGCAGTGTGTGTAAGGGGGTCGGGGTGATGGTGACAGAGTGAATGCGAGGGGTCAGCGTGAGGGTGATGATTTGAGTGTGTGGAGGTCAGGGTGATGGTGATGGAGTAAGCATGAGGGGTCAGGATGAGGGTGACAAAGTGAGTGTGAGGAGGTCAGGTTGACAGAGATGGAGTGAGTGTGAGGCAGTCAGGGTGATGAAGATGGAGTGAGCATGAGGGGTCAGGGTGAGGGTGAATATGTGAGTGTGAGGTGGTCATTGTTTCGGTGATGGAGTGAGTGTGAGGGAGTCAGTGTGACGGTGATGAAGTGAATATGAGAGGGAAGGGTGACAATGATGGAGTGAGTGTGAGGGGGCCAGTGTGATGGTGATGGAGTGAGTGTGAGGGGGTCACAGTGACGGTGATGGAGTGAGTGTGAGGGGAGCGGGTGACAATGATGGAGTGAGTGTGAGGAGGTCAGGGCGACAGTGATGGAGTGAGTGTGAGGGAGTCAGGGAACCGGTGATGGAGCGAGTGTGAGGGGTTTAGTGTGACAGTGATGGAAAGTGTCAGAGGGCGTCAGGATGTCGGTGGTAGAGTGAGTGTGAGAGTGTCACAGTGATGGTGATGGAGTGAGTTTGAGGGGCAGGTTGACAATGAGGGAGTGAGTGTGATGGGGTCAGGGCGACTGTGATGGTGTTAATGTGAGGGGTTTAGGGTGGCAGTGACCGAGTGAGCGTAAGGGATTCAGGATGAGGGTGATGGAGTGAGTGTGAGCGGGTCAGTGTGATGGTGATGGAGTGAGTGTGAGGGGATCAAGGTGACGGAGATGGAGTGAGTATGAGGGGTCAGGGTGAGGGTGACTGAGTGAATGTACGGGGATTATTCTGTCAGTGATGGAGTGAGTGTGAGGGGGTCAGGGTGACAATGATGGAGTGAGTCTGACAGGGAAGTGTGACAGTGATGGAGTGAGTGTGAGGGGGTCGCGGTGACAGTGATGGAGTGAGTGTGAGGGGGTCAGTGTGATGGTGATGGAGTGAGTGTGGGGGTAAAGGTGACGGTGATGGAGTGAGAGAGAGGAGTCAGGATGAGGGTGATGGATTGCGTGTGAGGTGGTCAGGGTGGCGAAGATGGAGTGAATGTGAGGAGTAAGGGTGATGGTGATGCAGTGAGTGTGAGTGGTTCAGGGTGATGGTGATGGAGAAAGTGTGATTGTGTCAGTGGGACAGTGATGGAGTGAGCGTGAGTGGTCAGCGTGACGACGATGTCGTGAGTGTGAGGGGTTCAGGGTGTCGGTGACAAAGGGAGTGTTAGAGTATCAGCGTGATGGTGATGGTGTGAGTGTGAGGAGGTCAGAGTGATCGTGATGGAGTGAGTGTGCACGGGTCAGGATGACAGTGCGAGAGTGAGTGTAAGTATGTCAGGATGAGGATGATGGCGTGAGTGTGAATGGTTCAGTGTGATGGTGAGGAGTGAGTGTGAGCGGATTAGGGTGACGGTGATGGAGTGAGTGTGAGTGGGTCAGTTTGACAGTGTTGGAGTGAGTGTGAGGGTGTCAGGTTGACTGAGATTGAGTGAATGTGAGGGGGATCAGTGTGACATTGATGGAGTGAGTGTGAGGTGTACAGTTGACAGTGACGGAGTGTGGATTAGGGCGTCAGGGTGACGATGATGTAGTAAGTGTGAGGGGGTCAGGATGGAGTGAGGGTGATGGCATCAGCGTGAGGTTGATGGAGTGAATGTGAGGGGGTCAAGGTGATGGTGATGGAGTGAGTGTGAGGTGGTCAGGGTGACGGTGATGGAGTGAGTGTGAGGGGTCAGGGTGACGGTGATGGAGTGAGTGTGAGAGGTCAGGGTGAAGTTGACTGAGTGAGTGTGAGGAGGTCCGGGTGACAGTGATAGAGTAAGTGTGAGGAAATCAGCATGACAGTGACGGAGTGAGTGTGAGTTGATCAGGGTGATGGTGATGGAGTGAGTGTGAAGGGGTCAGGATGACAACGATGGAGTGAGTGTAAGTGTGTCAGGATAAGGATGATGGAGTGAGTGTGAGTGGATCCGTGTGATGGTGAGGAGTGAGTGTGGGTGGATCAGGATGATCGTGAAGGAGTGAGTGTGTGAGGACGAGTGTTATGGTGATGTAGTGAGTGTGAGTGAATCAGGGTGACCGTGATGCTGAAAATATAAGCGGTTCAGAGTGAAGGTGATGTTGTGAGTGTGAGTGTGTCAGGGTGACGTTGATGGAGTGCTTGTGAGGGGGTCAGAGCGACCGTGATGGAGTGAGTGTGAGGGTGTTCAGGGTGACGGCGATGTAGTGAGTGTGAGGGGGTTATGGTGACAATGAAGGAGTGAGGATGAGGGCATCAGCGTGAGGGTGATGGAGGTAGTGTGAGGGAGTTCGGGTGAAGGTGAAGTAGTGAGTGGGAGTGGGTCAGTGTGAGAGTGATGGAGTGTGTGTGAGGAGGTTAGGGTGACGGTGATGGAGTGAAAGTGAGGCGGTCAGGGTGACGTTGATGGAGTGAGAGTGAGAGTGTCAGTGTGATGATGATGCAGTGAGTGAGGGACTCAGCGTAACGGTGAAGGTATGAGTGTGAGTTGATCAGGGTGATAGTGATGGAGTGAGTGTAAGTGTGTCAAAATGAGGATGATGGAGTGAGTGTGAGTAGTTCAGTGTGATGGTGAAGAGTGAGTGTGAGCGGATCAGGATGATGGTGATGGAGTGAGTGTGAGGGGTCAGGATGATGGTGTGGGTGTGAGTGTGAGTGTGTCAGTGTGACAGTAATGGACTAAATGTGAGGGTGTCAGTGTGACATTGATGGAGTGAGCGTGAGGGGTACGGTTGACCGTGACGGAGTGACTGTTAGGGGGTCAGGGTAGTGGTGATGTTGTGAGTGTGAGGGTGTTCAGGGTGACGGTGATGGAGTGAATGTGAGGGGGTGCGGGTGACCGTGACGGAGTGAGTGTGAGGAGGTCAGTGCGAGGGTGATGGAGTGTGTGTGTGTGAGGAGGTCAGGTTGACAGTGATGGACAAGTGTCTGAGGGTCAGGGAGACGGTGATGGAGCGAGTGTGAGGGTGTCAGGGTGATGGTGATCGAGTGAGTGTGAGGTTATCAGGGTGACGGTAAATGTGTGAGTGTGAGTTGGTCAGGGTGAAAGTGAAGGAATGAGTGTGAGGGTGTCAGGATGGGGGAATGAGTGTGAGGGGTGGCAGCGATAGTGAAGGAGTGAGTGTGAGGCGTTCACTGTGATGGTGATGGAGTGTGTGTGAGCCGTCAGGGTGCGGGTGATGGATTGACTGTGAGGATGACAGTGTAACGGTTATGGAGTGAGTGTGAGGAGTCAGGGTGACGGTGATGGAGTGAGTATGAGGAGGTCACGGTGACGGTGATGGAATGAGTTTGAGGGGTCAGGGTGAGGGCGACTGAGTGAGTGTGAGATTGTCAGTGTGTTGGAGATGGAGTAGGTGTGAGGCATTCAGTGTGATGGTGATGGAGTGAGTGTGGGGGTCAGGGTGATGGAGATGGCGTGAGTGTGAAGGGGTCAGGGTGACAGATATAGAGTGAGAGTGAGAGTGAGGATGTCAGGGTGATGGTGATGGAGTGAGTGTGAGAGTGTCAGTGTGAGAGTGAAGGAGTTAGTATAAGGGGGTCAGGGTGAGGGTGATGGAGTGGGTGTGAGGGGTTCAGGGTGACAGTGATTGAGTGAATGTGAGGGGGTCAGTGTGATGTTGATGGAGTGAGTGTGAGGGGTTCAGGGTGACAGTGATGGAGTGAGTTTGAGGGGGTATAGTTGACAGTGAAGGACTGAGGGTTAGGGGATAAGGGTGACGATGATGTAGTGAGTGTGAGGGGGTTCAGGGTGACGGAGATGTAGTGACTGTGAGGGGGACAGAGTGACGGCGTAGGAGTGAGTGTGAGGGTGTCAGGGTGACTGAGATTGAGTGAATGTGAGGGGGTCAGTGTGATGTTGATGGAGTCAGTGTGAGGGGTTCAGGGTGACAGTGATTGAGTGAATGTGAGGGGGTCAGTGTGATGTTGATGGAGTGAGTGTTAGGGAGTCAGGATAATGGTGATGTAGTGAGTGTGAGGAGATTCATGGTGACATCGATGGAGCGAGAGTTAGGGGGTCAGGGTGATGGTGATGGAGCGAGTGTGAGGGGTTACGCTGATGGTGACTGAGTGCGTGTGAGGGAGTCAGTGTGAAGGTGTTGGAGTGAGTGTGAGTTGGTCAGGGTGATGGTAATGGAGTGAGTGTGAGGAGGTCAGGGTGATGGTGATGTAGTGAGTGTAAGTGTGTCAGGATGAGGATGATGGAGTGTGTGTGAGTGGTTCAGTGTGATGGTGAGGAGTGATGTGAGCGGATCAGGGTGATCATGAGGGAGTGAGTGTGCGAGTTTGAGTGTCACGGTGATGGAGTGAGCGTGAGGGTGATGGAGTGAGTGAGAGGGGGTTCGGATGAAGGTGACGGAGTGAGTGTGTGGAGGTCAGTGTGAGTGTGATGGAGTGTGTGTGAGGAGGTCAGGGTGATGGAGATAGAGTGAGTGTGAGGCGTCAGGGTGAGGATGGCTGAGTGAATGTAAGGGGGATCAGTATGACAGTGATACAGTGAGTGTGAGGCGCTCAGGATGACTGTGATGGAGTCAGTGTGAGGGGGTCAGGGTGACGGCGATTGATTGAGTGTGAGGGGGTGAGGGTGACGGTGACGGAATGAGTGCGAGGTGCTCAGGATGACTGTGATGGAGTCAGTGTGAGGGGGTGAGGGTGACAGTGATGGGGTGAGTGTGAGGGGGTCAGGGTGACAGTGATGGACTGGGTTCAGTGGGTCAGGGTGACGGTGATGGAGCAAGTGTCAGGCGGTCAGGGTGACGGTAATGGAGTGAGTGTGAGGGAGTCAATGTGACAGTGATGGAGTGAGTGTGAGGTTATTAGGGTGATGGTAAAGGAGTGAGAGTGAGGTTGTCAGGATGAAAGAGTAGGAGTGAGTGTGAAGGTGACAGGTTATTGGTGATGGAGTGCGTGTGAGGGGGTCAGTGTGACGGTGATGGAGTGAGTGTGAGCGGTCAGGGTGACGGTGATAGAGTGAGTGTGAGGAGGTCAGGGTGACAGATATAGAGTGAGTGTGAGCGGTCAGGGTGACGGTGATGGCGTGAGTGTGAGAGTGTCAGTGTGAGTGTGATAGAGTTAGTCTAAGAGGGTCAGGGTGAGGGTGATGGAGTGAGTGTGAGTGAGAGTGGTGACAATGTCGAAGGGAGTGTGACAGAATCAATGTGATGGTTATGGAGTGAGTGTGAGGAGGTCAGGGTGACAGAGATTGATTGACTGTGAGGGTGTCAGGATGACGGTGATGGCGTGAGTGTGAGAGTGTCAGTGTGAGTGTGATAGCCTTAGTCTAAGAGGGTCAGGGTGAGGGTGATGGAGTGGGTGTGAGGGGGAGTGGTGACAATGTTGAAGGGAGTGTGACAGGATCAATGTGATGGTTATGGAGTGAGTGTGAGGGGGTCAGGGTGACAGCGACGGAGTGAGTGTGAGGGGATCAGGGTGACAGTGGTGGAGTGGGTGTGAGATAGTCTGGGCGATGGCAATGGAGTGAGTGTGAGGGTGTCAGGGTGACGGTGAAGGAGTGAGTGTGAGGGGGCAGGGTGACTGAGATTGAGTGAATGTGAGGGGGTCAGTGTGATGTTGATGGAGTGAGTGTGAGGGGGTACGGTTGACAGTGATGGAGTGAGGGAAAGGTGATCAGGGTGACGGTGATGTAGTGAGTATGATGGCATCAGCGTGAGTGTGATGGAGTGAGTGTGAAGGGGTCAGGGTGACAGTAATGGAGTGAGTGTAAGTGTGTCAGGATGAGGATGATCGAGTGAGTGTGAGTGGTTCAGTGTGATGGTGAGGAGTGATTGTGAGTGGATCAGGGTGACGGTGATGGAGTGAGTGTGAGGGGATCAGGTTGACGGTGATGGATTGAGTGTGAGGGGGTCAGGGTGATGGTGATGGAGTGAGGGTGAGGGCATCAGCGTGAGGTTGATGGAGTGAGTGTGAGGGGGTTCAGGTGACTGTGATGGAGTGTGTGTGAGGAGGTCAGGGTGACAGTGATGGAGCGAGTGTGAGGGTGTCAGGGTGATGGTGATGGTGTGAGTGTGAGGGGGTCAGGGTGACGTTGATGGAGTGAGAGTGAGAGGGTCAGTGTGATGGTGATGGAGTGAGTGTGAGGGTGTCAGGGTGACGGTGATAGAGCGAGTGTGAGGCGGTCAGGGTGACGATGGTGGAGTGAGTGTGAGGGGTCAGGGTGATGGTGATGGAGTGAGTGTGAGGGGTCAGCGTGACGGTGACTGAGTGAGTGTGAGGGGTCAGGGTGACGGTGATGGAGTGAGTCTGAGGGGCACAGCGTGACTGTGACGGAGTTAGTTAAGTTGATCAGAGCTATGGCGATCGAGTGAGAGTGAGTGGGACAGGGTGACCGGGTTGGAGGGAGTGTGAGGGATCGGGATGAGGGTGACTGAGTGATTATGAGATGGTCAGTGTGACGGTGATGGAGTGAGTGTGAAGCAGTCAGAGCGACGGTGATGGAGTGAGTGTGAGGGGATCAGGGTGACAGTGATGGGGTGAGTGTGAGGCGGTGAGGATGACTGTGATGGAGTGAGTGTGAGGGGGTCAGGGTGACGGTGATGGCGTGAGTGTGAGCGGTACAGTGTGACAGTGACAGAGGGAGTGTGAGCGGATCAGTATGGCTATGATGGATTGAGTGTGAGGGGGTCAGGGTGACAGTGATGGAGTGAGGGTGACGGCATCAGCGTGAGGGTGGTAGAGTGAATGTGAGGGAGTTCGGGTGACTGTGATGGAGTGTGTGTGAGGAGGTCAGGGTGACAGTGATGGAGTGAGTGTCAGGGCATCAGGGTGACGTTGATGGAGTGAGTGTGAATCGGTCAGTGTGACGGTGATAGGGTGAGGGTGAGGGGTCAGGGTGATGTTGACTGAGTGAGTGTGAGGAGGTCAGGGTCACTGTGATGGAGTGAGTTTGAGGGGGTCAGGGTGACCGTGATGGTGTGAGTGTGAAGGGGTCAGGGTAATGGTGATGGAATGAGTGTGAAGGAGACAGCGTGATGGTGACGGAGTGAGTATGATGTGATCAGGGTTTTGGTGATGAAGTGAGTGTGAGGGCATCAGGGTGATGGTAATGGAGTAACTGTGAGGGGGTCATAATGACAGTGATGGAGTGAGTGTGAGTGGATCAGGGTTATGGTGAAGGAGTGAGTTTGAGGGGGTCAGGCTGATGGTGATGGAGTGAATGTGAAGGAGTCTGGGTGACGGTGATGGAGTGTGTGTGAGGGTGTCAGGTGATGGAATGAGTGTGAGGGGGTCAAGGTGACGGAGATTGAGTGAATGTGAGGGGGTCAGTGTGACAGTGATGGAGTGAGTTTGAGGGGGTCAGTGTGACAGTGATGGAGTGAGTGTGAGGGGGTCAGGGTGAGGATGATAGAGTCAGTGTGAGGGGTTCAGGGTGACAATGACGGAGGGAATGTGAGAGGATGGGTATGGCTGTGATGGATTAAGTGTGAGAGAATCAGTGTGACAGAGAAGCAGTGAGTGTGAGGTGTTCAGTGTGACAGTGATGGAGTGAGTGTGAGGGGGACAGTGTGACGGTGAAGGGGTGAGTGTGAGTATCAGTGTGATTGTGATGGAGTGTTAGTGAGAGGGTGTGGGTGACGGTGATAAAGCGAGTGTGAGGGTGTCAGGTTGACTGTGATGGAGTGAGTGTGAGGAAGTCAGTGTGACAGTGAGGGAGTGAGTGTGACATAATCACGGCTTTGGTGATGGAGTGAGTGAGAGTGGGTCAGGATCATGGTGATGGTTTGACTGTGAGGGGGTCAGGGTGACAGTGATGGAGTGAGTGCGAGTGGATCAAGGTTATGTTGATGGAGTGAGTTTGAGGGGGTCAGAGTGATGGTGATGGAATGGGTGTGAAGGGGTCAGGGTGACGGTGATAGAGTGAGTGAGAGGGAGTCAGCGTGATAGTGACAGAGTGAGTGGGAGGCGCTCAGGATGACTGTGATGGAGTGAGTATGAGGGTGTCAGGGTGACTGAAAGGGAGTGAGTGAGAGGGGGTCAGGGTGACGGTGATGGAATGAGTGTGAGGGGGTCAGGGTGACGGTGAAGGAGGAGTGTGGGGAAGTCAGTTTGACAGTGATGGTGTGAGTGTGAGGGGGTCATGTTGACGGTGATAGAGTGAGTGTGAGTGAGCCAGCGTCACAGTGATGGAGTGAATGTGAGGTTGTCCGGGTGACGATGATAGAGTGAGTGTGAGGGAGTCAACGTGTCAGTGATGGAGTGAGTGTGACGGGGTCAGGGTGACGGTGATGGATTGGGTGTGAGGCGGTCAGGGTGATGGTGAGAAGTGAACTTGAGGGGTCATGCTGTCTGTGATAGTGTGAGTATGAGGGTTTAAGTGTGAGGGTAATGCAGTGAGTGTGAGGGGGTCAGGGTGACTGTGATGGCATTAGTGTGAGGTGATCAGTGTGATGGCGATGGAATGAGTGTGAGGGGTTCAGTGTGACAGTCATGGAGTGAGTGTGAGGGGGTCAGGGTGACTGATGGAGTGAGTGTGAGTAACAGTGTGACGGTGATGGAGTGTGTGTGAGAGGGTGTGGGTGACTGTGATGAAGTGAGTGTGAGGGAGTCAGTGTGACTGTGATAGAGGGAGTTTGAGGGTGTCAGGTTGACAGTGATGGAGTGAGTGTGAGGGGGTCAGGGTGACAGTGATGGTGTGAGTGTCAGGGGACAGTGTGACGATGAAGGAGTGAGTGTGAGGCGGTCAGTGCGACGGTGATCGTGTGTGTGTGACGGTGATGAAGTGATTATGAAGGGTTAGGTTGACAGTGATGAAGTGAGTGTGAGGGAATCAGCATGACGGTGATGGAGTGAGTATTAGGGTGGCAGTGTGACAGTGATGGAGTGAGTGTGAGGGTGTCAGGTTGACAGTGATGGAGTGAGTGTAAGGGAATCCGTGTGACTGTGATGGAGTGAGTGTGAAACTGTCAGGTAGACAGTGATGGAGTGAGTGTGAGGGAGTCAGTGTGACTGTGATAGAGGGAGTTTGAGAGTGTCAGGCTGATGGTGATGGAATGAGTGTGAAGGGGTCTGGGTGACGGTGATGGAGTGTGTGTGAGGGTGTCAGGTGATGGAATGAGTGTGAGGGTGTCAAGGGGACGGAGATTGAGTGAATGTGAGGGGGTCAGTGTGACTATGATGGAGTGAGTTTGAGGGGGTCAGTGTGACAATGATGGAGTGAGTGTGAGAGGGTCAGGGTGAGGATGATAGAGTCAGTGTGAGGGGTTCATGGTGACAGTGACAGAGGGAGTGTGAGAGGATCGGTATTGCTGTGATGGATTGAGTGTGAGAGAATCCGTGTGACGGAGATGGAGTGAGTGTGAGGTGTTCAGTGTGACAGTTATGGAGTGAGTGTGAGGGGGACAGTGTGACGGTGATGGAGTGAGTGTGAGTATCAGTGTGACGGTGATGGAGTGTTAGTGAGAGGGTGTGGGTGACGGTGATGAAGCGAGTGTGAGGGTGTCAGGTTGACTGTGATGGAGTGAGTGCGAGGGAGTCAGTGTTACTTTGATGGAGTGAGTTTGAGGATGTCAGTTTGACATTGATGGAGTGAGTGTGAGGGAGTCAATGTGACAGTGAGGGAGTGAGTGTGAGATAATAAAGGCGTTTGTGATGGAGTGAGTGAGAATGGGTCAGGATGATGGTGATGGTGTGACTGTGAGGGGTCAGGGTGACAGTGATGGAGTGAGTGCGAGTGGATCAAGGTTATGTTGATGGAGTGAGTGTGAGGGGGTCAGGGTGAGGATGATAGAGTCAGTGTGAGGGGTTCAGGGTGACAGTGACAGAGGGAGTGTGAGAGGATCGGTATGGCTGTGATGGATTGAGTGTGAGAGAATCAGTGTAACGGAGATGGAGTGAGTGTGAGGTGTTCAGTGTGACAGTGATGGTGTGAGTGTGAGGGGGAGAGTGTGACGGTGAAGGGGTGAGTGTGAGTATCAGTGTGACGGTGATGGAGTGTTAGTGAGAGGGTGTGGGTGACGGTGATGAAGCGAGTGTGAGGGTGTCAGGTTGACTGTGATGGAGTGAGTGCGAGGGAGTCAGTGTTACTTTGATGGAGTGAGTTTGAGGATGTCAGGTTGACATTGATGGAGTGAGTGTGAGGGAGTCAGTGTGACAGTGAGGGAGTGAGTGTGAGATAATCACGGCTTTGGTGATGGAGTGAGTGCGATTTGATCAAAGTTACGTTGATGGATTGAGTTTGAGGTGGTCAGAGTGATGGTGATGGAGTGAGTGTGAAGGGGTCAGGGTGACGGTGAAGGAGGAGTGTGGGGAAGTCAGTTTGACAGTGATGGAGTGGGTGTGAGGGGGTCATGTTGACGGTGATGGAGTGAGTGTGAGTGAGCCAGCGTCACAGTGATGGAGTGAATGTGAGGTTGTCCGGGTGACGATGATAGAGTGAGTGTGAGGGAGTCAACGTGTCAGTGATGGAGTGAGTGTGAGGGGGTCAGTGTGACGGTGATGGATTGAGTGTGAGGCGGTCAGGGTGATGGTGAGAAGTGATCTTGAAGGGTCATGCTGTTTGTAATAGTGTGAGTATGAGGGTTTAAGTGTGAGGGCAATGCAGTGAGTGTGAGGGGTCAGGGTGACTGTGATGGCATTAGTGTGAGGAGATCAGTGTGATGGAGATGGAATGAGTGTGAGGGGTTCAGTGTGACAGTCATGGAGGGAGTGTCAGGGGACAGTGTGACTGAAGGAGTGAGTGTGAGTATCAGTGTGACGGTGATGGAGTGTGTGTGAGAGGGTGTGGGTGACAGTGATGAAGTGAGTGTGAGGGAGTCAGTGTGACTGTGTTAGAGGGAGTTTTTGGGTGTCAGATTGACAGTGATGGAGTGAGTGTGAGGGTGTCAGGTTGACAGTGATGGAGGGAGTGTAAGGGAATCCGTGTGACTGTGATGAAGTGAGTGTGAAACTGTCAGGTAGAAAGTGACGGAGTGAGTGTGAGGGAGTCAGTGTGACTGTGATAGAGGGAGTTTGAGAGTGTCAGGCTGATGGTGATGGAATGAGTGTGAAGGGGTCTGGGTGACGGTGATGGAGTGTGTGTGAGGGTGTCAGGTGATGGAATGTGTGTGAGGGTGTCAAGGTGACGGAGATTGGGTGAATGTGAGGGGGTCAGTGTGACAATGATGGAGTGAGTTTGAGGGGGTCAGTGTGACAATGATGGAGTGAGTGTGAGGGGGTCAGGGTGAGGATGATAGAGTCAGTGTGAGGGGTTCAGGGTGACAGTGACAGAGGGAGTGTGAGAGGATCGATATGGCTGTGATGGATCGAGTGTGAGAGAATCAGTGTGACGGAGATGGAATGAGTGTGAGGTGTTCAGTGTGACAGTTATGGAGTGAGTGTGAGGGGGACAGTGTGACGGTGATGGAGTGTTAGTGAGACGGTGTGGGTGACGGTGTGGAAGCGAGTGTGAGGGTGTCAGGTTGACTGTGATGGAGTGAGTGCGAGGGAGTCAGTGTGACTTTGATGGAGTGAGTTTGAGGATGTCAGGGTGACATTGATGGAGTGAGTGTGAGGGCGCCAGTGTGACATTGATGGAGTGAGTGTGAGGGAGTCAGTGTGGCAGTGAGGGAGTGAGTGTGAAATAATCACGGCTTTGGAGATGGAGTGAGTGAGAGTGGGTCAGGATTATGGTGATGGTGTGACTGTGAGGGGGTCAGGGAGACAGTGATGGAGTGAGTGCGAGTGGATCAAGGTTATGTTGATGGAGTGAGTTTGAGGGGGTCAGGGTGAGGATGATAGAGTCAGTGTGAGGCGTTCAGCGTGACAGTGACAGAGGGAGTGTGAGAGGATTGGTATGGCTGTGATGGATTGAGTGTGAGAGAATCAGTGTGACGGAGATGGAGTGAGTGTGAGGTGTTCAGTGTGACGATGAAGGAGTGAGTTTGAGTATCAGTGTGACGGTGATGGAGTGTTAGTGAGAGGGTGTGGGTGACGGTGATGAAGCGAGTGTGAGGGTGTCAGGTTGACTGTGATGGAGTGAGTGCGAGGGAGTCAGTGTTACTTTGATGGAGTGAGTGTGAGATAATCACGGCTTTGGTGATGGAGTGAGTGAGAGAGGGTCAGGATGATGGTGATGGTTTGACTGTGAGGGGGTCAGGATGACAGTGATGGAGTGAGTGCGAGTGGATCAAGGTTATGTTGATGGAGTGAGTTTGAGGAGGTCAGAGTGATGGTGATGGAGTAACTGTGAAGGGGTCAGGGTGACGGTGATGGAGTGAGTGTGAGTGAGCCAGCGTCACAGTGATGGAGTGAATGTGAGGTTGTCCGGGTGACGATGATAGAGTGAGTGTGAGGGAGTCAACGTGTCAGTGATGGAGTGAGTGTGAGAGGGTCAGGGTGACGGTGATGGATTGAGTGTGAGCTGGTCAGGGTGATGGTGAGAAGTGATCGTGAGAGGTCATGCTGTCTGTGATAGTGTGAGTGTGAGGGTTTAAGTGTGAGGGTAATGCAGTGAGTGTGAGGGGGTCAGTGTGACTGTGATGGCATTAGTGTGAGGAGATCAGTGTGATGGAGATGGAATGAGTGTGAGGGGTTCAGTGTGACAGTCATGGAGTGAGGGTGAGGGGGTCAGGGTGACTGATGGAGTGAGTGTCGGGGACAGTGTGACTGAAGGAGTGAGTGTGAGTATCAGTGTGACGGTGATGGAGTGTGTGTGAGAGGGCGTGGGTGACAGTGATGATGTGAGTGTGAGGGAGTCAGTGTGACTGTGATAGAGGGAGTTTGAGGGTGTCAGGTTGACAGTGATGGAGTGAGTGTGAGGGGGTCAGGGTGACAGTGATGGTTTGAGTGTCAGCGGACAGGGTGACGATGAAGGAGTGAGTGTGAGGGGGTCAGTGCGACGGTGATAGTGTGTGTGTGAGAGGGTGTGGGTGACGGTGATGAAGTGATTATGAGGGGTCAGGTTGACAGTGATGAAGTGAGTGTGAGGGAATCAGCGTGACGGTGATGGAGTGAGTTTGAAACTGTCAGGTAGACAGTGATGGAGTGAGTGTGAGGGAGTCAGTGTGACTGTGATAGAGGGAGTTTGAGAGTGTCAGGCCGATGGTGATGGAGTGAGTGTGAAGGCGTCTGGGTGACGGTGATGGAGTGTGTGTGAGGGTGTCAGGTGATGGAATGAGTGTGAGGGTGTCAAGGTGACGGAGATTGAGTGAATGTGAGGCGGTCAGTGTGACAATGATGGAGTGAGTTTAGGGGGTCAGTGTGACAATCATGGCGTGAGTGTGAGGGGGTCAGGTTGAGGATGATAGAGTCAGTGTGAGGGGTTCAGGGTGACAATGACAGAGGGAATGTGAGAGGATCGGTATGGCTGTGATGGATTTAGTGTGAGAGAATCAGTGTGACGGAGATGGAGTGAGTGTGAGGTGTTCAGTGTGACAGTTATGGAGTGAGTGTGAGGGGGACAGTGTGACGGTGATGGAGTGTTAGTGAGAGGGTGTGGGTGACGGTGATGAAGCGAGTGTGAGGGTGTCAGGTTGACTGTGATGGAGTGAGTGCGAGGGAGTCAGTGTGACTTTTGATGGAGTGAGTTTGAGGGCGTCAGGTTGACATTGATGGAGTGAGTGTGAGGGAGTCAGTGTGACAGTGAGGGAGTGAGTGTGAGATAAACACGGCTTTGGTGATGGAGTGAGTGAGAGTGGGTCAGGATGATGGTGAACGTGTGAGTGTGAGGGGGTCAGGGTGACAGTGATGGAGTGAGTGCGATTGGATCAAGGTTATGTTGATGGAGTGAATTTGAGGTGGTCAGAGTGATGGTGATGGAGTGAGTGTGAAGGGGTCAGGGTGACGGTGATAGAGTGAGTGAGAGGGAGTCAGCGTGATAGTGACAGAGCGAGTGTGAGGCGCTCAGGATGACTTTGATGGAGTGAGTATGATGGTGTCAGGGTGACCGAAATGGAGTGAGTGAGAGGGGGTCAGCGTTACGGTGATAGAGTGTTTGTGAGGGGGTCAAGATGACGATGATGGAGTGAGTGTGAGGGGTTCAGGGTGACTGTTATGGAGCTTGTCTGAGGGTGTCAGGGTGACGGTGATGTACTGAGTTTGAGGGTGGCAAGTTTACAGTGATGGAGTGAGTGTGAGGGAGTCAGAGTGACTGTGATAGAGAGAGTGTCAGTGGGTCCGTGTGACTGAAGGAGTGAGTGTGAGTATCAGTGTGACGGTGATGGAGTGTGTGTGAGAGGGTGTGGGTGACAGTGATGAAGTGAGTGTGAGGGAGTCAGTGTGACTGTGATAGAGGGAGTTTGAGGGTGTCAGGTTGACAGTGATGGAGTGAGTGTGAGGGGGTCAGGGTGACAGTGTTGGTTTGAGTGTTTTGGGACAGTGTGACGATGAAAGAGTGAGTGTGAGGGGGTCAGTGCGACGGTGATAGTGTGTGTGTGAGAGGGTGTGGGTGACGGTGATGAAGTGAGTATGAGGGGTCAGGTTGACAGTGATGAAGTGAGTGTGAGGGAATCAGCGTGACGGTGATGGAGTGAGTATGAGGTTGACAGGTTTACAGTGATGGAGTGAGTGTAAGGGAATCAGTGTGGCTGTGATGGAGTGAGTGTGAAAGTGTCAGGTAGACAGTGACGGAGTGAGTGTGAGGGAGTCAGTGTGTCTGTGATAGAGGGAGTTTGAGAGTGCCATGTTGATAGTGATGGAGTGAGTGTGAGGGGGTCAGGGTGACAGTGATGTTTTGAGTGTCAGGGGACAGTGTGACGGTGAAGGAATGAGTGTGAGGGGGTCAGTGTGACGGTGATAGAGTGTGTGTGAGAGGGTGTGGGTGACGGTGATGAAGTGAGTTTGAGGGTGTCAGGTTGACAGTGATGGAGTGAGTGTAAGAGAATCAGTGTGACTGTGATGGAATGAGTGTGAGGGCTTCAGGTTGACAGTGATGGAGTGGGTGAGAGGGAGTCAGCGTGACGGTGACGGGGTGAGTATGATTTGATCAGAGTTATGGTGATGAAGTGAATGTGAGGGCGTCAGGGTGATGGAGATGGAGTGAGTGTGAGGCACTCAGGATGACTGTGATGGAGTGAGTGTGAGGGTGTCAGGGTGACAGTGATGGAGTGAGTGTGAGTTGATCAAAGTTATAGTGATGGAGTGAGTGTCAGGGGGTCAGGGATATGGTGATGGGGTGACTGTGAGGGGTTCAAGATGACGGTGACGGAGTGAGTGTGAGGGGGGTCTGTTGACATTGACGGAGTGAGTGTTAGGGGGTCAGGATGACAGTGAAAGAGGGAGTGTGAGAGTATCAGTGTGGCTGTGATGGATTGTGTGTGAGGGGATCAGGGTGACAGTGATGCAGTAAGTGTGAGGGAGTCAGCGTGATGGTGACAGAGTGAGTGTGAGTTGATCAGAGTTATAGTGATAGAGTGAGTGTGAGGGGGTCAGCGTAATGGTGATGGTGTGACTGTGAGGGGGTCAGGTTGACAGTGTCAGAGTGAGTGTTAGGGGGCCAGGGTGACGGTGATGTAATGAGTGTGAGAGGTTCAGGGTGACGGTGATGGAGTGAGGTTGAGTGCATCGTCGTGAGGGTGATGGGGTGCATGTGAGGGGGTTCAGGTGACTGTGATGGAGTGAGTGTGAGGAGTTCATTGTGGCTGAGATGGAGTGAGTGTGGGGAAGTCAGTGTGAGAGTGAATGGAGTGAGTGTGAGGGGCACATGATGACGGTGATGGAGTGAATGTGAGGGAGCCAGCTTGACAGTGAATGGAGTGAGTGTGAGGAGTTCATGGTGGCGGTGATGGAGTGAGTGTGGGGAAGTTAGTGTGACAGTGAATGGAGTGAGTGTGAGGGGCTCATGATGACAGTGATGGAGTGAATGTGAGGTTGTCCGGGTGATGATGATAGAGTGACTGTGAGGGAGTCAGTGTGACAGTGATGGAGTGAGTGTGAGGCAGTCAGGATGACTGTGATGGAGTGAGTGTGAGGCGGTCAGGGTGACTGTGATGGAGTGAGTGTAAGTGTGTCAGGGTGATCGTGATGAAGTGAGTGTGAGGGGTCAGGGTGATAGTGATGGAGTGAGTGTGCAAGCAGTAAGGAGAGGGTGTAACTCAGTAAGGGACGAAACGTGACCTACTCTCAGATCTCGGGCAGGACAGGTGACTGAGGAGACAGTAGGGGAGCACTCTGGGACATGTTCAGGTTGAAAACTGGGGTAAGGCGAATTTGGACAGAATTAGACAGGAGCTTGTAGGAGTTGTTTGGAGGAGTTTGTTTGCAGGCGAAGGGACCTATTGCAAGTGGAGGACTTTAAAAGTGAATTGTCTACAGTTCAAGGTCTATATGTTCCTGTGAAGATAAAAGGCAAGTTTGCTAGGAAGAGGAAACCTTTGATGTCAGGAAATATTGAGGCTTTGACCAGCAAAACGGAGGCATGGCTCAGGTGCAGTCAGCTGGGATCGAGGGAATCCCTGTAGTTGTACAGGGGTACAGTAGTTTACTGAAGAAGGAAATAAGGAGGGCGAAAAGAGGTCACAAGATAGCATTGGCTGAGAAGATTAGGGTGAATCTGAAGAGGATCTTTAAATATATTAAAGTAAAAAGAATAATTAAATGAGAATATGACCCCATAAGGTCCAAAGTGGGCATACATGTTGCGAACCACAGAAGATTTGCGAGATTCTTAATGAATATTTCTCCTCTGCCTTTACCGTGGATAAATAGATGAAGACTTGGGAGGTTAACAAAGGTCGTCGTGTTATCTTGGGGTGAGTCAATATCACAGGAGAAGATGTGGTGGATGCATTAGAATGTATGAAGCTGAATAAATCTCCTGATCCTAAACAGATGCATCCAAGAACACTGCAAGAGGCTCTCGAAGAAACTACGGGGACCCTGGTTGATATTTTTGCATCATCGTTAGCCACAGGTTAGGTTATAGAATATTGAAGAGTAGCAAATGTTGTGCCATTATTCAAGAAGGGAAGCAAAGAAAAATTTGGGATCTATCGACCAGGAAACCTAACATCTGTGGTAGGTAGGTTTATTGAGAAGACTCTGAGAGATGAAATATACAAGCATTTGGAAAGATAGGGTTTGTTTCGAAATAGTCTTTTTTTCAGAATCACTACAGTATGGAAACAGGCCATTTGGCCCAACAGGACCACACCGACTTTCCAAACAGTATCCCACCCAGTCCCATTCCCCTACCCAATATTTACCCCTAACTAATGCACATAACACGATGGGTAACTTAGCATGGCAAATTCACCTGACGTATACATCTTTGGATTGTGGGAGGAAAATGGAGCACTCAGAGGAAACACACACAAACACAGTGAGAATGTGCAAACTCCATACAGAGCATCACCCGAAGCTGGAACCAAACCCGGATCCATGGCACTATGAGGCAGCAGTACTAGCCACTGAACCACCTTTTTTTCAACACAGTTCAATGACACAGGTACAAAATCTATTCTGCCCTTCACCCATGATGCACGTTCCAATATCACATACCATGGATAATTTATTCTCCACTGAAAATTTCATATTATTATTATTGATTAGTTTGTCATTATTAATTTTAATAATTATTATTAATAGTCGTTCTTAGACTGGAAAAATTGCATGGCTTTGTGAGTGGGAGATCACGCCTCTCAAATTTGTTTGAGTTCATTGATGAAGTGACCAGGGATGTTGATGAGGGTAGGGCGGTTGACGTAGTCTGTATGGTTTTTAGTAAGGCCTTTGACAAGGTTACCATTGAGAGGCTGGTCTGGAAGGTTAGAATCGCACGGAATCCAGAGGGAGCTGGCAAATTGGATACGTAATTGGCTTCATGGTAGGAAGCAGAGGGTAATAGTAGGAGGATGCTCTCGGACTGGAGGCCTGTGATATATGACGTGCCTCAGGGTTTGCTGCTGGGCCCATTGCCGTTTGATATCTATAACAATGATATTCTTGCGAACGTACAAGGCATGATTAGGAAACCTGAAATGACACTAAAATAGGTGGTATCGTGGACAGTGAGGAAGTAAATCAGAAATTGCAGCAGGACTTTGATCAAACTGGAGAAGTGGGCCGAGGAATATTTTAGCAAGGTTAGATCACGGTAGGAGTTTCATGGTGATTGGTAGGACCTTAAGGAGTGTAGTTGAGCAGAGGGACCATGGAGTTTAGGTCCACCGTTCTCTGACAGTGGGTTCATAGTGAGACATGGTAATCAAGAGGGCTTTTGCCACACTAGCAAGCACCGTCAGGACATGGAGGAAAGCAGTTGGGAAGTTATGTTGCAGTTATACAGGATGTTGGTGAGGTCAGAGAGGAAAGAATAAAAGGGAAACTGATGGAAACTGTTTTACACGGAGAGTGGTACACAAAGGGAATGAGATGCCAACCGAAGTGGTTGAAGCATTTGTATTAACGATATTTGGGCAAGTACATGGACAGGGAAGGACGAGAATGCTATGGGCCAAGTGCTGGAAAATGAGTTTAGTGTGGTTTGATATTTGGGTCAGCATGGACGTGTTTCGGCCAAAGGGCCTCGCTGCCTCTCTCCATGCTGTCGGACTTGGTGATTCTACATATAGTCAAACTCTCATTTGAGTCAAACTCTCATTTTTCCTTAGGTCATAAGTTCGAATCATATTTGGACAATGTTCTTTCAAGTTAACTTTGCAGATATTTTGCTTTTTCAGTTTGTTATCGACAATACGTGTGTGTGTGTGCGTGCGTGTGTGTGTCTGTCTGTCGTGTGTGTGTGCGTGCGTGCGTGTGTGTCTGTGTGTGTGTCTGTCTGTGTGTGTGTGTGTGTTTCTCAGTATTTTTCAAAGGGAAATATCACTGTACATATTTGCAATATCCTCTCGTTATTCCTCTTTCCATGATAGTTTGTTTTGGTATAGACATGTTGTTTTAGTAAATTAAAGAAATCTGCCTGACTTGTTCCTAACACTGACCCTAACACATTCTGAGAACTATACCATTGGCCATATCACCAACATAGTTATAATTATTTTTTGTGGGCAGTGGAGGAGTAGGGCTAGAAAAGGGAGAAGTGAGCCAAAACAACACAGGGAATTATCGACTCAATCAGCCATCGTCAGAGATGAGGAGTTCCTTGGAGGGGATTCTGAGGGATGGAATTTGCATTTATTTAGAAAGCCAAGGAATGATTAGGGGTAGTCAATATGGATTGTGAGATGGAAATCCTGTCTAATTAATGTGAATGAGTATTATGAAGAGGTGACAAAGAAGATTGAAGAAGACATTGTGGTGGACAATTTTTACACAAACGTCAGCAAGGCATTTAATAAGGTTCCCCATCGTAGACAGATTACTAAAATTAGGTTATATGTAATCGAGGAAAAGCTAACCAATTGGATACAAAATTGGATTCAAGGTAATGGATTGTTTTCCAGACTGAAGTCTTGTCGCCAGCGGTGTTCTGAAAGAATCAGTGCTGAGCTCACTGCTTTTCATCATGAACATAAACAACTTTGATGTGATTATCGGAGGCATGGTTAGTAAGTTTACAGATTACATCACCAAATTGGTTCAGTGGACAATGAAGAAGATTATCTCAGAATATAACGGGATCCTTGACCATCAATGAGCCAAGGACTGGCAGATGGAGTTTAATTTAGATATTTGTGAGGTTTTGCATTTTGGTAAGTTAAAGCAGGGTAGTGCCCTGAGGAATGTTGCTGAACAAAGAAAACTACGGGTGAAGATTCATAGATCCTTGTAAGTGGAGTTTAAGTAGGTAGAGTAGTGAGGAATGTGATTGGCATGCTTGCCTTAATCGGTCAGAACATTGAGAATAGGAGTTGGAGTAACGGATGGCCACCGCCATCCGACGCCTTTAAACGGTGGTGCTCGGACCCGACATAGTGCACCAGTTGGAGGACGCTCAGGTGTGCGGTGGGATCCCGTCCGCGCTCACCCCAGCCCGGACGGAATTTCACATTGGCCCCAAGGTCCCGTACTTCCCGCGGGAGCCTGTGCCCCACAACCTGAGCGGCCTCCAGAATTTTAATTTTGTTTCTTTCAGGGATGTCAAAATGTATAGCCTGTCTCGCCTGCTGCTGCACACCGTCCACCTCTACTCCTTCATCCACCGTCCGGACACGCCTTGGCGTGCCCATTTGCCACCAGACGGTGGAGACCCCCCAGTGGATGGCTCTCTACGCGGGAGTCCTCCCCCTTTCTCTCGGGGATCTGGGGTGGAGGGGGCTGCACGCAGCAGTCCGCTGCAACTGCAGGTTGCGGTGGTTCACGGACTCCCAGACCAACTGCTTGTTCTGTGGCGCTGTGGAGTCCGTGGACAATGTATATATTGGGTGTGGGCGTTTGCACTCCCTTTTTGATTTACTTAAAAACCTTCTCCTCTGCTTTTGGTTGCACATCAGTCCCACGCTCCTCATCTTCGGGCACACGGTACGGAGGAGGAAGAGCAGGTCTGAAGACCTCCTCGTGGGTCTGCTCCTGGGCCTGGCCAAACTGACCATCAACAGGTCCAGGCAGCGGGCCGTGGAGCGGGTCGTTCACCTGCCCGTCTTCCGGGGTTATGTTAGAGCCTGGGTGTCCTTGGAGAAGGAGCAAGGGGTGTCCACCAACAACCTGGAGTTGTTCAGGGAGAGGTGGGCGCCGCAGGCAGTGGAGTGCATTATTTCCCTGTCCAACTCTATTTTGATTTAATCCCTACCTTCTCCTTCGCTGTTTTGATCACACAACATTGCCCTTTGATGTGAAGGGCAGTGCTTGTCACTGGCCACCCGGGTGTTTTCCTATCTTCCTGGTGGTGGAAATTGAATAAAGATTCGTGCACTTTGTGTCTTTCACTGTGTCTCACATCGACACACACACACACACACTATGGATACTGGGGAAAAATAAGCACTACTGCAGTGAGGCGGTAGTGTCGGGGTTAAATTTAAAACAAATAAGTAGGAGTCTCTTTGATCACATAGCAAAAAAAAAATAAATAACCAGGAGTGCATTACAAAAAAAAATAAACAGGAGTCTCCCTCTCCTTCACTATTTTGATCACACAGCATTCCCCTTTGATGTGAAGGACCGTGCTTGTCACTGGTCACTCGGGTGTTTTCCCCCTTTTGTGGAAAAAAAATGAGTCACGGATAATGGGACACAGACAGGACGATGAGGCTGAGTCCACAATCTGATCAGCCACAATCTTAATGCCTAGTGGAGAAGGCTCAAATTCTCTAAAGGCTCAAATTCTCTAATGACACACTCCTGCTCCTCAGTCCCATGTTTCTGTATCCCATTCAACCCCCTCTAACCTGTTGGACAGGAGTAGTCAGAGTCCACTTATTGTTATAGCATGGTGCACAGAAATAGAGGAAACAATCCGGTCCCTCAAGACTGTCCCACTCGGTTTGGGAGATTTGGAAAATGTAATTGGAAGACCCAGGCTGGATATGGAAGAGGTTGCTCATTTCTCTTTACAGGTCTTCCCTCTCTGTATCTTGTGCTTCATTTGTTGATTATGTTGTAGAGCCAGATTCACTGTGAATACAGTCCCCAAATCTCACAAAATCCACGGGTCTCCCTGATTGCAACATTCCATAAAAGACCTTCCAGGAAAATAACACAGACTAACTTTCCAATAACAAAATGTGAGAACATCAGAAACGGGGGCAGGTCATTCACATCTCAAGTCTGCCTTGCCCTTCACTAAGATCAAGGCTGGCCGGCTCCAAGTCTCAAATCTTCTTAGTGTCCAAGTCTTCTTGAGCACCTCCATAGAACACAGAACAAAGAACAGTACTGATTTGGAAATGTTCGTGTTCGACTGGGGCGTACCAAGTTAGAAATCGCATAGCACCAGGTTCTAGTCCAACAGGTTTAATTGGAAGCACACTAGCTTTTGGAGCATCGCTCCTTCATCAGGTGATAAGGGAGG
The DNA here is from genome assembly GCF_047496795.1 of Chiloscyllium punctatum. NCBI lineage: Eukaryota > Metazoa > Chordata > Chondrichthyes > Orectolobiformes > Hemiscylliidae > Chiloscyllium > Chiloscyllium punctatum. The sequence continues at coordinate 21,312,665 of NC_092756.1, forward strand.
GCTTGATCGTAACACAGAATTTATAGCGAAAATTTACAGTGTGATGTTACTGAAATTATATATGGAAAAATTGATTGTCTGTTAAGCCTTTCATCTGTTAGAATACCATGATAGTTTCACTTCTTTCATGTGTAAATCACAAAACACTTTTTAAAAATTAAGTTCCATTCTCAGGTGGGCTGTGAGCAATGGTGATAGCTGGACAAAATGTTGAAGGTGTTGGCCCCCTGTGTTCTCTGACTATGCCATGATGCTTAGATGGATGCGAAGCTAAGAAGTGAGATAACTGAGTTTTACATGAATTCATGCAGATTTTGAGCCCAAAGTTCGATATGAATGCGTGCAGTTAGGATCTTCAGCCCTCGCCGTTGTGTTGTTTGTCCTACTCTCACCTACATGCTATCATTCACTTTGTTTCATGTGCCTATCCAAGAGTCTCTTAAGTTTCCCTCATGTATTTGATTCTACTACCACTGATGGGAGTGCATTCGACACACCCACCACTCTCTGTGTAAAGAATCTACCTCTGATATCTCCCCTAAATCTTCCTCCAATTACCTTAAAATGATGCCACCAAGTGATAGACATTTCTGCCAAGGGATAATGTCTCTGGCTATTCACTGTCTCTCTGCCTCTCATCATCTTGTACACCTCTATCAAGTCACCTGTCACCTATTTTTCCTCCAATGAGAAAAGCCCTCGCTCCCTCACGGTTTCTTCGTAAGACCTGCCCTCCAGTCCAGGCAGCATCCTGGTAAATCTCCTCTTTAGACTCTCGTAAGCTTCGTTATCATTCCTATAATGAGGAGACCAGAACTGAACATAATATTCGCTGTGCGGTCTGAGAAGGGCTCTATCAAGCTGCAGAATAACCTCGCGGCTCTTAACCTTATCCCCCTGCAACTGAAAGCCAACACACCATACGCCTTCTTAACAACCCGATCAACTTGGGTGGCAACTTTGAGAGGTCTGTTGACACGGACACCAGGATCCCTCTGTTTCTCCTCACTGCCAAGAATCCTGCCTTTAACCATGTATTCTGCATTCACATTCGAGCTTGCAAGGAGAATTACTTCAGTTTGATCTCCATGTGCCACTTCTCAGCCCAGCTCTGCAGCCTGTCGATGTCCCATTGCAACCTACAATAGCTCTCCACATTCTGTACCACTCCAACCACCTTTGTGTCATCGGCAAACGTACTAGCCCACTCTTCAACACTCATATCCAAGTCATTTTTGAAAATAACAGAGAGCAGAGGTCACTGAACTGATCCCAGCGGGACACCACTGGTCTCTTTCAGTGATTTATCTCCCCTAACTCTCTGTGTAAGAGAGTTCCTGACATACACTACCCTCAGTTTGAAGAAAACCTTCTCTGCTTCTGCACCATGACCAATTGATATGAACAATAGAGGTAACGCAGGGGCTCAGGTAAGAGAGACTGACCCTGAACCCAGGCAGTATTTGACTGAGGATGACATCAAGGAGTCTGAACAAAATCACACTTAATGAGAATTAATCATGACCTCTACACTGCTTGGAGTCATTCACGGCACAAGAGAAGATGATTATCATTGGTGGGCATCAATCATCTTAGCCGTGGGGCACATCTGCAGGAGATCCTCAGCGTAGCTTCCTTAGCTCAGGCATCTCCAGTTTGTTATCATAGAATCCCTACAGTGTGGAAGGAAGCTGTTCAGCCCATTGAGTCCAAACTGAGCAGATTAGTTTCCCTACAATATGGAAACAGGCACTTCGGCCCAACCAGTCCACACCGACCCTCCGAAGGATAACCCACACAGACACATTTCTGTCTGAATAATGCACCTAACATAATGGAAAATTTAGCATGGCCAATTCACCCCGCGTGCACATCTTCGGACTGTGGGAGGAAACCGGAGTACCCGGAGGAAACTCATGCAGACAAGTGGGGAATGTGCAAACTCCACACAGACAGTTGCCCAAGGCTCGAATCGAACCTGGTGCTCTGGTACTGTGAGGCAGCAGTGTTAGCTACTGAGCCACCGTGCCAGCAGAAGAGGGGGCATTCACTGAAGACTACAAGATTTTCAGGATAGGTTACCCCTCTTCAGCTCTTGAAACAGTCTTTGACCATGTGCAGCAAGACTTGGACAACATTCAATATCGTGCTGTTAAAGTCTGGGTAACATTTATGTAACAGCACAGTGCATTTCCACAGTAAAAGGACGAGTTCATTCAGCATCTCAATCTGGCTTGACAAGAATGTGTTGAAGCCATTCATCCCATCAAAACTACTGGACAAAAAGAGGGATCGACCATTCAGTCCCTCCTGCCTGTTGCACAGGAAGTCAGGGAGTCTGCTCTCTCCCACATGTAACGTACATGGGAACAGAAAGAACCATTTCACACCCGGAGTCACTTACAAAGGAACAGCAAGAGGTATTTCAGCTTGTCAAGCCACAGACACGGTGGGTGGCACTTTGGTACAGTGGTTAGCACTGCTGCCTCACAGCGCCAGAGACCCGGATTCAATTCCCACCTCAGGCGACTGACTGTGTAGCGTTTGCACGTTCTCCCCGTGTCTGCGTGGGTTTCCGGTTTCCTCCCACAGTCCAAAGATGTGCAGGTCAGGTGAATTGGCCCATAGTGTTAGGTGAGGTGTAAATGTAGGGATATCGGTGGGTTATGCTTCGGCGGTTCGGTGTGAACCTGTTGGGCCGCAGGGCCTATTTACACACTCTAATGCAATCTGTAACGAACAGGAAAATGTCAGAGATGCTCTAACATCACAAACAAATAGGGCAGGGACTGCACAGACAGGCTGCTCCAAATTGAACCACATGGCTTAATTGTTCATTGTACATATGTGTTACTTTAACATGTTTTTCTGGCAGTTGGAATGAAGCCAATGTTTTTAGCCATTCTCCAAGTTATCTTCCATCTCCAAGAAGGCAGACCCATGGTCTCCGTGGAGGTCAGAAACCGGTGGGGAATAGCTAACTGTTTCAGAATGAAGGTACTTTGCCTGCTGACAGGGTTGTTTACAAAGTGACATTCAATGCAGTGTCACACAGTAACTGTGCATTCAAGTGTTCAGAGTTCATTCAGAGCCTGTACCTCTCTGTCAATCGACGTGAGGGTTCAGCAGATGCATGTAAACTGTCGTGAATCAAACATTTAATGAAAAGTATGAAGTTTTCACCCTATTCAGTTTCTGCCCATACCCATCAAGCTTCAACTTCTTATTCTCTCACAGCACTACAGATTAAACATTGTTACTGCGGTCTCTCCTCATGGTAACATCACGCTAGTATTTAGTCTGGTCAAACGACTTTGCACTCTCTCAGTGACAAAGGGATCATTGTTTATAAAGCAGACCAAACCTTTACACAATGCACCAAATACTCTCTCAAAAAAAACATGATCAGTGGGAAAGATATTCTAACTTTTGTACTTCAATCATTTTGCATGAAGAGCCACATATCATTTACTTCCAGTCCTGTATGAATTCTGTCAGTGACTTATTACCAAGGACATCCCGGTCCTTTTCAACACAAGCACTTACCAACCTCTCTACCATTCAATAAATATAAATGGACATGATAATATGTGTTGTTCGCATCTAAATCATTTTTAAAACTTATGAACAGCTATTGTCCAAACACTGATCCTTCTGCCATCAATCCTTCAGTCCAGAGAAAAACAGTATTCTTCTCGTATCTCCATTACACAAATTTTAATCCATGTGGTATATAGTCCAACCCTACCTACCCATGGAATCTAACACTCCCCATTTACCTGTATTCAAACATGTCAAGCGTCTTCTAAAAATACAAATACTCCACTCCCATTGGTTCTCAATTGTCGATGTTACAATGGATAATCTCCACAAACAGGTTTATCAAAGATCATTTCCCTTTCCTGAATCTAGGCCGAATATACCAAATTATATCATTATTCTCCAAATGTCTAGTTGTCACGTTCCTTATAAAGGGTTCCAATTTTTTTTCTCACAGCTGACATCAAGCTATTTAATTTTCTGTTTTTCCTCTCCATCCTGTTTTAAATATTTAAGTTTACAATAGTTGTTTTCCAGTCTGCAAAATTCTTTCCAGAATCTAACTAGCTTTGAAGAATAATCAGCAATTATTTCATTAGCTCTGTTCTCATCTGAATCACACTGGGAGGTAGCTCATCAGATGCAGAAACTTATGAAACTTCAATTCAATTAGATTTCCAATAACCTACGCTTCATTAATTCTGATTTCCTGCAGTTTCCATTTTTACCAATCACTCTGTTCCCTAATATTTCTGGAAATTAGGTTCTGTACATTCCTCTGTGGAGATGGAACCAACGCATTCCTCTCAGCAGGCCGGTTGTGAAGACATTGGCGAACTGCACTACAGAGATGGTGGATATATTACCCACTGCTGCCTGCAAAGTTCCAGAATCAATCCAGTTTAATTCATCGTGAGTGTCAGCTCAGTCCTGTCCCTGGTGTGAGACGATAGGTTACACTGAAGGAGGGGGTACAGCTCAATGACCACCTCAATTTTGAGACAAGCTGATTTTACACTTTACACCAGAATGGGCGCAGCTGAGACAAATTTTCCTTGAAATCCCATAGAGTATAGTACAGTGCCCTGCTCCTCCCAATTTACACAGCTTCCCTTCTTTGTCGTCTCAGCGCCATTTGTTTACTATGGACCCAGCCACACTGTAAATGAAGTATTCATAGTGGGGTCCCCAGACCCTCGGGACTCCCTGAATGAACCCAGTAAATGACATCACAATCCTGAGAACACCATCCACAGAACCTCCACTGATTTCTAGATGACAGCAGCAAGTCAATTCCCCACACCCATAGTGCATCCATTCAATGTTGAAAATGCCTCAGTCTCCTCAATTTCTCTTCCTGGCCGAGAAAGCTGTTACATCTCCACACAGTCGCACAGTAACAGTTCCTCTCTCCGAAAAAGCAGTTGACAATGGAACATTACATTTCTCTATATCTCAGCGACTATAAGTATTGCTGATGGAGTTGATCACCACACTCAGAGACGAGAGATTGAGGGAACATAACTCACGTTAAGCAGGGACATCCCATAATAAATATGATATTCAGGAATATGCGAAAAGGGGAAATGTTAGAATAACTTCCCATTCTGTTTTCCTTCCAGTCCATCATCAGCAATCATTTTGCTTGCTTTTCTTTTCTCTCTCTCTCACTCCTTCTCCCTCTCTTTCTCTCTACCTTGCTGCACATCATCCACTCAACACAAACCTCCCGCTCACCCTTCTAACCATCCCTGATATAATAATATTATTTCTTAGTTGCATTCAGTTTTTATAGGCTCACTGAACTCGAAAAGTTATTTGTGATTTTTCCGACAGACTACCATACCTGCTGAGAATCCCCAACATTCTTTCAGAAGGTGGAGAATTTTATTTCAGATCGCCAGCATCCGCATTTCCTTGGTTATTTCACCTTTAATGATGTTGTTTCGCGGGATGCCAGCATTACTGGCAAGGGCAGAATTTGTTGTCCATCCTAACTGCCCTTGACCACGCGGCCATTTGTCAAGGCAATATGGAGGGAACCACATTGTTATGGGTCTGAGGTGACACTTAGTTCAGATAGGGCAAATATGTTAGGTTTCTTTACCAAAGGTTATCAATAAAATAAGAAAAGAAATCCTGATGGTTTATGGTTGCCAAGAGTGAAATTAGGTTTCATTCCAATTTTTGATATTGGAATTTAAATTTAGTCATCGAATGTGGTAGGATTTCAGACAATGCTTTTAGAGTCATAACTTGCGCCTCTGAATTACACAGTTGGTGACATTATTCCTCTGTTTAAGAGTCCCTGTTTTGAAGTAACTGTAGAGACAAGAACAAGTTTGTGGTCAAACTATTTGTTACTGGAAGAGAGGTAAGAAGTGAACTGGGGCCATAGAATCTGTCGTTAACGAAGGTGTAGGTGATGGGGAAGTCAGCAACAGAACTCAGGCAGAGCAGGAAATTGGGGATATTATGTCGGTGGGTGTCAGCAGGGTTGATCACAGAGAGAATATGGAGACATAAAACAGCTCACTGTAAAAAGGGATTCAAGGTTCCGAACAGTCTTGTTCCTTCTCAGATGATTATGAGTAAGCAGTTTGGAAATGCATGAGAAGGGAGTGGCGTTTGTGACTGAAAGTGTATGTATTTGTTAAATATAATAAACCAGAATAGCAATAACGTGCAGCATCATTTATAGATTCGACAGAGATAGACTTACCAGGAACACCAATAATAGCGAGGATGGGATAGTACCCAGCTTGATTAATCGGCAGTACGGCTCGTATCCGCAACTGTAACCTTGCCCAATCCTGAGAAAGCCAGTAAAGACCCGAGGATAAACTCCTATCCATTGTTGGAACATTCCAGCCTGATGTCTCAGATTATGATCCATTGTTGAAACATTCCAGTCTAATGTTCTCAGATTAAAATCCATTGTTGGACCACTCTAATGTTCTCAGGCTGTGATCTCTCTCCATGTCTCTGTAGCTGCTGATCCCAATCTTGTTGAGGTTGACACTGCGCCAAACACTACGGCATAACAAGTTGAAAGAAATCCCTAATTATGGAAAAGGGAAAGCCTCCAGTGACCCAGTTAGGTCCAGGAAGACTGATATTAATCACAGTCACTGAATAAACAGCTCCAGTTAACCCATTTCACGGCAACTCTGATATATCACTCTAATACTTGGTGTGGATGGGATTTTGATATCGATGATTATTGGACTAATGGCACATCTCCAGTTGTAAACATCGAGGTGAGGGAGAGACTTAATTCTTTCTCTTCACAAGCTCGATGATTCTGCTGTGTTTTGGCAGTGTAGGAATTGCTGGGCTCCCGAGGCCGTCTGTGTCTGATCACCAGGCCTGCTGCATCTTTTTGTTTTATTTATTTATGTTTAACTTTGACTTTTTTCTGTCCAGCATTGAACGGCTTAGGTGGGTTTAGGCATTTTTGAGATACACCGATAGAGCCATAGACGATGTAGATACAGTCCATTCTGTGTGTTCTTGCAGCCGAGGCCTGGTCCTGTGGAGTGATGTTCAACCTCTCACAGAACCAGGATTCTTAGTTTTACGCTTTGCCAGTTATTGCTGGAGTCTCAGTAGGGTTGTAAGGCAGGGAATCTCTCCAGGGTGCTACACACTGTTTCTGTGATGTCTCTAGAAACTGTCTTTTGATGATCTTTCCTCCTGGATTGGAGAACTGCATGTCAACCAATCTGTTTCCTGCATTTGTTTTTTGACATTTGTGTGCTTATCGGGAGATACCATATTGGAGCAGTTACTGTATAATACTTAAATATATTATTCTGCTAAGCTTTCCAACAGAATTAATTTATTGCAACTTCCTCTTCCTTTTGTTGTCTTTTATCTACAGTCGTCGAAGAAATTGTGTTTGGTTTAATGTCGAATTTTTTGACAAAGTAAATTCTATCTCAAACACAGCACCTCACATTTACCAGCGGAATGGGCCGAGCTGGAGGAGTGATTATCATGGCAGGAATTATATCGGATAACCAAGCCACCTCTCAGATCCAGCCCAGATGAGGTACCTCCTCAACATGAAGCACTGCGTAGACCAGGCTAGTGTACTGCTCAGCAATCCGTTCAGTATCGAACACTGTTTAGAGCTACAAGTTCTCTACTTATGTGTCCAACAGTGTACTGATATATAAATTTGAACTGCAGAACACACAAAGGCATTGTTCTCTGCACACGGACTGGATATCTGTGCAGCATGGGGAGCTGTGCAGTAAATAGCAGTGAATTTATCTTTTAATCCGGAGCAGTTACCTTCCCAGCATAAACAGCAGTGTACACCAATCAGTGCATTGCTGAGTAACACTGCGTTAGATCACTGCCCTGCGTGGGGAAACTTGCAGCTCATGCTGCAAGTGACAGGATGTGCAGCTCCCTCCATTTACAGCTCCATATCTCCATTGTGGCATGACACAGGAGTGCTGTGGGTGTGAAACTCACTGCCAGACAGAGATGGCCGGGGTATCAGTTTAAATACCAAAAAATGGGAGGAACTTGGTTGAAAGAGAGGGAGAGATTAAGAGAGAATTTCAGGGAAGGATCTGATGGTAGGTTTAAACATTGTGAAATGAGAACATTTCGATAGCATCTTGCAATAGAAGCCACTGTTTCTGGGAATGACGCGTGAGCAGGATATTGGTGTATGTTAAGGTGATTGAGAGTTTTGGATAAGCAATTGTCCTGCAGCATTGTGACAGGGAGGAGGATCAGCAGAATCTTCGACTCATTTGGCTGAATCGTACAAAATTTGTCTCAGTGCCATTTTCATTGAATGTGACAGAAGGAATATCTGAACGAGGCAGAGCTAGTTTCCTGGTGTTATCTTATCGAACTCCCCTCATTAGCTACACATTCCACCCTATGGTGTCCCTCTCATTCAACGCCAGCCCGATTTTCCCACCCATTTTGGCTGGAGGCGCTCACCATCGCCCGGATGCCCCTGGATATTCAGTTGTCCCTGGTACTACTGCAATTATTAAAAGGCCAATGGGCACACGGTTGCGCGTTCTCAGTTGGGAGCTGTCCTCCACAGTTTACACGAGCATGGCAGATAATGGGAATATACACCACAGCTTGTCGACAGGGGCACCGAGGTCCTGGTGATGGTCTAGTAGAGAGGGTGACTGTTCTCTTCCCAGGCATGGTCTGAGCACCCCACCCAGCTCAGTTCAGTATCTGCAGTATGAAGAAAGGTCCAGCAATACAGGAAAAGCATCAATAGTCTTCCCCGTTCTGTCAGGATAAGGGTCACCATATTCTCTCTACTCTCTCACACTCATTGTATATCTGTTTGCGCCTTCCTCACAATAGGGCTCCATAACTCTCACCACTGCAATGCAGCACCTTCTCTCTCTCTCTCTCTCTCACACACACACACACACAACTATGCAATACCCCCACATGGTTATAAAATGTTCTACTGAGTGCAGTTTCTAGAATTCTAGGAATGATGTCGTTTGTACAATGTTCCAGATAATTTTCAAAATAATTCAACTTCAGCAAAATGTTCATCCCCCAGTACGTAACGCATCAGAGGAAGCAGTAGAATTTTACTTTTTTTTAAATCACTCAGGATGAAAGTGCATCATGAGGCCATTAAGCCTCTCAAATATGCTCCACTGTTCAGACAAAAAGAGCACCTAAACACTTGAATACTCACTCTCTTCTTGAAGAAAGGCGCCACTTTCTCTCCAGTTTCTCTGGAACACTCCTTTAACCCGAGCATTATGGAGTATTTCACACAGTGCCACCAATCACTCTCTAACCACTTCTATTAAAACAAGTTATGAATTGCAGATGAGCTGTTTACCCTTGGTCTTTTCTGTTTGAGAAAAGCCTTGTTCGTTTTGTTAGAGGCAGTGCAAAAATTTCATCTGACTACAATTTTGTTTATAATATTGAAACTCTTCGTGCCTTCCCCTGCGAGGAACGGTGCAAAATATTGTTTTAAATTCTCTCCCTGAAACCAGTTCCCCAGTCACATCCTAAAGATGTCCCACATATTCTTTCCTGCCTTCCTTCCAAGGGTCACACACATATGAATGTTTTTTATTCGATATGGGAAAACTCTTGAGTTTAGTTTCTTTTCAGATTTCTTGCCGGTTTTGAATTTTTTTTTTCCTTTGTATTTTGTTTTATTCAATCTATTTCTTGTTCCAAAAGTAAACCTCCCAAATGTGGCCGACGGTAGAGCTTAACAATCTGAATTCTTTGGTTTGTGATTAATTATTATCCTTCACAGCCTTTGTGCATCATGGATGGTTCATCTTCAGATCTTCATATCATCTTCTTTTTAACCAGGGCCAAACATTAATGAGAGTTATTAATCAGCACCTGCTTATATGTTCCCACCGCCCAGCCCCCCCCCCTCCCCCCACTCACACGCACACACTCATCTGCTGACCTTCATCTGTGTCTATTTTCACACTCCGTATTTGACCAGATATATGACATAAATCTGCATTTGAAATGTGTGGCTCTTTTCAGTCATTCAGGGGGAACCTACGTATTGGGCTGAACACATGATCAGCTGAGGGTGACTCCATTCTCCCAGTTTCCATGGCTCAGTCATTTCTGTTCGATGATGTCACATTTCAGTGGGAAGTTTCCTACATGTCATCCTTTTGTCTCAAACGAGAAATCCCTTAAATCTGATGGACTGAGCTTTCAGCTGTGTCTGTCCCAGCTCCCTCACTTCTGCCCTCACTCCGTTCCTTCTTCCCCAGAACAATGATAGTTCTCCACTTGTCCTCACTTCCTACTGCATTAGATTCCACATTTACATAATCATCCTCCGCCACTTCCACCACCTCCAGCAGGGCAGGATCATCAAACACATCTTCCCCTCCCGTCCACTGTCAGAAATTCACAGGAACCATTCCTTCTGTGGCACCCTCCATTACCCCGAACACTTCCCCACACTCCCATGGCACGTTCCCAAGCAGAAGCTGCAACTCTTGTCCATTCATCTCTTCCCTCTTCACTGTCCAAGGTTTAAACACACTTTCCAGGTGAAGCAGCATTTCACTTATACACTTTCAATCCAATCTCCTGTCATTGCTGCTCACAATGCAGTCTCCTTTACATTACTGAGCTAAACAGAAACTGCTTTGAGGAACATCTGTAGGAATGACCCTGACATTCTGAAAGCTCCCCATTTCAATAACATACATTGCTCTCAAGATAATGAGACTTCTTTGAGGATGTAACGGCGGGATGGACCAGGGACAATTACCTATCTGAACTTTCAGAAGGCCTCTGATATGGTACCGCACAGGAGTCTGCAGAGTAAAATAAGGACCCATGGTGTCAGAGGCCAGGTTTTAGCATGGATAAAAGGTTGGATCTCTGACAGGTTGCAGAGTGAGGATACAATTGTCCCTCTCAGGATGGCAGCTGGTGACTAGCAGTGTTCCCAAGAGTCAGTGTTCGGACCACAATATGTCACTTTATAGGTTAATGATCTGAATGGTGGGACAGAAGGCATTCTGGCCACGTTTACAGATGATGCAAAGATAGCTGGAGGGGCATGTAATATTGAGGAGGCAGCGAGCCTGCAGAAAGATTTCGACAGTTTAGGAGAGTGGGGAAAGGAGTAGCAGATGGAATACAATGTGGGAGAATGTGAGGTCATGCACTTTGGTATGAAGAATACAGACATGGACGATTTACTAAATGGGAAAAAAGAAATCAGAAATCTGAGTAACTAAGTGACTTGGGATTCCAAGCGCAGGATTTGCCTTAGATAAACTTGCAGGTTGAGTCAGTAGTTAAGAAGGCAGATACAATGTTGTCATTCATCTCGAGAGGAGTAGGATATAATGGTGGGGATTCTGAGGCTTTCCTAGGCTCTGGTCAGACCACATTTCCAGTATTTTGTGCCTCATACCTCTGGAAGTATGTATTAGCCCTGGTGTGTGTCAAGAGATGGTTCACCAGAAATGAAAAGCTTAACACATGACGAACGTTGTAGAAATCTGGGTTTATTTTCGATGGAGATTAGAAGGATAAGGGGGGATCCAATTGAAACTTACAGAATACTGAATGACCTGGATACACACAACTTTGGGAGGACGTTTGCACTGGCAGGAGGACACAGGGCTTAGAGCAAAGGGAAACACATTTGAACGGAGATAAGACGAATGGATTTTAGCCAGACAGTGGTGAAATTGTGGAATTCCTTACCACAGAAGGAGATGGTGTGTGACAATAGATAATAGGTGCAGGAGTATGCCATTCTGCCCTTCGAGCCTGCACCACCATTCCATATGATCAAGGCTGATCATCCTTAATCAGTATCCTGTCCCTGCCTTATCTCCCTTACCCTTGATTCCACTCTCCTTAAGAGCTCTATCGATTTTTTTTCTTAAATGAATCCAGAGACTGGGCCTCCAATGCCCTCTGGGGCAGAGCATTCCACACAGCCACCACTCTCTGTGTGAAGAAGTTTCTCCTCATCTCTGTCCTAACAGGTCTATCCCGTATTTTTAAACTCTGTCCTCTGGTTCGGCATTCACCCATCAGCGGAAACATGTTTCATTCCTACAGTGTGTCCAACCCTTTAATAACCCTTTATGTGGTGGCAGTGTATTTGTTCACATTTTAGATTAAAAGTACCAGCAGCAAATGTAATTTGAGTTGAGAGCAGTCCTGCTGCTTTGTACCAGCAGGTTCATAGGGAAATAAAAGCTTTATCACAAAAGCTGTGCTTTTTATTATGGAGCGAATAGAATTCAAGAACTTAGGAAGTGAGATTGTTCAAACCCCGCCCACCACTCTCATAATTATGTATGACCTAGTGGTGGTGTCACTCATCCACCTAACCGCACATCTTTGGACTGTGGGAGGAACCTGGAGCAGCCAGAGGAAACACACGTGGGTACAGGGGAAATGTGCGAACTCCACATACAATTGCTCAAGAGAGGAACTGAACCCAGATACATAGGGCTGTGAGGTAGCAGTGCTAACCACTGAGCCACCATGACACCCAGAGGGAAGTTGAAAATCAATCTCCTTTCTTATCCTTCCTTCTTCCTTTTTCATAAACTTGGAAACTAATGTCAGACTGAAATTAATGTTTGCTTTCTTCTCTAGATTTTAAGTCTCCTTCCTCAAAAGTGCCTGAGTGTACATCAAAGCCAGTTGGCAGTTAATCAGCTCCACAGACTGTGCGCATGGCAGACCTCTTCTAAAATCCCACCAAGCAACTGGCAGCTGGTCTGATCAGCCTGTTTCTGCGACACAGGCAGGAAGGACATTTCAATCATGACCAAGATTCACAGATGTTTCCTCAAGTCATTTGGTGTGCTTCTAAATTCAAACATAATGTGCATTTATTTTTAAAATGTACCATAGCTGAGAGTTCAGCACAACACTGAAGAATGGTGATTCTCGAGACTTTTGTATTGTGTGAAAGTGAGAATAGCACCTGATTTGGGCTTGCTGTAGGATTCAGTAAGGGTGTTTTGTTATAATTTACTTGTGGGATGTGGGCATCGCTGGGTGGCCAGTATTAATTGCCTTTCCATAATTGTCCACAGGGCAGTTAAGTATCAGTCAACCACATTGCTGCGAGTCTGGAGTCACATGGAGAGCAGACCAGGTCAGGATGCAGTTTCCTTCCCTGAAGAACATTAGTGAACCAGAGTTTTTTTTTCTCACAATCGAGAATGAATTCATGGTTTTCATTAGACTCTTAATTCCAGATATTTCATTTTATTGAATTCGTGGTGGGATGATGACATGAGTTCTGTCACAGAAGGTTTTCTCTCTAGTTTTGCTGAATACTGTGTTGTCACCATCAGGGAGGCCAAAAGCCCAGAGTAAGTCAGCAAACATGTGTTAGATTGTCTGTTACCATCCAGTTATGTCAGTTTCCTTTGGAATCTCTTGAGTTCAACCAGTAAGAGCTTAATACTGATGCAAGTTTGATTCATTGGTCTGTAAAGTTGGTCATGTTGCATCTGCCACAGCTACCTAGAATACACCTCCTCCCACTCTGCCCCCTGTAAAACACGCCATCCCATATTCCCAATTCCTTCGTCTCCGCCGCATCTGCTCCCAGGAGGACCACTTCCAAAACTGTACCACCCAGATGGCCTCCTTCTTCAAAGACCGCAATTTCCCCCAGACGTGGTTAACGATGCCCTCCATCGCATCTACCCCACTTCCCGCTCCTCTGCCCTTGAGCCCCACTCCTCCAACCGCCACCAGGACAGAACCCCACTGGTCCTCACCTACCACTCCACCAACCTCCATGTACAACGTATCATCCGCCATCATTTCCGCCACATCCAAACGGACCCGACCACCAGGGATAGATTTACCTCACCTCCCCTATCAGTGTTCCGAAAAGACCACTCCCTCCGTGACTCCCTCGTCAGGTCCACACCGCCCACCAAAACAACCTCCACTCCCGGCACCTTCCCCTGCAACCGCAAGAAATGCAAAACGTGCGCCCACACCTCCCCCCTTACTTCCCTACAAGGCCCAAAGGGATACTTCCATATCCGCCACAAATTGACCTGCAACTCCACACACATCGTCTGTTGCATCCGCTGCACCCAATGTTGCCTCCTCTATATGGGGGAGACAGGCCGCCTAATGGCGGAATGTTTCAAAGAACACCTCTGGGACACCCGGACCAACCAATCTAACCACCCCATGGCTCAACACTTCAACTGCCCCTACCACTCCACCAAGGACATGCAGGTCCTTGGACTCCTCCATCGCCAGACCATAGCAACACGACGGTTGGAGGAAAAGCGCCTCAACTTCCACCTAGGAACCCTCCAACCAGAAGGGATGAACTCAGATTTTTCCAGTTTCCTCATTTCCCTCCCCCGACCTTGTCTCAGTCAAATCCCTCGAACTCAGCACCGCCTTCTTCTTCCTGACATCTTCTAGCTGACCTCTCCGCCCCCACCCCACTCCGGCCTATCACCCTCACCTTGACCTCCTTCCATCTATCGCATTTCCAACGCCTCCCCCACAGGTTCCTCCTCCCTACCTTTTATCTTAGCCTGCTGGACACACTTTCCTCAAAATGAAGAAGGGCTTATGATCGAAACATCGATTCTCCTGTTTCTTGGATGCTGCCTGACCTGCTGCACTTTTCCAGCAACATATTTTCTGCTCTGATCTCCAGCATCTGCAGTCCACACTTTCTCCTCTGTCTTAATTGTAAAAAGAATGGGACCAGCTTTTCGGAAAAAAACAATGAATGCAATGGAAGTATTCAACAAAGAAAAATCAACTCATACTATTTGTGACTCCCCAGCTGTATCCCTTTGCCATTCCAGCCTCCCATTTGCTGTCCTCAGCTGGTCCAAATCCTTTACAACTCAGCCGCATATTCCAGCCTCGAGTGAACCCAGTATTTACTGACCACAAATCTGTCTCTGTAAAGGTACATGTATCATGCCTCATCATCCGTAACTCTCACCAACAGCCTTGATAATTCCATCTTCTTTTGGTGAGGTGTTTCTCCTTATACTCCATAAATGTGAGCACTTCCAAAAGTCTGCTGCCTGTATTCTGAGAAGAGCTCGTATTGTGAAAACTATCGGTCTGGCCTTAATGACGTTTTCCTCCTCAACTTCTAACTTCTCCAATCTAATTGTCACATTTTTAAAAGTTTTTCATGATGAATCCATGCCTTAATTTATGACTTTTAGTCTAACATCATCCTCCAAACTCTTGTGGTTTTAAGTTCTCTCACTGGTGCACCCCTTCCAGAGTAAACCTAAATCCTGGCCATGTATAGTAGCCTCATTGCAGAATTCCTTTCCAAATCCCATTTCTCTCCTGTCCTTCAAATGCATATCGTTTGAAAGCTTTTAGTCTCTAGCTTCTTATTTTTGCTTTTTTTCCTCAATATGTTTCTGACCGTAATTGCACCATGCTTACCGATGCTGACTGCCAAGATAGTTCTGCTGTGTGATTGGCTGGTGCGTACGGTGATACTGCTGGGCTGATTCGTAGATGTGTATGGCGATACCGTGGCTGCCAAAAGGTCAGTGCGTTCCTTGCGCGAGGGTTTTGTCTGGGCATCGCAGGTTTGATTAAAGTTGTTGAACAGGATGTGAGAAGTGTGACCATGTGTTATGCAGATTTACATATATCCCTTATCCACTAATGTAGTGTCCAAATTCGGTTTGTTTGTAATGAGACCTGTTACCATTCACTGGGTGGATCTTCTACAGAAACTACGTCAGTCCAGAGTGATAATGAGATCAGTATCCGTGCACTGAGGACGAACTTAAAAAGGACTAGACCATTGTGGACAAGCTGAAGAAAGAACAGAAGAAATGTCGAAAGGAGCGATTAAAAGCTCAGGAGTCCAGCCTCATCACACAACTATAGGTGAGATTGAACACACCACGACGCTGCAAATTTCAGCTGGGGACGCATGGAACATGTGATCTTGAAGAGATTGCAGTTCAGAACATTTCACATGTTTCCATACGGCGTTCCGAAAACCAAATCAGCATCCATCTCCTTTGATTAAAAATTGTTGGAGTCTATGAAGTTTTGTTCTTGACATCTTAAGGAAAAGTAATCTAGCAAGTTTCCTTTTTCTGTTTTTTTTTTCTCTCTGCCATGAATAAGAGTCATATATTCTGTCTAACATTCATTCAAACCTAATTCCTCAAATTCCTCTACATAGCATCCTGTCTTCCTACTTTCAAGAGCTTCATGTTTCCAATTGGGTCTTGTATATTCTGATGTTATACTTCCTTCTTCCTGACCAATGTCTCATTATTCTTTAATAAAACAACTTTGGGGCCTCTTTCTTGTTAAATGCTGCATATATGAATTGCTGTGATGTTGAATGGTGTGTGCAAGGGTTTGAGAGGAAAATGTGGAATAAATAAACTTGTTTTTGATGACATTCAACCAACTGTGTTTTTTGTTATCCATGTTAATCTTTCTTAATTTTGTGGTTAACAAGAGTTTACAGATAGCTAAAATTAGATTTGTTCATTCAGAAAAGTATTTGCGGTTTGTCTTGTGCAGATGGAAAGCAGTGTCGTGCGTACTACTTTACATTCCAATGTTTGATGTCATCTTTTCACCATGTTGCTTTCAGTCGTGTGATAGGTTTATTAAGGCGGCCCAAGCTGAACTCAGTAAAGATCTTGATGTTGCCAACTCAAGTTAAAAAAAAAGATTAAAACTCTGTACTCTACTGCTACTGAGAAACCAAAGATTAAACCGCTCTCTCCCTCTGCAGAGATACCTTAAGTAATGGATGTTAATTGTATAACCTTGTGAAGGGATGGCTCTTGTATTTCTCTTTTACACCCTACTGGAACCTTTTTTTTCTAAATTAGTGGGTGATTAAATGATTCTTTACTTAGGACACTAGGACATTTACAGAGACCTGACAGCAGAGAAACGTGCCTTTTGGCCCAACAGGCAAGTACAGATATTTCGTTTGCATAGGAATAAACTCCAGCTTTGTCTCATCCCATCAGTGTATCTTTCTGTATGTTTCTCCGTGAGGTACTTACCAATTTCCCCTTGAACTTATTCATGACATTCAACTTAATCATTCCTTGTACTAGATGTCATGTGGTTCCATGTTATCACCTTTGTCAGGGAGAATGTTTTGTTTTGAATTTCTGATTTGATTCATTAATGTTAACTTCCTGTTCAGGTCAGCCTCACAAGTGAAAACATTTCTCCCTGCATGTAGTTTAAGCACCTTCATTTTTAAATTTCTCAATGAAATCTGGTTTTAAAGTTCTCCATCCAGTTACTATCTTGTCCAGTTAATAGTAGGGCCCTTGTGTGTGTTGCTGAGAAAAGAAAGACATCTCGGGATGCAGGTATCTAGTTCCTTGAAAATGGAGTTTCAGGCAGAAATAGTGGTGAAGAAGTCATTTGGCATGCTTGCCTTCATTGGTCAGAACATTGACTGTAGGGGTTGAGGCAAGTAGACAAGTCCCCTGGGCTGATTGGGATTTATCCAAGGATTCTCTGGGAAGCTAGGGAGGTGATAGCAGAGCCTTTGGCTTTGATATTTGAGTCGTCATTATCTACAGGTTTAGTTCCAGCGGACTGGAGGATTGCAAATATTGTGCCCTTGATCAAGAAGGAGAGTAGAGATGACCCAGTTAATTATAGACCAATGGGACTTACTTCTGGTGCAGGAAATGTTTTGGAAAGGATTATAAGAGATAAGATTTATAATCATCTAGCAAACACCAATTTGATATCACATCGTCAACATGGTTTCATTAAGGGCAGGTAGTGTCTCACAAACTTCACTGATTTTTTGAGAATGTGACCAAGCATGTTTATGAGGGTAGGGCAGTTGACGTGGTATACATGGACTTCAGTAAAGCCTTTGATAAGGTTCCACATGGTAGGCTGTTGGAGAAAATGCAGAGACATGGAATTGAGTGTGATTTAGGAGGTTGGATTAGATACTGGCTTTCTGAAGGAAGGCAGCGAGTGGTAGTTGATGGAAAATATCCAGCCTGGAGTCCGGTTACTAGTGGTGTGCCACAAGGATCTGTTTTGCAACTACTGCAGTTTGTCATTTTTGTAAATGACTTAGACGCAGACATAGGTGAATGGATTATTAATTTGCAGACAACTCTAAAGTCGGTGGTGTATTGGACAATGTGGAAGAATGTTCCAGGTTGCAGGGGGACTTGGATAAACTGCAGAATTGGGCTGAGAGGTGGCAAATGGAGTTCAATGCAGCTAAATGTGAGGTGATGCACTTTGGGAAGAATAACAGGAAGGCAGAGTACTGGGTCAATGAAAAGATTCTTGGTAGTGTGGATGTGCAGAGGGATGTTGAAGTCCATGTACATAGATCCCTGAGAGTTGGCACCCAGTTGGATAGTACTGTTAAGATGGCATATGATGTGTACAGTTTCATTCGTAGAGGGATTGAGTTCTGGAAAGCAATATCATGCTGCAACTATGCTGGTGCAGCCATACTTGTAATATTGTGTGCAGTTCTGATGCCCATATTTCGGGAAGGATGTGGAAGCATTGGAAAAGGTGCAAAGGAAATTTACAAGGGTGTTGCCTGATCTAGAGGGAAGGTCGTCTGATGAAAGGTTGAGAAATTTGAACCTGTTCTCATTAGCAAGAAGACTACGAGGGTATTTGATGGAGATATACAAGATGATCTGAGGTTTAGATAGGGTAGACAGTGAAAGTCTTTTTTTCTGAGGATGATGACATCAGTGTGTACAAGGGGTCATAACTACAAATTTAGGGGTGATAGACTTAAGACAAATGTCATAGGCAGGTTCTTTCGTCAGAGAGTGGCTAGGGCGTGGCATGCACCAATGTAGTTAACTCAGCCACATTAAGTAGATTTAAACAATCCTTTAGTTAAGCACATGGGTGATTTTGGGATAGTGTAGGGGGATGAGCTGAAAATAGTTCACAGGTCGGCGCAATATCAAGGACCGAACGGCCTGTTCTGCGCTGTATTGTTCTGTGACTATAGTGCGACAAGAGATTTCTACTGTCTTAACTAGAGTGACAGATTTTGTATTGTGGGCATACAAAATATCACTGATCTCTACCAAACATGCGCGAGGAGAAAGTGAGGACTGCAGATGCTAGAGATCAGAGTTTAAAAAGGTGTTGCTGGAAAAGCGCAGCAGGTCAGGCAGCATCAAAAGAGCAGGAGAATTGACGTTCAGGCATAAGGTCTTCTTCAGGAATCCTGAAGAAGAGCTTATACCCGAAACGTTGATTCTCCTGCACCTTTGATGCTGCCTGATCTGCTGCGCTTTTCCAGCAACACATTTTTAATCAAACATGTACGAGGTAGAGCCAGGGCAATAATACTATGCTGCAACAGGAGGGGAACAGCAAACTCCATACAAAACCTTCTCACATATTTCACCTCCAAAATCGAGCGCCTTCCAGAAAAGCACCTCTATATCCCACCACAACACTTTGCCCCACAATTGTGGTAACTGGTTATGCACGAGGGGTGCAACCTTCTGTTCAGGGGCCCTGAAACACTTGGTAAAGACTAAACTCATCTGACATTGAGAGCCGCACCACATTGCATGCATTTTCTATCGTTTTTACTCTGTTCCTAACTTCCCTTGTTTTTCCTAATGAGCCGGTTCAAAGTTGTATTTACACGCACTTGCACAAGCTTTGAATTGAACCCAGGCCTCTCAGTCCAAGATTCGGGGTATTTTCACCGCATCACAAGGCATTGACTCTAACTTTTCCTTGGCCCTTAGCCTGTGTGTCACGCCTGAATCAACTCTGCAATTAGGAGGAAGGAGCGGAACTGGAGGACCGAGCAGCGGTCTGTCCTCCACAGAGTGAGTGAGGAGCGAGGCCAACGCATTCTCGGGGAGTGAGCCCTTCAGGATTGGTCAGAAAGCAAACTGTTTTTGCAGGATTGATCATTCTCACTACATAGTGGAGCATAAATCAATATGAGATTTTAAGAAATAGTTGAGTTGTAAATCTGATAACGTACATGTTTCCAATGGATTTTCACACCTCGAGTAAGAAATTTCTTTTCAAACTCTCAGAACGATTGGTAAATTACATACCTGGCCTTTATGGTTGAGTTGGGCCGAACAGTCTGTTTGCACTTTGGAAAACAGAATACAACCATGGACTACTTTCTAAACGGTGAGAAAATTCATAAAGCCAAAGTACAAATGGATCTGGGAGTGCTCGTCGAGGATTCTCTCAAGGTAAACATGCGGGTTGAGTCCGTGATTAAGAAAGCGAATGCAATGTTGTCATTTATCTCAAGAGAGTTGGAATATAAAAGCAGCGATGTGCTCCTGAGACTTTATAAAGCTCTGGTTAGGCCCCATTTTGACTACTGTGTCCAGTTTTGGGCTCCACGCCTCAGGAAGGACATACTGGCGGTGGAGCGTGTCCAGCGGAGATTCACACAGATGATCCCTGGAATGGTAGATCTAACATAGGAGGAACAGCTGAGGATCCTGGGATTGTATTCATTGGAGCTTAGAATTTTAAGGGGAGATGTAATAGAAACTTAAAAGATAATACATGGCTTGGAAAGTGTGGACGCTAGGAACTTGTTTCTGTTAGGCGAGGAGACTAGGACCCGTGGGCACAGCCTAAGAATTAAAGGGTGTCAATTCAGAACAGAAATGCGGAGACGTTTCTTCAGCCAAAGAGAGGTGGGCCTGTGGAATTCATTGCCGTGGAGTGCAGTGGAGGCTGGGACACTAAATATCTTCAAGCAGAGATTGATAAATTCTTGACATCAAAAGGAATTAAGCGCTATGGGGAGAATGCTGGTAAGTGGAGTTGAAATGCCCATCAGCCATGATTAAATGGTGGAGTGGACTCGATGGGCCGAATGGCCTTACTTCCACTCCAATTTCGTATGGTCTTATGCTAGACATCTCTATGACTATAACTCGAGAGAGAAATTGTTAATGTCTAAGATTTCACCCATGATTCTGTGTAGATATGAATATTCTCTATAAACTCACCGATATCATCAGATGCATGCACTGTTTGGTTTCTATGGAGAGCATGCACAGTGTCACATTGATCAGGACAGTGAGAGTGTGAGAGAGAGAGACATGAAGCTGCTTTCTCCAGCAGCGGCTGCGATGGGCTTCAGAAAGCGGCGCCCAGAGCCAGTATGTGGGTGCCTCGCTAGTGGAAAGGAGCGGAGAGAATTCATAAATCCCGGAAAAAGCTTAAGAAGACCCTCTATGCCCGGGTAAGGAGCTGGCGGTCTCTGATCAGGGAAGTGGCCCAGGGTCACGGCCGCCATTTGTTTGAGGGAAGAGGGCGCGAGGGCCTCAGGGCCGCCATCTTGAGAATGTCAAGGTGCAGGAGGGCGGGGCTATCTGGGTCTGTAGAACAATCAAAGGAAAGGGAAGACCCATTGTTATTGAGAAATTCCACGAGCACAGCTTCACTGCGCGATCCACAGGAATATACTCTCTCAGTCCTGCTGTGATATTTCACCCAATCAGAACCAGCAGCTCTCCTCCTCTCTCAGCTCCCCTTCTGTCCTTCCTGCAGCATCTGTCCCCTGGAACATTGAGCTGCCTGTTCTGTCCGACCCTCAGCTGTGTTTCTGCAATACCTGTGATATCCCAGTCCCATCTTAGATTCCTTCATTACAGACTTGAATGCACCTGATGGATTTTTCATAACATCAGCATTTGTTTAATAATCGCTTACAGGTTTTTAATTACATCTTTTTTGAAGCATTTATTTCATAATCAATCATTTGCAATGGTGGGATTTGAACCTGTATCCAGAGAACATTCGCTGAGTTTCTGCATAAATTGCCACACGGCCATCACTTCGCCTGCTCACAGATTGCTCATCCCAGTGCAATATGAATCAAAGCCCCTTCTTCCTGCTCAATTATTTGATACTGACACCTTCCTGCACGCTGGTGATATCACCCAATATCTCTCCATGTGATATCCCTCATTGTGAGGGTCTAATTGCTGCCTCCGTCAGGGCCTCTCGCTCTTGCAGCTACTCCAGATCCTGAACCAACAGAATTCTCTACTCCAGAGAGACGAGGCTGCACAGGCCAGGGATGAGCTTGGGATTTTCCAGATCTCTGTGGGACACAGTGCCGTTCGACATGTGTAGACCTCACTGCATCAGTCTAATTTCCCATTCTGTCCATTGCTCTGTCTCCTGTACGTACTCAGGAAGTTCCTGACTCAGTAGACTTCCCAATTGCTGGGTGTCTCATCCATCACCTCATTGAAGATTATTGATCAGCCAGAAATACGAAGGGCAGGGAGATCTGGAGCCTTCAATAAATCCTGCAGTGAGGTAAGACCATTCACAGTGTACAGAGCGGAGAGCAATGAGAGGGTTTCAAACATTGGCTAACAAAACATGACACAGATACAGTGCTGGAGGGGGAGCACAGTACAGACACACACCAGACTCAATCACCATCCCTACTTGAAGTATTGTACTGGGACAGCATCGGGAGTGTCACAGTTATCAATCCAGGCCTGTGCTGTCTTAGTGAGCATCAGTACAACAGAGGGGAAAGCAAACCTCCCACGTGAGGGTGGGAATGCTGCCTGGAAACCTTCTGCTCTGTGTTCCCTCTCCAACACTTGTATCTATGTAAGTCTCGTGATCAGTGACTTTAATCATT
Organism: Chiloscyllium punctatum; assembly: GCF_047496795.1. Taxonomy (NCBI): domain Eukaryota; kingdom Metazoa; phylum Chordata; class Chondrichthyes; order Orectolobiformes; family Hemiscylliidae; genus Chiloscyllium; species Chiloscyllium punctatum. Next base: position 21,335,388 of record NC_092756.1, read on the forward strand.
CTAACGCCGATAACAGATTTTGTATCTGTAATCTCCTCCCCTCACACCAATCCCTTCACATATTTGAATTCTGCTCCAGTGCAGCCTACCATCCATATCTCTCTAACATGCTTCAGTCTTGACAACATGTCTGTCTTGATAGTATCTCCCTCAATAACTGGAGACGTAGTGTCTATTTCTGTGCTGCATGACTCTTTGGCTGAACTTGTCCATGCTGCCCAACTTTTCTAAATGTGATAAGTCACGTTTCCCTGCATTTGGTCCATGGCCCTTCAAACATCTCCTCTCCATATTCCTGCCCAAGTGCCTTTTCCATGTTGTCATTGTACATGTTTTTACCATTTCCTCTGACAGTCCATTCCATCTATGCACCATCCTCTGTGGAACATGTTGTTCCTCAGCTTGTTCTTTAAATTTTGCTCTCTCACCTCACACTTATACCCTTTGAACTCACCTACCCTTATCTGTTCACCTTACTTATGGCTCGTATGGTTTTACAAATCTGAATAAGGTCACCCCGTAGCCTCCTCTGCCCAGGAGAAATATTGATGACAATGTTACAAATATCTCCAATTCATGTACTCAATGCTATGACCTATGAAGTGCACCAAATGCTGCTTTCACCACACTGTCCACCTGTGATGCCACCTCCAAGGAACAATGTCACTGCACTCCTTGGTCTCTCTCCATTCGACCTCACTGGCCAGGGCCCGACCATTAACTGTTTTAGTCCTACCTGGTTTGTCTTAACAAACATCCGACACCTGAATTAAATTTCCTCTTTCACTCCTTGGCCTAGTGGCCCCATTGATTAAGACTCCCTTCAACAACTGTAATCCCTGCCCAACATCCCACTAGTCCTGGTATCCACAAACATACTAACAGGGACTCCTATATTTTCACTCATATCGTTTATGTAAATGATGCAAAACAGTGGTCCCAGCACCAGTCTTTATGCCACACCGCTGGTCAGAGGCTTCCAGTCGGAACAACAACCCTCTACCACCACCCTCTGCTTCCCAAGAGTTATGTACCTGAACCCCGAGGTGTCTCTGTTTTACAACACTACTGAAGGTCCTGCCATTTATTAAATAGGATCTACCCTTGTCTGTTGTACCAATTGCATTGCCTCACATTTATTCAGATTGAACTCCATCCAAGTTTTGTCAGCCGTTTCCCCCATATTCTCAAGATCCCATTTTGCATGCAGATGGATAGCTCTCCCTGATCCCTTGGGATCCAACCATAATAACCATTGTATCATGCTCAATCATTTTCATTTCCTTGCTGAATCGAGAAACGGCGTCTGTTGCTCTGCCTTCATCTCTCTCCTTGCTCACATAGAGTCATAGAGTCATACAGATGTACAGCATGGAAATTGACTCTTCGGTCCAACCCGTCCATGCCGACCAGGTATCCCAACCCAATCTAGTCCCGCCTGCCAGCACCCAGCCCATATCGCTCCAAACGATTCCGATTCATATAGCCATCCACATCGTCAACAAACGTAGTTAAGTTTATGAGACATGTTTTCCCATTCACAAATCCATGCTGACTGTGGGTGCGCAGTCCTTGTCTTTCCAAATGCATGGGTATCCTACCTCTCTGAATGATCTCCAATAAATTACCCACCCTGATGGCCGGCTCATCAGTCTGTTGTTCCCTGGTTTTCCCTTGCATTCCGTATCAAATAAAGACACAACATTATATTTTGAGTCATACAGCATGGAAACTGTTCAGCTTCAACTGAATAAAATCTAAGACTAATCCCGTCCCACTACCTATTTTTGGATCATATCCATTCAAACCTTTCCTATTCCTATTCTAATCCAAATGCCTTTTCAACATTGTAATTGTCCTGACATTCACCCCTTGTTCGCAAAATTAATTCCATATGCAAACCTTCCCTGTGCAACAATTTGCCCCTTATCTCTTTCTTTTTAATGTCTCTTCTCTAAACTTCAAAATGTACACCGTTTTGAAACTCCCCTGTCCACGGTAAAAGATAACTATATCCATCTCCCTCATTATTGTATTAACTTCTATCAGGTCGCCTCTCAACATTCAGGCTTCAATGAAAAATTCCAGTCTATCCAGCCCTTCTCTATTACTGAAACCTTCCACACCCAGCAGTACCCTAGTACATCTCATCTGAACACACTCCAGCTTAATAGTATCCTTCCTATAACTGGGCGACCAGAACTGGACACATTATTCCAGAAGAGGCCTCACAAATGGTCTGTACAATCTAAACGTGACTTCCCAACTCCTATACCCAAAGGGCTAAGCAATGAAATCAAGTGGTGCAGCACCTTCATAACCATCTTGTCTCTCCATTTGGCACACTTCGACGAATTATGTACCTGATCCCCGAGGTGTCTCTGTTTTAAACCACTACCGAAGGTGCTGCCATTTAGTAAATAGGATCTACCCTTGTTTGTTGTACCAATTGCATTAAATCACCTTTATTCAGATAGAACTCCATCCAAGGTCTTCAGCCATTTCACCCATATCCTCATTATCCCTTTATAATCTAATCAAAGCTCCTCCACTGTCCATTATTCCACCCTCCAGTCTTCATGGTGCACGTACATGGTGTCAATGGAACAAATATCTTTGATCATCTTGCCACAATCTCTTTTTCAGCTTCCCAAATGTCCTGAGATACTCTGGATCAGTCCTGGAGATTGATCTACCTTTGAATTTTACAGCCTGCAGCACCTCCTCTTCTATAATGTGGACTAATTTCAAAACATAGCGTCATAGAGATGTACAGCATGGACACAGACTCTTCTTACCAACTCCTGCATGATGTTTCTAGTCCCATTTGCCAGAATTTTGCCAAAATCCCAAAAAACCCTTCCTGTTCATATACCCATCCAGATGCCTGTTAAATCTATACCAGCCTCCATTACTTCCTCTGGCAGCTTATTCCATACATGTACAACCCTCTGTGGGAACCAGCTGTCTCTTCGGTCTCCTTTAACAGTTCCACTCACAGTTTAAAGCTATGCCCTGTAGTTTTGACTCGCCAAGTCGGGAGAAAATGTCTTGACTATTCACCTATCGACGCCCATCATGATTTTAAAAAACATTATAAGATAACTCCTCAGCCTCCCATGTTCAAGTGAAAATCGCACCAGTTAATTAAGTATTTCCCTGAAGCTCAAACTCTCCACCACTGGTAACATCCTTGCTCATTTTTTTCTGAACCTTTTCAAGTTCCACATCATCCTTCCGATGGCACTCAGACCAGAATTGCACACAGTATTCCAGAAGTGGTCAAATCAAACACTATTTAGTTCCCAGAGCTCCTCAGTCTTTATCCACAGTAAGCTGCAAAGTGAAATATTTGTTTCGGATCTTGTGGTTTCACACACCGTTGGCTTCGTTGATCATTATGGACACTGGTTTTGTCCCTCGCTATTCTTTTCCTCTTAACGCATATGTAAACTCTCTTTGGATTCTTCTTAACCTTATCTGCCAAAACTATCTCATGAAACTTTTTGCATTCCTGATTTCTATCCAAAGTGCCATCTTCTTCTTCACCAGAGCATGAACAGTCAGCCAGTGTTTCCTAATTCTGTCACCATAGAGGTGCACACAAACGGGAACATGCATTTTATCTCCCATTTAAAATATTCCCTCTTGCTAGACTTCGCTTTACCTGCAGATGGCTTCCACTTTTAAAAATCATTATGTCTAATAACATAAAGATTGGTCTTGCTCAATTTTCTAACTTGAACTTGTGGGCCAGGCCTGTGATTTACCAAAGCTATTTCCAAACTTATACAATTGTGGTGATTTTCCAAAGTGCTCCCCCACTTACACCTGTTCCCTACTTTGTTTACCAAGGGGCGGGCAGATTAAGCCCCATTCTCCAGTTGGGCCGTTTATATATTGCCTGGGAGTTTCTGGAACGCACTTAACAAATTCTTTCCATTCAAATGTTTTTTTTACGGTTGCAATCCCAGTCCAGCTTTGGAAAGGTTGAAATCCCCTACGATTACAACTCTCTTATTCTAACACATATCTGAGATCTCCTGACAGATTTGCTGCTCCATCTCCCACTAACTACCGCTGTAGTACAACTGCGGTACAATCATAGCAGACTGATGAACATTTTTTTCTCTCAGTTCCAATAATATGGTATAACTAGGCGATTCCACATGAATGTTCTCTCTAAATACTGCTGTGATGTTTCCTCCAATCAAACCCAGCACCGCTGGTCCTCTTCTGCCTCCTGTTCAATCCTTCCCATAGCATCTATTCCATGGAACAATGAGCTGCTGCCAGTCCATCTACCATGTCTATTATATCCCATTTCCAGGACCCCAGCCGTGCACTGGGTTCTTCTGCCTTAACTGTTGAGAGGCCCACAGTCCTGCCAGACTAGTTTAAATCTTCTCGAGCAGCTCCAGCATCTCACCCCATCAGGATATGTGTTACCCTCCCGCTCCCAGTTCAGGTGCCTTCCCCACCCGGTCTATCTGTGCTTATACCTTGAGGGATCTATGGACTTTGACACCAAGATCCCTGTGTTCCTCAATACTCCACAAGGACTTCTGTTCATTCTGTCTATACTTCACTTATCATACCTTCCACAGGATTTGACCTCACACTGATCAGAAGTAAACTACATCTGAGTTTACTCTGCTCAGTTTATCATCTGATCGATTTTAGACAGGAGCCTGAGACCATCCTCCTGACTGTGAACAACACCCTCATCTGCAAACCTACTAATGATATCTTCTGCTTTTACATCCAAGTCATTAATGTACATATAACCAGCAATGGCTCCTGCACAGGTCCCTGTGATACACCGGCTGGTGAAAGCTTCCAAACACAAAACAGGCCTCCACCAGGTGTGGATCAAATTTGCCAACTTGCCTTGGATTCCAATGTCTCTTCCCTTTTGGACCAGCCTTCCATGTGGGACATTGTCAAAGACCTTACCGACCTCCAACCCACATCATCGGCACTGCTCTACTCAATATTTTGAGAGGCCATTTCAAAACATTCAACTGAATTCCTGAGGCGGCATTTTCCTCGACCAAATCCGAGATGGTACAGCCAAGTTGATCCCTGCCTTTCCATGTGTTTATGCATTCTATCCCTCAGAACATTTCCCAATAATGTCCCTCCCACTGATGTCAGACGATCTGTTCTGTAATTACCTGGCCTATCCCTGCTGCCCTTCTTCAACAACTGAACCATATTAGCTATCCTCCACTCATTCTGCACTTCACCTGTGGTCAGCACAGCATTAGATATATCCACCAGGACCCCAGCAATCTCCTCCCTTACCTCCCTCAGCAGCCTGGGATGCATTTCATTGAGCACTGGGGATTCCTCCGCCTTTATGCCTGTTAAAACTTTTAATACCTCCTCCTGATTGATCTTAACATGTTCCACAACCTCACCATTCCAACTGAACTCCCCGGCTACAATGCCTTTCTCCTGTGTGAATACAGATGGGAAGTATTCATTGAAGAACTCACCTACTTCCTCTGGATCCATGCAAAGATTGTCCCTTTGGTGTTTAACAGGCCTCACTCTTTCACCAGTAATCCTCTGACTCTAACTGTACTGTTAAAATATCCTGTGGCTTTTCCATAGAACTGTCTGCCAAGGATATTTCATGACCATTGTTTGGCCCTCTTTTCTAAGGACCCCCATTGCCTTCTCTATACTTGGAAAGGGCTTCAACTGTGTTTATTGCCCTGTATTTTATTTATCAAACTCACGATATCACTTGATCAGTATTTGCTGAACTTGCTGCCTTTGCCATTCACTCTTCAAGGAACACACTGGCCATGGATCCTCACGGCATCACTTTAAAATACTCCCACTTTGCAAATAACGCCCCAACTGCAGGCATTTCCTCCCAGTCTCTGTTTGTCAGATCCTGTCTAATGATAGCAGTAATGACAGGAGACTCCGTTGTGAAGGGAAAGACAGGAGAATGTTTGGCTGCAGAACCAGTATGGTGTGCTGCCTCCCGTGTAACTGTGTCAAGGATGTCTCCGGGCAGTTACAGAACATTCTGAAGGTAGAGAGTGAACAGCCAGAGTTCATTGTGCACATCGGTCCACATGACAGAGGAAACACAAAAGGAATTGGATCCTGTGAAATGAGTATCGCGCGTTAGGTAAGAAGTTAAAAAGCTGACCTCAAGGGTAGTTATCTCCATTTTATTCCCAGTGCCACTCACCAGTGGATATAGAAATAGAAAGATAGGTCGGATGGTTGTATGGCTGAGGAGCTGGTGTAGGGGCAAGGGTTTTCAGTTCTTGGATCATTGGGATCTCTTCTGGGTTAGGGGTGACCTGGACAAGGGGATGGTTTGGACTTGAAGCAGAGGTTCACCAGTATCACTGCAGGGAGATTTGTTAGTGTTACACTGGAATGTACAAACTAGTTAGGCAGGAGTTTAGGACTCTTAATAAGAAAGGGACCATTGAAAATCAGTGGAAAATACATTATCCATCAAGAGCAAGTTTCCTATTCAGGATATCCAGGGGCACAGTCAAGGGAGGGAAAAGATACTTGGTTGAAAGGGCATTCATTTCAACACACGAGGCCTGACTGTGAAGGTAGACGAGCTCAGAGCATGGATTAGCGCTGGAGACTGGGACATTATATCCATAACAGAAACATGGCTGAGAGAAGGGCAGGATTGGCAGCTCAATGTCCCAGGATATAGAAGCTATAAGCATGACAGAGGGACAAGTGAGTGAGGAAGGGGAGTTGTCCTTTTGATAAGGGAGGACGCCAAAACAGTGCTTAGAGAGAATACTCTGAAGGGGTCATCAAATGAGGTCATATGGTGAGAAGTTAGAAACAAAGGGGGGATGGTCAGTTTGCTGGGAGGGTGTTCTAGACCCCCAAATACTCAGCGAGTACGAGAGGAGCAGATGTGTAGAGAGATTGCAGGTACCTTCAGAAATAATAGAATAGTACTGTTTGGAGATTTTAACTTCTCCTGTATTGACTGGGACACTCAGAGTGTAAAAGGCCCATAATGGGTGGAATTTGTTCAATGTGTCCAAGAAAGTTTCCGAGATCAATATATAGGGGGCTCCACTCTACTCAGGCGGGAGCAACACTGGACCTCCCCTCAGAAACCGAAGTCGGGCAAGTGACTGAAGTGTCAGTCAGAGAGCACTTTGGGTCCAGTGACCACAACTGTCTTCGTATTAACATTGTTATGGAAGAAGATCAGACAGCTCCACATGTTAGTGTCTTAAACTGGAGCAGGGCCAGGTTTGGGGCCATTAGGCAGGATCGAGCAGGAGTCGATTGAGTGAATTTAAAATCACACAACACCAGGTTATAGTCCAACATGTTTATTTCAAAACGCTAGCTTTCAAAGCGCAGGTGATCTTCCCAAAGGTTAAAATTAACACTAAATTTGTTTGATATTGCATTCCATGAAACTACTACCCTGTTGCTATAAATTCTATGTGTTATGATTGGGCTCCACAACCGCCTGATGAAGGAGCAGTGCTCTGAAACCTAGTGCCTCCAAATAAACCTATTGGACTGGTAGCTGGTGTTGTGTGATTTTTAACTTTGCCCACCCCCGTCCAACACAGGCTCCTCCACATCATGCTCCCATCAACTGGGTGAGTCCGTTTGAAGGAAAATGAATGGCTAACAAATGGGAGGCTTTTGAAAGTGTGTTGTCAAGAATCCAGGGTCAGTGTGTCCCTTGATAGAGTTAAGGGCAGGTTTAGGGATCCCTGGCTCATGAGGGATATTGAGGCTCTGTTCAAGAAAAAAGAATACAGCATACATTGTCTTCAATGTTTCTGTATTAACGTAACCTCTTCCAGTCCTAAAGATACGATCACTCGCTGGAGACTCTCCAATCCTTTCAGGACCCTATACCACTTCCAATCTGCAGAACACAATGAAAGCCTGTGACTCTCCCAATCCAGTTCTGACAAGACTTACTATTTGTGTGACATCCTCCTGTCGCCAGCACCCACTCTATCAATGTAAGTTCCTCCTGTATCTCCATGCATTTACTCATTTCCATAACCTTCTCCAGCTCTTACACCCATACCTGTGTAAATGTCACCCTCCCCTACAAACCTTCCCAAATTGACCAAACTGGAGGAGGTTACTTATACTTCCTTATTTGTGAAACTGTCTCCAAAACAATTACTGTCCTTCTGGAAAATCCGTCAGACTCCTCACCCTCCATGTCTAAATAATCTGCAGAAGTAAACCTTCCTATATCTATGAACATTTTCAGTCACCACTACCCTCCATATCTCTGTTTGGTCCTCCAGTCTATACAACCGACTTTATCTCTGTCATCTGTTCCATTCACCGCACTCTGGGGAAAAAAAGCTTCATGCTATCCACCCTGTCTGTACAGCCCATGATTTTGTAGAGCTCAATCAGATCCCCAGTCAACCTTTGTCTTTCTAATGAAAATAATCCAAATCTATTCAAACTTCCTAAATAACTAGCCCCTTCCATATCAGACAACATCCTGGTGAACATCCTCTGCACCCTCTACAAAGCATCCACATCCTTTTGGTAATGTGGTGATCAGAACTGCATGTAGTATTCCAAATGTGGTCGAAACAAAGTCCAATAAAACTGTAACATGATCTGCCAACGCTTTTACTAAATATCCCATCAAATGGAGGAAATCATGCCATATGCCGCCTTAACCACTTTACTGGCCTGTGTTGTCACCTTCAAGGAACAATGGCCCTGAATACCCAGATCTCTCTGTACGTCAGATTTCCCCAGGACTTTTTCATTTAGTTTGGTCTTGAATTGGATCTTCTGAAAATGCATCACCTTGCATTTGCCTGGATTGGACTCCCCATCTGCCATTTCTCTGCCCATCTCCCCCCTGCTGTATACTCTGACAGTCCCCCTCACTATCTGCTACTCCACCAATCTTCGTGTCATCTGCAAACTTGCCAATCAGACAAACTAAACATTGCTCCAAATTATTTATGTATATCACAAACAACAGTGGACCCAGCACGGATCCTTGTGGAACAGCACTGGGCACAAGTCTCCATTTTGAGAAATTCATTTTACTATAATCCATGCGCATGTCCAAAAGTTAAGTAAATGTCCCTAATGTAACTATCTCGACCACCAATGCTGGCAGTGCATTCCACACACCCACCACTATCTGCATAATGTAACTACCTCTGACATCTCCCCTAAACCTACCTCTAATTACCTTAAACTTATGCCCCATCGTAATAGCCATTTTCACAAGGGAAGATTCTCAGGCCACCCACTCTCTGTATGCCTCGCATAATCTCGTACACCTCAATCAAATCAGCTCTCATCCTATTCATTCCAATGGGAGAAGCCCTGGCTTCCCCAACATTTCTTCATTAATCTTACCCTCCAATCCAGAAATCATCCTGATCAATCTCTTCTGCGCCCTCTCCAAAGTTTCCAAAACATTCCTATAATGAGGCGACCAGAACATAACACAATATTCCAAGAGTGGACTAACCAGGGTATATGAAGCTGCAGCCTCACCTCACAGGTCTTTAACTCAATCCCCTTGCTAAAGAATGCTAAGACGTCACACGCCTTCTTCACACCCTTTCAACACGGCTGACATATGTGAAGGATCTATGAACGTGGACCCCAAGATTCTTCTCTTACTCCACACTACCTAGAACCTTGCCTTTAACCCAATAGAGGTTCTCAGCAGAAACCTTCAATCTTAAACTCTCCCTGTTTTGGTACCTTCCTCCAGTCCCCACAAAGCCTATAAACTGTGAAACGTCTTCCAGTCCCTACAATCCTCCTTAGCTCCGTTACCTCCTTTATTCGCGTAAACCGTCAAAATTATCAAAGCCAATTTTAGCCACTTCAATATTACTAATAGCTACAAAATTGTCCAATCCTGATATTCCTCCCTAACCTGTAACCCCCACCACCCTACAGTACACATCTAGGGAATATTGTAAAAGAAGGAAGAGTTTTAGAATCCCAGTCATGATAGGAGGTTGGAAGGGCTGCAGAATCTGGAGGGTGGCCCAAATAAAGGAGGGGATAGGAACCTGCAGGACGTTATAGGGAGCGAGATTCATAGAACCTGCAGGATGAGACGGGGAATGGGTTGCGTAACCTGATGGATATTTTAGTCTGAATGACTGATTTATTTTTGATGAGACTTTTAGGCCGATCTTGATGACCTAATTTTGGAGATGATTACCAGAATGTCTGTGCACAGCTTCAGATTGCCAGTCTGGGAGATATGAGTTCAGATGTGTATCTATTTGCCCATTCTGTCTGTGTGCCTGATACTGACCTGGTGCTGCTCTGATGGAAAGCACTCTCCGTGCATCTGGTGGCCTCCAGATCTACATGGCTGACCAGAGCTCACCTCATCGAAGCCTTCATTTAGAATGTACCTTATGTTTTCATTATATTCAATTGCAGTTTCGTGAGATGCAGGAATTGGGGATTGGGAAAATGAAACCTTTATCATTGGAAGATGAGAAGCCTTCAAAAATGAGATTACAGCTTTCCAGAGACAGTATACAGTATTCCTATTAGGGTGGAAGGAAATGCTGGTGGGTGTAGGGTATGCTGGATGACGAGAGAACTAAGCTTTTGGTTCAGAAAAAGAAGGAACAATTTGTCACGTATAGACTCGAGAAATCAAGTGAATCCTCAGACTATAAAGGCAGGACCAGTGTACTTAAGAGGGTAATCAGGAGAGTAAAAAGGGGACACGAGATAGCTCTGACAAATAGGGTAAAGGAGTATCCTAAGGGTTTTTATAAATACATAAAGGACAAGAAGATAAGGAGGGAGAAAATAGGGTCCCTCAAAGATCAGCAAGGCAGCCTTTGTGAGCAGCCACAGGAGATGGGTCCGATACTAAACAAATGTTTTGCATCAGTGTTTGATGTGGCGAAGGAAATGGAAGAGAAAGAATGTGGGGAAATAGATGGTGACAACTTGAAAACGTCCATAGTAAAGAGGAGGAGGTGCTGGATGTCTTGAAACACATAAAAGTGGATAAATCCCCAGGAACTGATCAGGTGTACCTTGGAACTTTATGGGAAGCTAGGGAAATGATCGATGTGTGCTTTGCTGAAAAATGTGTATAATCGATCATCAGAGGTGAGGTAATTTCAAATACTGAGGTTGGCTAACATGGCGCCACTATTTAAGAAATGTGGTCAGTGAAAGCTAGGAAACTATAGACCAATGACAATGACATCAGTAGTTGTTAAATTGTTGGAGGGAATCCTGCGAGATAGTATTTACATGTATTTGGAAAGGCAAGGAGTGACTAGGGATAGTCAGCATGGCTTTGAGTGTGGGAAAACATGTCTCAAGAAATTGATTGCGTTTTTTGAAGAAGTAACAGAAAGGATTGATGAGGAGCGATCATTGGATGTGATCTATAGAGACTTCAGCGAGGCATTTGAAAATGTTCCTCCTGGAAGATCGTTTCGCAAGGTTAGATCTCATGGAATACAGGAAGAACTAGCCGTTTGGATAGAGAACTGGCTCGAAGGTAGAAGACAGAGGGTGGTGGCGGACGGTTGTTTTTCACACTGGAGGCCGATGGTGTGCCACAAAGATCGGTGCTGTGTCCGCTACTTTTCGACAATATATGAAATATTTGGACGTGAATGTAGGAGGTACAGTTAAGAAGTTTGCAGATCACACCACAATTTGAGATATAGTGGACAGTGACGAAGGTTTCCTTCGATTACAATGGGATCTTTATCAGATGGGCAAATGGGTTGAGGAGTGACAGATGGAGTTTAATTCAGATAAATGAGAGGTGCTGCATTTTGGGAAAGCACATCTGAGTAGGATTTATACACTTAATGTCGAGGTGCTAGGGAGTGTTGCTGAAAAAAGAGACTTTGGAGTTCATAGCTCCTTGAAAGTAGAGTCGCAGGGAAGTGGATAGTGAAGGAGGTGTTTGGTATGCTTTCCTTTATTGGTCAGATCATTGACTACAGGAGTTTGGAGGTCATGTTGCAGCTGTACAGGACACTGGTTCGGACACTTTTGGAATATTGCGTGCAAGCATGGTCTTCTTATTATTGGAAAGGTGGTGTGAAACTTGAAAGTGTTCAGAAAAGATTTACAAGGATTTTGCCAGGGTTAGACGATTTGAGCTATCGGGAGAGTCTGAAAGGACTGGGACTCTTTTCCCTGGAGCGTCAGAGGCTGAGGGGTGACATGCTTGAGTTTTATAAAATCATGAGGGGCATGGATAGGATAAACAGGTAAGATCTTTTCCATGGGGTGGTGGAGACCAGAGCTAGAATGCAAAGGTTTAGAATGAGAGATGAAAGATTTAAAAGGGACCTAAGGGGCAACGTTTTCACACCGAGTGTGGTGTATGTATTAAATGTACTGCCAGAGGAAGTGGTGGAGGCTGGTACAATTGCAGCATTCAAAAGGCATCTGGATTGGGATATGAATAAAAAGAAGGATTAGTAGGATATGGGTCAATTGCTGGCAGATTGGACGAGATTAGGATAGGATATCTGGGTGAGATGGATGAGTTGGACCGAAGGGTTCGTTTCTGTACTGTACGTCTCTAGGTCTCTCTGGCTCTAAAGGTTTTCCACTGTTCATTGACAGCCTGACATTTCAGTCTGTTTACCCTGTTAACCTTGGTCAGTTTTCTCTCTCAATATCATGTAATTGGCTTTGTTACTCATGCTGTACTATGCTTTATGGTCACTTTAAAATGTCATAATCTCTAAATTCCGGTATAATTTCTTGAAGGATCTCGATGCAATATTATTCTTTCACTCAGCTTCATCACCCAACGGTCGATCTGAGATAGGTACATCCCTAGCCATTTGCACAATGTGTTATTCAAAGAAACACTGACTAAAATATTCAAGAAGGATCTCGGATAATATCATTCTTGCCAATATGTCTGTCCCAGATTATACAAAGATTGAGGTCTCCCAAAATCATCACACCACCTTTGTAACAGAGTGCAATGAATTCCTGTTTATTGCAGGGATGAGCAGCGAAATACTGCAAGGCAGTTTAAAAACTGTTCTCTTGCTATTGTTTTCGACACGTGGCACCCAGAATGTGCATTTAGGCTGATTCAGCTGCATAATCTGAGGCCAAATGCTTTCTCTGTAAGGCCTTTGTTATCCATTACTGTCAGGGATCCCATCTTGCTTTTCCATTCTCCCTGAGTTCCTGTACGGTTGTTTACTGTTGAATATTTATGTTCCACCTTTTGTTCACCATGTAATCACGTCTGTCTGGTGACTAAATCCTATTTTTCTCTGTGTCACAAGTCACCATAATACAGATAGTTTGTCCTTGTGAAAAAAAACTTCATAATTTACATTTTCCCACAATGTCCTGTTACAATCCTATTCGCTGGTGTACAGTTTTCTTTCAACTCTGTCCCTTCCTCTTCCTTTCTGCTTGTCTTCAGCCACATTCCCATGCTGTTGTGATGCTTCACCTTTTCTCTTTTGATTTGGAAAGCTCCATTCACCTGAACCCTGTCCCTGCATCCTCTTTGTTAGTTTAAAGCCCTGTCCATAAACCTACCGACATGATTGACCAGGACACTGCTTCCAGCAGGGTTGGTTTTAATGCACTCATAGCATGTTGCTGTCTCTGGCTGGCCAGTATCTCAGGCCCACCCTGACCAACCTTTGAGCTAAGTGGATTGCCAGGTCATTTCAGAGGGAATTTGAGAGCCAAACCCATTGCTCTGGGTGTGGATTCATATGAAGGCCAGACCAGCAACCTATAACAGATTTCCTTACTTAAAGGGTATTAAGTAGTCGGAGGGGTATCCCTGCTACCGGGATTAAATTCTGGATGAACAGTCGAGTGAGAGTAACCCGAGGTCATTGCCTGGCCTACTGATAGCTCCCTCATCCGTGAGTGCTGATCCCAGTGCACCGTCTTCGTGACCGTGGTTTGATCGTGATACCAAACTGCACTCTGGTGATATCTTTCCATGTGATATCTCTCACCGTGAGGGTTTAATTTTGCAGCTACTCCAGATCCTGAACAACAGATCTCTCCACTCCAGGGAGACGAGGCAGCACAGGCCAGGGATGCAAATTGGGATATTCCAGATCTCTGTGGGACTCAGTGCCATTCTCCATGTGTAACCCTCACTGCATCAGTCAAATTTCCCATTCTCTCTATTTCTCTGTCTCATGTAGGTAATCAGGATTCTTCTGACTCAGCAGAATTCCCAATCCCTGTTTCGTTCATCACCACACTGAAGATATTTGGTCAGCCAGAGAGAAGAAGAGAGAGAGATCTGGAAACTGAAGTAAATCCTGCAGATAGGTAAGATCACTCACAGTGAACCGAGCAGAGTGCATGTAAGGTATCGAACTTTGGTCCGCAAGACATGACATCGATACAGTGTTGAAGGGGGAACACAGAGCATGATGGTTTCCAGGCTCAATCTCCACCCTCTTGTTTACTTTCATCTTTGCTGTACTGAGCCTTCCCATGTCAATATGGGAAGTTGACAGTTATCAATCCAGGTCTGTGCTGTCTTAGTGAGAATCAGTACAACAGAGGGGAAAGCAGGCCGCCCCCCAAGGAGATGGCATTTAAACCTGGGATCCTTCTGTTCCATATTCCCCCTCACGCTGTCTCTTGTCGTGTGATAGAGTCATACAGCAAGGAGACATACCTTTCGGTCCAACTCATTTGTGCCAGTGTCTTGAATACTTGTACTTCCCAGAAAATTTCATGTTTTTATAACCTCCACCCTCCCATATTCCCGCTGTATATTTCAAACCTACTCCATAGCTGACGACTCTCTCTATGTGTAAATTGCTTCAGTGACGATAACATGCCCAATCTCAATAATCTCATTCTGCACTCAGAACAATAACGCCTATTTCTGTATTCTTGCACAATACTTACAGTGCCCCCGTCTCTGTTAAAAGTTCCAGACTGGACCAAAATACCCACCTGTGTACCTTCCTCAAGCCTCAGGAGAACATGATATCACTAACGTTCTGCAGGCCCTACAACGCACCTGCCTCCTGGCCGACAGCACCACACGATCACAGTAACCTTCTCCCATCCCTTCCGCTCTCCTTATTAATATAAACACCTCCAAACACTTTTCAAACCACAACAGCACTCCACATCTCTGTTTGCTCCTCCACTCCCAACATCCCTCTCAGCACCTCAAATACCCTCTCTTTGTGTAATTCTGCAATTTGGGGCAGCATGGTGCCTCAGTGGTGAGCAATGGTGCCTCACAGCGCCAGGGACCCAGGTTCGTTGGGTGACAGTCTTTGTGGTGTTTGCACATTCTCCCTGTGTCTGTGTGGGTTTCCTCTGGGTGTTCTGGTTTCATCAAACAGGCCAAAGATGTATAGGTCAGGTGAATTGGCCATTCTAAGTTGCCCATAATGTTTGTTGCATTGTCAGAGAGAAGTGGGTCTGGGTGTGTTAATTTTTGGAGAGTTGTTGTGTACTTGTTGGGCTGAAGTGCGTGTTCCCATGTTGAAGGGAATCTAATCTAAACTCTCCCTCTGCGTTCCATATTACAATCCTTTAATATATCCCTCTATCCATAAACAGCCCCAAACCCTTCAAACCTCCGAGTCTCTGGAACTCCCACAGCTCCCTCCTTAACTGTGTAACGTTTTCCAGTCCTGGAACACTCTGAAAATGTGAACATCCTGCAATCCTCCCCATCTGTGTAATCTTCTCAGTTCCCTGTAACACCCCCGATCTGTGGAACGAACTCCAACGTTTGTGCCTCTCCTGATCAGTTTCTACAAGACTTACTATGTATGTCACATTCTCCTGTCACTATCACCGCTCTGTCAATGTAAGCTCCTTCAGTCTCCCCATTAATCTAATCATCTCCATAACCTTCTCCAGCTCTTATACCCCTATCTGCGTAAACGTTACACTCCCCTACAACCATCCCTAAAGCAGAAACCTCCTCCAGTGCGTGCAATGCTCCCTATCTGTGTTCGTGTCTCCAGTCTCTATTGCTGTTCCTGTCTCTGGAAGCTCTGACATATTGTCCAGCTTTCCAGTCCAATTAATTTCCAGAACCTCAGCATCCGACATCAACAAATGTTTTCATTAACTACAGCTTTTCTTATCTCTGTTCGTTCCCCAATTCCATACAACTTCATAATCTCTGTAAATAGCACCATTCCACAAAATACTCCCTGTCTGTGTAAACTACCCCAATCCTACAGTGAGAAACCTCACTGTCCTTTTGATCACCTGTGGTCACTTCAGATCTCCCTTTATCTTTCCTGACTCCATTGAATACAGCTCATCTCATGTTATAACTCCTCTAACTCATATGTTACTCCCATCTCTGTGATATTCTTCAGTTACTGCATTTCTCATTCTGTATCTCCAGAGCTTCCATTCCCTCTGATCGATGTAAGGTTATTGATCCCTTGCAGCATGTTTAATACCAGTAGCAGCCTCCAACTCTTCAATACATCCTGTCGCTGTATCCTCCACAAATACTACAGCTCACTGTCTTTGTAATATTTTCCAGTATCTGCAACCCTGTTGATTTCTGTAACCTCCTCCAGAGCAGCACTCCACATCTCTGTGTAACTGATGGGAATGCTGTAAACCTGCCTTCACAGTCCTCACTAACTCTATGAACTCCTGCAGCCCTACAACCTTCAGCATCTCTGGCTCCACCAATCCCTACACTTCTCCCTGTCTGTGTGAACTGTTCCATCCCCTTCAAACCTCCCTATCTCACTCACTCCTGCAGCTTCAACTATTGTCCATGTCAGTGTAATTCCTGGCACCAACAATCCTCCCGGTCTCTTTCAACTCCTGCAGCTTCAACTATCAGCCCTATCAGTGTAATTTCCAGTCCGTCCAACTCTCCCTTTCTCTATAAACTCCTGTAGCTCCAAATACCACCCAATCTGACTCATCTACATTGCCTATAACCCTCCCTTTCTCTAAATACTTCTGTAGCTCCAACTGGTACTGTGTAATGTCTAGTCCCTATATTCCTCCCGATCTCTGTAAATCCTTCAGAACTGATAACCCTGTAACTCTCCTTGACATCTTTCAGCCCGACAACCGATCTGATCTCTAATCACCAACAGTGATCTCAAACCACCTGAACTCTGAAACATCCTCCAGTCTCTACAACCCCCTTTTCTCTGTTAACTTCTCTGATATCTGTATTCCCCTTTATCTCCTGTTACAGATCCTTTTTCAGGGAAACAAGTCTCAGTACCGAATCTGTAAGAACAAAAGAATCTTTGGTGTATCAATAAATTTGCCTCATTTTCTAAATTTTAACGACTGCAAGTTCAACCTTCTCTACCTCTTCTCATCAATATCCCTCCATTTTGAAGAACAGCCTTCTCTGGGCTGCCTCCAATGCAAGGACATTTTCCCTGCAGATAGGAGACCAAACCTGTTCACCGTATTGTCAGTGTAGGCTGACTGGAGTCCTCTATATTTATTACAAGGTTCCCCTATTTTTATTCTCCATTCCCTTTGAAATCAATGCCAGCATTCCATTTACCTTCTCTATGACCTGTTGCCCCTGTATTCCACCTTTCTGAGATTTATACACCAGGATTCCCACGTTTTTCAGTGGCGGAGCTTTCTGCCGTTGTTCTGAAACCAAGAGGTGACAGCAATAATCAGGAAAGTGCTGGAATGTATGGTAAAAGATTTGCCAGAAATACTAACTGCACACTTAGAAACCCATGGAATAAGCACAGTCCATAAGACCATCATGTATAGTGGTAGAATTGGGCCATTCATTCCATCAGGTCCATTCTACTATTCGAATATTGATGAATCGTTTCTCAACCCCATTCTCCCATTTACTCCCTGTAACCCTTAATGCCCTCACTCATCAAGAAACGAGCTATCTAGGAGTTAGATACACTGAATTACAGAGCATCCACAGCCCCATGAGGCAGTGAGTTACACTGTTGCTTCACCCTCTGGCTGAATAAATTCCTCCACATCTACATACCAAAGGGTCATCCCTTCACTCTGAAGCTGTGCCCTTGGACCCTAGTCTCTCGTACTAGTGGAAACATCCTCCCCACGTCCGTTCCTTCCAGGCCCCTCAGTATTCAGTAAGTTTGAATGACATTCTGCCGCCCCCTCTGTCACCTCATCAAGTACAGACCCAGAGATTTCACCTGGTTCTCATATGGCACGAAATTCATCCCTAGGATATTTCTTGGAAACCCATTTCTCGTACCCTTTCACATCCTTTGTCCAGACTCTGAATGAATAACGTATAGAGTGTAGTCCCAACACTGATTCCTGCGGAGCTCCCTTCATCACCAATTTCCATCGTGAAAAAGACCCCTTTCTTCACACTCTCTGCCTTGTGCCAATCAGACAAATCCACTATCCATGTTCAGCATGTTGTTCTGAAACGGAAATTTCATTTCACACCCACTGCTGGATTTAAATTTCTGTCTGGCTGTTCGCAGCAGAGTTTCGCCATTACCTGCCCATCTGGAATTCCCTGGAGAAGGTGGTGGGGACCTGCCTTCCTGACCCATTACAGTCCTTTGGGTGCAGGGACAGACACAGTGCTGGGAGGTTGGAGCGTGTCTTGGAGGGCACGTTGGATATGCTGGTGTTCCCGTGCACCTGGAGCTCCTGTCCTTCCAGTGAATAGTGATTCCGGGTTTGTGAAGTGCTATTGAAAGACCCTTCCTGAGTGATCTCAGTGCTACTTGTAGATCTTTTATTCATTCATTCATTCATGAACATGAGCTTTTTTGGCTGGACCAGCATTTATTGTTGATTTGGAGTTGTCCCTGAGAAGGTGGTGGTGAGCTGCCTTCCTGAGCCACTGCACCAACCGTTGGACCTGTTGTTATCTGTGTCCCCTCCAGCAGGCGCTACAACACTCCTCATGTCTCTAACTGCACACAGACAATGCAGCTCTCCCTTTCATATCTGACATACTCCTCGCCTTATAAATCTGAAAATTCCTCACAATATCTCACCTCCTCCATTCACATCTGTGCCTGAGATCTCTAAAATTTCTTTATTCTTGTTTAAACATCTAATCGCCCAAACTCACTCCTTTTTTAAATTTGTAACCCCTTCAGTTTCTGTAACTCTCCATATCACTGTAATCAATGGCAGCACAGGTTCCCTTCCTTAAATCTCTATAATTACAATGTGTGTGTGTGTAAAATTGACACATTTCATCCTCCTTATCCATCTCAGGATTTCAGCCCCCACAATCCCACTATTTGGAATGCTCCTATTCTCTGCACTTCCTCAATTCCTGAGGGTCTTTGAAAACCATCACTGCCCCAAAGGTTTATATTACCCCCAGTTACTGCAAGTCTTCTCACTCTGTCTGTCACTTCCAAGTCTGTCACATCCAAGTCTCCATGACCAGTCAACATTTGCTGGATGTCAATTTGCAGTTGTTGAAGTCTGCACATCTCTGTTAGCAGTTCTGAAAAAGCCCTTTCGGCTCTACAAAGCTCCGTCATGAACAAGCTACCATCTTTCTATTTCCTTTGCCTTCTTCGATTTCTGAAACTCTCACTGTCTCTGCAGTAAACTTCTTTAGTTGCTGCAGGTCTGCCTTGCTCCCCACATAACCTGTTCCATCCCATCTCGCTTGCTCAATCACTGTAACACCATCTGCTCTGTCTAATCCTCCTCGTTTCCACTGTTTTCCAGGAACAACTGCGATCCTATAAGAGAGCAGTGCGGAATGGGATGTTATAAATCTCAGCTGAGGCTTGAGGCCTAACATTGCCTGGGAGTCGCAAAGGGAGGGAACCTGAGTGAAAGTAGCACAAAGTGGAAGAATATACATCAGCAACGAGGATCAAGGCCGACTGGGACTTGGAGTTGGAGAAACAGCAGAGCAGGAGGCTGAAAATCAGCACCGAGCCACAGAGGGAGTGACTGTGTGAGGGAGTAACTTGGAGCAGAGGCTTGAGGCTAACTTACACCTGGTAGTTACAGAGGCAGCAAAGTGGAAGGATATAAATCAGCACAGAGGATCGAGGCCTAATTGTGCCTGGCAATCACAGAGACGGTGACCCTGTGCGGGAGCGGAGTGCAGTGGGATCTGGAGGATTATACATCCCTAGGAGACACAGAGTCGGTGACCCTGTGAGGGAGTGGAGTGGAGTGGGAGCTGGCGGATTACACGTACCCGGGGAGTCACAGAGACGGTCACCCTGTGGGGGAGTGGAGTGGAGTGGGAGCTGGAGGATTACACATCCCTGGGAGTCACAGAGACGGTGACCCTGTGAGGGAGCAGAGTGGAGTGGGAGCTGGGGGATTATACGTACCTGGGAGGCACAGATATAACTTTCTGCTGCTGGGACCTGTCTGCACTGAGTTTGACAGAAGTGCAAGAGCCATCACAGAAAAGGCTGTAAGTTCATTGGCTGATAAATACACCGTTATAGGCAACTGTCCGTTAATTGCTATAACTTTGCAAATTTAGTTTTTCAACTCCGAAATAAGGGTTGAACACAGAAATAGGAGGGAGAAGTGAAATTCTGAGCTAGTATAGTAAATTTCCCTCAATAAGCCACAGTTGAATAAGGGACTTAACCATATTGTTATTTCCCTGATGTTACCTTCACGGTAAGGAATTAGTTAAGTTCTCGAGACATGTTGCATTTTACGACATGGCAAGACATATTTGTCAGATGGAAAATGTATTCTGTTACATTGGGAAGTCATAGCCCCTGCTGATGTCCTAGATAAATAATCTTGGAGCTCAGACAGTGACTCGAGACTGTGTTATGCTGAGAGTTAGGGGGGTAGCACACACACAGAGCAAATCACACTGCAGACATGACGGCCTGGAATATGGAAGGGAATAGGGGACTAGGCAGTTGAAGAGAAACAGTCAGGGAATCCAGGAATAGCCTGATGCCTCCCTCCCAATTCAGTTTCCCAGTTTGGAAGCTGATGTAGGTGTTGGCTGCTCAGGTGAGTGTAGTCAGAGCCATGTCTGGTACCACATGCAGCCTAAATGTACAGGAGAGGAAGAAGGAGCAAAAGGCACAGGGGAGACAGGAAATTGAAGAAGATGTCAGCATGTATATAATTCCAGGATAGTGGAGTTAAGATTGTCACTGTGTCTGCAGGACATTCGTCTCAGGGGCAGTGAGCAGTCAAATGTCATGTCCAAGTTGGTCGGAATGACGTGGGTAGGAAGGATGAAGTGGTCTCGGCATCAGAATTTAGGGAGCTAGGTGGATAGTGAGCAAGCGGAACCTCAAATGTGGCAATCCCTAGAATACTCCCAGTGCCGTGTCCAAGTGAGAACAAAACTCGGAGTATTAGGTAGATGACCATGCTGCAGCAGGAAGGGCTTCAGATTCCTGGGAATGCTGGGAAGTAGGGAGTGGTTCTGGGGAAGGCAGCAGCTGTAGAAGCTGCATGGGCTAACGTGACAGAGCTGGGACTAAATGTCATACGGGGTGTGTGGGAGGGGTTGAAAATAACTTGGTGTATGCTTAGGATCCAAAAAGGAATCGTAGAGGAGCCGACCAGGATTCTCAAAATAATGGGAGTTGCAGTTGGTACTAGTTTACGGCAACAAGTTTGTCAGTGGAAGATTGAGTAAGAAAGAAAACCTAAATCTGAGGTACTCTGCATAGACATGAATACCCGGAGTGCGGGAGTTCCAGATGCAGATTTGTGTGAGGAAATCTGATGGACTGATCACCGAGAGCTGGCTCAAGAATGACAGGACTTGGTGTTAAATATTGCTGAGTATAAAGGATTCCAAAATGATAGAAGGGAAGGGAAAGGATGAAGGTAGAAGTATTGATTTAGATTACCGTTAGTTGAGGAGTCCAAGAGAAAGAGGATCCGTCCAAGGACAGAATGAATTTGGCTGGAGCTACAGAACAAAAAGTATACAATTACACTGTGAGGTACAGTCTGTCGGCCAGCAATCATTGGAAAGGTTGGAGTGAATAAATATGCAGGGGCATTTGCGAGCGATATAATACTGCAGATTAGTTCGACCGAGAATCTTAATTTAATCAGATCTTGACAGAGATACTGGTTGGGAAGAGTCACGATGGGCAAGTTTTCCTGGATTACATGGAGGAGAGCTGACTGCAGGAGTATGTGTCCAGCCCAAGAGAGCATGTACTGTTGGTCCTGCAATTTGGGAAAGAGGTGGGGCAAGTGGATCCACTGTCGGTAGGGGATGGTTTTGGGGCAGAGCGATCATTTTATTGTAAAGTTCAAGATGATGGTAGAGAACGATATGCAATAATTGAGATGGAGAAACATTAGTTGCTTGAGAGCAGTCTTCAATGGGGCAAGAATGAAGCCCCGAACTTTTCAATAAGGCCAGTGAAATGGTAGCTTCATATAGTGTGAACCCAGTCAGGTTAAACTGGGATTATGGAGATGGGGCTGCAGTGTGATCACGACTGAGAATAGCAAATTTACCAATTTTGTAGAAATCTAACACGCTTTTCATTGCACCACAAAGTTTGTGAATTTGAACCACACCAGAATTGGAGTTTAGTTCAGTTTTCAGCTGAATCATTAATTGTTGTGCTGATTCATCGCCAATTCCTGTCTTCTGGAGTTCTTGTCCCTGCTACTGACCAGAGGAAATTCCTTACCTTCTTGGTTGTGAGTCTTTACGGAATCATGATCAGACCAGAACCAGATGCTCACTCGCAAAACCTGCAAATTTCGTGCAGAAACCCATTGTCGCGAAACACATTTCCCTCCCAAATGCCCAGAAATGTTCGATTGCTTAAATGTCTTTATCCCGTTCTGTGACAGGATGTTGTGGATGAGCTGGCTAAAGACATTGACGTGTTTGGTCAGCCATGATGATATCAAACGGCGGGTTGGACACGTGTTTGGAATAGCCTTTTCCTCTTCCTCTGTTTCTGTGCTGTTTCTTACAGAGGGTTTTCAAAATTAACATGATGAGGACAATGTGAATCTACACTACGGAATATCAAAGTCCTCCCTTTTTCACCACCGCTCTCACAGCCAGGACAGACAGCTCCTCTTGCAGCTTTCGATCAGACAGTGAAGGATTCTCTCAGGTGCTCTGTCAGACTGCATGCTCCTTCACACAGGTTTCCAACTGGGTACATGGAGAAAGCAAACTGTATTGGGATTCAGGGACAGATTTCCATTCTGCTGGGTTGTAGTTCTGGTCACGTGAATTTCTGTCATGCTGAGACCTTCTGTGTATTCTTCCTACTTTATGATTTAAACTGTAATTGAAGTTTTGTTATTGTATAACATTCTTACATCTTCAATATTCATGCAAACTGTGCAACGTGTTCTTGCATGTAGGAATGATGAAGATTATTAATGTAAGCAATATGTTTCATGTAACTTGTATGAACTTTCAGAAGGAAGTTGGTGAAGTTTCGAATTCTGTGCCGATTGAAGCTGATCGAAGGAAAAGCCCTGCGACAGCGGCAATGTAACATTGTCTGTAAACAACACAGGAACCAACGGAATCCCATTTTTCAATGTCGTGTATTTTTTCACATTTTTTGTTTCCCTTTTGTATCCTTTTCGTGAACCTGATGCTTCAATAATCACAGGTTCATGTCAGTTTCACCTTGTCTGCAATAGCTTTAATTTCAGAACCAGACGGTTCAGGAAAATGAGGTAGGGTGAGTGACTGAGGTACCAGTGGGGCAGCACATCGCCACCAAAGATCCCACAGTGTTGTGGTCCAATGGTTTATACTGCTGCTTCAACAGGGTCTAAAGTTCGATTCCAGCCTCGGTGGACTGTCTGTGTCGAGATTGCACATTCTCCCATGAATGTGTGGGTTTTCTCCGGGTGTTCCAGTTTCCTCCCGCAGTCCAAAGATTGTGCAGGTCAGATGAGCTTGTTATTCTAAATTGCCCATAGTGTATTTGTCAGAGGGGAAATTGTTCTGGTTGGGTTACTCTTCGGAGGGTTGGTGTGGACTTTTGGGTCCGAAGCGTCAGTTTCCATACAGTAGGGAACCTAATAATCACAGCAAAAGTAGAGCAGTTGAGTTAAAGTTCCCAAAGTCCGTGTAGGTCACATGACAGTTACGCTGTCTGTGGCTCCAGTCGCGCAATTGGTCAGCGCCGAATACTTAAAGGTGCAGAACATGCCAAGGTTGTAAGTTCAACGCTTATCTGAAGATGCTGTTACTGACATTTACCAGGGATTATTGAAGCATCAGACTGAAGCGCAGTTAAAAACAATGTTGAGTAAATTAGCATTTGTTTGGAAATTCCAGTTTTTGACGTGGGGAAATGTTTTCCTTTGTTAAACATGCCAATTATTAACAGAAATTCTGCAAATATTCCCCAGGTGAATATCCATCTGTAGATAGAGAAACAGAGGTGAAGTTTTAGCTTAATTACCTTCCTAAAATCGCTGACCCAGCACTGGATTACATCCTGGGAAAGTCTGTATAAATCGTTTCATATGATTCAATTTCCTGCAAGCTGCACAGCTCATTAAACCAATCGAAAGTATTAGATTTAACTCCTTGTGGAGATTGACTCTTGTCAGTAAACCTGGTAAAGGATCTGGGCAAGTAGTTTTGCTTTTGTGAGGAACAAAGGGTCCATCTGGAATAAGGTTGAATATTGACGCAGGATTTTTCAAGCGGAGATAAAAGAGTATTAAATGGACTCACTCCCCTTTCGGTTGATTATGACCAAATGTTCAAGACGACAGATGGCAATGATAATGATGTTTTACATCGACATTAAAATCTTGCTCACTAGAGGCACCACAATATTACAGGTCAGGTGAGTGGTAGAGATGATGATCCTTGTGGAAACCTGAGACAGTGAGAGAATTAATCCCACGCAATTGGTCTCACTTTTCTCATAAACCAGTTAGTCAGCAGACTGAGCTAACCGTCTTCCATTTAATGTAGAGCTAAACCAAACAACTCTGAATGCACTGAGTATATAATATTTCGTGTTGAATGAGTTGCTGCACCTTCCAACTCCACCAGCTCTTCTTTTACTTAACATTTTCAGTTGCAGGTGTTATGCAATTTTGTTCCGATGTATGTTTCCATTTTGCATCCCCATCCAGGAAGTCCAGAATCACTGTCGCTGTTTAATTCTCCCTGTGGCTGAGTGGGTTTGCTCAGGGTGCTCCGGTTTCCTCCCACAGTCCAAACATGTGCAGGTTAGGTGAATTAGCTGTGTTAAGTTGCCCGTACTGTTAGGTACAGGGGTAAATGTAGCGGAATAGGTCTGGGTGGTTAGCGTTTCAACGGGTCGGTATGGACTTGTTGGGTCGAAGGGCCTGTTTCCAAACTATAAGTAATCTAATCTAATCTAATCAAATCTAATTCACTCCTTGTCTGCCTGCAGTCGCTTTTCAAATATTCTTGAATCAGCTCCTAAAATGATTCTATTTCTGAAAATTCATCTCCGAATTCAATAACTCTCAGAATAAAAATACCTACTCCAAACTTCTTTATCATTTCCCGATGGGTTTGAAGTTCTAACGTCTAGTTTCCACTCACCTAAACGAGGGAATATCCCTCGTATTTACTCGTAACAACTTCACATCAGCTGGATAACCTCTCTTCGGACAAAACTAAGTCTTTCCTGATTTCTCCCGCATTATTCCTTATTCAATGCCACCATCCCATTAAACCCCCTCTTTTCGTTTCTAGTGGCTTTCCCTCCCAGTAAACCTCATTTCCATCGTTTCTAACGACATGGTAGCATGACCGTGTCATTCCTAACGTCTTTATAGTCCAGGAAACACTGCCCGTGTCTTTTATCTTGTCTTTATATCCCTGTATATTTCAACCTGAGAAAGGATGCTAGGTCCAACTCAATGAATGAAAACTCAACACTAAGCTGTGCAAACTTATAACCGACACGGAAAGGTGGAAGCAATTTCAATTACAGCTGAATGGATTGGTTGCAACAGAATCGGGTCAAATCCTAGTTACATACATGACTGTTGTTCTTATAGTTATTTGTTCTCTACGTGGGCTGAAGTTACACAGTGAGGGATCAATCACTATTGCGAGTCATCCATAAGGGGTTGGGTATGAAATACTGAAGTTGTGAGATCAGAGCAGTTTCTATTGACATAGACCATTCACTGTTCGAACATCAGTATTAGGATTTAGACAGAGAGCGATTTTGAACGAAATTTGAGCAGGGAAGTTTACTGCATGATGAAACACCAAATTGTGTGGTTCCTTTGTTGTTTGCCTAATTTGTGTGTTTTGCCTCTTTGGGGATTTTGAAGTTGTCCCCTCTATACAAAAGTTCGGTGCTTTTGTACCATTATACAAAAGATGCAGTACAACAACACCCAACGCTGTTTCAGTCTACTTGCACAGATATTGACCCCTGGAAACAGTACTGTGCACTCTCCTCGAGTCTGGAAAATAAGTTGCTGCATTCCCGCTCTTTTCATTCCATCGGCTTCTGTTCTTCACGGAATCCGATTCAGCAGATCTTGTCACTGAGTCATTTCTTTTTTATGTTCAGATCATGTGAGCAGAATATCACAGTCGATAACACAGAAGTCAGACCATTCTCAGGGAACCGTATTCTGCTCTTGGTCATATCATGAACACCAGGGAAAAATATCTATGCTCTTCAAAATTTGCTAACCTGTTTTTCATAAGCAAGATAAACAGTCCCAGGTTTCTGCTTTTGTTGTCACACGGACCAAGATTGTAACTGCTGCAACCAGTTGAGACTGTACGCTCTCCCACATCCATTGTCTCCCCAGGAAGTGTTAACTTGATGGTCTGAATTGGATTCTTCTCAAAAGAAGAATATTTTTATCCATTGATTTCTGGTTTATGGCCACTTGGATCACGCTGGGCCTCTGTATATCGCACTGATGACAGCAGTTTCCAGTGGTCTTCCGAATTTTTGTAGCAAGTACCTTCGAGGATGACATCAAAAGACGTGCGCTGTGACTTTGTGATACTCTACCAATGGAAGCAGCTCTATCAATGGAGGCAGCTCAGTCCGCTGGGATAGGGATAATTTCTGCAGTGTGTCCTGCGGATCAGATACAGTGCATTTTATCATTCAGATCATACAGAGTGAGAGCGCTCGAAAAGGCCAATTGGTCACTCGTACCTGTGTCAGCTCGGGAGTTACAAAATATGGGTTAAAGCAGAAACACTGGGGATTGGATCATGTTTCAAGTATTTACGTGAGGCAGGAAGAAGTAAAAGGTACACTGTGAAGCGATTGGGATCTGACTACAGGAGCAGCAAATAGGTTGTACAGCGCAGAGGAGAGCTTTGAAGTATTGAATTCTGATTGATGGGCCGATCATGCTTTCACTAGGCCACGCTGTTGCAGAAGATAATATGTCAGTGTCTCTCGGAATTGTGATGTCGCAGGCAAATATCACCGTTACTTTGCAGGAAATTCCTTTTTCCAATGTGACGACAGACTGTATGTAAAATAGCTTCAATATTTAATCCTTTCTCATCAATAATTCCACTCCATTTCAGTGTGTTCAATTGTCTTCTTTCTAATTTACCTGTTATTGTGCCTGCATTGAAGTTGCTTTGCTCCTTCTGCGTATCTTTTACAGTCTGGGTGATGTGATGCATTTGTACTGACCCACCTTCTGACAGAATTTTCCACTTCACTTCAGCCCACCCTAACTTCGCTATCTGATACCATTCCCGTTGTCTGGGGGTTAAGCGCTCGTCTCAGACCCAGACTACCTTCACCCAAAATACACGCAAATCTCAGACACACTGTGATCACTGCAATCCAGGGACATCGTCACTCCGAGGTCATTGATTATTCCTAGGAGAAAGTTCGGACTGCAGATGCTGGAGTTCAGAGTCGGAAGTGTGGTGCTGGAAAAGCACAGCAGGTAGTCAACATCCGACGAGCAGGAGAATCCACGTTTCAGGCATAAGCCCTTCAACAGGAATAAGGCTTTTGTTTCGGGACTGATAGATAAATGGTAGGGATTTGGGGGTGGGGGAGATAGTTGGGAAAGTGATGGTTGGATGAAGGTGAGGGAGAAGATGATAGTTCAGAAGGAGCCGTGATGGAATGAGTCCAGAGGGCGGTGCCAAGTTTTGAGGCTTGAGACTCGAGGCAAGGGAAATGAGGAAACTGTTCAAATCCACACTTATCCCGTGAGGTGACAGAGTCCCAAGGCGCAATATATGGCATTCGTCCTCCAGGTATTGGGTGGTTATGGTTTGGCGCTGAAGGAGGCCCAGGACCTGCACGTCTTTGACGGAGTGGGAAGGGGGAGTTGAAGTGTTCAGTCACGGGATGGTGAAGGTGGTGGGTGCGTCGTCCCAAAGATGTTCTCTGAAATGATCTCCAAGTAGGTGTCCTGTCTCCCTGATGTCGAGGAGTCGACACTGGGTTCAACAGATGCAGTAGATGACATTATACGTTGTACAGGTGAATTTCTAACAGATGTGGAAGGATCCCTTGGGGCCTTTGATGGAGATGAGTGGAGTGGTGTGGGAGCTGCTTTTACCATTCCTGCGGTGGCATGGAAATATGCCAATAGTGGGGTGTGGGTTTATTGGGGGATGTAGACCTGACTAGGGGTTTGTGGATGGAACGGTCTTTTCAGAATGCTGATAGGGGTGTGGAGGGAAATATATACATGACAGTGGGGTCTGTATGGAGATTGCAGGAGTGGTGGAGTCTGATTTATTTAATGCTCAGTTTGGTGGGGTGAAAGTTGAGGACCATTGGATTCTGTTCTTGTTGCGGGAGGGGTGGGGCTTAAGTGTGGTGGTGAGTGAAGTGAAGGAGATGCACTGACGGGCATCGTCAACCACGTTGGAAGGAGACCAACTGGGACTTTCTGAGGTGGAATTGGTCATCCTGGGAGAAAATACGCGAGAGGCGGAGGAATTAGGAATAAGGGATGGTGTTTTTACACGAGGTGGGGTGGAAGGAGGTGTCGTGTTGGTCGCTGTGGGAGTCGGTGGGCTTGTGATATATGTCTGTCATTGGTCATTCGCTGGAGACGGTGATGGACAGTTCCAAGAAGTGGAAGGGAGTTGCCAAGAAGATACAGGTGAATTTGAGTTCTGGGGGAAAGGTGTTGGTTGGTGAACTGTTCAACTTCCTCGTGGGAGGAGGAAGTGGGGACAATGAATTCATCAATGTAGCGGAGGAACAAGTGGAGAGAGGTGCCAGAGTAACTGCGAAAGTTGGACAATTCCACATATCTGACAAACAGGCAGGCATAGCTCGGTCACATGTGTGTGCCCATGGCTACCCCTTCGGTTCGGAGGAAGTGGGAGGATTGGACAGAAAAGTTGTCGAGGGTGAAGACCAGTTTAGCCAGCTGGATGAGGGTGTCGGTGGAAGGGTACTGGTTGGGATGGGGTGAGATGAAGAAACAGAGGGCTTGGAGACTTCCGTCATAGCTGATGCATGTGTACAGGGACTGGATCTCCAATATGAAGATGACGCGTTGTGGACCAGGGAAATTAAAGTCTTGGAGGAGATAAAGTGCATAGGTGGTGTCACAAACGTAGGTGAGAATTTCCTGGACTGGGGAGACAGGAAGGTGTTGAGGTAGGAAGAGATGAGTCGGGTTAAACAGGCGCAGGCAGAGACAGCAGATCTTAGGAAGGAGGGAGAATCGGGCAGTGTGGGGTTAATGGACAATGAGGTTGGAGGCTGTGAATGGGAGATTCCCCAGAGATGATGAGATTGTGATCGTCTGGAAGATTATGTTCTACCCTGCAATGCATATGCGACTAGGTGGCCGAGAGGTTAAGGCGATAGACTGCTAATCTATTGTGTTCTGCACGCGTGGGTTCGAATCCCACTCTCGTCGCTGTTTTTGGATTATCACAGCTGTCTTATTGAAATTGGAACTCCAATGGTCAGTTAATCTGTATCGACCATATTATAAAACTTCAAAGAATAATTTGAGACCGATGCCTAACTTAACGAAATGTTAACTGAATTGGGATAATGAAAAGGAACGCGATTTTCTTTTCCAAGTAAAGTTGCTGTGAACGTTAATCTTATGAAAGAGATCCAGGGAAACGAAATAACGAGAGATGCGATGTGCATGTTTAATGCAATGGGATTCTTACTGAGTGTTTTATCACATGAAATCTGGAGAGGGTTGGGTAGATGTGATTCATCTTGCTGGTTAGAGCACAGAGAGACAAAACAAAATAATAGAGATATTTCAAAAGGTGCAGGGGGTGGGTGTAGCGGCACAGAAAACTGGCTGTGAATGCACAGTAGAGAATTGCCGATGTGGGTACCATGCATTGGCACGGATAGACTTACACATTGGTCTCGCCCTTCCCCCCTTGCTCTCACCATTGATGAATACTGGATATAAGACACAGATAAATACGAGATGTGGGAAGCAAGCTCCCTCTCGTTGTGCACACACTGGATGCATCACACTGAACTATGAACAACTGGAGAAATCAGCATGTAAATTGCAGGAAGTGAACATAAACTGTGCATCAATAACCACAGATTAATGCAGCATAAACATCTAATGTGTCTTTAAACGAAAGTCATTAACAGACGTTTCGTTCTAATACCTAACATGGCTTTCGTGGGAAATCATGTCTCACAAACTTGATTGAGTTTTTTGAAGAAGTAACAAAGAAGATTGATGAGGGCAGAGTAGTAGATGTGATTTATTTGGACTTCATGGACGACTGCTTAGGAAGGTTAGATCTCATGGAATAAAGGGAGAACCAGCATTTAGATACAGAACTGGCTCGAAGGTCGACGACTGAGGGTGGCAGTGGAGGGTTGTTTTTCAGACTGGAGGCCTGTGACCAGTGGAGTTCCACAAGGATCGGTGCTGCGTCCTCGAGTTTTTATAATTTACATAAATGATTTGGATATCAGCAACAGAGGTACAGTTTGTAAGTTTAGGGATGACACCAAAATTGGAGATGTAGTGCACAACGAAGAGGGTTACCTCAGATTATAACAGGATCTGGCCAGATGGGCAAATGGGCGTAAAAAGGCAGATAAAGTTTAATTCGGATAAATGCGAGGTGTTGCATTTTGGGAAAGCAAATCTCAGCAGGACTTATACAAATAGTGATAGGGGCTTGGGAATGTTGCTGAAGAAAGAGACATTGGAGTGCAGGTTCATAGCTCCTTCAAAGTAGAGTCGCAGGTAGATAGGATAGTGAAGATGGCGTTTGGCATGCTTTCCTTTATTGTTCAAAGTATTGAGTACAGGAGTTGGGAGGTCATGCTGCGGCTGTTCAGGGCATTGGTTAGGCCACTGTTGGAATATTGCGTGCAATTCTGCTCTCCTGCCTATTGGAAAGATGTTGTGAAACTTGAAAGGGTTCAGAAAGGATTTCCAAGGATGTTGCCAGGGTTGGAGGATTTGAGCATTATGGAGAGGCTGAACAGACGGGAGCTGTCTCCTCTGGAGCATTGGAGGCTGAGGGCTGACCTTATACATGTTTACAAAATTATGAGGGGCATGGATACGATAAATGGACAAAGTCTTTTCCCTGGGATCAGGGAGTCCAGAACTAGATGGCATAGGTTTAGTTTGAGAGGGGAAAGATATAAATGAGACCTAAGGGACAACGTTTTCATACAGAGAGTGGTACGTGTATGGAATGATCTGCCAGAGGATGTGGTGGAGGCCGGCACAACTGTAACATTTAAGAGGCATTTGGATGGGAATATGAAGAGGATGGGTATGGAGGGATATGGACCGGGTGCTGGCGGGTGGGACTAGATTGGGTTGGGATATCTGGTCGGCATGGGCAGGTTGGACTGAAGGGTCTGTTTCAAAGCTGTATATCTCTATGACCACATTTCAAGGTGGATGACAACAATACCAATTTTATTTTGAAATTGAGATCTATTTCATCATTTTACACAGCGAACAAGTTCAATTTAAATAATACAAACCACGTTCGCTCACACAGAATAAAACTGTGATTTTATTAAAAAACATTATCCTTTTTAAGTAGCAGTAACTCAACATGAAAAATAAGTTGTAATTTTAAATGAACATACGTCAGTTAACACCATTATCTTACTTCGCATTGACTGCAACATGCACATGCTAAATAAAGTTTAAGAAATAAAGTATTTTAGTATGATTCGGTGGTGATGAAAAATACGACTAAGTTCTCATGGTACGGATATTCCACCAATGGCTCCAGAATGGCATCATATTTCTATGATGGTATAGAGGTGAGGGAGCTGCCAGGGATGGGAGCTCCCACCTCATCTGGAGCAGCTTCTGTAGACATGGACCAAGGAGCATTGTGACATCAGACTGGGAGTTCCAACCACACCTGGAGCTGCTTTTATTAACATGGAGCGGCAGGGAGCATTGGGAAATCAGACTGCGAGATCCAACCTCATTTGGAGCAACATCTGTTGACATGGACCAGGGATCATTGCGAGATCAGTTGGATAGCTCTACCCTCATCTGGAGCAGCTTTTCATGACATGGAGTACCAGGGAGCATTGGGACATCAGACTGCGACATCAATCTCATTTGGGCCAGCTTCATTTAACATGGAGCAGGGAGCTTTGCGAGATCAGTCTGGGAGCTCCACTCTCATCTGGAGCAGCATTTAATGATATGGAGCACAATGGAGCATTGGGACATCAGAGTGGGAGCTCCAATCTTAAATGCAGAAGCTTCTATTGACATTGAGCAGTAAGGAGCAATGGAACGTCAGGTTGGGAGCTGCAATCTCACCTGGAGCAGCTTGTATATACATGGAAGAGGAGGCAGTATTGGGATATTAGGCTGGGGGAAAGGATATTCAACCAATTTAATCTGAAGTAGAATAAGTTTCAACACCTCAGATGTAAATTGATTTATGAAGAATCTGTCGCAGGAAAAATAATTCTTTCGATATTGAAGACAAGTCCTGCAAATATTCAACTCAGGAATACGAATTAATACAGAGAGAAATGCGAGTGATGTTTCAGGTCTTTGACTTTTCTTTTCTGACCTATTCTACACTCGATTACATGACCAAAAGGACTTTATCACTCATTTCATGGTACTTAGTTTCCTGCAAATACGAACAGGTCATTGACGTAATCTAAATCTGAAAATTATGGGAAATGCGATGTTGTCATTGAGTTTACCTCGAATTATAGTGGAAACGCAACAAAATAAGTTGAAATTTCCGTGATCAGCAGTGACCTCATTGATTGGCTGATCAGATTGTGAATGGTAGTTTTATTTGAGGACAATTTGAAGTGAATCAATGATGGTGATTATCTTTGTTTTTTGTTCACCTTGGGACTGTTACTGTTATTGCTCATGTCCTTGTAAACACCACAGCTCTGCAGAGTGTAAGATCTTAGCTGTGCATCTGGCCAGTGTTACAACCATTCGTTTTCCAGGCTACGGATCAGATGGCTATAGGCTCGAAATTTACTTGGCGCAAGCGCATTGCGGAGATTCACAGCACATCAAATTTATTTTTTTTTGTTGCACTGAGGTGGATAATATTTGGAATTTTCATCTCTACGTACGAAAATTATTTCACTGTCTTCGATAAGATAAACATTACCAAGGACAATCAGCGTTATACAATCCCACAGCACCAAGTTGCATCGAACAGGCGTATTTGGAAGCAACAGCTTCTTCATCAGATGGTTGACAACTGTTGGACTCTAATCTGGCTTTGCGTGATTTTCAAATTTGTCCACCCCAGTCCAACACCAACACTTCCAAGTCAGGGGTACCCTTGACACCACGAACGATCCGTTAAAGTCCAGATGATCTTCCAAAAGATCGCGCATGTTGACACATACATCAAGTTTCGGCAGAAAGACACTCACCTGATGAAGGAACGGCTCTCTGAAAGCTCGTGCTTCCAAATAAACCTGCTGGACTATGCCCTGATATTGTGTAATTTTTAACTTTGTCTACCCAACTCAAACACTGGCACTTCCATATCAAAGAGAACACCAATCATGTCTCAGCGCTGTCAGAGAAGACAATCCTGAAATAGCAACGCACATTGTTCATAAGTACGTTTCATTTTCAGAAACCAACCCATTCAATCGCTGCAGCTTCTGTGTATTAAAAGCACAGAAAAGGAATCGCTGACACTCAGTTTTGATCGTATTTTGAAACTCTTTGTGAAGTGGACTCAGAGGAGAATGAAGGATGAACTGTCCGACTGCGCAGGGAGGAGGAAGGCACTTTTCCCTTCTTTGATGAGCTGGGGTATTGACTGATCTAAGGCATTAAACAGATTCCTGGCAGACCTGCTCTCTCTGCATCAGGTACAAAAAGTCCTGATTTCCTGAACGGTAATGACAGCCAGGCCACTCAGTGAAAGCGCCGAATACTAACCACTGGTTCACCAGGGATGAGGGCAGAAACTGTTGCACCGTTTCTTCATTACACAGTTTTTTAAATTGTGTCACTGCAGATAAGTTTCCCCTCAAAAATGCAAGAATTATAGAGTGTTTCCAGCACAAAAATGGGTCCCATCATCTCCCTTCCCAGCACCTGGCCTGTACCCTTGTAAACTCTGATGTTTCACGTGTTCATCTCAATGCTAATTACCGTGGAACGTTTTAAACTTGTAAGATGTAATAAATGGGATTGAAGTTTGAGATGGGGAAAATATGTTCACACTCAGTCGGGGAACTGAAGCCCATTTTTACCCACAGACTAAAGCACTCAGGCACATTTCCACAAGAGTGAAACAGGCCTCTGGAGAAAACAAACAGAAAGTAAGATTTCGCCCGCTTGGCTGATATTGTACCATTTCAGACTTCAACACTAGTGTCTGGTTACAGCAAAGAAAGGAAGCATTCAGCATCTCCCGTCCCAGCGTTCCTTGCCCATTGTTTCCCCATTACTCTGTAGTTTATACTGCCTCACCTCGTTCTTGCAGCAAAACTAGATCGTTGCTCACGCCCGCTATTTCGGGTCCTGCCGAACGGTTTTCCTCAAGTTCTTGGACTGAAAAACAGGAATGGGATATTTCAAACACTTTTCTAGTTTACAAGGCCAGTGTTATCACCACTGAGCCAGCCCATTGCCAGCTCAGAGATAAGGTCTCATACATTAGAAACTTCAATGCAACAGATGATTGGTTAGCCTCAGTGTTGTCAGGCAAACAACAAGACTGGAATAGAGCCGAGGGCAGCATGCACAGAAGGATTGGAGAATAGAATGATGAATCTCATGGTGTCCAGGATGGTGATAACAGAAATCTTCCCCAGTAGTATAGTGATGAGGTTTCAATGCTTTCACTGTCATGGCTTGTTAAATGTTAACGTTTACAGTAATCTATATGAAATGCTGCCTTATCTTTCGAAGCAGAACGATACTGTGCAGCAGTCAGAATCGCTTCCCTGTATGTTACAGTTCCGCATCAGCAACGTCAGCTGCAATTGCCTGACGTTCAATCAGTTTAAATCAAGAACGGAGGGGGCGTCAGTAAAATGGAAGGGGAATGGTGGTTTGTGAGAGTTAACTACATGCCTCGTGGAGCCAGGTTCAAGGTCGATACTAAATATCGGTTTTCCTGTTTATCTTGGTATACTCACCACTCCATATCAATTACTCATATTATCTGCCATTTGTGTTGTTCTTTGTTCATTGCACCTCGGTTCAGTGTTCCAGGGGGCCACACTTTTTTAATTTGGCACGTTTTACTCAGGTCAGTTTTGCAGTTCCATATTAAGGCCAACAATTTTAGGAACAGAAAGACACCATTCAGACCATTAAGTCTGCTCTGCTATTGAGTGGTTTCATTTCTGATCTGATAACCTTGAACTGCACTTTCTTGCGTTTCCCCATAACGCTTGATGTCTTTGCAGTTTGAAGATCTGCCGATCTCAGCCTCATTACACCGAATGACACTTCCTCAACAGCCTTCTGCTACATGAAAGTCCACTGATACAGAACTGTCAGAGAGAATAAATGCTTCTTCATCACTGTTTTAATCGTGAGATCCGTATTCTAATACGAAGTTATAAATCATACAACACCAGGTCATAGTCCAACAGGTTTAATTGGAAGCATTAGCTTTTGGAGGGCTGCTCCTCTATCAGGTGTTCGTGGAGTACAAGAGTTATAAGATACAGAACTTATAGCAAAAGTTTACAGTGTGATGTAATTGAAATTATGCATTGAAAAATATCTTGATTGATTGTTAAGTCTTCTATCTGTTAGAATGACCATGTTAGCTTCACTTCTTTCTTATGTAATTTGCAAAACTTTTTTGAAAGTTACATTCTCAGGTGAACTCTAACAGTTAGTGTCAGCCCCGATAATACTTTGAAGGTGTTAGTCCCTGTGTGCTGTGTCCGTGCCATAATGTTTAGGCTGACGCTAATCTCAGCACAGTGGTTAGCACTGCTGCCTCACAGCGCCAGAGTCCCAGGTTTAATTCCCGCCTAAGGCGACTGACTGTGTGGAGTTTGCGCATTCTCCCAGAGTGTGTGTGGGTGTGCTCTGGTTTGCCCCCACAGTCCAAAAATGTGCAGGTTAGGTGATGTGGCCATATTAAATTGACCGTAGTGTGACGTGTAGGGGAATGGATCTGCGTGGGTTGCTCTTCGGCGGGTTGGTGTGGACCTGTTGAACCGAAGGGCCTGTTTCCACTCTGTCAGTAATCTAATCTAAAAAAAATACCACGCTGCAGGCAAGGATGTTTTGAGGCATGGTACATTGGTGAAACCGAGCAAAGGGTACAGAAACAGATGAATGGAACTGCACATCAATCACAGACATTTGTGCCCCTTCGCAGCTGCAGAGCACTTCCGTGGTCCAGGACATTCAACCTCGGACATTCAGGTTACAATCCTCCAAGGCAGATTTCGACACAGGCAGCAGCTAAATGTGCCGGAGCAGAGGCTGTGAGCAAATTTCGGAACCAATGGGGATGGCCTCAACTGCGGCCTTGGCCTTGGGTTCATGTCACAGTACAGGTGATCCCAATGCCCTATCTACACACAGCGACCCTCCTACACACACACACACACACACACACACACACACACACACACACACATACACACACACACACACACACACACACACACACACACACATATATACGTTTGTGGGGTGAATTTGTACTTGCAAAATTACATTGCACTTTGATCAAAAAGTGCATGAATCCATGTCATCTCTGTTAACTCGTTTTATAAAATTAGAATCAGTCTGAACATTATGGAACAGACAACAGCACATGGGGGCTGACACCAATTCTTAAAGCTCACCTGAGAATGTAACTTTTAAATAAAAAGTTTTGCGCTTTTTAATGAAAGAAGTGAAGCTAACATGGTTATTCTAACAGATGGGAAACTTAGCAAACAATGAAGGTATTTTTCAACGTACACTTTCCGTTACATCACACTATAAACTTGCGCTTTAAATTCTGTGTCTTACAACTGTGTACTCCACAACCACCTGATGAATGAGCAGCAGTCTGAAAGCTAGCATTTCCAATTTAACCTGCTGGACTATAACCTGGTGTTCTGTGATTTTCAAATTTGCATACCCTAGTCCAAAACCTGCATCTACAAGTCATTCAATCCAAGGCATTCTGGTCACAGAACCAACCTTTGTGCATTCAAATTATTAAATCTCTGAAAAAAACCTCAATGTTTCAGTAAGCATTATTTTTGTCGTACTGAGTCTGAGCAGGCAAAGGCAAATGCTTTCAACGTTTATTTCCATTTGAATTCATCTCCGATATGAAATTCTCACTGACTCTGACAGCACTGATATCTTTGCTATTTTGTAATGTCAGGAATTCATGTTCAATTTACGACTTTCATAAGGAACAACAAATATTTTTACCTGACTGGAAATAAACGTTGGGAAATAGCAGTGAGAGAGCTGAATTTGAACACTTTCGCACCAAGGAAGACAGATGCAAGGTTTGCAAATTTATCGGTGACCTTGTTTTTGACTTATTAGTTCAGTTGAAAAATGACAGTCATTGTGTTTTTAAAAGCATGGCGAATGGCCCTTCAGCCTATTGCATCATTATCAGTCATCAAACATCTTGTTTGTAAATACAGTTTCCAGCACGTGACTCGTCGTCTGGTGTGTTCTAACATTTCAAGTCTTCAGTTAAATTGTTATTCAATTTTTTAAGTGTTTAAGTGGAACAAAAACACTTCTGTGAACTAACAGTTCTGAGAGTGAAACTCTTTCTCAGAGCCGTTTGTCAGTTTTCCTCAAGATGCTGTGGAAAATCTTTCTGTACTCACATTGGAATTGGTTTACCCTGTTTCTTCTTCAGCTTCCTTCTTCTTTCTATGAAATGGTTTAGATTCCAAATACAGACACACGGTGCAGGTTGCAGAAGTCACGTGTTTGTACTTTCACTGACACTGTCTCGGCAGGCGCTGCAGTCCTTCCCCATGCTGATTCAGACAGCACTGTCCTTCCTGTGGCATGTCCCATGGAAAATAGAAGGACAGGCATTAATAACCCGCATTTGAGAAATTAGCGACAGTTTTAAAACATTTGCACTGCCCCAGCGAGGAATTGAGCTCCTATCTCCCGCATAACATGCGGTGACTCTAACCACTATACGACCGAGGACAACAGTTTCAAAGGAGACCCCTCAGCCCGTTGTGACTCAATTTGTCAAAAACAACTGCTTAACAACTCGAATCGTTTAGCCCATAGCTTTGTACTATTGGCAGAACATATTCACATCTGAATATTTCTTCAGATTCTCAGAGTTCCTGCCTCTCTGACCCTTACAAACAGAGTGTTGCAAATTCCAACACACGCCGACCTATAACGCTTTTCCGCACATCTGCTTAAACCTTTCTGTCTTTCTCATTAAATTTCTGCCCACCCCCCGTGATCGATCTCTCCGTCGATGGGAAACGTTACTTTCAGTCTACCTTATCCATACCCCTCATTATTTTGTACATCTGAACCATGCCTTCTCACAAATGCCTCTGCACCGTGAAAAACAACCCCAGTTTGTCCTGTCTCTCTTCATGACCAAATCTCTTCAGCCAAGACACTATCCAAGTGAATCTCGCCTGCACCTTTCCCAGTTGGATCGCATCCCTGGACTCCTGTCAACTGCAGACAATTGTCTAGTTAGAGTCAAATGAACCTTTTTTTACATTCTGCATTAGCATGCGGTGTTGATCTGCAGCATATATTGCCGAGCAGTCTGGAGTCACATGGAGGCCAGAGAACGTAAGGACGGCAGATTCCTTCCCTCAAGGCATTTCGTGAAACAGATGGGCTTTTCAGACAACGGGTTTAGCGGTTCCTCAATTGGAGATATTTCTTGCATTTCTATTCTACCACCGGTGTGGTGTGGTGAGAATCGAACCGGTCTCACCAGAATGTGACCTGGCCTTTTGTGTTAAAATCCAGCAGTAATACCAGTAGGCTATTGCAGAAAGCCGTCATGGGTGACCTTTTCCAATAGAGTCTGTTTTCCCCAATTATTCTCTGTGTCCATTTATTGAGCCTCACGCTCCAATAATCTCTGGTCCATGTCAGTAAAAGCTGCTCAACGAGAATTGATCTCACAGCCACGATATCCAAAGGGATCGAATGATTTGAAGGTGCCAGTGAAGAGATTGGGGCATGGTCGCCCAGCAACAGTAAGTGCAATAGCATAGACTGGACGGCATCAACGTGACAGTTTATGTTAGATTGTGCAATGCCTCAGTCAAATGGGACGAGGGACGGAAAAAAGAGTGAGGGCGAGTGGGAGGGAGGGCCATCTTCGAGAACTTTTGGGTTTAAATCCTGATGGATGAAATGCTGAAATATCAGAGAACGAAATTCGATGGAAAACAAATCATCACCTCAGAGAATATTATCATGCAAAAACTAGTTATTTCTTACCGTGTTTCATCAAAAGTAAAACTTTGAGAGAACTGACCGCTATGATGTGGATTCGATACGAAGTCGCAGCAATCCCAACGCAGAAAAGGAAATACTAAATGGTTGCAGCACTCCACAGACCGCACTTCCAAACTGCAGCCACTGTGGTAGCAGAGGAAATGTCAGGAAGAATACACAATATCAGGACTTAATGACAGGCATGTGGGAACTCTGAATGGGCTGAAACTTTAACTTTAACGTCCACAGAGTCTGGGGAGATTCCATGAATAAGAGTACTGGAGAATGGGATTAATGAAAGTCTCCAAACTCATGGGACAGTGCCGGATATTGTTGAAACGTATGCTTCAATAACATTATTTGGGCAGCACGGTGGCACAGTGGTTAGCATTGCTGCCTCACAGCACCAGAGACCGGGGTTCAATTCCCGCCTCGGGCAACTGACTGTGTGGAGTTTGCATATTCTCCCCGTGTCTGTGTGGGTTTACCTCTGGGTGCTCCGGTTTCCTCCCACAGTCCAAAATGTGCAGATTAGGTGAATTGTCCATGCTAAATTGCCACTAGTGTTAGATAAAGGGCAATGGGTCTGGGTGGGTTGCGCATCGGTGTGGACTTGTTGGGCCGAAGGGCCTGTTTCCACACTGTAAGTAATCTAATCTAAAAAAAAAATATAGTGTAACATCGGGTACTCCATCACTTTGCCCACACAAGGCAGTACCAACTGCTGCAGCCAATCACACATAATTCCAGTTCCAGACCCGGAATCAGGGAAACTGTGTGAAGCAGCCACGAAGATCCAATTGCAAGTTGGGATGGAATGACAGGAGAGGGGCGCGTGTATTTCCGAGGTTGAGACTGCTCCTGGTCAAAAGCGGGGCGGAAGGGAATACTTGCCCCCATTATAGCCATAAGCAATACATGTTGTTGATACAGCCGATTGGCGCATCTGAAGCGTGTTGGACCTTTACATTTGGGGTGGCAATGTTCGAAATTTCATTTTCCTATTTGGACATTAGCAGTAGCAGCTGCTTATGTTTGCATCAGCTCAGGAGCAGCTTCTTGTTCCCAGTAAATTCTGCAACCTGGAGAAGGTGGTGTTGTGGTTATATAATAAACGAATCATCTTTGGGGACTCAGACACGGAAGTGGTAATGTTAAAGTTCGACGAATAAAACCTGGAATGGAAGCCTGACCACAGGAACAAAGAATATGCCTTTAATTTCCTGCAATCCCATTCATGCATGACCCTTATACAGGGGATGCTACCATCTTTACCCAATCCTGCCTACTTGTGACTCCAGGTGCAGAACAACATGGCTTACCCTTAATCCGAGAATGCCGACACTGTAGGTAGGCTGGCCATTCGGCCCATTCCAGTCGACACCATCCCTTCGAAGCACATCCTATCAGACCCACACTCCATACCTATTCCGTTCCCCTTCATTTCCCATGGCTGATCCCAGTAACCTTCACACCTTCAGACTGTGGGAGGAAACTCACACAAGCAAAGAGAGACTGTGCAAACTGCAAACAATCACACGAGACTGGGATCGAATCCATGTCTCTCGTGCAGCAAGGCAGCAGCGAATCAGAATGAACAACAAATGCTGTCCTGACCAGCGACATCCACACCCTGTGGGTGTATCCGGAAGAATAAAAACACATTCACAACATGGAGAACGGGACTTAGGTCTGCGTGGACATGATTTGAACCAATTGTTTATCCTGGGTAGATTCAAAGACACCGATATCACAGAGAAACCAGGGCAATGCGGAATTCAAATACCTGCTGCAGTGGAAACTCATTTACTCAGTCAAACTGGGGACAGACTGTTCAACAGTCCCGTGTGTGGGAAGGGCTCAATGGCCAATAAAAACTCCAGCGTAGCCAGCAAGATTACATGTACCAAACGGAGGTAAATTAAACTGTCAATGCTGCTGTTAATCCCAACCAGCTGCCGGTTTCATAGCGTCAAAGTAATAGACCCACGCAGCATGAAAACAGGCCTTTCACTCCTTCCAGCTCATACTGCACATAATGCCAAACTAAACGAGTCGCATCTGACGGCTTCCTGTAATGGCTCAGGTTAACAATGCCCTTGTAATATTATTACTGCATTGTTAATATGAATGTCCAGATATAATTCTGTGGACACGTGTTCAAATCCTGGCATGGCAGATGCTGGAATTTTATTTCAATAAATACCTAGAGTTGATGAGTCTAATGATGATGTTGAATCAGTTGTTGTAGATCTGAGTCACTAATGCCTGATAGGGAAGGAAACTGCCATACTTATCTGGTCTCGCTGGCATATGACTCCAGATCCATAATATCGTGGCTGATTCTGAACTTCCCTCTGGGCAATAAATTATGTACTAGGCATGAACGAATAGCTTTTGTTAATCACACTGAAACTTTCCAACTCATTTATCGATCCAAATATCCTGTATATATTGTAAATGTACTTTCATTCATCACTGCCTCAGGAAGTGAATTGCACACATAAACCATCCTCTGTTAAAAAAGCCTCTCATGTCTTATTTTAAACCCCTCTTTTCACTTTAAACAATTGCCCGCTTGTCTTGAAGTGCCCCTCCTTGGGGAAAAGACAGTTATAGTTAACTCAAGCCGAAGTCTCAATAATTTATAAATTTCTATCAGGTCGCCTTTCAAACTCCAGTGCTCGAGTGAAAATATTCTCAGTCTATCCAGCCTTTCGTTATAACACAAACCTTCCCCTGTAGCCATACACTGGTATCCCTGTTCTAAACCTATTCCAGCTGAATAATTTCCTTGCTATGACTGGGCGACAAGAACTGGACACAGTATTCCAGAAGACGCCTCACCCAATGTCCTAAACAACTTCAACATAACGTACCAACTCCTACGCTCAAAGGACTGAGCAACGAAGGCAATATAATATTTATTAACCATTCTGTCTATATATGAAGCAAACTAAAATG
The DNA here is from genome assembly GCF_047496795.1 of Chiloscyllium punctatum. NCBI lineage: Eukaryota > Metazoa > Chordata > Chondrichthyes > Orectolobiformes > Hemiscylliidae > Chiloscyllium > Chiloscyllium punctatum. Next base: position 21,378,171 of record NC_092756.1, read on the forward strand.
AATTAAGTAGTTGCATTCCTGGACTCTGTGTTCCACAACACGATGCAACGCCCGATCATTAATTGTATAAGCCCTACTCGTATTTGATGTAGCAAAATGCAATACCTTCCATTTATCCAGATTGAACTTCATGTGACATTTTTCAGCCGAAAGACGCAACGGATTAAGATCCTTCTGGAATCTTTGATCACCTTCTTTACAGTCTCCTATTCTGCTGTCCTCTGCAAGCTTTTGAACGATGGCTTCGATGAGTTCTATTGTTTTCTCATATAGGTCAACGATTTTTAATTATTTGTTGTGGCCATCATTTCGCAGTTTGCAAATCATGTAACAATTAGTCATGTCATTAACCATTAGGAAGATAGTCATAGACTGCAGGGAGATTGGAAACAATTGGCAAGTAAATGTGCTGAAAGGAATTCAGTCCAGTGAAGTGGGTGATAATGAATTTGGGGAGGAACAATGATAAAAGTGTGACTGTTAACAGTAACAAAAGAGAAATTGGAGTAGGCATTCACGAATATTTGAAGTTGATTGGACAAGGGATCAAGTGGTCTCGATGGGTTGGAGATACTTTCTGTTCTTGAACGCAGGTGGGAATATAAGAGCAGGGAAATGATGCTGGAACTTTATCAACGGCCTATTCAAGATCAATGGACAGGGGAATCAGATGGACGGACGTGCGTACTGCAGGTGCCGGAAATCAGAATCAAGACTAGAGTGGTGCTGAAGAAGCACAGCAGGTCAGGCAGCATCCGAGTTGCAGAAAAAAATAACGTTTCGGGCAAACGCCCTTCATCAGGAATAAAGCTTGGAGCCTCGAGGGTGAAGAGATAAACGTGAGGTCTGGGTCTGGGAAGAATTTAGCTGAGAGTGCAAGAGGTGGATAGAGATGGGGTTAAAGATGATAGGTCGGAGAAGAGGGTGGTGCGGATAGGCAGAAAGGAAGATTCACAGGTGGGACAGGTCAGTAGGATGGAGCCAAGTTAGAAAGTTGGAACTTGGATAAGGTGGCCGTGGAGAGATGAGGAAACTGGTGAAGACCACGTTGATGCCCTGGGGTTGATGAACCGGAGGTGGAAGATTTGGCGTCTGGTGGTGAGGGAATTGCGGTGGAGGAGACCCAGGAACTGCATGTCCTTGGGAGAGACGGGGTGGGGGTGTGGAGGTAATTGATGTTTTTGGTCATGGGGCGTTGGAGTTGAATGTTGCGGGTGCCCTGGACATGTTCTCTGAAGCGCTCTCCGAGAATGTGTCTGTTGGCCCCAATGTAGAGGAGACCGCATCGCAAGCAACAGATGCAATAAATGACACGTGTGGAAGTGCACATGCACATTTAATGGATGTGGAAGGCTCATTGGAGCCTTGGAAGGATGTGAGAGGGAAGATGTGGGTGCAGGTTTTGCAATTCCTGTGGTGGCAGTGGAAGGTGCCGCGAGGGGAGAGTGGGTCATTAGAGGGCGTGGACTTGACTAGGTAGTCATGGAGGAAACAGTGTTTGTGAAAAGTGGATAGGGGTGGGGAGGGAAATACAAATTTCCCTGTCACTGCAGGAATTGCAAAACCTGCACCCACATCTACCTCCTCACCTCTGTCCAAGGCTCTAATGGAGGCTTCCACATCCATCAAACTTTCTCCTGCACTTCCACACATGCCATTTCTTGTATACGGTCCTCCCGATGCGGTCTCCTCTAAGTTGGAGAGAGGAGATGTGTTCTCACACAACACTTCAGAGAATATCTCCTGGATACCCGCAAGAATCAAACCCAGTGCCCCATGGCCAAACATTTCAACTCCCCCTCCCACTCTCCCGAGGCCATGAAGGTCCTGGGCATCCTGTATCGCCAGTGCCTCACGACCCGATGCCTGGAGGAAGAAAGCCTCATCATCCGCCTCGGGACCCTTCAACCCCATGGAATCAATTTGGACTTCACCCGTTGCCTCATTTCCCCTCCCCCCTACCTTAACCAAGTTCCCACCTTCCAGCTCAACACCGTCCACCTGACTTGTCCCACCTGTGCATCTTCATTCCCACCTATCCACTCCACCTACTTCTCTGACATATCATGGTCACCACCCCCCCTTTGTGGATTTTCGGATATTTTCTATTGTTGACCACAGGCTGTGGATGATAGCAGAACTTTAGCAACCACCAGTTTAGGGAACAGCTAAAGGACTGAGCACAAGTCGGGTCACCGCGTAAATCAACATTTTTCTTAGAATTGTACGATAAAAGATGGAAGGCTGAAGTATGCAACTTTGCCCATCAAGACCGTTTCACCAATGAGTTTCTCACTGATTCCTTTCCAAGTCCGGGTGCTATGGGCCTTGAAGGATAAATTGAAAATGGTGGCGTTTCGTTGCATCCTCCAACGGTGTCCTTGTAGTCAGTACACCTGTTCAGCTTTGAAGGTTGTCAAAAATGCCCGAATGACTTACTCCAGTGCATCTTATCGTTGGTGCACTCTGCTGCAATTGCGCAGTGGTGAGGGGAATGAATATTGCAGGTGTTGGAAGAGGGTACACTCAAGTGACTGCATTGTCGTGGACGGTGTCCCGTTCCTTAAGTATTATTGAAGTTATATCCATCGAGGCAAATGGAGAGAGTTATATTCCACGTCTCATGTGTGCCTTGCAAACGATGTAGGATTCACGGAACAATGAGTTGAGTTTATAATCAAAAAATATCTCAAGAATATGTTGTTGTTGTCAAAGTGTTTATGTAGCCAGTTTCTATAAGTTTTTCCCCCGAAATATTAGCTCCATGGAAGATTACACGCGGTAATTCGTTGACAGTAAGGTTCTTGAATGTCAATGAGATATGATTAGATTCTCATTTGTCAGAGTGATACTTACTCTATTTCGTCCTTGTGTGGACAAATCTAATTCCAGTCGCTGTCTGATTTCAAGATCGAATTCCCGTCTGTGCTTGAAATTTCAAACGTTTCTTCACATAAATGTCTCCACCTGCCTTAACAATATGTAGGGTCGCTGCAGGGGACAGCAGAGATTAATGAACATGTTGTCAACACTGGAGAAAATGGAGCTTCGTGGAATGATTGGTCAGGATGGGATTATTCTCCTTGAAATAAAGGAGACGGAGGACAGCTCTATAATCACATATTAACATTTATAAAAAAAATATTCATGGGATCTTGACAGGGTAGATACGGGCAGGTGGTTCACCCTCTGGTATGAGGAGAGCACCAGAGGACATGAACTCAGAATTAGATGTTGCCTATTTAATTCAGAAATGAGGAGTAATTTCTTTGCTCAGCGGCCAGTGAATGGGTGGAACTCCTTGCCGAAATTGTTGTTGAGGCTGAGTTGTTGTGTATTTTCAAACTGTGCCAGACAGATATTTAACTAGAAAGACGATGAAGCTTTGTAGAGGCAATGCTGGAGAATGGAGTTAAGGATTATCAGATCAGCCATGAGTTCGTTGAATGATGGAGCAGACTTGATGGGCTGAATGGCCGATTTCCAATTCTACATCATTTGGTCTAACGCCCTATTCTATTGATATCTTTAGAATTCTGAGGGATGGGATGAAGTGATAGAAAAGGTTTCTCAAACTGATCAGACAGATCAGGAACTAAGCTCATAAGTTCATGAACAAGAAATGTGCTGTGGCCTGGATACAACAAATGGCACGGGGCACACTGCAGATGGGTATGTGCAGATGTTGTGATTGCTTAAGAAAATTGGTGGATCTAATATTGTTGCCAACTTGGTGATCCCGCTGGATGATGGATCGTGGTATGATTCACACAGCAAAAGGTTGTGAAAGAATGAAAAATTCGTTTCATTGGAAAAGTTTTCTGCGGTTCCAATTCAATTGACTGATTAAAATACTGATCAGAACTTTGTGTGGAGTATTACATTAAAATTCACAATCCCACTGGATAAACTATTGCACCCGATCTCTCCTTATTTGTTCCCCTTTCATTCGATGTAAATTCATAGAAAGTCAAGATGGAATGAAAGGAGGAAAGAAACGTTGCCCTCCTTTTCATTATCCCAATGTAACTTACAACAGAAACAAATTGCTTTACTTCGACTTTGATGAGGTACCGATTTATCACAATTCTCCGGTGCAATGAAGGGCAAAACCAAGATTCTCCATCCAATGTATCCTAAAGATGCGAGGCACAAAGAGAAACCACAGGTGCGGTTGATAGAAGTAACAGCCAGAGAAGGATTCAAATCCACACATGCGCAATGGAAGAGCAACCCATCGCCTTAACCTCTGGGCCACTTCAGCCCATTGCAAAGGGGCTCACATGTGACCCCATCAAGATTACATATGATGCTCCTTGGCGATAAGAAATTCCCTGAGCGGAATCGAATCCACACCATTATGTTTCTGCTTTCGACGGAATAATAATACCAGCAAAATCCAAGAGATTCACCATGTCCTTGGAAGGAATACCTTGTCCTTGATTTATTCCGAGTCGGAACTGTCTCAGAACGAACCAGCAAATATGAAATTCCCGTCACATTCACAGGCACATTTAGTCTTGACGCATAATTTCTTCAGACAGTTTCTCTCTCACATGAAGAAGTATATACGGAGAGAGAAGTGAAGGTGATGTTTTAGCTTGATGGGCTTTCTCATATGGCTGAACCTGAACTGGGTAAAATTCCCGGAAATGCAGTTTTGTTCGTTTCGTTTTATTAATTTTGCTGCAACTTCACTCTGTTCATTCCAATGATCGGAAGTGAATTGCATTTATGTAATTGGAACTTTTAATGTTGTGTTCAATTTTGCTCGGAATTTATTTCAGCTTAAAGAAAATACTGATGAGAAAAACAGAAGGTTAAACTACAAAACAAGATGCCAGTTTTGATGCTCAGTTACTTTGGTAGATTTCAGTGGGTAACAAATGAACCCAACTTCATGGCGATCGTCCTCCAACCTTTAAGGCATGGGGTTAAGGCAGGAAATCGATCTCTAAGAGACTGGTCACTTCCTATTCATTATGGAATAGCTTGCCATGACAATATGCCAAATCTGCTCAGTTCCAATTATAATGCTTCACATAGAATATTAATAGAAATCTTTCAAAACTCTGAGGTTTTTTTGCTGAACCTTACTCAGCTGCAGACATTACCGATATTTCTTTGCATCTGAAGTCGTACAAATTAGATACTGTTTCCTCGCACCTTCTACCCCCCACACTCCACTTTTACACTTTTACCTGGCCGCAGGCTGTCTCTCTCACTGCTTGTGTGTCTCTAAATGTGCCTTTCCAAATGTTTTGGAAACGGATTCTCTGAGTGACAGAAATTCTGCTCCCATCATTTACTTGTCCTACATCGATGGTTTTGAAAGCCTGACGTTCAGAAATATACGAACTTGAAAGAGTGAATTTTCCATATATTTACTCTCTCCAAACCTCAAATACGCTGGAAAAATTCCATTCGGTTTTCCTTGGTTCAGTGTCAAATTTTCCAAAACACAAATAAATAAAATTCCATCCCCACTAAACGCCGTCAGCATCGTCTCTAATGTCTTAGCGACCCAGTAAACGCTGGCAGTGTCCTCTCTGATAGAATCACAGATTCCCTACAATGCAGAAAGTGCAGTTCAGTCGATCAGGTCTGTCGGGAGACTCTGAACAACATCTCAACCAGATCTAGCTCCCGTCTCTATCCCCGCAGGACTCTGGCTTGTGATTTCAAATAAACCTGCTGGAATAAAACCTAGCAACGTGTGACTGCTGACCTTATCACTGCGTTCCCCATGGCTAACTCACTTAACTTTCTGAATTCACTCCCTGGACACATCAGCGCAATTTTACAGGCCAACCCACCTCACCTACAGACTTAAGAGCAGTGCGAACCACTGAACAAATGTACCATCACATTGAACACTATCTGTATCACATTGGCTTTACACACTGGCAACTCCACCTAGTGAAAGCAAGATGCGCCCACCAACCCGAATTCAATGCATCCAAACGCGGTTCTACGCTGTACAACCTCAGCAGTTGTGCTGGAAATGTTTCTGCACTCAGATCTGAATGGGTTTATTCTGTTTTCTTCCTCAGACTCCTGCTTTAAATAAACATATCAGTCAGGAACAACTCTATATAATGGTTTTCATTGCAACACAAACACAATGTGCAAATGGCTGAAGTTACATGTTTGCACTTTCACTGACACTCTCTCCCCCCAGGAGCTGCAGTCCTTCCCCAGCTGATTCAGACAGCACTGTCCCTGCTGAGACATGTCCCATCTAGAATGGAAAGCCAGGCATGAATAACCTTCACTGGGGAACAGAGCGACAGGCTTAAAACATTCACGATGCCCCCAGCGGAGAATTGAGCCCTGTGACAGGAGGGGAGACCAACCACGATACTGTGCAGGACAACAACATCGAAGGAGACCCTTCAGCCTGTTTTGGCCGCACTTGTCCAACACAACTGCTTAACGACCTGAATCAAGTTCCATCGTTTAGCCCATAATCTTATATGTTTTGGCATCACAAATTAACATCTCAATTTTTTTAAAGGTTAGAATAATTTCCGCCTCTCTGACCCTTTCCGCAAATCTACTCAAACCTTTCTGCCTTTTCCCGAAATCTCTTGGCCCCGGTGTTCGATCCCTTCATCAATACCAAAGGCTTCTTTCGGTCTATCCGATCCATATCCCTCAGTATTTATTACATCTCATTCATGTCTTCTCCAATCTCCTCTGCTCGGCGACAAACAATCCCAGTTGGACACTCTGGCAGGAGGAAACATATTTCCGCTGATGGGGGAGTGCCGAACCAGAGGACACAACTTAAAAATACGGGGTAGACCATTTAGGACAGAGATGAGGAGAAACTACTTCACGCAGAGAGTGGTGGCTGTGTGGAATTCTCCGCCCCAGAGGGCAGTGGAGGCCCAATCTCTGGATTCATTTAAGAAAGAATTGGATAGAGTTCTTAAAGATAGTGGAGTCAAGGGTTATGGAGATAAGGCTGGAACAGGATACTGATTGGGAATGATCAGCCATGATCATATTGAATGGCGGTGCAGGCTCGAAGGGCTGAATGGCCTACTCCTGCATCTATTGTCTATTGTCTATTGTCTGTCCAATCTCTCCTCGCAACTGAAACTCTTCAGCCCAGACAATATCCCAGTGAATCTCTCCTGCAACTTTCTCAGTGCGATCACATCGATGCAGTACTCTGAATTGCAGAACTGCACACAGTGATCTCGCTCGGGCCGAATGAACATTTTTTTCTATTCTGTTCCAGTATGAGGGCGTCGCTGGCTCGGCAGTATTGATTGCTATCTCTAATTGCACAGCGGGTAGTTGAGACTCAACCATCTTGTCGTGAGTCTGGAGTTACATGGAGGCCCGAGCAGGTAAGAATGGCAGTTTCATTCCATAAATGACGGCAGATTGTTTTGTTATATTTTCAACTATTGAACATGCATATATAGGAGTTATTAGATTCGTAATTCCAGATATTTATTGAATCCCAATTCTACCACCTAGCATGGTCAGAGTCAAATCCAGGTCCGTGGTGTCTGAAGTAACAGTTCAGTGTTCAGTAGTAATAGCGCTTGGCCATTGCAGAAAAGTAGTGAAACTGATCTTATCCAATTAAGTCGCTTTTCCCCGAAACTGTTCTGTGCCATTTTCCTGAGCTGGACTCCCCCCCACCCCCCAATAATATCTGGTCTATATCAGTAAAAGCTGCTACATGAGTATTGATCTCACAATAGTGGTAACAAAATGGTCTGCAGGTCCCGATGGTGGGGTTGGGGAACGTTCACTCAGCAACAGTGACCACAGCCACACAGACGAATTGGTATCAATGGGAGAGTCTGTATTAGATTCTGCAATGCCTTAGTGAAATAGGAAATGACTCCGCAAACACATGATGAAAGAGCAGCTCTCCGACAGCTAGTGCTTCAATAAAACCTGTAAGACCATAACCTGGTGTTGGGTCATTTTTAACTTTGTACTCCATAGTCCAACACCGGCATCTCCAAATTAATGAGGTGGGGGTATGGGATGGAAAGTTCGGTTAGTGATCGTAGGAGGGAAGAAATCTCTGAGAACAGGTGTATTTGAATTCTGACATATGAAACACAGAGATGTGAGCGAGCAGAGCTTGAAGGAAAAAAAAATCACCTTGGAGAAAATCAAAACTTTCAAACAACTGATTCCTTTGTTTTTCACAAAAGCCTGGGACACATTGAGCAGTTACTGCCGTCACTCGGATTCGAACCGAGGTTGCTGCGACCACAACGCAGAGTACTAATCACTTACAATCACAGCAAACCACAGACGAACACGCTAAGTGCATGTAATAAGCAAAGTATCATAAGAAATGTTAGGCAGAGCAACAAATATACAATATCATTGCTGAGCGAACAGTGGCAGATATGTGGGAACTCAGAATGGGCTGACCGTTTCACATTGGTTCCCTCAGTGGCTGTGGTGATTCCATCATTAATGCGTTGAAGGCTGAGATAAATAGATTTCTCCAAAACATTAAAGACTCCGGGGACAGTGCAGCTTTTGTTACCTGCACATCCACCAATATCATTTATTGAATCAGTTTCTCCCGGTGCAGTCTCCTGTACATTGGGGAGACTGGGCGCCTCCTACCAGAGCGCTTTAGGGAACATTTCTGGGACAACCGCACCAATCAACCATACCACCCCGTGGCCCAACATTTCAACTCTCCCTCCCACTCTGCCCAAGATATGGAGCTCCTGGGCATCCTTCACCGCAGCTCCTTCACCACCAGACACCTGGAAGAAGAACACCTCATCTTCCGCCTCGGAACACTTCAACCCCAGGGCATCAATGTGGACTTCAACAGTTTCCTCCTTTCCCCTTCCCTCACCTCACCCCATTTCCAAACTTCCAGCTCAGCACTGACCCCATGACTTGTTCTGACTTGTTCTACCTTCCTATCTTCTATTCCACCTATCCATTCCACCCTCCCTCCCGACCTATCACCATCATCCCCTCCCCCACTTTACTATTGTACTCTATGCTACATTTTCTCCACCCCCACCCTCCTCTCACTTATCTCTCCACTCTTCAGGCTCTCTGCCTGTATTCTTGATGAAGAGCTTTTGCCCGAAACGTTGATTTTACTGCTCCTCGGATGCTGCCTGAACTGCTGTGCTCTTCCAGCACCACTAATCCAGAATCTGTTTTCCAGCATCTGCAGTCATTGTTTTTACCAAGCTATTGTTGAAATGTATACTTCAATAGCAATGCAGTTTAACATCGGTTACTTCACGAGTTTCCCCACACAAGGCAGTAACCAGTGCTGCCACATAGTCTCAGTTCCTAGCCCCAGAATCAGAGGGACTGAGTGGCGCAGTCGCAAATAACCAACTTGAAATCAAGATGGGAATTAGGTTGCAGAGATACTCGATGGCTCAAGTGACGCAACCGGAGAATGCACGGAATTTCTATGATGGTTTAGAGGAGCAAGCAATTCCGAGGTTGGGAGTGCTTCTGGTCAAAGGCGGGGTAGAAGGGTAAATTTGTTCCCGTTTATAATAACAGCAATCTACAGTGCATCTTGCTGAGACAGCCGAGTGCCGCAGCTGGTTTGAAGTTTAATTTTGCTTCATTATCACCCAATTCCCTGGAATGAATTGCTTTCACCATTTTTGTTTCCAATTGTTTGATATCTCCCTGCAGTCTGCGGCTCTCTTCCTCATGGTTAATTGCATGACTAACTGTTGTATGATCTGCACACTGTTAAATCACGGCCACGACAAGTAAATATGAATCATTGATCTATGAGAAAACAGTGGAACTCACAGCAGGCATGCTTAGTAGGTTTGCAGGCGACGCCAGAATTGTAGACAGTGGAGAAGAGTATCTAAGTTTCAAAAGGATCTTAATCCAATGAGTCGTTGTACTGAAAAATGTAAAATTGAGTTCAAACTGGAGAAATGGCAGGTATTGCATTTTGGTACAACAAAAAAGCATGGCTTTGCCTATGTTGGAGAACAGGGAAGCTCGGTGTGCAGGTAAATAATTCCTTGTAATTTGCATTACCAACAGACAATATGGTTCAAAGGCATTTAAAATACTTCCCTTCATTGCTCAGTCTGTTGTGTATAGTAGTTGGGACGTTATGTTGAAGTTTTGCAGGACATTGATGAGGCCTCTTCTGGAATATTATGTCCAGTTCTAGTCGCCCAGTTGTAGGAATGATATTATTCAGCTGGAGTAGGTTCACAAAGGGTATACGCACTTGTTGTCTGTGGAAGGTTTGTATTATAATGAAAGGCTGGATAGGCTGAGACTATTTTCAGATTCAAGATCGGAATGCTGGAAAACCACATCAGGTAAGGCAGCATCCCAGGAGCAGGAGAATCAATTTTTTTTCGCGCAAGTGTCCTTCGCCAGGCTCTTGGATTTTTCCTGATGAAGGGCTTTTGCCCGAAACGTCGATTTCGCTGCTCGTTGGATGCTGCCTGACCTGCTGTGCTCTTCCAGCACCACTAATCCAGTATTTGGTTTTCAGCATCTGCAGTCATTGTTTTTACCTTCTTCCACGAAACGTCGATTCTCCTGCTCCTCAAATGCTGCCTGATCTGCTGTGCTTTCTCAGCACAACACTCTCGACTCTGATCTCTCATCTGCAGTTCTCACTTTCTCCTAGTTGAGACTGTTTTCACTCTAGGTTAGGGTTTTGAGCGGCGACCTGACAGAAGTTTATGAATTGTTGAGAGGTAAGTTTAGAGTTAACGATAGCGGCCTTTTTCCAGGAGGGGGATTTCAAGACGAGAGGGCATATGTTTAAGATGAAAAGAGAGATTTTTTTTAAAAAAAGACAAATGGCATTTTTTAGGGACGGTGTTTTACATGTGTAGTTAACTTGCTGAGGAAGTAATGGATGAGGGTATGTTTGCAACATTTAATGGACAATTAATTCCAAACATGAATGGGAAAGTGGGATTTTAAAAATAAATTTATTAATGCCTAGTACATCAGTTATTTCCCAGAGGCCATTTAAGAGTCAACCACGGTATTATCCTGTGGGACAGAGCAGATGAATATGGCAGGATGCTTCCCGAACTGGCATGATTGAATCAGATGGGATTTTCCACACAACTGATTCAGGTCACCACGAGACTCTTCAATTCCAGGTGCTTATTGAATTCAAACTCCACTATCTGTCATGCCAGGACCTGAACCCTTGTCCCCAAAATATTACCTGGGTTTTGGATTAACAACACAGTAATAAAACTACAAGGGTATTATCACCACTCAGCGGGTACAGGAGGAGGCAGACGGGAATGGGTTAGTTTGGCAATATGTTCAGCATGGATCACTTAGACTGACAGGCCTGTTTTCATGTTGTATGACTCTGACTGACGCTATGGAGCAGGCAGCTGGTTGGGATTAACAGCAGCATTGACAGCATAACCGAACACCTGATGGTATATGTAATCCTGCTGGAGGCTCCGAGGTTGTTTTGCTCAGCCATCCCTTCCCACACGCGGGACTGGTGAACGGTCTCTCCCCAGTGTACCTGATTAAATGAGTTTCCATTTCTGCGGTTAATTGCTTCCCTTCCAACAGTTCCCACATTGCCCTGCTTTCTCTGTGGTATCAGTGTCCTTTTTTCTACACAGGGTGAACGATCGTTTCAAATTGTATCCACACAGATACAAACATTCCATGTTGTGAATGTCTTTTCATTCTTCCTCATTCACCCACAGGGTGTGAGTATGACTGTTCTGAACAACATTTATTCTTCGCCCTTCGTTCGTTGCTGTCTGGCTACACCACAAACCCAGGTGTGATCCCTGCCTCTGTCTGTGGGCAGTCTACACATTCTCTGTGTGTTTGCGCTTTTATTTCTCCCTCTGACCAAAGATGTGCCAGTTACAGGGATCAACAATGGGAAATGCAGGCTTATGGGACAGAGAATACCCTGGGGTCTGTTGGGATGCGCTTCGGATGTACCGTGTGGACTGGAAGGGCCGATTAGACTGCTTCCCCACACTGTGGAGATTCTTGAATTAAGGATCAGCTCATGATTTTATGGCCTGGAGTCTCTCGTGGGCATGACTGGGTGAAGATGGTTGAATCCCCTGCATAAGGGTCATGAATGAATGTGATTGCAGGAAATTAAAGTCATGATCTCTGTTCCTGAGGTCAGGCTTGTATTTCATGTTTTATTCGTCGAACGTAAACATCACCGTTTCCGTGTCCCAATCCCCAAGGATGACTAGTTTAAAATATCACCCCAACACCACCTTCTCCAGGTTGAAGTCTTGACTGTGTGGAAGAAGCTGATACTGAGCTGATGTGAGCAAATATAGCTGCCACCGCCAGTGTCAGAAACACAGATCCAAACAGCAAAATCATCTTTTAAACCGACCACTGCAAAGTTAAGGGCTCAACACTCTCCACTTGTGCCACTCAGCTGTCTTAGAAAGATGCACCGGAAATCGCTATGATAGTATAAACGGGGACAACCATTCCCTTGAGCAGGAGCACACTCAGCCGAGGAATTTCTTGCGCCCCTATACCATCACAGAAGGACAGGACGCTCACCTATTTCATCACTGGAGTCAGAGAGTAACTCCGTGCATATATTCCCATCCCCATTTCCGGTTCGATCTGGGCGGCTCTGCCGATGTTAAGCTAATGTGCTATTGAAGCATACATTTCAACAATATCCTGTACTGTCCCTCGAGTCTTTGATGTTTTGTCGAAATTGATCAATCTTTCAAGGGATCTCCACAGCATCTGAGGACATCAAACTGAAAGATTCAGCTCATTCTCAGTTCCCACATGTCTGTCTCTGTTCGTTGGGTACTGATATTGTGCAGTTGCTACTCTTCCGAACATTTCCTCTGCTAGTATACTTATTGCTGCTTGCAAGCATCCTGTTCTGTGGTTACTGTGATCGTGGTTGTCGGTATTTTGAATTGTGACCACAGCAACTTCGATTTGAAACCAAATCACGGCACTAAGTATTCTCTCCGTTGTCCTTTTTGTGACAAATGCTAAGAAATTAATCGCTTTACCTTCAAATTCTGCTCTCTTACATCTCTGCGTTTCATATATCAGGATTCAAACACACCCGTTGTCGGAGATTCCTCTCCTTCCCACGATCGTTAAACCTCGTTTCTGTCCCTCCCCCCATTTCTCTGAGGCAATGCACAACCTATCACTCTCTTTCACATTCATAATGTTCTGTCTGTGCTGCTGCTGCGGTCACTGTTGTTGGGTGAACGTGCCCCAATCCCACCATCGGGATCTTCAAACAAATCGATCCATTTGGATACCACGGTTGTGAAATCAATCCCGATGGAACAGCTTTTACTGACATAGGTCAGAGACAATTGGAGCGTCAGGCTCATGGAAAATACCCAGGGCAGTTTGGGTGAAAAGACATTTTATTCGAAAAGGTCAGCTCTTACGGCTTTCTGCGTTGGTCTTGTGATAGTTTCATAGGACTGATAGTCCAGAGACCGAGGTAATAGCCTGGGTACTCGGGCTTGAATCCCACCATGTCATGATTGCCAAATTTGGATTCAAAAAATATCTGCACGGAAGAATCTAATGACTACTATAGATCCATTGACAATTGTTGAAAACAAAATCTGTTTCACTGACGTCATTTCGGGATGGAATTTGCTATCCTTACTTGGTCTGGGCTGCATGTGACTTCAGACTCATAGCAATATGGTTGAGTCTCAACTGCCCTCTGGGCAATTCCGAATGGGTAATACATTCTGCTTAGCAAGAATCGCGCTTATACTAATTCAGAAATTTTAAAACAAATGCTCATTAGGCTCAAGCAAGAGTGTTGTGTGCAGTTTTGCAAGTCACATTATAGCAGGGATGTGATCACACTGAGAGAATTGCAGGAGATATTTCCCGGGATACTGTTTGGGCTGAAGAGTTTCAGTTGTGAAGGAAGACAGGACAGAGTGGAGTGTTTGTCGCAGTGTAAAGGAGATGGAGACAAGTCATGATCGAGTTAGGGTATGGACAGGGTTGACTGAACGTGTTTACCATTGATGGAGGGATCGATCAGCAGGGGCCAGAGACTTAAGGAGAAAGACAGAAAGCTTTGAGAAGATGTGCGAAAGAGCTTCATCAGCCAGTGTGTGGTTGGAACTTGGAATAAACTGTCTGCATTTTTCAGAGTGGCAGAAACACGTATAACCTGAACAAATATTCAGCTGTGAACGTTTGATGCCAAGACATATAAGACTGTGGGGTAAGTTTTCTGAAATGGGATTCAGTTCATTAGGCAGTTGTTTTTGACAAGTGTGACCACATTTGGTTGAAGGGCCTCCTTTGACACTCTTGTCCTCGGTAGTATAATGGTTAGTGTCCCCGCCTGTCACAGGGCTCAATTTTCCGCTGGGGACAGTGTAAGCGTTTAAAAACTGTCGCTCCATTCCCAAGTGCGGGTATTGATACTTGTCCTTCCATTCTCGATGGGACATATCACACGAAGGACAGTGCTGCCTGAATAAAGGTGGGGAAGGACTGCAGCTCTCAGGGAGGCAGAGTGTCAGTGAACGGCCAAACACGTGACTTCTGCAAACTACACCTTGTGACTGTGTTGGAATGAAAAGCATTTGACAGACTTGTTCTGGATTGAAGTATTTACTAGAAGTAGGAAGCTGAGTAAGAAACAACATAAACACATTCAAATATGAGTGCAGAAACATTTCCCGCAGCACGAATTAAATTGTAAAGGACAGAGTAGCGTTTTGATACATTGAATTTGGGTTCTTTTGTTTTAATGAGGCTGTTACCAGGGTATAAAGCCATTATAAAATGATACAGCAGTTGTTCACCATGATGGAACGTTGTCTCAGTAATTTGCACTGCTGTTCAGTGGAATGGTTAGGTTGATTGACAAAGTTAAAGTGCCCTCTCGTGTCCAGGGAGTGAATTAAGTAAGTTCGGTGAATTAGCCATGGGTAACAAGTTTAGAAGTCACTGGCCGACAGCTTATAGTCCAACAGGTTTATTTGAATTCATAAGGGGGAGGGCTCACTCTTCCTCAGGTGAAATATACGGGAGTAGGGAGGGGAGCGAGGTCTGGGTGAGATGACCTTCAGAGAGTCGACACCGGCTCGATTGACTGAAATGCCCTTTCTGCACTGTAGGATTCTGTGATTCTATCGGAGAGGATAATGATGGTGTTTACTGGGGTGTAAAGCCATTAGAGAAGATGCTGACGGGGTTGTACTGAGGATGAGATTTTATTCACTTGTCTTCTTGGAAAATTGAGAACAGTTATCGCTGAACCAAGGAAGACTTAGTGGGTTTTCTTCCGCTTATGAAATGCTTGGACAGAGTAAATGGGTGGAAAATTCCCTCTTTCAAGTAATTAAACCTTTAGATGTCAGGCATTCAAATACTTTGAATAAAACCTTTGAAGGACAACGAAATGATGAGAACAGAATCGCTGTCACTCCGAGAATCTGTTTTTCAAAATATTTGAAAAGGCACATTTGGTGACATGCAAGGAATACATTTCACAAGGAGAGAGACAGCGTGTGGCGAGGTAAAGGAGTAGGGGTGTGGTGTAGTCAGTCGGAAGTTGCGGGGAAACAGTGTCTAATTTGGTTGACTTTAAAGGTAAAGACATTTCGTGAAGATGTGCAGCTGAATAAGATTCGATTCCAAAACTATGTTTTTAAAGATTTGGCATAATATTCCACTTCTAGCACTGTAAATGGAACTGAGCGGATTTTTTTATTGCGATGGGAAGATATTACATAATGAATAGGAAGTGACTCGTTGCTTGGAGATCGACTGCGTGCTTTAATCACATGCGTTCAAGATGTGAGGACAAACACCATGATATTGGGTCCATTTAATACTCGGTGAAATCTGCCAAAGTAACGAGCAACAAAACTGCACTTTAATCCTTTGTTTTTCTAAGAAGTATTCTCCATAAGCTGGAATAAAGTCGGAGCAAATTTGAATACAACATTAAACGTTCCAATGAGATAAATCTAATTCACTTCCGACAGAACAATGAACATTGTCACGCTTCCACAAAATTAAAATGAAACGAACAAACAGCATTTCTTGCGGTTTAGTCCAATTCAGGTTCAACCATATCAGAAAGGCCATTGAGCCACAACATCGCCGTTATCTCCTTCTGCATGGCTGCTTCTTCACGTGAGAGAGAAAGTGACTGAAGAAATTATGAGTCAAATGAAGTTGAGAATATGACGTAAAAGTCTTGTTCTCTGTTTGATTCTGACACAGTTTAGACTCAGAATTTATCAATGACAGCTATTCATTCTGACCAGCATGGCTATTTATTGGAATTTGCTGTCATTATAATTCTGGTGAAAGCAGAAACACAATGGTGTGGATTCGATTCCACTCTGGAAATTTCTCATCCACGAGAAATGTGGGCGGCACGGTGGCACAGTGGTTAGTACTGCTGCCTCACAGCGCCAGAAATCCGGGTTCAATTCCCACCTCAGGCGACTACCTGTGTGGAGTTTACACGTTTTCCCCGTGTCTGCGTGGGATTCCTCCGGGTGCTCCGGTTTCCTCCCACAGTCCAAAGATGTGCAGGTCAGGTGAACTGGCCAGGCTAAATTGCCCATAGTGTTAGGTAAGGGGTAAATGTAGATGTAGATGTAGATGTAGGGGTATGGGTGGGTTATGCTTCGGCGGGGCGGTGTGGACTTGTTGGGCCAAAGGGCCTGTTTCCACACTGTAAGTAATCTAATCTAATCTAATTTCAGTAAGGGGTAGATGTATGGGTGGGTTGCTCTTCGGCGGGGCGGTGTGGACTTGTTGGGCCGAAAGGCCTGTTTCCATACTGTAAGTAATCAAATCTAATCTATGACTTTTACTGCATGTAACCTGATGAGGTCACATGTCAACACTTTACAAAATGTGCTGAGGAGACCGAGCGATTATTATGTTCTCCACATTCACGGATTCGAGTCACACTCTGGTTGCTAACTTCAAAAACCGCTCCAGCAGTTTTCCTTTGCACGTCAGATTGGGTCGAGAATCTTGTTTTTGCCTTTCACTGCACGGGAGATTGACAAGCAATCTATACCAAGTTAAAGTCGAAATGAAGAACGAGAGCAGTCATTCTATTTAATTGTGCATTAAATTTTTGTAATAAGAATGAAAGCATTTTTCTTTCTGCCCCACATTCCATCTTGTCTTTCTGTGAAGTTACAACGAAAGAAAGAGAAACAGATAAGAAGAGATCAGGAGCACAACTTTATCCAGTGGGTTGTACATGAGTATTTTAACCTAACACTTCACAAAATGATTTGATCAGTATTTCAAACAGTCACTCAGAATCGGAACCACAGAAAGCTTCTCCAATAAAATGAACCTTTCATTCTTCCACTAATTTCTGCTGTGTGTGAACCATACAACGATCCATCATCCAGCGTGATCACTGACTTCCCAACTGTATAAGGTCTACCAACATTCTTCAGCAATCCCAGCTTCTGGACACAGCCACCTGTGTTGTGTCCAGTGTCATTTATTGCACCCAGGCCACAGCACATTTCTTCTTCCTGAGTTTATGAGAATTGTTCCTGATCTGTCTGATCTGTTTAATAAATGTTTCCTATCACTTCAGCTCATCCGCTCACATTTCTGAGTTTATGAATAAAATAAGGCATTAGACCAAATGTTAAACAATGTGGAAGTATGCCACTCAGCCCATCGAGTCTGCTCCCACATTCAATGAACTCATGGTTGATCTGATAATCTTCAAATCGAGTCTGCTCACTTCCCTCGACAAAGAGTGACCACAAGATATAGTCCATGACATTTGATAGAAAAAGGAATTTGCATAATCTCATGACTATTTAATGTTAATAAATAATTAACTCCTCAGGAACTAAAGCAGTCCAAGTCCAAGTACAACAAGATCTGGCTAACATCCAGGCTTGGGCTTACAGGAGGCAAGTAACATACATGCCACACAAATGCAGGCTATGACCATCACTTTTAAGAAATAACATAACCACCATCACTTGACATTCGATGGCGTTACCATGACTGAACACCCAATGTCAAAATTATCCTGTGGATAATCATTGATCAGGAAATGAATTGGTCTCACAACATAAACACAGTGGCTACAAGAGTAATTCAACTCCTGGCTCCTGAGATCCTGTCCAAACGCTACCAGGCACAAGTCAGGAGTGTGATGGAATACTCCCCACTTGCCTGGATGAGTGCAGCCCTAACAACACTCAAGAAACTTGATACCATCTGAAATAAAGCAGCCCGCTTGATTGGCACTGCTGCTACTGAGCATCAGTGTTGGTGAGGGTGGATGCTTGTGGATGTCCTAGCTGCAATCTCTGCCTCTTCTTATTAACAAAGATAAAATAATCTTACATTGCTCAACTTTCTCATCAAAACCCAGTACAGTATTCACCCCAGCCCTCTGTTATACCAACCAGCAGCATTTCCACCACCAACAGCAGCTCCTCTTGAATTATTTTGTCAGTAACTTGCAATTAGCTGGTTACTACAATTACAACTGTAGATGTATTGCGAGAAAAGCGCAGCAGGTCAGGCAGCATCAAAGGAGTAGGAGAATCGACGTTTTGGGCATGAGCCCTTCTTCACGAAAGTCCTGAAGAAGCAGTGAACCAAATTTTGAAATGATCTTTCTGAACATAATATAGATCATGTGAAAACTGAAGTAGGTGTCTTACACAATTTGCTGCAAGGACACAGACAGTAGAATCTGAGGTGATCATGAGTATGTGGAGGTGAATGTGGGAGACAAGCTGGGAATGTATTGGATTAGTCATGACGAGAGGGAACAAATGCTGGATGCAGGGTTTCAGCAGCTGATGGACTGACGCTCAAGTGAGCTATTGGAAATTGAGCAAGTGACCACCATCTAATAGGACAGAGAAACTGATCCATCAGCCTGAAACTGACTGACCACGTGGCTGTCAGTGACTTCAACACAAGTGAATGGAAACATTGCTCAGAGCCTGTTACTGTAACATTCAACACAACTAGGAAATGGAAAGTGAATAATTAGCTGAAAACAAGGTCACTGCTCTGTTAGAGTTGAAACATTTCAATGTTCAGTTATTGAACATTATTGACGCTCAGAATATTCTAACCTGCGGAATCACAGTAAAATGGGGAAGTAAACAACATTTTTGGCAAAGACATAATGAACCAACTGCTTGTATAAAAACAGCTCAGAACAAAGGGGCTGAATCATCCACAACCTGACAAACACAGATACCATCAGTTTATAGATCGACAATGAAATTCTTCAGAAAATCACTTCCCTGCTTATGGTGTGTGGGAGAAACCATTCTCATTGAGAACTGCCTCTTATTTCCTTTGAATAGAATCTCTGTTTCCCTTCAGAAAAGCAGGCGTGTCGCACACTTACAGACTGACATACAAAGGAAACCTGATCTGAGACTCGCAGGTTAATTATTTTATCAGTGACAGTTCATTGCACACAACAAGAGCTTAGACCACAACAGAATCTAGTGAAACCAACAATGCAATAAAAAAGGTGAATTAGTCTTTATAATCATGCAGCCTCTCTCAATCAAATAATCCCAGTCAACTTCGAAATATTTTAAAACTATTAATATCAATGTATGCATATTTATTTCCTTTCCTAATTTCTTCCAAAAAATATATCGATCTATTCTCTTCAAAATATATTTTAAATGGTCAATTCATAATCATAATTCATTTCGAATTATTCTTAGAGCAAAACAACTTGTAAACTAAAATTGTTTTCACGTCAATAAAGACACTGGAAACTTTGTTATGTAGTTCAACCATATTTCCAAATATTGTTTTGGTTCATTATTGGAGTGAAGCTAAAATTAAAGTCTATTTATTTTCTCTGATATCCTTCCATTACTTTATTCCCTAATAAGAATGCCCATGGTGTAATGGGTGACAAACATTAAAATAAAATTGAATTTTCAATGCAAGAACTGGAACAAATAATCACATATTATTCAGTTCATTCATTGTCATTGATTATCAGGGTTTTTTCACAGTATAATCACATTAAATTAACTTAAATAATCACAGTGCAATTCTCACCTCTATAGATATGTCGAGTGAATGTCAAATTATTCTTATTTCAAGTAAAGCCAAATTCACATTTTGTTCTGTTTTCTTCCAGGAATGACAGGATGTCTTACATTATTATGGGAAACAGGAACAAGTGAAGGTGGTGGCTCTCAGACGTGAGGCCTTAAAGCCAAAGGGCCAGGTGGTAGTTACAGTGGGGGCGGTACTTTGTGCCCTGCTCTCCTCAGAAGGCAGTGAGGATGGTGACATTGACTGGAACGGGTTAGATGGTGAAGCGCCCACGTATGGACAGAGGGACGGCAATGGGTGGGATGACCCACCGTCCTGTAAGGCCCAGAAGGCCGTGTCTATCGCACCACTGGGCATCAAAGCTCAAACCTGGACAGACAGGAGGGGGGCAAGAAAGGGAACTGACAGAAACCAAACTGAACCGTTTACCCAGCTGAACGACAGATGTTGGTGAATGAACACCCAGCCTGATATAGGAATGGTAATAATGGGCCTTATTGGGAGAATACAAATGAATTAGTTGAGGTACAGTCTCACCGATGATGGTGTCAGGCCAAAATCTTTCAGGCCAAGATGCCTCGACGTGTACAGCAGAACCTGTCCCTAAAATGAGAAGGGTGGGGGTGTGAACCGGTCACCCCCACTGCACAGCCGATTCGTAGCTCCAGGCATTTACATATTACAGGGACAAACTGGGGAGGGGACAGGCTGAATGGGCTAAAATAACCTTGGTGACTTAGGGACCCGAGGGTAATATCGAGGATCATACAGAGAGGAAGCCTGAGGTGTGTAAGGACCACGGGGGATTACCAAACCCCAATCTGTGAAGATGAAATAGGTTTGATGTATTTAAAAGATGACATGGGACCCTACTTCACTGTAAGAATAAACATGGGACACCCAGTGGAAGATAATTCTAACCACCTTCTGAATTGGGCCCTGAGAGCTAGAGACAAACTCAGAAACACAGGGGAATAGATGTAGTACAGGGAGGGTAATCAGACCCACAATGTTACAAGTGAAGCATGAAAGGGCACATATCCAAGGAACGTAAGCAGAGAGAGGGAGATAGATGTTCACATTGTGTGTGTACCTGTGTTCACGTAGGCACATGAATATTCATTGATGCTGTGTTTGGGAACCAACAGAACATAATATTAATACAGGAGCATCTATATCAGTTACCGATACGGATTTGACCCTCACCCCTCAATTACTAAAATGAGAGCAGTTGGAGAGGGAATCGAGGAAGCTGGATGAAATAAACCTGTCCCAATGCAGATCATGGATATGGCAAAATATATTCAGATATGGGAGTGTGAAACTGAGGAAATGACTATTCCGGGAGTTGCCATTTTAGAACAGTTCAGAGCAACAATAGATGTAGAGACACAAACTGTAACATGGGAACAACCTGGCCAGGCCCGGGACAGGAAGCAAACAGGCGCGACATTTCTAGGGTAGTTACCTTGCAGGGAGATTGGAACAGTCAGAGAATCTGGGGAGTTATAGCTAGGACCCAAACAGCAGGGCAGGTAACTCAAACGGGAATTTGGGTTATTATCTGTAGATCCTGGAAAGATCGAGGGCCCTCTCACTCCACACAAACCGCATCCCATTAAAGCTGGGGCTGAGGAGGCAATAATTGTGACAGTAACAGATTGAGAGAAGCAGGGAATAGTCAGACCGACAGTATCCCTGACTAACTCACAGAAGCTGGACGGCTCATCCCACCTCACTATTGATTAAAACTCCCTCAGTAAATCGTCCATTATAGAGTATCCTACAGTAGTGAACCACACCACTGTATTTAATGGATTAAAATCGCAACAGGATACAGTCTCAGCCCTTGATATTGTGAATGGGTTCCTGTGGACCTGGAACAGCAGAATAAGCTAGTAATTACTGTCTGAGGAAAGCAGTAGACCTGGATCCAGTTAGCTCAGGGATCCCATAATATTCCAGTATACCCCACCGATATGTGACTGATGGAGTTCGTCAATTTAATCTTACCAACACCTCATTACCTCAGTTGGAGAGAAAGAACATATCCGGATCTTCCACAGCGTATTGGGTCAGGTCAGGCAGGCCAGGCTTAAAATTAACGCACAGAGTGTGGGAAGGTAGGGAGAGATGTACCTGGGACATCACAGCAGGGAGATCAAATCAGGAAGGAAGGGGGACAATCCCAGTGGATCAAAAGACCATGATTTCAAAACTATCCACCGGCACACCGTGAAGGGGATAAGGCAAACTTTAGGATTGTTTAATTACTGGAGGACAATTGTGGAGAATTATCCAGAAATGGCAGAACCGTAACGAGCCCTGACAGAAGCACGGACATTAGCCAGGAGTCAGTCAGTCAGCATAGACACAGACAGACAGCATGCCTTTGGTATAGTTCATGACCAAGTGATGGCCTGGGCTCGGTGAGGGTACATCACCCTGTCTGGGTGCACATAGAGCATGAAGGACAGGTCAGAGAGTTTGTGGAAGCAGTTAACTTTCCCAGTGAAGCACCAATAATGAAGATTATAGCTCACAGGAAAGTAGAAACTCACACCAACAGGGCAGTGAGTATGTGGGTAAGGCAGGTGAATAGACAATAGGTGCAGGAGTAGGCCCTTCTGCCCTTTGAGCCAGCACCACCATTCATTATGATCATGGCTGATCATCCTCAATCAGTATCCTGTTCCTGCCTTATCCCCATAACCCTTGATTCCACTATCCTTCATAGCTCTATCCAACTCTTTCTTGAAAGTATCCAGAGGCTTGGCCTCCACAGCCTTCTGGGGCAGAGCATTCCACCTACCCACCACTCTCTAGGAAAAATAGTTTCTACTCAACTCTGCTCTAAGTGGCCTAGCCCTTATTTTTAAATTGCGTCCTTTGGTTCAGGGCTCACCCATCAGCGGAAACATGCTTCCTGCCTCCAGAGTGTCCAATCCTTTAATAATCTTATCGTGAAATACTGACTGGAACAGTGCAGACATTTGAGGAGATGGCACTGGGCATAGCTACAGAAGTGAGAGAGGAAGGTTTAAAGATATTCTCAGAAACAGTCCCACAACAGGAGAAATAGGAATGGGAAAAGGGTGGGGCAGTAATAGGACACGTCAGAGTCTTGATGATCCAAGAGTGCCACTACACTGTATAAGACAAACATTATTAAAAACATATCATGGGCTGGCTCATATTGGGGAGGATAAAATAAAATATCAGATGATCCACGACAATCCTTGCCTGGAACAGGGAGAAATACAGCAAGGTTTTGTCGAAGGTGTGTAGTCTGTTCACAGTGTGAGCCAGGGAAAGCAATCAGGATAAAATGGAGGCAACAGCAGAGACCCAGGGGGCCATGGGAACAATTACAGATGGATTTTACACACACATCCATCCCAATCCCAGGGAAGGAAGTCCTATTGGGTTTTAATAAATTGGTTTACTCAGTGGTTGGAAAAATACCCCTGCAGATTCTGACCAAGGGACAAATGTTACAGGGAACATAGCTAAAGAGCTATGTGCTCTGTTTGGTACTGAACAGAAATCCCAGCCCCCATACCACACCCCCCCCCCCCCCCCCCCACCACCACCCCCGCCCAGATCTCAAGCAAGTCTGACGAAGGTTCTCTCAGAGACAGGACAACGATGGGTTAGAGTACTCCCCATCAGCCTAATGAAACTGAGGACAACCTCGGCAAAAGGGACGGGGCTGTCTCGCTTTGAATTAGTGACTGGATGGACTATGCAGATGCCACAGGGTATGGCAGTGGGAGGGCTGGAGATGTGCAATGACAAGGATGGGTTAAACCATTTGTGAAAGAACTGGCAAAGCAGCTGCATGAGCTGAGAGAATCAGAGACTGGGAAAGGCAACACGGAAATATCCGAGCTGAAATTCCAAACCCTGGAGTTCAGGTCAGGGGGAAAATATTACTGGTACGTATGAAGTAAACACATCAAAATGCTGGACTAATCTGGGGGAGCCAATGAGGGACATCTCCCATCATGTATTAGTAAGGAGCTCTGAATATACGTTGGTCATGCTGCTCAACACAGAACTCAAGGCTCCTCTTTGATATTTCTCCCAGCAACAGTTGTGCAGCGGCATGTTGCTGGCTGGAGATCTATGGCTAGTACTGTTCCACAAGAACTGGGACATCATTTGTTTGTAATGTATATAAATGAAACGTTAGAAAATGTAAACGATTTAATGAGCAAGTTTGGAGATGGCACAAACTGTTGAAGTTGTGAATCGTGAAGAATGATGTCAAAGGATACAGTAAGAAAGAGATAAGTCAAAAAGTTTTGTGGAGAAATTGCAGATATATTTTAATTCAGACAAGTGTGAGGTGATGTGTTTTGGAAGACACACAGCAGGAGGAATGTATACAATAAACAGAAGGGTCCTGAGCAGCTCTGATATACAGAGGGATCTTCAGTTGCAAGTTGAAAGATCCCTGAAAGTGGCGAAGGAGGTGAATGGCAGGCTTGCCTTCTTCTGTCAGGGAAGTGAATATAAAACTATAATCAGGCCACCTTTGGGGTATTGTGTGCCGTTTTGATCACCACATTATAGCTAGAATGTGAAGGCTTTTGGAAGGGTGGAAACAGGTTTACCAGGATGTTGCCTGGATTGGGAGAGGTTGGAAAATCTTAGATTGTTGTCTTTGGAAAGTCAATGGATGTGGGGTGACCCAACTGGCACAGAGTTTGTAAACCATGGTTTACTATAGAAATTTCATCTCTTGTTAAGAAGAAGAAAGAGGCTAATGTGTTGATGAGGCAAAGTGGTACAGATGAAGCAATAGAGAGTTACAGATCAACTAGGAAGGATTTAAAGAGAGAGTTAAAAAAAGCAAAGGGAGGATACGAGCAGTCTTTAGCAAACAGAATTAAGTATAACCCTGAAATTTTCTAAAGGTATGTGAAGAATAAAAGGATGATAAGGGTAGGAAAAGGGCTAATCAATGACAGAAGTGGGAAGTTGAGTGTGGACCCTGCAGAGATTGGAGGAGTGCTAAATGAACATTTCTCATCGGTGTTTACACAGGAAAAGGAGAATATTGCAGAGGACAAAAATGTGGTAAGAGATATTAGACTAGAAAGGATTGAGGTTAGTTCGCACAGGTGTTATCAATTCTAGAAGGAGTGAAAGTCGACAAATCCCCAGGCCGGATGGGGTTTATCCGTGGATTCTCTGTGAAGCTAGGGAGGAGATAGCAGAGCCTTTGTTTTTGATATTTGAGTCATCATTGTCTATGTGTTTAGTACCCAAGGACTGGACGATTGCAAATGTTGTGCCTTTGTTCAAGAAGGACAGCAGAGATGACCCCGGTAATTGTAGACCAGGGAGCATTACTTCCATTGGAGGAAAGGTTTTGGAAAGGATTATAAGAGATAACAGTTATAATCATCTAACAAGCAACAATTTGATTTCAGATAGTGAATATGGTTTTGTCAAGGGCAGGTCGTGTCTCACAAACCTCATTGAGTTTTTTGAGAAGGTGACCAAGCATTTAGATGAGACTAGGGCGGTTGACGTGGTATACATGGACTTCAGTAAAGCCTTTGATAAGGTTCCACATGGTAGGTTGATGGAGAAAATACAGAGGCGTGGAGTTGAGGGTGATTTAGCAGTTTGGATTAGAAATGCTCAACAAGTCTGGAAGCATCTGGAAAGAGAAATTCGAGTTCACGTTTCTGAGGAAGGACGCGAAACATTAACGGATTTTTATTTTCTCAGATGCTGCAAGACCTGCTGAGCATTTCCAACAACAAGTGAAAGTTTAAAGAGAGTTATGTGGGACAAGTTTCTTGTGCAAAAGGTGGTAGATGACGAGAATGTACTCTCCTGGGAGGCGATAAAAGAAGGAACAATCACAATGCTTAAGAGGCATTTGGGCAGACGCATAAGCTGGCAGGGGTTGGCAGGTGTATGGATCATGTCCAGGCAGGTGGAATTAGTTTGGAATGGCATCCTGGTCTGCACAGACATAGTGGGCCAATTATTCCCGTGCTGCACTGTTCTGTTTTCCAGAGGGTAGATTGTGTGGAGCGAAAGAGAATATTTTGAGTGGAATATGTCTCTTCTTTAGAACACACAGTAAGTTGATGCATTTTGAGAGAAGCAATTGTAGAAAGGGAATATATATTTGAGTGGCACAGACACAGACAGCAGGACAGCAGGAATGGGGGATAATGTGTACAAATTATTAAAGGTGTGAAAACATAAAGTGTTTTGAGTAAAACAAATGGGATGCTGGGCTTTGTTATTGGGACAATGATAACAGAATTACAGAAAAGATGCTGACCCTTGGCAAAGCTCTAGTTACGTCACAATCAATCATTGCATTCAATTCTGGTCAACAGATTCCTGGTCAGAACCAGGAAGTTAAAATATCATAGAGGGAGCAGTTCCATGCAGTTTTAGCATGGATAAAAGGTTGGCTCTCTGACAGGTTGCAGAGTGAGGATTCAATTGTCCCTCTCAGTATGGCAGCTGGTGACTAGCAGTGTTCCCAAGAGTCAGTGTTCGGACCACGATATGTCACTTTATAGGTTAATGTTCTGAATGGTGGGACAGAAGGCATTCTGGCCACGTTTACAGATGATGCAAAGATAGCTGGAGGGGCATGTAATATTGAGGAGGCAGGGAGCCTGCAGAAGGATTTCGACAGTTTAGCAGAGTGGGGAAAGTAGTAGCAGATGGAATACAATGTGGGAGAATGTGAAGTCATGCACTTTGGTATGAAGAATACATGCATGGACTATTTACTAAATGGGAAAATACAAATCAGAAATCTGAGTAACTAAGTGACTTGGGATTCCTTACGCAGGATTCGCCTTAGATGCTCTTCCAGGTTGAGTCAGTAGTTAAGAAGGCAGATACAATGTTGTCATTCATCTCGAGATGAGTAGGATATAATGGTGGGGATTCGGAGGCTTTCCTAGGCTCTGGTCAGACCACATTTCCAGTATTTTGGGCCTCATACCTCAGGAAGTATGTATTAGCCTTGGTGTGTGTCAAGAGAAGGTTCACCAGAATTGAAAAACTTCACACATGAGGAACGTTGGAGAAATCTGGGTTTATTTTCGATGGAGATTAGACGGATAAGGGGGAATCCAAATGAAACTCACAAATTACTGAATGACTGGATACACACAACTTCGGGAGGACGTTTGCACTGGCAGGAGGACACAGGGCTTAGAGCAAAGGGAAACACATTTGAACGGAGATAAGACGAACGGATTTTAGCCAGACAGTGGTGAAATTGTGGAATTCCTTTCCACAGAAGGTGGTGGTGTGTGACAATAGACAATAGGTGCAGGCGTAGGCCATTCTGACCTCCGAGCCTGCACCACCATTCAATATGATCAAGGCTGATCATCCTTAATCAGTATCCTGTCCCTGCCTTATCTCCCTAACCATTGATTCCACTCTCCTTGAGAGCTCTATCAATTTTCTTCTTAAATGAATCCAGAGACCGAGCCTCCAATGCCCTCTGGGGCAGAGCATTCCACACAGCCACCATTCTCTGAGTGAAGAAGTTTCTCCTCATCTCTGTCCTAAATGGTCTATCCCGTATTTTTAAGCTTTGTCCTCGGGTTCGGCATTCACTGATCAGCGGAAACATGTTTCTTTCCTACAGTGTGTCCAACCCTTTAATAACCCTTTCTGTGTGTGGCAGTGTGTTTGTTCACATTTTCGATTAAAAGTACCAGCAGCAAATGTAATTTGAGTGGGAGCAGTCCTGCTGCTTTGTAACAGCAGGTTCATAGGGAAATAAAAGCTTTATCACAAAAGCTGTGCTTTTTTTATGGAGCGTATAGAATTCAAGAACTTAGGAAGTGAGATTGTTCAAACTCCGCCCCCCACTCCCATAATTCTGTATGACCTAGTGGTGGCGTCACTCATCCACCTAACTGCACATCTTTGGACTGTGGGAGGAACCTGGAGCAGCCTGAGGAAACACACGTGAGTACAGGGGAAATGTCCGAACTCCACATACAATTGCTCAAGAGAGGAACTGAACCCAGATACGTAGGGCTGTGAGGTAGCAATGCTAACCACTGAGCCACCATGACACCCAGAGGGAAGTTGAAAATCAATCTCCTTTCTTATCCTTCCTTCTTCCTTTTTCATAAACTTGGAAACTAATGCCAGACTGAAATTAATGTTCGCTTTCTTCTCTGGTTTTGAAGTGTCCTTCCTCAAAAGTGCCTGAGTGTACATCAAAGCCAGTTGGCAGTTAATCAGCTCCAGAGACTATGCGCATGGCAGACCTCTTCTAAAATCCCACCAAGCATCTGGCAGCTTGTCTGATCAGCCTGTTTCTGCGACACAGTCAGGAAGGACATTTCAATCATGACCAAGATTCACAGACGTTTCCTCAAGTCATTTGGTGTGCTTCTAAATTCAAACATAATGTGCATTTATTTTTAAAATGTATCATACCTGAGAGTACAGCACAACAATGAGGAATGGTGATTCTCGAGACTTTTGTTTTGTGTGAAAGTGAGAATAGCACCTGATTTGGGCTTGCTGTAGAATTCAGTAAGGGTGTTTTGTTATAATTTACTTGTCGGATGTGAGCATCGCTGGGTGGCCAGTATTTATTGCCCTTCCATAATTGTCCACAGGGCAGTTAAGTATCAGTCAACCACATTGCTGCGAGTCTGGAGTCACATGGAGAGCAGACCAGGTCAGGTTGGCAGTTTCCTTCCCTGAAGAACATTAGTGAACCAGATACAATTTTTTTTTCTCACAATCGAGAATGAATTCATGGTTTTCATTCGACTCTTAATTCCAGATATTTCATTGTGTTGAATTCGTGGTGGGATGATGACATGAGTTCTGTCACAGAAGGTTTTCTCTCTAGTTTTGCATATACTGTGTTGTCACCATCAGGGAGGCCGAAAGCCCAGAGTAAGTCAGGAAACGTGTGCTAGATTGTCTGTTACCATCCAGTTATGTCAGTTTCCTTTGGAATCTCTTGAGTTCAACCAGAAAGAGCTTAATACTGATGCAAGTTTGATTCATTGATCTGTAAATTTGCTCATGTTGCATCTGCCACAGCTACCTAGACTACACCTCCTCCCACCCTGCCCCCTGTAAAAAACGCCATCCCATATTCCCAATTCCTTCGTCTCCGCCGCATCTTCTCCCAGGAGGAACAGTTCCATAACCGTACAACCCAGATGGCCTCCTTCTTCAAAGACCGCAATTTCCCCCCAGACGTGGTCGACGATGCCCTCCACCGCATCTACTCCACTTCCCGCTCCTCTTCCCTTGAGCCTCGCTCCTCCAACCACCACCAGGACAGAACACCACTGGTCCTCACCTACCACTCCACCAACCTCCATGTACATCATATCATCCGCCATCATTTCCGCCACATCCAAACGGACCCCACCACCAGGGATATATTTCCCTCCCCTCCCCTATCAGCGTTATGAAAAGACCACTCCCTTCGTGATACCCTCGTCAGGTCCACACCCCCCCCCCCAACCCAACCTCCACTCCCAGCACCTTCCCCTGCAACCGCAAGAAATGCAAGACTTGCGCCCACACCTCCACCCTTACTTCCCTCCAAGGCCCAAAGGGATACTTTCATATCCGCCACAAATTCAACTGCAACTCCACACACATCATCTGTTGCATCTGCTGCACCCGATGTAGCCTCCTCTATATTGGGGAGACAGGCCGCCTACTTGTGGAATTTTTCAGAGAACATGTCTGGGACACCCGGACCAACCAATCTAACCACCCCATGGCTCAACACTTCAACTCCCCCTCCCACTCCACCAAGGACATGCAGGTCCTTGGACTCCTCCATCGCCAGACCATAGCAACACGACGGTTGGATGAAAAGCGCCTCATCTTCCACCTAGGAACCCTCCAACCAGAAGGGATGAACTCAGATTTTTCCAGTTTCCTCATTTCCCTCCTCCGACCTTGTCTCAGTCAAATCCCTCGAACTCAGCACCGCCTTCTTCTTCCTGACATCTTCTTCTTGACGTCTCCGCGCCCACCCCAATCCGGCCTATCACCCTCACCTTGACCTCCTTCCATCTATCGCATTTCCAACGCCCCTCCCCCAAGTTCCTCGTCCCTACCATTTATCTTAGCCTGCTGGACACACTTTCCTCTTTCTTGAAGAAGGGTTTATGCCCGAAACATCGATTCTCCTGTTTCTTGGATGCTGCCTGACCTGCTGCGGTTTTCCAGCAACACATTTCCTGCTCTGACCTCCAGCCTCTGCAGTCCACATTTACTCCTCTGTCTTAATTGTAAAAAGAATGGGACCAGCTTTTCAGAAAAAAAACAATGAATGCAATGGAAGTATTCAACAAAGCAAAATCAACTCATACTATTTCTGGCTCCCCAGTTGTATCCCTTTGCAATTCCAGCCTCCCATTTGCTATCCTCAGCTGGTCCAAATCCTTTACAACTCAGCCGCATATTCCAGCCTCGAGTGAACCCAGCATTTACTGACCACAAATCTGTCTCTGTAAAGGTACATGTATCATGCCTCATCATCCATAACTCTCACCAACAGACTTGATAATTCCATCTTCTTTTGGTCAGGTGTTTCTCCTTATACTCCATAAATGTGAGCACTTCCAAAAGTCTGCGGCCTGTATTCTGGAAAGAGCTCTTATTGTGAAAACTATCGGTCTGGCCTTAATGACTTTTGCCTCCTAAACTTCTAACTTCTCCAATCTAATTGTCACATTTTTTAAAGTCTTTCATGATGAATCCATGCCTTACTTTATGACTTTTAGTCTAACATCATCCTCCAACCTCTTGTGGTTTTAAGTTCTCTCACTGGTGCACCCCTTCCAGAGTAAACCTAAATCCTGGCCATGTATAGTAGCCTCATTGCAGAATTCCTTTCCAAATCCCATTTCTCTCCTGTCCTTCAAATGCATATCGTTTGAACGCTTTTAGTCTCTAGCTTCATATTTTGGCTTTTTTCCTCAATATGTTTCTGACCGTAATTGCACCATGCTTACCGATGCTGACTGCCAAGACAGTTCTGCTGTGTGATTGGGTGGTGCGTATGGTGACACTGCCGGGCTGATTTGTAGATGTGTATGGCGATACCGTGGCTGCCAAGTGGTCAGTGCGTTCATTGCGCGAGGGTTTTGTCTGGGCATCGCAGGTTTGATTAAAGTTGTTGAACAGGATGTGAGAAGTGTGACCAAGTGTTATGCAGATTTGCATATATCCCTTATCCACTAATGTAGTGTCCAAATTCAGTTTGTTTGTAATGAGACCTGTTACCATTCACTGGCTGGATCTTCCACAGAAACTACGTCAGTCCAGAGTGATAATGAGATCAGTATCCGTGCACTGAGGACGAACTTAAAAAGCACTAGACCATTGTGGACAAACTGAAGAAAGAACAGAAGAAATGTCGAAAGGAGCGATTAAAAGCTCAGGGGTCCAGCCTCATCACACAACGAGAGTTGAGATTGAACACACCACGACGCTGCAGATTTCAGCTGGGGACATATGGAACATGTGATCTTGAAGAGATTGCAGTTCAGAACATTTCGCATGTTTCCATGCTGCGTTCTGAAAACCAAATCAGCATCCATCTCCTTTAATTAAAAATTGATGGAGTCTATGAAGTTTTGTTCTTGACATCTTAAGGAAAAGTAATCTAGCAAGTTTCCTTTTTCTGTTTTTTTTTCTCTCTGCCATGAATAAGAGTTCATATATTCTGTCTAACGTTCATTCAAACCTAATTCCTCAAATTCCTCTACATAGCATCCTGTCTTCCTACTTTCAATAGCTTCCTTTTTCCAATGGGATCTTGTATATTCTGATGTTATACTTCCTTCTTCCTGACCAATGTCTCATTATTCTTTAATAAAACAGTTATGGGTCCTCTTTCTTGTTAAATGCTGCATATATGAATTGCTGTGATGTTGAATGGTGTGTGCAAGGGTTTGAGAGGAAAATATGGAATAAATAAACTTGTTTTTGATGACATTCAACCAACTGTGTTTTTTGTTATCCATGTTAATCTTTCTTAATTTTGTGGTTAACAAGATTTTACAGATAGCTAAAATTAGATTTGTTCATTCAGAAAAGTATTTGTGGTTTGTCTTGTACAGATTGCAAAGTAGTGTCGTGCGTACTCCTTTACATCCCAAAGTTTGATGTCATCTTCTCACCATATTGCTTTCAGTCGTGTGATAGTTTTATTAAGGCGGCCCAAGCTGAACTCAGTAAAGATCTTGATGTTGCCAACTGAAGTTTAAAAAAAGCACAGATTAAAACTCTGTACTCTACTGCTACTGAGAAATCAAAGATTAAACCGCTCTCTCCCTCTGCAGAGATACCTTAAGTAATGGATGTTAATTGTATAACCTTAGGAAGGGATGGCTCTTGTATTTCTCTGTTACACACTAGTGGAAACTTTTTTTTTCTAAATTAGTGGGTGACTAAATGATTCTTTACTGAGGAGACCAGGACATTTACAGAGACTTCACAGCAGAGAAACATGCCTTTTGGCCCAACAGGCAAGTGCAGATATTTAGTTTGCATAGGAATATACTCCAACATTTTCTCATCCCATCAGTATATCTTTCTGTATGTTTCTCCGTGAGGTACTTAACAATTTCCCCTTGAATGTATTCATGATTTTCAACTTAAGCATTCCTTGTACTCGATATCATGTGGTTCCATGTTGTCACCTTTGTCAAGGAGAATGTTTTGTTTTGAATTTCTGATTTGATTCCTTAATGTTATCTTCCTGTTCAGGTCAGCCTCAAAAGTGAAAACATTTCTCCCTGCATGCAGTTTAAGCACCTTCAGTTTTAAATTTCTCAATGAAATCTGGTTTAAAGTTCTCCATCCAGTTACTATCTTGTACAGTTAATAGTAGGGCCCTTGTGAGTGTTGCTGACAAAAGAAAGACATCTCGGCTTGCAGGTATATAGTTCCTTGAAAGTGGAGTTTCAGGCAGAAATAGTGGTGAAGAAGTCATTTGGCATGCTTGCCTTCATTGGTCAGAACATCGACTGTAGGGGTTGAGGCAAGTAGACAAGTCCCCTGGGCTGAATGGGATTTATCCAAGGATTCTCTGGGAAGCTAGGGAGGTGATAGCATAGCAGAGCCTTTGGCTTTGATATTTGAGTCGTCATTTTCTACAGGTTTGGTTCCAGCGGACTGGAGGATTGCAAATGTTGTGCCCTTGATCAAGAAGGAGAGTAGAGATGACCCAGTTAATTATAGACCAGTGAGCCTTACTTCTGGTGCAGGAAATGTTTTGGAAAGGATTATAAGAAATAAGATTTATAATCATCCAGCAAACACCAATTTGATATCACATAGTCAAAATGGTTTTATCAAGGGCAGGTAGTGTCTTACAAACTTCACTGATATTTTGAGAATGCGACCAAGCATGTTTATGAGGGTAGGGCAGTTGACGTGGTATACATGGACTTCAATAAAGCCTTTGATAAGGTTCCACATGGTAGGCTGTTGGAGAAAATGCAGAGACATGGAATTGAGTGTGATTTAGGAGATTGGATTAGATACCGGCTTTCTGAAGGAAGGCAGCGAGTGGTAGTTGATGGAAAATATCCAGCCTGGAGTCCGGTTACTAGTGGTGCGCCACAAGGATCTGTTTTGCAACTACTGCAGTTTGTCATTTTTGTAAATGACTTAGATGCAGGCATAGGTGGATAGATTGGTAATTTGCAGACAACTCTAAAGTCGGTGGTGTATTGGACAGTGTGGAAGAATGTTACAGGTTGCAGGGGGACTTGGATAAACTGCAGAATTGGGCTGAGAGGTGGCAAATGGAGTTCAATGCAGATAAGTGTGAGGTGATGCACTTTGGGAAGAATAACAGGAAAGCAGATACTGGGTCAATGGAAAGATTCTTGGTAGTGTGGGTGTGCAGAGGGATGTTGAAGCCAAGTACATAGATCCCTGAGAGTTGGCACCCAGTTGGATAGTACTGTTAAGATGGCATATGATGTGTACAGTTTCATTCGTAGAGAGATTGAGTTCCGGAGCCGCAATATCATGCTGTAACTACTCAAAACGTTGGTGCAGACATACTTGGAATATTGTGTACAGTTCTGATGCCCATATTTCGGGAAGGATGGGGAATCATTGGAAAAGGTGCAAAGGAAATTTACGAGGGTGTTGCCTGGTCTAGAGGGAAGGTCGTATGATGAAAGGTTTAGAAATTTGAACCTTTTCTCATTCGCAAGAAGACTAAGAGGGGATTTGATGGAGATATACAATTTGATCTGAAGTTTAGATAGAGTCGACAGTGAAAGTCTTTTCTTCTGAGGATGATGACATCAGTGTGTACAAGGGGTCACAACTACAAATTTAGTGGTGATAGATTTAAGATAAATGTCATAGGCAGGTTCTTTCGTCAGAGTGTGGCTAGGGCGTGGCATGCACCAATGTAGTTAACTCAGCCACATTAAGTAGATTTAAACAATCCTTTAGTTAAGCACATGGGTGATTTTGGGATAGTGTAGGGGGATGAGCTGAAAATAGTTCACAGGTCGGCGCAACATCAAGGACCAAACGGTCTGTTCTGCGCTGTATTGTTCTGTGACTATAGTGCCACAAGAGATTTCTCCTGTCTTAACTAGAGTGACAGATTTTGTATTGTGAGCTTACGAAATGTCACTGATCTCTATCAAACATGTACGAGGAGAAAGTGAGGACTGCAGATGCTCGAGATCAGAGTTTAAAAATGTGGTGCTGGAAAAGCGCAGCAGGTCAGGCAGCATCAAAAGAGCAGGAGAATCGACGTTCAGGCATGAGCCCTTCTTCAGGAAACCTGAAGAAGAGCTTATACCCGAAACGTTGATTCTCCTGCACCTTTGATGCTGCCTGACCTGCTGCGCTTTTCCAGCAACATATTTTTATTCAAACATATACGAGGTAGAGCCAGGGCAATAATACTATGCTGCAACAGGAGGGGAACAGGTAACTCCATACAAAACCTTCTCACATATTTCACCACAAAAATCGAGCGCCTTCCACAAAAGCACCTCTATATCGCACCACAACACTTTGCCCCACAATTGTGGTAACTGGTTATGCACAAGGAGTGCAACCTTCTGTTCAGGTGCCCTGAAACACTTGGTAAAGACTAAAATCATCTGACATTGAGAGCCCCACCACATTGCATTCATTTTCTATCGTTTTAACTGTTCCTGACTTCCCTTGTTTTTCCTAATGAGCCTGTTCAAAGTTGTTATTACACGCACCTGCACAAGCTGTGAATTGAACCCAGGCCTCTCAGTCCAAGATTCGGGGTATTTTCACCGCATCACAAGGCATCGACTCTAACTTTCCTTGTCCCTAAGCCTGTGCGTCACGCCTGAATCAACTCTGCAATTAGGAGGAAGGAGCGGAACTGGAGGACCGAGCAGCGGTCTGTCCTCCACAGAGTGAGTGAGGAGCGAGGCCAATGCATTCTCGGGGAGTGAGCGCTTTAGGATTGGTCAGAAAGCAAACTGTTTTTGCAGGATTGATCATTCTCACTACATAGTGGAGCATAAATCAATGTGAGATTTTAAGGAATAGTTGAGATGTAAATCTGATAACGTACATGTTTCCAATGGATTTTCACAACTCGAGTAAGAAATTTCTTTTCAAACTCTCAGAACGATTGGTAATTTACATACCTGGCCTTTATGGTTGAGTTGGGCCGAACAGTCTGTTTGCACTTTGGAAAACAGAATACAAGCATGGACTACTTTCTAAACGGTGAGAAAATTTATAAAGCCAAAGTACAAATGGATCTGGGAGTGCTCGTCGATGATTCTCTAAAGGTAAACATGCGGGTTGAGTCCGTGATTAAGAAAGCGAATGCAATGTTGTCATTTATCTCAAGAGAGTTGGAATATAAAAGCAGCGATGTGCTACTGAGACTTTATAAAGCTCTGGTTAGGCCCCATTTGGAGTACTGTGTCCAGTTTTGGGCTCCACACCTCAGGAAGGACAGACTGGCAGTGGAGCGTGTGCAGCGGAGATTCACACGGATGATCCCTGGAATGGTAGGTCTAACATAGGAGGAACAGCTGAGGATCCTGGGATTGTATTCATTGGAGCTTAGAATGTTAAGGGGAGATGTAGTAGAAACTTACAAGATAATAAATGGATTGGAAAGTGTGGACGCTAGGAAGTTGTTTCTGTTAGGCGAGGAGACTAGGACCCGTGGGCACAGCCTAAGAATTAAAGTGTGTCAATTCAGAACAGAAATGCGGAGACGTTTCTTCAGCCAAATAGTGGTGGGCCTGTGGAATTCATTGCCGTGGAGTGCAGTGGAGGCCGGGATACTAAATGTCGTCAAGCAGAGATTGATAAATGCTTGACATCACAAGGAATTAAGCGCTGCAGGGAGAATGCCAGTAAATGGAGTTGAAATGCCCATCAGCCATGATAAAATGGTGGAGTGGACTCGATGGGACGAATGGCCTTACTTCCACTCCTGTGTCGTATGGTCTTATGCTAGACATTTCTATGACTGGAACTCGAGAGAGAAATTGTTAGTGTCTAAGATTTCACCCATGATTCTGTGTGGATATGAATATTCTCTATAAACTCACCAATATCATCAGATGCATGCACTGTTTGGTTTCTATGGAGAGCATGCACAGTGTCACATTGATCAGGACAGTGAGAGTGTGAGAGAGAGAGACATGAAGCTGCTTTCTCCGGCAGCGGCTGCAATGGGCTTCAGAGAGCGGCGCCCAGAGCCGGTGTGTGGGAGCCTCGCTGGTGAAAAGGAACGGAGAGAATTCATAAATCCCGGAAAAAACTGAAGAAGTCCCTCTCTGCCCGGGTGAGGAGGTGGCGGTCTCTGAGCAGGGAAGTGGCCCAGGGTCACGGCAGCCCTTTATTTGAGGGAAGAGGGCGCGAGGGCCGCCATCTTGAGAAGGTCAAGGTGCAGGAGGGCGGGGCTATCTGGGTCTGTAGAACAATCAGAGGAAAGGGAAGACCCATTGTTCTTGATTAATTCCACGAGCACAGCCTCACTGCGCGATCCCACAGGAATATACTCTCTCAGTCCTGATGTGATGTTTCACCCAATCAGAACCAGCAGCTCTCCTCCTCTCTCAGTTCCCCTTCTGATCTTCCTGCAGCATCTGTCCCCTGGAACATTGAGCTGCCTGTCCTGTCCCTCCCTTAGCTGTTGTTCTGTAATATCTGTGATATCCCAGTCCCATCTTAGATTACTTGAATGCACCTGATTGATTTTTCTTAACATCAGCATTTGTTTAATACTCACTTACAGATTTTTAATTACTTCTTTTTTGAAGCATTTGTTTCATAATCAATCATTTGCCATGGTGGGATTTGAACCTGTATCCAGAGAACATTCGCTGAGTTTCTGCTTAAATTGTCACACGGCCATAACTTCGCCTGCTCACGGGTTGCTCATCCCAGTGCAATATGAATCAACGCGCCTTCTTCCTGCTCAATTATTTGATCCTGACACCTTCCTGCAAGCTGGTGATATCACCCAGTATGTCTCCATGTGGTATCCCTCACTGTGAGGGTCTAATTGCTGCCTCTGTCAGGGACTCTCGCTCTTGCAGCTACTCCAGATCCTGAGCCAACAGAATTCTCTACTCCAGAGAGACGAGGCTGCACAGGCCAGGGATGAGCTTGGGATTTTCCAGATATCCGTGGGACACAGTGCCGTTCGACATGTGTCGCCCTCACTGAATCAGACTAATTTCCCATTCTGTCCATTGCTCTGTCTCCTGTACGGACTCAGGAAGTTCCTGACTCAGTAGACTTCCCAACTGCTGGGTGTCTCATCCATCACCTCATTGAAGATTATTGGTCAGCCAGAAATACGAAGGGCAGGGAGATCTGGAGCCTTCAATAAATCCTGCAGCGAGGTAAGATAATTCACAGTGTACAGAGCGGAGAGCAATGAGAGGGTTTCAAACATTGGCTAACAAAACATGACACAGATACATTGCTGGAGGGGGAGCACAGTACCGACACAACCAGACTCAATCACCATCCCTACTTGAAGTATTGTTGTACGCGGACAGCATCGGGAGTGTCACAGTTATCAATCTAGGCCTGTGCTGTCTTCGTGAGCATCAGTACAACAGAGGGGCAAGCAAACCTCCCACGTGAGGGTGGGAATGCTGCCTGGAAACTTTCTGCTCTTTGTTCCCTCTACAACACTTGTATCTATGTATGTTTCGTGATCAGTGACTTTAATCATTCTAACGCCGATAACAGATTCTGTATCTGTAATCTCCTCCACTCACACCAATCCCTTCACATATTTGAATTCTGCTCCAATGCAGGCTACCATCCATATCTCGCTAACATGCTTAAGTCTTGACAACATGTCTGTCTTGATAGTCTCTCCTCCAATAACTGGAGACGTAGGGTCTATTTCTGTGCAGCATGACTCTTTGGCTGAACTTGTCCATGCTGCCCAACTTTTCTAAATGTGATAAGTCACGTTTCCCTGCATTTGGCCCATGGCCCTTCAAACATCTCCACTCCATATTCCTGTCCAAGTGCCTTTTCCATGTTGTCATTGTACTTGTTTTTACCATTTCCTCTGACAGTCCATTCCGTCTATGCACCATCCTCTGTGGAACGTGTTGTTGCTCAGCTGGTTCTTTAAATCTTTGCTCTCTCACCTCACACTTATACCCTTTGAACTCACCATCTGTTCATCTTACTTATGGCTCTTATGGTTTTACAAATCTGAATAAGGCCACCCCGTAGCCTCCTCTGCCCAGGAGAAATATTGATGACAATGTTACAAATATCTCCAATTCATATACTCAATGCTCTGACCTATGAAGTGCACCAAATGCTGCTTTCACCACACTGTCCACATGTGATGCCACCTCCAAGGAACAATGTCACTGCACTCCTTGGTCTCTCTCCATTCGACCTCAATGGCCAGGGCCCGACCATTAACTGTTTTAGTTCTATCTGGTTTGTCTTAACAAACATCCGACACCTGAATTAAATTTCATCTTTCACTCCTTGGCCTAGGGGCCCCATTGATTAAGACTCCCTCCAATAACTGTAATCCCTGCCCAACATCCCACTAATCCTGGGATCCACAAACATACTAACAGGGACTCCTATATTTTCACTCATATCGTTTATATAAATGATGCAAAATATTGGTCCCAGCACCAGTCTTTATGGCAAGCCGCTGGTCAGAGGCTTCCAGTCTGAACAACAACCCTCGACCACCACCCTCTGCTTCCCAAGAATTATGTACCTGAACCCCGAGGTGTCTCTGTTTTACAACACTACTGAAGGTCCTGCCATTTATTAAATAGGATCTACCCTTGTCTGTTGTACCAATTGCATTGCCTCACATTTATTCAGATTGAACTCCATCCAAGGTTTGTCAGCCGTTTCCCCCATATTCTCAAGATCCCATTTTGTGTGCAGATGGATAGCTCTCCCTGATCCCTTGGGATCCAACCATAATAACCATTGTATCATGCTCAATCATTTTCATTCCCTTGCTGAATCGAGAAACGGCGTCTGTTGCTCTGCCTTCATCTCTCTCCTTGCTCACACAGAGTCATAGAGTCATAGAGATGTACAGCATGGAAATTGACTCTTCGGTCCAACCCGTCCATGCCGACCAGGTATCCCAACCCAATCTAGTCCCGCCTGCCAGCACCCAGCCCATATACCTCCAAACGATTCCTATTCATATAGCCATCCACATCTTCAACAAACTTAATTAAGTTTATGAGACATGTTTTCCCATTCACAAATCCATGCTGACTGTCGGTGCGCAGTCCTTGTCTTTCCAAATGCATGGGTATCCTACCTCTCTGAATGATCATCAATAACCTACCCACCCTGATGGCCGGCTCATCAGTCTGTTGTTCCCTGGTTTTCCCTTGCATTTCGTATCAAATAACGACACAACATTATATTTTGAGTCATACGGCATGGAAACTGTTCAGCTTCATCTGAATAAAATCTAAAACCCATCCCGTCCCACCTGCCTATTTTTGGATCATATCCATTCAAACCTTTCCTATTCCTATTCTAATCCAAATGCCTTTTCAACATTGTAATTGACCTGACATTCACCCCTTGTTGGCAAAATTAATTCCACATGCAAACCTTCTCTGTGCAACAATTTGCCCCTCATGTCTTTCTTTTTAATGTCTCTTCTCTAAACTTCAAAATGTACACCGTTTTGAAACTGCCCTGTCCACGGTAAAAGATAACTATATCCATCTCCCTCATTATTGTATTAACTTTTATCAGGTCGCCTCTCAACATTCATGCTTCAATGAAAAATTCCAGTCTATCCAGCCCTTCCTTATTACTGAAACCTTCCACACCCAGCAGTACCCGAGTACATCTCATCTGAACACACTCCAGCTTAATAGTATCCTTCCTATAACTGGGCGACCAGAACTGTACACAGTATTCCAGAACAGACCTCACAAATGATATGTACAATCTAAACGTGACTTCCCAACTCCTATACCCAAAGGACGAGGCAATGAAATCAAGTGGTGCAGCACTCTCATAAGCATCCTTTCTCTCCATGTGGCACACTTCGCCGAATTATGTAACTGAACCCCGAGGTGTCTCTGTTTTAAACCACTACCGTAGGTGCTGCCATTTACTAAATACGATCTACCCTTGTTTGTTGTACCAATTGCATTAAATCACCTTTATTCAGATTGAACTCCATCCAAAGTCTTCAGCCATTTCACCCATATCCTCATTATCCCTTTATAATCTAATCAAATCTCCTCCACTGTCCATTATTCCAACCTCCAGTCTTCATGGTGCACGTACATGGTGTCAATGGAACAAATATCTTTGATCATCTTGCCACAATCTCTTTTTCAGCTTCCCAAATGTCCTAAAATACTCTGGATCAGTCCTGGAGATTGATCTACCTTTGAATTTTACAGCCTGCCGCACCCCGTCTTCTATATTGTGGACTAATTTCAAAAAATAGCGTCATAGAGATGTACAGCATGGACACAGACTCTTCTTATCAACTCCTGCATGATGTTTCTAGTCCCATTTGCCAGAATTTTGCCAAAATCCCTATAAACCCTTCCTGTTCATATACCCATCCAGATGCCTGTTAAATCTATACCAGCCTCCATTACTTCCTCTGGCAGCTTATTCCATACATGTACAACCCTCTGTGGGAACCAGCTGTCTCTTAGGTCTCCTTTAACAGTTCCACTCACAGTTTAAAGCTATGCCCTGTAGTTTGGACCCCCCAAGTCGGGAGAAAATGTCTTGACTATTCACCTATCGACGCCCATCATGATTTTAAAAAACATTATAAGATAACTCCTCAGCCTCCCATGTTCAAGTGAAAATCGCACCAGTTAATTAAGTATTTCCCTGAAGCTCAAACTCTCCACCACTGGTAACATCCTTGCTCATTTTTTTCTGAACCTATTCAAGTTCCACATCATCCTTCCGATGGCACTGAGACCAGAATTGCACACAGTATTCCAGAAGTGGTCAAACCAAACACTATTTAGTTCCCAGAGCTCCTCAGTCTTTATCCACAGTAAGCTGCAAAGTGAAATATTTGTTTCGGATCTTGTGGTTTCACACACCGTTGGCTTCGTTGATCATTATGGACACTGGTTTTGTCCCTCGCTATTCTTTTCCTCTTAACGCATATGTAAACTCTCTTTGGATTCTCCTTAACCTTATCTGCCAAAACTATCTCATGAAACGTTTTGCATTCCTGATTTCTATCCAAAGTGCCCTCTTCTTCTTCACCAGAGCATGAACAGTCAGCCAGTGTTTCCTAATTCTGTCACCATAGTGGTGCACACAAACGGGAACGTGCATCTTATCTCCCATTTAAAATATTCCCTCTTGCTAGACTTCCCTTTACCTGCAAATGGCTTCCACTTTTAAAAATCATTATGTCTAATAACATCAAGACTGGTCTTGCTCAATTTTCTAACTTGAATTTGTGGACCAGGCCTGTGATTTACCAAAGCTATTTCCAAACTAATACAAGGTGCGGGCAGATTAAGCCCCATTCTCCAGTTGGGCCGTTTATATATTGACTGGGAGTTTCTGGAACGTACTTAACAAATTCTTTCCATTCAAATATTTTTTTTTACGGTTGCAATCCCAGTCCAGGTTTGGAAAGGTTGAAATCCCCTCCGATTACAACTCTCTTATTCTAACACATATCTGAGATCTCCTGACAGATTTGCTGCTCCATCTCCCACTGACTACCGCTGTAGTACAACTGCGGTACAATCATAGCAGACTGATGAACATTTTTTTTTCTCAGTTCCACTAATATTGTATAACCAGGCGATTCCTCATGAATGTTCTCTCTAAATACTTTTTTGATGTTTCCCCCAATATAAACCAGCACCGCTGCGCCTCTTCTGCCTCCTGTTCAATCCTTCCCATAGCATCTATTCCATGGAACAATGAGCTGCTGCCAGTCCATCTGTTTTGCAAGTCTACCATATCTATTATCTCCCATTTCCAGTACCCCAGCCGTGCCCTGCGTTCATCTGCCTTAACTGTTGAGGGCCCCACAGCCCTGCCAGACTAGTTTAAATCTTCTCGAGCAGCTCCAGCAACTCACCCCATCAGGATGTGGGTTACCCTCCCGCTGCCAGTTCAGGTGCCTTCCCCACCCGGTCTATCTGTGGTTACACCTTCAGGGATCTATGGACTTTGACACCAAGACCCCTGTGTTCCTCAATACTCCACAAGGACTTCTGTTCATTCTGTCTATACTTCTCTTACCATACCTTCCACAGGATTTGACCTCACACTGATCAGAAGTAAACTACATCTGAGTTTACTCTGCTCAGTTTATCATCTGATCGATTTTAGACAGGAGCCTGAGACCATCCTCCTGACTGTGAACAACACCCTCATCTGCAAACCTACTAATGATATCTTCTGTTTTTACATCCAAGTCATTAATGTACATAATAACCAGCAATGGCTCCTGCACAGGTCCCTGTGGTACACCGGCTGGTGAAAGGCTTCCAAACACAAAACAGGCCTCCACCAGGTGCCGATCCAATTTGCCAACTTGCCTTGGATTCCATGGTCTCTTCCCTTTTCGACCAGCCTTCCATGTGGGACATTGCCAAAGACCTTACTGACCTCCATGTAACCCACATCATCGGCACTGCTCTACTGAATATTTTGAGAGGCCATTTCAAAAAATTCAACTCAATTCCTGAGGCGGCATTTTCCTCTACCAAATCCGAGATGTTACAGCCAATTTGATCCCTGCCTTTCCATGTGTTTATGCATCCTATCCCTCAGAATTGTTCCCAATAATGTCCCTCCCACTGATGTCAGACGATCTGTTCTGTAATTACCTGGCCTATCCCTGCTGCCCTTCTTCAACAACTGAACCATATTAGCTATCCTGTACTCATTCTGCACTTCACCTGTGGTCAGCAAAGTATTAGATATATCCACCAGGACCCCAGCAATCTCCTCCCTTACCTCCCTCAGCAGCCTGGGATGCATTTCATTGAGCCCTGGGGATTCCTCCGCCTTTATGCCTGTTAAAACTTTTAATACCTCCTCCTGATTGATCTTAACATGTTCCACAACCTCACCATTCCAACTGAATTTCCCGGCTACAATGCCTTTCTCCTGTGTGAATACAGATGGGAAGTATTCATTGAAGAACTCACCTACTTCCTCTGGATCCATGCAAAGATTGTCCCTTTGGTGTTTAACAGGCCTCACTCTTTCACCAGTAATCCTCTGACTCTTACTGTACTGTTAAAATATCCTGTGGCTTTTCCATAGAACTGTCTGCCAAGGATATTTCATGACCATTGTTTGGCCCTCTTTTCTAAGGACCCCTTTGCCTTCTCTATACTTGTAAAGGGCATCAACTGTGTTTATTGCACTGTATTTTATTTATCAAACTCACGATATCACTTGATCAGTATTTGCTGAAATTGCTGCCTTTGCCATTCACTCTACAAGGAACACACTGGCCATGGATCCTCACTGCATCACTTTAAATTACTCCCACGTTGCAAATAACGCCCAAATGCAGGCATTTCCTCCCAGTCTCTGTTTGTCAGATCCTGTCTAATGTAGCGGTAATGACAGGAGACTCCGTTGTGAAGGGAAAGACAGGAGAATGTGTGGCTGCAGAACCAGTATGGTGTGCTGCCTCCTGGGTAACAGTGTCAAGGATGTCTCCGGGCAGTTACAGAACATTCTGAAGGTAGAGAGTGAACAGCCAGAGTTCATTGTGCACATCGGTCCACATGACAGAGGTAACACAAAAGGAATTGGATCCTGTGAAATGAGTATCGCGCGTTAGGTCAGAAGTTAAAAAGCTGACCTCAA
Source organism: Chiloscyllium punctatum (assembly GCF_047496795.1). NCBI lineage: Eukaryota > Metazoa > Chordata > Chondrichthyes > Orectolobiformes > Hemiscylliidae > Chiloscyllium > Chiloscyllium punctatum. The sequence goes on from NC_092756.1 coordinate 21,422,619, forward strand.
GGGTAGTTATCTCCATTTTATTCCCAGTGCCACTCACCAGTGGATATAGAAATAGAAAGTTAGGTCGGATGGATGTATGGCTGAGGAGCTGGTGGAGGGGCAAGGGTTTTTATTTCTTGGATCATTGGGATCTCTTCTGGGTTACGGGTGACCTGGACAAGGGGCTGGTTTGGACTTGAAGCAGAGGTTCACCAGTATCACTGCAGGGAGATTTGGTAGTGTTACACTGGAATGTATAAACTAGTTAGGCAGGATTTTAGGACTCTTAATAAGAAAGGGACCATTGAAAATCAGTGGAAAATACATTATCCATCAAGAACAAGTTTCCTATTCAGGATATCCAGGGGCACAGTCAAGGGAGGGAAAAGATACTTGGTTTAAAGGGCATTCATTTCAACACACGAGGCCTGACTGTTAAGGTAGACGAGCTCAGAGCATGGATGAGCGCTGGAGACTGGGACATTATAGCCATAACAGAAACATGGCTGAGAGAAGGGCAGGATTGGCAGCTCAATGTCCCAGGAGACAGAAGCTACAAGCATGACAGAGGGACAAGTGAGTGAGGAAGGGGAGTTGTCCTTTTGATAAGTGAGGACGCCAAAACAGTGCTTAGAGAGAATACTCTGAAGGGGTCATCAAATGAGGTCATATGGTGAGAAGTTAGAAACAAAGAGGGGATGGTCAGTTTGCTGGGAGCGTGTTCTAGACCCCCAAATACCCAGCGTGAACTAGAGGAGCAGATGTGTAGAGAGATTGCAGGTACCTATAGAAATAATAGTATAGTACTGTTTGGAGATTTTAACTTCTCCTGTATTGACTGGGACACTCAGAGTGTAAAAGGCCCATAATGGGTGGAATTTGTTCAATGTGTCCAAGAAAGTTTCCGAGATCAATATATAGGGGGCTCCACTCAACTCAGGCGGGAGCAACACTGGACCTCCCCTCAGAAACCGAAGTCGGGCAAGTGACTGAAGTGTCAGTCAGAGAGCACTTTGGGTCCAGTGACCACAATTGTCTTCGTATTAACATTGTTATGGAAGAAGATCAGACAGCTCCACAGGTTAATGTCTTAAACAGGAGCAGGGCCAGGTTTGGGGCCATTAGGCAGCATCGAGCAGGGGTCGATTGAGTGAATTATAAAATCACACAACACCAGGTTATAGTCCAACATGTTTATTTCAAAACACTAGCTTTCAAAGCGCAGGTGATCTTCCCAAAGGTTAAAATTAACACTAAATTTGTTTGATATTGCATTCCATGAAACTACTACCCTGTTGCTATAAATTCTACGTCTTATGATTGGGCTCCACAACCACCTGATGAAGGAGCAGTGCTCTGAAACCTAGTGCCTCCAAATAAACCTATTGGACTGGTAGCTGGTGTTGTGTGATTTTTAACTTTGCCCACCCCCGTCCAACACAGGCTCCTCCACATCATGCTCCCATCACCTGGGTGAGTCCGTTTGAAGGAAAAGGAATGGCTAACAAATGGGAGGCTTTTGAAAGTGTGTTGTCAAGAATCCATGGTCAGTGTGTCCCCTGATAGAGTTAAGGGCAGGTTTAGGGATCCCTGGCTCATGAGGGATATTGAGGCTCTGTTCAAGAAAAAAGAATACAGCATACATTGTCTTCAATGTTTCTGTGTTAATGTAACCTCTTCCAGTCCTAAAGATACGATCACTCGCTGGAGACTCTACAATCCTTTCAGGACCCTACACCACTTCCAATCTGCAGAACCCAATGAAAGCCTGTGACTCTCCCAATCCAGTTCCGACAAGACTCACTATTTGTGTGACATCCTCCTGTCGCCAGCACCCACTGTATCAATGTAAGTTCCTCCTGTATCTCCATGCATTTACTCATCTCCGTAACCTTCTCCAGCTCTTACACCCATACCTGTGTAAATGTCACCCTCCCATACAAACCTTCCCAAATTGACCAAACTGGAGGAGGTTACTTATACTTCCTTATTTGAGAAACTGTCTCCAGAACAATTACTGTCCTTCTGGAAAATCCGTCAGACTCCACACCCTCCATGTCTAAATACTCTGCCGAAGTAAACCTTCCTATATCTATGAACAGTTTCAGTCACGACTACCCTCCATATCTCTGTTTGATCCTCCAGTCTATACAACCGACTTTATCTCTGTCATCTGTTCCATTCACCGCACTCTGGGGAAAAAAGCTTCATGCTATCCAACCTGTCTGTACAGCCCATGATTTTGTAGACCTCAATCAGATCCCCAGTCAACGTTTGTCTTTCTAATGAAAATAATCCAAATCTATTCAAACTTCCTAAATAACTCGCCCCTTCCATACCAGACAACATCCTGGTAAAACCCCTCTGCACCCTCTCCAAAGCATCCACATCCTTTTGGTAATGTGGTGATCAGAACTGCATGTAGTATTCCAAATGTGGTCGAAACAAAGTCCAATAAAACTGTAACATGATCTGCCAACTCTTTTACTCAATATCCCATCCAATGGAGGAAATCATGCCATATGCCGCCTTAACCATTTTACAGGCCTGTGTTGTCACCTTCAAGGAACAATGGCCCTGAATACCCAGATCTCTCTTTATGTCAGATTTCTCCAGGACTTTTTCATTTACTTTGGTCTTGAATTGGATCTTCTGAAAATGCATCGCCTTGCATTTGCCTGGATTGGACTCTCCATCTATCATTTCTCTGCCCATCTCCCCCCTGTTGTATACTCTGACAGTCCCCTTCACGATCTGCTTCTCCACCAATCTTCGTGTCATCTGCAAACTTGCTAATCAGACAAACTATACATTGCTCCAAATTATTTATGTATATCACAAACAACAGTGGACCCAACACGGATCCTTGTGGATCACTGGGCACAGGTCTCCATCTTGAGAAATTCATTTTACTATAATCCATGCGCATGTCCAAAAGCTAAGTAAATGTCCCTAATGTAACTATCTCGACCACCAATGCTGGTAGTGCATTCCACACACCCACCACTATCTGCATAATGTACCTACCTCTGACATCTCCCCTAAACCTACCTGCAATACCTTAAACTTATGCCATATCGTAATAGCCATTTTCACAAGGGAAGATACTCAGGCCACCCACTCTCTGTATGCCTCGCATCATCTCGTACTCATCAATCAAGTCAGCTCTCATCCTATTCATTCCAATGGGAGAAGCCCTGGCTTCCCCAACATTTCTTAATTAGACCTACCCTCCAATCCAGAAAACATCCTGATCAATCTCTTCTGCGCCCTCTCCAAAGTTTCCACAACTTTCCTATTATGAGGAGACCAGAACATAACAAAATATTCCAAGAGTGGACTAACCAGGGATATATGGAGCTGCAGCCTCACCTCACAGGTCTTTCACTCAATCCCCTTGCGAAAGAATGCTAAGACATCACACGCCTTCTTCACACCCTTTCAACACGGCTAGCATGTGTGAAGGATTCATGAACGTGGACCCCAAGATTCTTCTCTTACTCCACACAACCTAGAATCCTGCCTTTAACACAATAGAGGTTCTCAGCAGAAACCTTCAATCTTAAACACTCCCTGTTTTAGTACCTTCCTCCAGTCCCCACAAAACCCATAAACTGTGAAACGTCTTCCAGTCCCTACAATCCTCCCCAGCTCCGTTACCTCCTTTATTAGCGTGAACCGTCAAAATTGTCAAAGCCAATTTTAGCCACTTCAACATTACTAATAGCTACAAAATCATCCAATCCTGATATTCCTCCTAACCCTGTAACTCCCACCACCCTACAGTACTCTTCCAGGGAATATTGTAAAAGAAGGAAGAGTTTTAGAGTCCCAGTCATGATAGGAGATAGGAAGGGCTGCTGAATCTGGAGGGTCGTCCAAATATAGGAGGGGATAGGAACCTGCAAGAGGTTAGAGGGAGCGAGATTCATAGAACCTGCAGGGTGAGACCGGGAATGGGTTGTGCAATCTGATGGATATTTTAGTCTGAATGACTGATTTATTTTTGATTAGACTTTTAGGTCGACCTTGATGACCTAATTTTGGAGATGTTTCCCAGAATGTCTGTGCACAGCTTCAGATTGCCCGGCTGGGAGATATGAGTTCAGATGTGTATCTATTTGCCCATTCTGTCTGTGTGACTGATACTGACCTGGAGCTGCACTGATAAGAAAGCACTCTCCGTGCATCTGGTAACCTCCAGATCTACATGGCTGACCAGAGCTCATCTCATCAAAGCCTTCATTTATTTTTTCATTATATTCAAATGGCAGTTTAGTGAGATGCAGGAATTGAGGATTGGGAAAATGAAACCTTTATCATTGGAAGATGAGAAGCCTTCAAAACTGAGATTACAGCTTTCCAGAGACAGTATACAGTATTCCAATTAGGGTGGAAGGAAATGCTGGTGGGTGTAGGGTATGCTGGATGACGAGAGAACTAAGCTTTTGGTTAAGAAAAAGAAGGAACAATTTGTCACGTATAGACTCGAGAAATTAAGTGAATCCTCAGACTATAAAGGCTGGAGCAGTGTACTTAAGAACGTAATCAGGAGGTTAAAAAGGGGACATGAGATAGATCTGACAAAGTCGAGTCGCAGGGAAGTGGATAGTGAAGAAGGTGTTTGGTATGCTTTCCTTTATTGGTCAGATCATTGAGTACAGGAGTTTGGAGGAGAATCTAAAGGGTTTATATAAATAAATAAAGGACAAGAAGTTAAGGAGGGAGAAAATAGGGTCCCTCAAAGATCAGCAAGGCTGCCTTTGTGTGCAGACGCAGGAGATGGGTCCGATACTAAAGAAATGTTTTGCATCAGTGTTTGCTGTGGCGAAGGAAATGGAAGAGAAAGAATGTGGGCAAATAGATGGTGACAACTTGAAAACATTCATCTTAAAGAGAAGGAGGTGCTGGATGTCTTGAAACACATAAAAGTGGATAAATCCCCAGGAACTGATCAGGTGTACCTTGGAACTTTGTGGGAAGCGAGGGAAATGATCTATGTGTGCCTTGCTGAAAAATGAGTATAATCGATCATCACAGGTGAGGTATTTGAAATTTTGAGGTTGGCTAACATGCTGCCATTAATTCAGAAATGTGGTCAGGGAAGGCTAGGAAACTATAGACCAATGAGCATGACATCAGTAGTTGTTAAAGTGTTGGAGGGAATCATGCGAGATAGGATTTACATGTATTTAGAAAGGCAAGGAGTGACTAGGGATAGTCAGCATGGCTTTGAGTGTGGGAAAACATGTCTCAAGAAATTGATTGCCTTTTTTGAAGATGTAACAGAAAGGATTGATGAGGGGCGATCATTGGATGTGATCTATATAGACTTCAGCGAGGCATTCATAAACGTTCCCCTGGAAGATCGTTTCGCAAGGTTAGATCTCATCGAATACAGGGAGAACTAGCCGTTTCGCTAGAGAACTGGCTCGAAGGTAGAAGACAGAGGGTGGTGGCAGACGGTTGTTTTTCACACTGGAGGCCGATGGTGTGCCACAAAGATCGGTGCTGGGTCCGCTACTTTTCGGTAATATATGAAAGAGTTGGACATGAATGTAGGAGGTACAGTTAAGAAGTTTGCAGATCACACCACAATTTGGGATATAGTGGACAGTGACGAAGGTTTTCTTAGATTACAATGGGATCTTTATCAGATGGGCAAATGGGTTGAGGAGTGACAGATGGAGTTTAATTCAGATAAATGTGAGGTGCTGCATTTTGGGAAAGCACATCTGAGCAGGACTTATCCACTTAATGTCTAGGTCCTAGGGAGTGTTGCTGAAAAAAGAGACTTTGGAGTTCATAGCTCCTTGAAAGTAGAGTCGCAGGGAAGTGGATAGTGAAGGAGGTGTTTGGTATGCTTTCCTTTATTGGTCAGATCATTGAGTACAGGAGTTTGGAGGTCATGTTGCAGCTGTACAGGACACTGGTTCGGACACTTTTGGAATATTGCGGACAAGCCTGGTCTTTTTACTATTGGAAAGGTAGTGGGAAACTTGAAAGTGTTCAGAAAAGATTTACAAGGATGTTGCCAGGGTTAGACGATTTGAGCTATTGGGAGAGGCTGAAACGACTGGGACTCTTTTCCCTGGAGCGTCAGAGGCTGAGGGGTGACATGCTTGAGTGTTATAAAATCATGAGGGGCATGGATAGGATAAACAGGCAATGTCTTTTCCATGTGGTGGTGGAGACCAGAGCTAGAAGGCAAAGATTTAGAATGAGAGATGAAAGATTTAAAAGGGACCTAAGGGGCAACGTTTTCACGCAGAGTGTGGTGTATGTATTAAATGTACTGCCAGAGGAAGTGTTGGAGCCTGGTACAATTGCAGCATTCAAAAGGCATCTGGATTGGTATATGAATAAATAGAAGGATTAGTAGGATATTGGTCAATTGCTGGCAGATGGGACGAGATTAGGATAGGATATCTGGGTGGCATGGATGAGTTGGACCGAAGGGTCCCTTTATGTGCTGTACCTCTCTAGGTCTCTCTGGCTCTAAATGTTTTCCACTGTTCATTTACAGCCTGACATTTCAGTCTGTTTACCCTGTTAACCTTGGTCAGTTTTCTCTCTCAATATCATGTAATTGGATTTGTTACTGATGCTTTAGTATGCTTTATGGTCACTTTAAAATGTCATAATCTCTTTAAATTCCGGTATAATTTCTTCAAGGATCTCGATGCAATATTATTCTTTCACTGAGCTTCATCACCCAACGGTCGATCTGAGATAGGTACATCCCTAGCCATTTGCACAATGTGTTATTCAAAGAAACACTGACTAAAATATTCAAGAAGGATCTCGGATAATATCATTCTTGCCAATATGTCTGTCCCAGATTATACAAAGATTGAGGTCTCCCAAAATCATCACACCACCTTTGTAACAGAGTGTAATGAATTCCTGTTTAATGCAGGGATGAGCAACGAAATAATGCAAGGCAGTTTAAAAACTGTTCTCTTGCTATTGTTTTTGACACGTGGCACCCAGAATGTGCATTTAGGCTGATTCAGCTGCATAATCTGAGGCCAAATGCTTTCTCTGTAAGGCCTTTGTTATCCATTACTGTCAGGGATCCCATTTTGCTTTTCCATTCTCCCTGAGTTCCTGTAAGGTTGTTTACTGTTGAATATTTATGTTCCACCTTTTGTTCACCCTGTAATCACGTCTGTCTGGTGACTACATCCCAATTTTCTCTGTGTCACAAGTCTCCATAATACAGATAGTTTATCCTTGCGAAAAAAAACTTAATAATTTACATTTTCCCACAATGTCCTGTTACAATCCTATTCGCTGGTGCACAGTTTTCTTTCAACTCTGTCCCTTACTCTTCCTTTCTGCTTGTCTTCAGCCACATTCCCATGCTGTTCTGATGCTTCACCTTTTCTCTTTGGATTTGGAAAGCTCCATTCACCTGAACCCTGTCCCTGCATCCTCTTTGTCAGTTTAAAGCCCTGTCCATAAACCTACCGACATGATTGACCAGGACACTGCTTCCAGCAGGGTTGGTTTTAATGCACTCATAGCATGTTGCTGTCTCTGGCTGACCAGTATCTCAGGCCCACCCTGACCAACCTTTGAGCTAAGTGGATTGCCAGATCATTTCAGAGGGAATTTGAGAGTCAAACCCATTGCTCTGTGTCTGGATACATATGTAGGCCAGACCAGCAACCTATAACAGATTTCCTTACTTAAAGGGTATTAAGTAGTCGGAGGGGTATCCCTGCTACCGGGATTAAATTCTGGATGAACAGTCGAGTGAGAGTAACCCGAGGCCATTGCCTGGCCCACTGATAGCTACCTCATTCGTGAGTGCTGATCCCAGTGCACCGTCTTCGTGACCGTGGTTTGATTGTGATACCTTCCTGCACTCTGGTGATATCTCTCCATGTGGTATCTGTCACCGTGAGGGTTTAATTGATGCCAGTGACTTCAGCTTTTGCAACTACTCCAGATCCTGAGCAATCGATCTCTCCACTCCAGGGAGACGAGGTAGCACAGGTCAGGGATGCAGATTGGGATATTTCAGATCTCTGTGGGGCTCAGTGCCATTCTCCATGTGTAACCCTCACTGCATCAGTCAAATTTCCCATTCTCTCTATTTCTCTGTCTCCTGTAGGTAATCAGGATGCTTCTGACTAAGCAGAATTCCCAATCCCTGTTTCGTTCATGACCACAGTGAAGATATTTGGTTTGCCAGAGAGAAGGAGAGAGAGAGATCTGGAGCCTGAAGTTAATCCTGCAGATAGGTAACATCACTCACAGTGAACCGAGTAGAGTGCATGTAAGGTCCGGAAGACATGACATCGATACAGTGTTGAAGGGTGAACACAGAGCAAGATGGTTTTCAGGCTCAATCCCCACCCTCTTGTTTACTTTCATCACTGCTGTACTGAGCCTTCCCATGTCAATATAGGAAGTTGACAGTTATCAATCCAGGTCTGTGCTGTCATAGTGAGAATCAGCACAACAGATGGGAAAGCAGGCCTCCCCCCAAGGAGATGGCATTGAAACCTGGGATCCTTCTGTTCTATATTCCCCCTCACGCTGTCTCTTGTTGTGTGATAGAGTCATACAGCAAGGAGACATACCTTTCGGTCCAACTCATTTACGCCAGTGTCTTGAATACTTGTACTTCCAAGAAAATTTCATGTTTCTATAACCTCCACACTCCCATATTCCCGCTGTATCTTTTAAACCTACTCGAATGCTGACGACTCTTTCTATGTGTAAATTGCTTCAGTGATGATAACATGCCCAATCTCAATAATCTCATTCTGCACTCAGAACAATAATGCCTAGTTCTGTATTCTTGCACAATACTTACAGTGCCCCGTCTCTATTAAAAGTTCCAGCCTGGACCGAAATACCCACCTGTGTACCTTCCTCAAGCCCCAGGAGAACATGATATCACTGTAACGTTCTGCAAGCCCTACAACGCACCTGCCTCCTGGCCTACAGCACCACACAATCACAGTAACCTTCTCCCATCCCTACTGCACTCCTTATCAATATAAATACCTCCAAACACTTTTCAAATCACAACAGCACTCCACATCTCTGTTTGCTGCTCCACTCCCTACATCCCTCCCAGCACCTCAAACACCCTCTCTTTGTGTAATTCTGCAATTTGGCTTGCATGGTGGTTCAGTGGTGAGCAATGGTGCCTCACAGCGCCAGGGACCGAGGTTCGTCGGGTGACTGTCTTTGTGGTGTTTGCACATTCTCCCTGTGTCTGTGTGGGTTTCCGCTGGGTGTTCTGGTTTCATCCCACAGGCCAAAGATGTACAGGTCAGGTGAATTGGCCATTCTGAGTTGCCCATAATGTTTGTTGCATTGTCAGAGAGATGTGGGTCTGGATGGGTTACTCTTTGGAGAGTTGTTGTGGACTTGTTGGGCTGAAGTACGTGTTCCCATGCTGAAGGGAATCTAATCTAAACTCTCCCTCTGCGTTTCATATTATTATCCCTTATTTCTCCTTCTATCCATAAACAGCCACGGACCCTTCAAACCTCCGAGTCTCTGAAGCTCCCACAGCTCCCTCCTTAACGGTGTGACCTTTTCCAGTCCTGGAAAACTCTGAAAATGTGAACATCCTGCAATCCTCCCCATCTGCGTAATCCTCTCAGGTCCCTGTAACACCCCCGATCTGTGGAACCAACTCCAACGTTTGCGTCGCTCCTGATCAGTTTCTACAAAACTTACGATCTCTGTCACATTCTCCCGTCACTATCACCCGCTCTGTCAATGTAAGCTCCTTCAGTCTCCCCATCAATCTAATCATCTCCATAACCTTCTCCAGCTCTTATACACCTATCTGTGTAAACGTCACACTCCCCTACAACCATCACGAAAGCAGAAACCTCCTCTAGTGTGTGCAATGCTCCCAATCTGTGTTCGTGTCTCCAGTCTCTATTGCTGTTCATGTCTCTGTAACCTCTGACATATTGTCCAGCTTTCCGGTCCAATTAATTTCCAGAACATCAGCATCCGACATCAACAAATGTTTTCATTAACTACAGCCTTTCTTATCTCTGTTCGTTCCCCAATTCCATACAACTTCATAATCACTGTAAATAGCACCATTCCACAAAACACTCCCTGTCTGTGTAAACTACCCTAATCCTACAGTGAGAAACCTCACTGTCCTTTTGATCACCTGTGATCCCTTCAGATCTCCCTTTATCTTTCCTGACTCCATTGAATACAGCTCATCTCGTGTTATAACTCCTCTAATTCATATGTTACTCCCCATCTCTGAGATATTCTTCAGTTACTGCAATTCTCATTCTTTATCTCCAGAGCTTCCAATCCCCCTGGTCGATGTAAGGTTATTGATCCCTGGCAGCATGTTTAATACCTGGAGCAGTCTCCAACTCTTCAATACATCCTGTCGCTGTAACCTCCACAAATACTACAGCTCACTGTCTTTGTAATATCTTCCAGTATCTGCAACCCTGTTGATTTCTGTAACCTCCTCCAGAGCAGCACTCCACATCTCTGTGTAACTGATGGGAATGCTGTAAACCTGCCTTCACAGCCTCACTAACTCTCTGAACTCCTGCAGCCCTACAACTTTCAGTATCTCTGGCTCCTCCAATCCCTACACTTCTCCCTGGCTGTGTGAACTGTTCCAGCCCCTTCAACCCTCCCTATGTCACTCACCCCTGCAGCTTCAACTATTGTCCATGTCAGTGTAATTCCCGGCACCAACAATCCTCCCGGTCTCTATAAACTCCTGCAGCTCCAACTACCACCCCTATCAGTGTAATCTCCAGTCCGTCCAACCCTCCCTTTCTCTATAAACTCTTGTAGCTCCAAACACCACCCAATCTGACAAATCTACATTGCCTATAACCCTCCCTTTCTCTAAATACTTCTGTAGCTCCAACTCGTACTGTGTAATCTCTAGTCCCTATATTCCTCCCGATCTTTGTAAATCCTTCAGAACTGATAACCCTGTAACTCTCCTTGACATCTTTCAGCCCGACAACCGATCTGAACTCTAATCACCAACAGTGATCTCAAACCACCTGAAATCTGAAACATCCTCCAGTCTCTACAACCCCCTTTTCTCTGTTAACTTCTCTGATATCTGTATTCCCCTTTATCTCCAGTTAGAGATCCTTTTTCAGGGAAACAATGTCTCAGTACCGTATCTGTAAGAACAAAAGAATCTTTGGTGCATCAATAAATTTGCCTCATTTTCTAAATTTTAACGACTACAAGTTCAACCTTCTCTACCTCTTCTCATCAATATCCCTCCATTTTGAAGAACAGCCTGTTGAACATTCGCTGGGCTGCCTCCAATGCAAGGACATTTTCCCTTTAGATAGGAGACCAAACCTGTTCACCATATTCTCAGTGTGGGCTGACTGGAGTCCTCTATATTTATTATAAGCTTCCTCTATTTTTATTCTCCATTCCCTTTGAAATCAATGCCAGCATTCCATTTACATTCTCTATGATCTGTTGTCCCTCTTTTCCACTTTTCTGAGATTTATACACAAGAATTCCCACGTTACTCAGTGGCGGAGCTTTCTGCCCTTGATCCGAAACCAAGGGGTGACAGCGATAATCAGGAAAGTGCTGGAATGTATGGTAAAAGATATGCCAGAAATGCTTACTGCACACTTAGAATCCCATGGAATAAGCGCAGTCCATAAGACTATCATGTATAGGGGTAGAATTAGGCCATTCATTCCATCAGGTCTATTCTACTATTCGAATATGGATGAATCGTTTCTCAACCCCATTCTCCCATTTACTCCCTGTAACCCTTAATCCCCTCACTCATCAAGAACCGAGCTATCTCTGAGTTAGATACACTGAATTACTGAGCATCCACAGCCCCATGAGGCAGTGAGTTCCACAGTTCCATCACCCTCTGGCTGAATAAATTCCTCCACATCTACATACCAAAGGGACATCCCTTTACTCTGAAGCTGTGCCCTTGGACCCTAGTCTCTCGTACTAGTGGAAACATCCTCCCCACGTCCGTTCCATCCAGGCCCCTCAGAATTCAGTAAGTTTGAATGAGATTCTGCCGTGCCCTCTGAAACCTCATCAAGTACAGACCCAGAGACTTCACCTGGTCCTCATATGGCACGAAATTCATCCCTGGGATATTTCTTGGAAACCCATATCTCGTACCCTTTCACATTCTTTGTCCAGACTCTGAATGATTAACGTGTAGAGAGTAGTCCCAACACTGATTCCTGCGGAGCTCCCTTCATCACCAATTTCCATCGTGAAAAAGACCCCTTTCTTCACACTCTCTGCCTTGTGCCAATCAGACAAATCCTCTATCCATGTTCAGCATGTTGTTCTGAAACGGAAATTTCATTTCACACCCACTGCTGGATTTATTTTTATGTCTGGCTGTAAACAGCAGAGTTTCACCGTTACCTGTCCATCTGTAATTCCCTGGAGAAGGTGGTGGTGAGCTGCCTTCCTGACCCATTGCAGTCCTTTGGATGTAGGGACAGACACAGTGCTGGGAGGTTGGAGCGTGCCTTGGAGGGCACGTTGGAAATGCTGGGGTTCCCGTGCACCTGGAGCTCCTGTCTTTCCAGTGTATAGTGGTTCCGGGTTTGTGAAGTGCTGTTGAAAGACCCTTCCTGAGTGACCTCAGTGCTACTTGTAGATCTTTTATTCATTCATGAACATGAGCTTTGTTGGCTGCACCAGCATTTATTGTTGATTTGGAGTTGTCCCTGAGAAGGTGGTGGTGAGCTGCCTTCCTGAGCCACTGCACCAGCCGTTGGAGCTGTTGTTATCTGTGTCCCCTCCAGCAGGCGCTACAACACTCCTCATGTCTCTAACTGCAGACAGACAATGCAGCTCTCCCTTTCATATCTGACATCCTCCTCACCTTATAAATCTGACAATTCCTCACAACATCTCACCTCCTCCATTCACATCTGTGCGTGAGATCTCGAAATTTTCTTTATTCTTGTTTAAACATCTGATCGCCCAAACTCCCTCCTTTTTTAAATTTGTAACGCCTTCAGTTTCTGTAACTCTCCATATCACTGTAATCAATGGCAGCACAGGTTCCCTTCCTTCAATCTCTATAATTACAATGTGTGTGTGTGTAAAATTGACACATTTCATCCTCCTTATCCATCTCAGGATTCCAGCCCCCACAATCCCACTATTTGGAATGCTCCTATTCTCTGCACCTCCTTAATTACTGAGGGTCTTTGAAAACCATCACTGCCCCAAAGGTTTATATTACCCCAAGTTACTGCAAGTCTTCTCACTCTGTCTGTCACTTCCAAGTCTGTCACATCCAAGTCTCCAGGACCAGTCAACACTTGCTGGATGTCAATTTGCATTTGTTGAAGTCTGCACATCTCTGTTAGCAGTTCTGAAAAAGCCCTTTAGGCTCTACAAAGCTCCGTCATGAACAAGCTACCATCTTTCTATTTCCTTTGCCTTCTTCGATGTCTGAAACTCTCATGTCTCTTCAGTAAACTTCTTTAGTTGCTGCAGGTCTGCCTTGCTCCCCACATAACCTGTTCCATCCCATAAAACTTGCCCAAAAACTGGAACACCGTCTGCTCTGTCTAATCCTCCTCGTTTCCACTGTTTTCCAGGAACAACGGCGATCCTATAAGAGAGCAGTGCGGAATGGGACGTTATAAATCTCAGCTGAGGCTTGAGGCCTAACATTGCCTGGGAGTCGCAAAGGGAGGGAACCTGAGTGAAAGCAGCACAAAGCGAAAGAATATACATCAGCCACGAGGATCAAGGCCGACTGGGACTTGGAGTTGGAGAAACAGCAGAGCAGGAGGCTTAAAATCAGCACCGAGCCACAGAGGGAGTGATTGTGTGAGGGAGTAACTTGGAGCAGAGGCTTGAGGCTAACTTACACCTGGGAGTTACAGAGGCAGCAAAGTGGGAGGATATAAATCAGCACTGAGGATCAAGGCCTAATCGTGCCTCACAGAGACGGTGACCCTGTGAGGGAGCGGAGTGGAGTGGGAGCTGGAGGATTACACGTACCCGGGATTCACAGAGACGGTGACCCTGTGAGGGAGCGGAGTGGAGTGGGAGGTGGAGGATTACACATCCCTGGGAGTCACAAAGACTGTGACCCTGTGAGGGAGCAGAGTGGAGTGGGAGCTGGGGGATTATACGTACCTGGGAGGCACAGATATAACTTTCTGCTGCTGGGACCTGCCTGCACTGAGTTTGACAGAAGTGCAAGAGCCATCACAGAAAGTCTGTAAGTTCATTGGTTGATAAATACACCGTTATAAGCAACTGTCCGTAATTGCTATAATATGCAAATTTAGTTTTTCAACTCTGAAATAAGGGTTGAACACAGAAATAGGAGGGAGAAGTGAAATTCTGAGCTAGTATCGTAAATTTCCCTCAGTAAGCCACAGTTGAATAAGGGACTTAACCATATTGTTATTTCCCTGATGTTAACTTCATTCTAAGTAATTAGTTAAGTTACTCTAGACATGTTGCATTTTACGACATGGCAAGACATATTTGTCGGATGGAAAATGTATTCTGTTACATTGGGAAGTCATAGCCCCAGCTGATGTCCTAGAAAAACACTGGGTCTTGGAGCTCAGACAGTGACTCGAGACTGTGTTATGCTGAGAGTTAGGGGGATGGCACACACACAGAGCAAATCACACTGCAGACATGACGGCCTGGAATATGGAAGGGAATAGGGGACTAGGCAGTTGAAGAGAAACAGTCAGGGAATCCAGGAATAGCCTGATGTCTCCCTCCCAATTCAGTTACCCAGTTTGGAAGCTAATGTAGGTGTTGGCTGCTCAGGTGAGTGTACTCAGAGCCATGTCTGGTACCACAAGCAGCCTAAATGTACAGGAGAGGAAGAAGGAGCAAAAGGCACAGGGGAGACAGGAAATTGAAGAAGATGTCAGCATGGAAATAATTCCAGGATAGTGGAGTTAAGATTGTCACTGTGTCTGCAGGACATTCGTCTGAGGGCCAGTGAGCAGTCAAATGTCATGTCCAAGTTGGTCGGAATGACCTGGGTCGGAAGGATGAAGTGGTCTCGGCATCAGAATTTAGGGAGCTAGGTGGATGGTTACAAGCGGGACCTCAAATGTGGCAATCCCTGGAATACTCTCAGTGCCGTGTCCAAGTGAGAACAAAACTCGTAGTTTTAGGTAGATGACCATGCTGCAGCAGGAAGGGCTTCAGATTCCTGGGAATCCTGGGAAATAGGGAGTGGTTCTGGGGAAGGCAGCAGCTGTAGAAGCTGCATGGGCTAACGTGACAGAGCTGGGACTAAATGTCATACGGGGTGTGTGGGAGGGGTTGAAAATAACTTGGTGTATGCTTAGGATCCAAAAAGGAATCGTAGAGGAGCCTACCAGGATTCTCAAAATAATGGGAGATGCAGTTGGTACTAGTTTACGGCAACAAGCTTATCAGTGGAAGATTGAGTAAGAAAGAAAACCTTAATCTGAGGTACTCTGCATAGACATGAATACCCGGAGTGCGGGAGTTCCAGATGCAGATTGGTGTGAGGAAATCTGATGGACTGATCACCGAGAGCTGGCTCAAGATTGACAGGACTTGGTGTTAAATATTGCTAAGTATAAAGGATTCCAAAATGATAGAAGGGAAGGGAAAGGATGAAAGTAGAAGTATTGATTTAGATTAGCGTTAGTTAAGGAGTCCAAGAGAAAGAGGATCCGTCCAAGGACAGAATGAATTTGGCTGGAGCTACAGAACAAAAAGTATACAATTACACTGTGAGGTACAGTCTGTCGGCCAGCAATCATTGGAAAGGTTGGAGTGAATAAATATGCAGGGGCATTTGCGAGCGATATAATACTGCAGATTAGTTCGACCGAGAAACGTAATTTAATCAGATCTTGACAGAGATACTGGTTGTGAAGAGTCACGATGGGCAAGTTTTCCTGGATTACATGGAGGAAAGCTGACTGCAGGAGTATGTGTCCAGCCCAAGAGAGCACGTACTGTTGGACCTGCTACTTGGGAAAGAGGTGTTGCAAGAGGATCCACTGTCGGTAGGGGATGGTTTTGGGGCAGAGCGATCATTTTATTGTAAAGTTCAAGATGATGGTAGAGAATGATATGCAATAATTGAGATGGAGAAACATTAGTTGCTTGAGAGCAGCCTTCAATGGGGCAAGAATGAAGCTGGGAACTTTTCAATAAGGTCAGTGAAATGGTAGCTTTATATAGTGTGAACCCAGTCAGGTTGAGCAGGGATTATGGAGATGTGGCTGCAGTGTAATCACGACTGAGAATAGCAAATTTAGCAATTTTGTAGAAATCTAACACGCTTTCCATTGCACCACAAAGTTTGTGAATTTGAACCACACCAGAATTGGAGTTTAGTTCAGTTTTCAGCTGAATCATTAATTGTTGTGCTGATTCATCGCCAATTCCTGTCTTCTGGAGTTCTTGTCCCTGCAACTGACCAGAGGCAATTCCTTACCTTCTTGGTTGTGAGTTTTTACGGAATCATGATCAGACCAGAACCACATGCTCACTCGCAAAACCTGCAAATTTCGTGCAGAAACTCATTGTCGCGAAACACATTTCCCTCCCAAATGCACAGAAATGTTCGATTGCTTAAATGTCTTTATCCCGTTCTGTGACAGGATGTTGTGGATGAGCTGGGTAAAGACATTGAGGTGTTGGTCAGCCATGATGATATCAAACGACGGGTAGGACACGTGTTTGGAATAGCCTCCCCCTGTTCCTCTGTTTCTGTACTGTTTCTTACAGAGGGTTTTCAAAATTAACATGATGAGGACAATGTGAATCGACACTATGGAATATCAGCGTCCTCCCTTTTTCACCACCGCTCTCACAGCCAGAACAGACAGCTCCTATTGCAGCTTTAGATCAGACAGTGAAGGATTCTCTCAGGTGCTCTGACAGACTGCATGCTCCTTCACACAGGTTTCCAACTGGGTACATGGAGCAAGCAAACGTATTGGGATTCAGGGACAGATTTCCATTCTGCTGGGCTGTAGTTCTGTTCACGTGAATTTCTGACATGCTGGGACTTTCTGTGTATTCTTCCTACTTTATGATTTAAACTGTAATTGAATTTTTGTTATTGTATAACATTCTTACATCTCCAAATTTCTGCAAACTGTGCAACGTGTTCTTGGATGTAGGAATGATGAAGATTATTAATGTAAGCAATATATTTCATATTACCTGTATGAACTTTCAGAAGGAAGTTGGTGAAGTTTCATTGATTCGAATTCTGAGCCGATTGAAGCTGATCGAAGGAAAAGCCCTGCGACAGCGGCAATGTAACATTGTCTGTAAACAACACAGGAACCAACGGAATCCCATTTTTCAATGTCGTGTATTTTTTCACATTTTTTGTGTCCCTTTGGTATCCTTTTCGTGAACCTGATGCTTCAATAATCACAGGTTCATGTCAGTTTCACCTTGTCTGCAATAGCTTTAATTTCAGAACCAGATGGTTCAGGGAAATAAAGCAGGTTGAGTGACTGAGGTACCAGTGGGGCAGCACATCGCCACTAAAGATCCCACAGTGTTGTGTGGTCCAATGGTTTGTACTGCTGCCTCAACAGGGACTAAAGTTCCATTTCAGCCTCGGTGGACTGTCTGCGTCGAGATTGCACATTCTCCCGTGAATGTGTGGGTATTTTCCGGGTGTTCCAGTTTCCTACCACAGTCCAAAGATTGTGCAGGTCAGGTGTGTTGGGCATTCTAAATTGCCCATAGTGCATTTGTCAGAGGGGAAATGGTTCTGGTTGGGTTACTCTTCGGAGGGTTGGTGTGGACTTTTGGGTCCGAAGCGTCTGTTTTCATACTGTATGGAACCTAATAATCACAGCAAAAGTAGAGCATTGAGTTAAAGTTACCAAAGTACGTGTAGGTCACATGACAGTTACGCTGTCTGTGGCTCCAGTCTCGCAATTGGTCAGCGCCTAATACTTAAAGGTGCATAACATGCCAAGTTGTAAGTTCAATGCTTATCTGAAGATGCTGTTACTGACATTTACCAGGGATTATTGACGCATCAGACTGAAGCGCAGTTGAAAACAATGTTGAGTAAATTAGCCTTTGTTTGTAAATTCCATTTTGTGACGTGGGGAAATGTTTTGCCTTTGTTAAACATGCCAATTATTAACAGATAATCTGCAAATATTCCCCAGGTGAATATCCATCTGTGGATAGAGAAACAGAGGTGAAGTTTTAGCTTGATGACCTTCCTCAAATCGCTGACCCAGCACTGGATTACATCCTGGGAAAGTCTGTATAAATCGTTTCATATCATTCAATTTCCTGCAAGCTGCACAGCTCATTCAATGATTCGAAAGTATTAGATTTAACTCCTTGTGGAGTTTGACTATTGTCAGTAAACCTGGTAAAGCATCTAGGCAAGTAGTTTTGCTTTTGTGAGGAACAAAGGGTCCATCTGGAATAAGGTTGAATCTTGACGCAGGATTTTTCAAGCGGATTTAAAAGAATATTAAATGGACTCACTCCCCTTTCGGTTGATTATGACCAAATGTTCAAGACAACAGATGGCAATGATAATGATGTTTTACATCGACAGGCCAAATCTTGCTCACTAGAGGCACCACAATATTACAGATCAGGTGAGTGGTAGAGATGATGATCCTTGTGGAAACCTGAGACAGTGAGAGAATTAATCCCACGCAGTTGGTCTCACTTTTCTCATAAACCAGTTAGTCAGCGGACTGAGCTAACAGACTTCCAATCAAGAGCTAAACCAAACAACTCAGTGCATTCAGAGTATATAATATTTCATGTTGAATGAGTTGCTGCACCTTCCAACTCCACCAGCTCTTCTTATACTTAATATTTTCAGTTGCAGGTGTCATGCAATTTCTTTCCTATGAATGTTTCCATTTTGCATCCCCATGCAGAAAGTCCAGAATCACTGTCGCTGTTTAATTCTCCCTGTGGTTGAGTGGGTTTGCTCAGGGTGCTCCGGTTTCCTCCCACAGTCCAAACATGTGCAGGTTAGGTGAATTAGCTGTGTTAAATTGCCCGTACTGTTAGGTACAGGGGTAAATGTAGCGGAATAGGTCTGGGTGGATTGCGCTTCAATGGGTCGGTGCGGACTTGTTGGGCCGAAGGGCCTGTTTCCAAACTATAAGTAATCTAATCTAATCTAATCTAATCTAATTCACTCCTTGTCTGCCTGCACTCGCTTTTCAAATATTCTTGAATCAGCTCTTAAAATGATTCTATTTCTGAAAATTCATCTCCGAATTCAATAACTCTCAGAATAAAAATACCTACTCCAAACTTCTTTATCATTTCCTGATGGGTTTGAAGGTCTAACGTCTAGTTTCTACTCACCTAAACGAGGGAATTTCCCTCGTATTTACTCGTAACAACTTCACATCAGCTGGATAACCTCTCTTCGGACACAACTAAGTCTTTCCTGATTTCTCCCGCATTATTCCTTATTCAATGCCACCATCCCATTAAACCCCCTCTTTTCGTTTCTAGTGGCTTTACCTCCCAGTTAACCTTATTTCCATCGTTTCTAACGACATGGTATCATGACTGTGTCATTCCTAACGTGTTTATAGTCCAGGAAACACTGCCCATGTCTTTTATCTTGTCTTTATATCCCTATATATTTCAACCTGAGATAGGATGCTAGGTCCAATTCAATGAATGAAAACTCACCACTAAGCTGTGCAAACTTATAACCGACACGGAAAGGTGGAAGCAATTTCAATTACAGCTGACTGGATTGGTTGCAGCAGAATCGGGTCAAATCCTAGTTACATACATGACTCTTGTTCTTATAGTTATTTGTTCTCTACGTGGGCTGAAGTTACAGAGTGAGGGATCAATCACTATTGCTAGTCATAAATAAGGGGTTGGGTATGAAATACTGAAGTTGTGAGATCAGAGCAGTTTCTATTGACATAGACCATTCACTGTTCGAATATCAGTATTAGGATTTAGACAGAGAGCGATTTTGAACGAAATTTGAGCAGGGAAGTTTACTGCATGATGTAACACCAAATTGTGTGGTTACTTTGTTGTTTGCCTCATTTGTGTGTTTTGCCTCTTTGGGGATTTTGAAGTTGCCCACTCTATACAAAAGTTCAGTGCTTTTGTACCATTATACAAAAGATGCAGTACAACAACACCCAACACTGTTTCAGTCTACTTGCACAGTTATTGACCCCTGGAAACAGTACTGTGCACTCTCCTTTAGTCTGGAAAATAATTTGCTGCATTCCCGCTCTTATGGCTCTTTTCATTCCATCGGCTTCTGTTCTTCACGGAATTCGATTCAGCAGATCTTGTCACTGAGTCATTTCTGTTTTGTGTTCAGATCATGTTAGCAGAATATCACAGTCCATAACACAGAAGTCAGACCATCCTCAGGGAACCGTATTCTGCTCTTGGTCATATCATGAACACCAGGGAAAAATATCTATGATCTTCAAAATTTGCTAACCTGTTTTTCAGAAGCAAGATAAACAGTTCCAGGTTTCTGCTTTTGTTGTCACACGGACCAAGATTGTAAATGCTGTAACCAGTTGAGACTGTCCGCTCTCCCACATCCATTTTCTCCCCAGGAAGTGTTAACTTGATGGTCTGAATTGGATTCTTCTCAAAAGAAGAATATTTTTATCCATTGATTTCTGGTTTATAGCCACTAGGATCCCGCTGGGCCCCTGTTATCGCACTGATGACAGCAGTTTCCAGCCGTCTTCCGCTTCTTTGTAGCAAGTACCTTCGCGGATGAAATCAAAAGACGTTCGCTGTGACTTTGTGATACTCTACCAATGGAAACAGCTCTATCAATGGAGGCAGCTCAGTCCGCTAGGATGGGATAATTTCTGCAGTGTGTCCTGCGGATCAGATACAGTGCATTTTATCATTCAGATCATACAGAGTGAGAGCGCTCGAAAAGGCCAATTGGTCACTCGTACCTGTGTCCGCTTGGGAGTTACAAAATATGGGTTAAAGCGGAAACACTGGGGATTGGATAATGTTTGAAGTATTTACGTGAGGCAGGAAGCAGTAAAAGATACACTGTGAAGTGATTGGGATCTGACTACAGGAGCAGCAAATAGGTTGCACAGCGCAGAGGAGAGCTTTGAAGTATTGAATTCTGATTGATGGGCCGATCATGCTTTCACTAGGCCACGCTGTTGCAGAAGATAATATGTCAGAGTCTCTTGGAATTGTGATGTCGCAGGCAAATATCACCGTTACTTTGCAGGAAATTCCCTTTTCCAATGTGACGACAGTCTGTATGTAAAATAGCTTCAATATTTAATCCTTTCTCATAAATAATTCCACTCCATCTCAGTGTGTTCAATTGTCTTCTTTCTAATTTACCTGTTATTGTGCCTGCATTGAAGTTGCTTTGCTCCTTCTGCGTATCTTTTACAGTCTGGGTGATGTGATGCATTTGTACTGACCCACCTTCTGACAGAATTTTCCACTTCACTTCAGCCCACCCTAACTTCGCTATCTGATACCATTCCCATTGTCTGGTTTAGCGCTCGTCTCAGACCCAGACTACCCTCGCCCAAAATACACGCAAAACTCAGACACAATGTGATCACTGCAATCCAGGGACATCTTCACTCCGAGGTTATTGATTATTCCTTGGAGAAAGTTCGGACTGCAGATGCTGGAGATCAGAGTCGGAAGTGTGGTGCTGGAAAAGCACAGCAGGTAGTCAGCATCCACGTTTCAGGCATAAGCCCTTCAACAGGAATAAGGCTTTTGAGTCGGGACTGATAGATAAATGGTAGGGATTTGGGGTTGGGGGAGATAGTTGGGAAAGTGGTGGTTGGATGAAGGTGAGGGAGAAGATGATAGTTCAGAAGGAGCCGTGATGGAATTGGTCCAGAGGGCGGTGCCAAGTTTGAGGCTTGAGACTTGAGGCAACGGAAATGAGGAAACTGTTCAAATCCACTCTTATCCCGTGAGGCGACAGAGTCCCAAGGCGCAATATACGGCATTCGTCCTCCAGGTATTGGGTGGTTATGGTTTGGCGCTGAAGGAGGTCTAGGACCTGCACGTCTTTGACGGAGTGGGAAGGGGGAGTTGAAGTGTTCAGTCACGGGATGGTGAAGGTGGTGGGTGCGTCGTCCCAAAGATGTTCTCTGAAATGATCTGCAAGAAGGTGTCCTGTCTCCCTAATGTCGAGGAGACCACACTGGGTTCAACAGATGGAGTAGATGACATTATACGTTGCAGAGGTGAATTTCTAACAAATGTGGAAGGATCCCTTGGGGACCTTGACGGAGATGAGTGGAGTGGTGTGGGAGCTGCTTTTACCATTCCTGCGGTGGCATGGAAATATGCCAATAGTGGGGTGTGGGTTTTTTGGGGGTGTAGACCTGACTAGGGGTTCGTGGATGGAATGGTCTTTTCAGAATGCTGATAGGGGTGTGGAGGGAAATATATACCTGACAGTGGGGTCTGTATGGAGATTGCAGGAGTGGTGGAGTCTGATGTGTTTTATGCTGAGTTTGGTGGGGTGAAAGTTGAGGACCATGGGATTCTGTTCTTGTTGCGAGAGGGGTGGGGTTTAAGGGCGGTGGTGAGTGAAGTGGAGGAGATGCACTGACGGGCATCATCAACCACGTGGGAAGGATACCAACTGGGACTTTCTGAGGTGGAATTGGTCATCCTGGGCGAAAATACGCTAGAGGCGGAGGAATTAGGAATAAGGGATGGTGTTTTTACACGAGGTGGGGTGGAAGGAGGTGTCGTGTTGGTAGCTGTGGGAGTCGGTGGGCTTGTAATATATGTCTGTCATTGGTTATTCGCTGGAGACGGTGATGGACAGTTCCAAGAAGTGGAAGGGAGTTGTCAAGAAGATCCAGGTGAATTTCAGTTCTGGGGGAAAGGTGTTGGTTGGTGAACTGTTCAACCTCCTCGTGGGAGCAGGAAGTGGGGCCAATGAATTCATCAATGTAGTGGAGGAACAAGTGGAGAGAGGTGCCAGAGTAACTGCGAAAGTTGGACAATTCCACATATCTGACAAACAGGCAGGCATAGCTAGGTCACATGTGTGTGCCCATGGCTACCCCTTCGGTTTGGAGGAAGTGGGAGGATTGGGCAGAAAAGTTGTTGAGGGTGAAGACTAATTTAGCCAGCTGGATGAGGGTGTCGGTGGAAGGGTACTGGTTGGGATGGGGTGAGATGAAGAAACAGAGGGCTTGGAGACTCCGTCATAGCTAATGCATGTGTACAGAGACTGGATCTCCAATATGAAGATGACGCGTTGTGCACCAGGGAAATTAAAGTCTTGGAGGAGATGAAGTGCATAGGTGGTGTCACAAACGTAGGTGAGAATTTCCTGGACTGGGGAGACAGGAAGGTGTTGAGGTAGGAAGAGATGAGTTGGGTTAAACAGGCGCAGGCAGAGACAGCAGATCTTAGGAAGGAGGAGAATCGGGCAGTGTGGGGTTAATGGACAATGAGGTTGGAGGCTGTGAATGGGAGATTCCCCAGAGATGATGAGATTGTGATCGTCTGGGAGATTATGTACTACCCGACAATGCCGATGCGACGAGGTGGCCGAGAGGTTAAGGCGATGGACTGCTAATCCATTGTGTTCTGCACGCGTGGGTTCGAATCTCACTCTCGTCGCTGTTTTTGGATTATCACAGCTGTCTTATTGTAATTGGAACTCCAATGGTTAGTTTATCTGTATCGATCATATTATAAAACTTCAAAGAATAATTTGAGACTTATGCCTGAACTGAACGAAATGTAGACTGAATTGCGATAATGAAAAGGAACGCGATTTTCTTTTCCAAGTAAAGTTGCTGTGAACGTTAATCTTATGAAAGAGATCCAGGGAAACGAAATAACGAGAGATGCGATGTGCATGTTTAATGCAATGGGATTCTGAATGAGTGTTTTATCACATGAAATCTGGAGCAGGTTGGGTAGATGTGATTCATCTTGCTGGTTAGAGCACAGAGAGACACCACAAAATAATAGAGATATTTCCAAAGGTGCAGTGGGTGGGTGTAGCGGCACAGAAAACTGGCTGTGAATGCACAGTAGAGAATTGCCGATGTGGGTACCGTGCATTGGCAGGGACAGACTTACACATTGGTCTCGTCCTTCCCCCCTTGCTCTTCCCATTGATGAATACTGGATATAAGACACAGATAAACACGAGATGTGGGAAGCAAGCTCCCTCTCGTTATGCACACACTGGATGCATCACACTGAACTATGAACAACTGGAGAAATCAGCATGTTAACTGCAGGAAGTGAACATAAACTGTGCATTAATAACCACTGATTAATGCAGCATAAACTAAATGTCTAAGGATCTAAAATGTCTTTAAACGAATGTCATTAACAGACGTTTCGTTCTAATACCTAACATGGCTTTCGTGGGAAATCATGTCTCACAAACTTGATTGAGTTTTTTGAAGAAGTAACAAAGAAGATTGATGAGGGCAGAGAAGTAGATGTGATCTATTTGCACTTCATGGACGACTGATTAGGAAGGTTAGATCTCATGGAATAAAGGGAGAACCAGCCATTTAGATACAGAACTGGCTCGAAGGTAGAGGACTGAGGGTGGCAGTGGAGGGTTGTTTTTCAGACTGGAGGGCTGTGACCAGTGGAGTGCCACAAGGATCGGTGCTGCGTCCTCGAGTTTTTATAATTTACATAAATGATTTGGATATCAGCAACAGAGGTACAGTTAGTAAGTTTAGAGATGACTCCAAATTGGAGATGTAGTGCCCAACGAAGAGGGTTACCTCAGATTATAACAGGATCTGGCCAGATGGGCAAATGGGCTTAAAATGGCAGATAAAGTTTAATTCGGATAAGTGCGAGGTGTTGCATTTTGGGAAAGCAAATCTCAGCAGGACTTATACAAATAATGATAGGGGCTTGGGAATGTTGTTGAAGGAAGAGACCTTGGAGTGCAGGTTCATATCTCCTTCAAAGTAGAGTCGCAGGTAGATAGGGTAGTGAAGATGGCGTTTGGCATGCTTTCCTTTATTGTTCAAAGTATTGAGTACAGGAGTTGGGAGGTCATGCTGCGGCTGTTCAGGGCATTGTTTAGGCCATTGTTGGAATATTGCGTGCAATTCTGGTCTCCTGCCTATTGGAAAGATGTTGTGAAACTTGAAACGGTTCAGAAAGGATTTCCAAGGATGTTGCCAGGGTTGTAGGATTTGAGCGTTAGGGAGAAGCTGAACAGACTGGAGCTGTTTCCTCTGGAGCATTGGAGGCTGAGGGCTGACCTTATAAATGTTTACAAAATTATGAGTGGCATGGATACGAAAAATGGACAAAGTCTTTTCCCTGGGACCAGGGAGTCCAGAACTGGACGGCATAGGTTTAGTTTGAGAGGGGAAAGTTATAAATGAGACCTAAGGGACAACGTTTTCATACAGAGGGTGGTACGTGTATGGAATGAGCTGCCAGAGGATGTGGTGGAGGATGGCACAACTGCAACATTTAAGAGGCATTTTGATGGGAATATGAAGAGGATGGGTATGGAGGGATATGGACCGGGTGCTGGCGGGTGGGACTAGATTGGGTTGGGATATCTGGTCGACATGGGCAGGTTGGACTGAAGGGTCTGTTTCAATGCTGTATATCTCTATGACCACATTTCAAGGTGGATGACAACAATACCAATTTTATTTTGAAATTGAGATCGATTTCATCAATTTACACAGCGAACAAGTTCAATTTAAATAATACAAACCACGTTCGCTCACACGGAATAAAACTGTGATTTTATTAAAAACATTATCCTTTTTAAGTAGCAGTAATTCAAAATGAAAAATAAGTTGTAATTTTTATTGAACATACGTCAGTTAACACCATTATCTTACTTCGCATTGACTGCAATATGCACGTGCTAAATAAAGTTTAAGAAAGAAAGTATTTTAGTATGATTCGGTGGTGATGAAAAATACGATTAAGTTCCCTTGACACCACGAACGATCCGTTAAAGTCCAGATGATCTTCCAAAAGATCGCGCATGTTGACACATACATCAAGTTTCGGCAGAAAGACACTCACCTGATGAAGGAACAGCTCTATGAAAGCTCGTGCTTCCAAATAGACCTGCTGGAATATGCCCTGATATTGTGTAATTTTTAACTTTGTCTACCCAACTCAAACACTGGCACTTCCATATCATAGAGAACACCAATCATGTCTCAGCGCTGTCAGAGAAGACAATCCTGAAATAGCAACGCACATTGTTCATAAGTACGTTTCATTTTCAGAAACCAACCCATTCAATCGCTGTAGCTTCTGTGTATTAAAAGCACAGAAAAGGAATCGCTGACACTCAGTTTTGATCGTATTTTGAAACTCTTTGTGAAGTGGACTCAGAGGTGAATGAAGGATGAACTGTCCGACTGCGCAGACAGGAGGAAGGCACTTTTCCCTTCTTTGATGAGCTGGGGTATTGACTGATCTAAGGCATTAAACAGATTCCTGGTAGACATGCTCTCTCTGCATCAGGTACAAAATATCCTGATTTCCTGAACCGTAATGACACCCAGGCCACTCAATGAAAGCGCCGAATACTAACCACTGGTTCACCAGGGATGAGGGCAGAAACTGTTGCACCGTTTCTTCATTACACAGTTTTTAAAATTGTGTCACTGCAGATACGTTTCCCCTCAAAGATGAATGAATTATCAAGTGTTTCCAGCACAGAAATGGGTCCCATCATCTCCCTTCCCAGCACCTGGTCTGTACTCTTGTAAACTCTGATATTTCACGTGTTCATCTCAATGCTAATTACCCTGGAACGTTTTAATCTTGTAAGATGTAATAAATGGGATTGAAGTTTGAGATGGGGAAAATATGTTCACACCCAGTCGGGGAACTGAAGCCCATTTTTACCCACAGACTAAAGCACGCAGGCACATTTCCACAAGAGTGAAACAGGCCTCTGGAGAAAACAAACAGAAAGTAAGATTTCGCCCGCTTGGCTGATATTGTCCCATTTCAGACTTCAACGCCAGTGTCTGGTTACAGCAAAGAAAGGAAACATTCAGCCCCTCCCGTCCCAGTGTTCCTTGCTAATTGTTTCCCCATTACTCTGTATTTTATACTGCCTCACCTCGTTCTTGCAGCAAAACTAGATCGTTGCTCTCGCTCGCTATTTCCTGTCCTGCCGAACGGTTTTCCTCAAGTTCTTGGACTGAAAAACAGGAATGGGATATTTCAAACACTTTCTAGTTTACAAGACCAGTGATATCACCACTGAGCCAGCACATTGCCAGCTCAGAGGTAAGGTCTCATACATTAGAAACTTCAATGCAACAGATGATTGTTTAGCCTCAGTGTTGTAAGGCAAACAACAAGACTGGAATAGAGCCGAGGGCATCATGCACAGAAGGATGGGAGAACAGAATGATGAATCTCATGGTGTCCAGGATGGTGTTAACAGAAATCTTCCCTGGAAGTATAGTGATGAGGATTCAATGCTTTCACTGTCATGGCTTGTTAAATGTTAACGTTTTCAGTAATCGATATGAAATGCTGCCTGATCTTTCGAAGCAGAATGATGTTGTGCAGCAGTCAGAACCGCTTCCCTGCATGTTACAGTTCTGCATCAGCAACGTCAGCTGCAATTGCCTGACGTTCAACCACTTTAAATCAAGAACGGAGAGGGCGTCACTAAAATGGAAGGGGAATGGTGGTTTGTGAGAGTTAACTACATCCCTCGTGGGGCCAGGTTCAATGTCGATACTGAATATCGGTTTTCCTGTTTATCTTGGTATACTGACCACTCCATATCAATTACTCATATTATCTGCCATTTGTGTGGTTCTTTGTTCATTGCACGTCGGTTCAGTGTTCCGGGAGGACCATGCTTTTTTAATTTGGCATGTTTTACTCAGGTCGGTTTTGCAGTTTCATATTAAGGCCAACAATTTTAGCAACAGAAAGACACCATTCAGACCATTAAGTCTGCTCCGCTATTGAATGGTTTCATGTCTGATCTGATAACCTTGAACTGCACTTTCTTGCGTTTCCCCATAACGCTTGATGTCTTTGCAGTTTCAAGAACTGCCGATCTCAGCCTCATTACACCTAATGACACTTCCTCAACAGCCTTCTGCTACAAGAAAGTCCACTGATCCAGAACTGTTTAAGAGAATAAATGCTTCTCCATCTCTGTTTTAATTTTGAGATCTGCATTCTAATACGAAGTTATAAATCATACAACACCAGGTCATAGTCCAACAGGTTTAATTGGAAGCATTAGCTTTTGGAGGGCTGCTCCTCTATCAGGTGTTCGTGGAGCGCAAGAGTTATAACATACAGAACTTAGAGCAAAAGTTTACAGTGTGATGTAATTGAAAATATGCATTGAAAAATATCTTGATTGTTTGTTAAATCTTCTATCTGTAAGAATGACCATGTTAGCTTCACTTCTTTCTTATGTAATTTGCAAAACCTTTTTGAAAGTTACATTCTCAGGTGAACTCTAACAGTTAGTGTCAGCCCCGATAATACTTTGAAGGTGTTAGTCCCTGTGTGCTGTGTCCGTGCCATAATGTTTAGGCTGACGCTAATCTCGGCACAATGGTGAGCACTGCGCAAGAGACCCAGGTTTAATCCCCGCTTAAGGCGACTGACTGTGTGGAGTTTGTGCATTCTCCCAGTGTCTTTGTGGGTGTGCTCCGGTTTGCCCCCACAGTCCAAAAATGTGCAGGTTATTTGAAGTGGCCATATTAAAATGCCCGTAGTGTGACGTGTAGGAGAATGGATCTGCGTGGGTTGCACTTCGGCGGGTTGGTGTGGACCTGTTGAACCGAAGGGCCTGTTTCCACTCCGTCAGTAATCTAATCTAAACAAAATACCACGCTGCAGGCAAGGATGTTTTGAGGCATGGTACATTGGTGAAACCGAGCAAAGGGTACAGCAACAGATGAATGGAACTGCACATCAATCACAGACATTTGTGCCCCTTTGCAGCTGCAGAGCACTTCCTTGGTCCAGGACATCCAACCTCGGACCTTCAGGTGACAATCCTCCAAGGCGGACTTCAACACAGGCAGCTGCTAAATGTGCCTGAGCAGAGGCTGATAGCAAATTTCGGAACCAATGGGGATGGCCTCAACTGTGATCTTGGGTTCATGTCACAGTACAGGTGGTCCCAATGCCCTATCTACACACAGCGACCCTCCTCCACACACACACACACACACACACACACACACACACACACACACGTGGGGTGAATTTGTACTTGCAAAATTACATTGCACTTTGATCAAAAACTGCATGAATCCATGTAAATCTCTCTTAACTCGTTTTATAAAATTCGAATCAGTCTAAACATTATGGAACAGACAACAGCACACGGGGGCTGACACCAATTCTTAAAGCTCACATGAGAATGTAACTTTATAATAAAAAGATTTGCACTTTACAAATGAAAGAAGTGAAGCTAACATGGTTAATTTAACAGATGGGAAACTTAGCAAACAATGAAGGTATTTTTCAATGTACACTTTCAGTTACATCACAGTGTAAACTTGTGCTTTAAATTCTGTGTCTTACAACTGTGTACTCCACCTGATGAATGAGCAGCAGTCTGAAAGCTAGTATTTCCAATTTACCCTGCTGGCCTATAACCTGGTGTTCTGTGATTTTCAAATTTGCATACCCTAGTCCAAAACCTGCATCGACAAGTCATTCAATCCAAGGCATTCTGGTTGCAGAATCAACCATTGTGCATTCAACTTATTAAATCCTTGAAAATAACCTAAATGTTTCAGTCAGCATGATTTTTGTAGTACTGAGTCTGAGCAGGAAATGGCAAATGCTTTCAACGTTTATTTACATTGGAATTCATCTCCGATATGAAATTCTCACTGACTCTGACAGCACTGATATCTTTGCTATTTTGTAATGTCAGGAATTCATGTTCAATTTACGCCTTTCATAAGGAACTACAAATATTTTTCCGAGACTGGAAATCAACGTTGGGAAATAGCAGTGAGAGAGCTGAATTTGAACACTTTCGCACCAACGAAGACATATGCAAGGTTTGCAAATTTTCTTGGTGACTTTGTTTTTGACTTATTGGTTCAGTTGAAAAATGACAGTCATTGTGTTTTTAAAAGCATGGCGAATGGCCCTTCCGCCTATTGCATCATTATCAGTCATCAAACATCTCGTTTGTAAAGACAGTTTCCAGCACGTGACTCGTCGTCTGGTTTGTTCTAAAATTTCAAGTCTTCAGTTAAATTGTTATTCAATTTCTTAAGTGCTTAAGTGGAACAAAAACACCGCTGTGGACTAACAGTTCTGAAAGTGAAACTCTTTCTCAGAACCGTTTGTCAGTTTTCCTCAAGATGCTGCGGAAAATCTTTGTGTACTCACATTGAAATTGGTTTACCCTGTTTCTTCTTCAGCTTCCTTCTTCTTTCTATTAAATTGTTTAGATTCCAATACAGAAACACGGTGCAGGTTGCAGAAGTCACGTGTTTGTACTTCCACTGACACTGTCTCGGCAGGAGCTTCAGTCCTTCCCCACGCTGATTCAGACAGCACTGTCCTTCCTGTGGCATGTCCCATGGAAAATGGAAGGACAAGCATTAATAATCCGCATTTGAGAAATTAGCGACAGTTTTAAAACATTTGCACTGCCCCAGCGAGGAATTGAGCTCCTATCTCAAGCATAACATGCGACGACACTAACCACTATACTCCCGAGGACAACAGTTTCAAAGGAGACCCCTCAGCCCGTTGTGACTCAATTTGTCAAAAACAACTGCTGAACGACTCGAACCGTTTAGCCCATAGCTTTGTACTATTGGCAGAACATATTCACATCTGAATATTTCTTCAGGTTCTCAGGGTTCCTGCCTCTCTGACCCTAACAGACACAGTGTTGCAAATTCCAACACACGACGACCTATAACGCTTTTCCACACATCTACTTAAACCTTTCTGTCTTTCTCATTAAATTTCTCCCCACCCCCCCCTCCCCCTCCCCCTCCCCCTCCCGCTCCCGTAATCGATCTTTCTGTCAATGGGAAACGTTCCTTTCAGTCTACCTTATCCATACCCCTCATTATTTTGTACATCTGAACCATGCCTTCTCACAAATGCCTCTGCACCATGAAAAATAACCCCAGTTTGTCCTGTCTCTCTTCATGACCAAATCTCTTCAGCCGAGACACTATCCGAGTGAATCTCTCCTGCACCTTTCCCAGTGTGATCCCATCCCTTCTACTCCTGTGAACTGCAGACAATTGTCTAGGTAGAGTCAAATGAACCTTTTTTTTTTTACATTCTGCATCATCATGTGGTGTTGGTCTGCAGCATATATTTCCGAGACGTCTGGAGTGACATGGAGGCCAGAGAAGTTAAGGACGGCAGATTCCTTCCCTCACGGACTTTAGTGAAACAGATGGGCTTTTGAGACAACGGGTTTAGCGGTTCCTTAGTTGGAGATATTTCTTGCATTTCTATTTTACCAGCGGCGTGGTGTGGTGAGAATCGAACGCGTCTCACCAGAATGTGACCTGGCCTTTTATGTTAAAATCCAGCAATGATACCAGTAGGCTATTGCAGAAAGTCGTCATGGCTGATCTTTTCCAATAGAGTCTCTTTTCCCCAATTATTCTCTGTGTCCATTTATTGAGCCTCACGCTCCAATAATCTCTGGTCCATGTCAGTAAAAGCTGCTAAAAGAGAATTGATCTCACAGCCACGATATCCAAACGGATCGAAGGATTTGAAGGTGCCAATGAAGAGATTGGGGCATGGTCGCCCAGCAAGAGTAAGTGCAATGGCATAGACTGGACGGTATCAACGTGAAAGTTTAAGTTAGATTGTGCAATGCCTTAGTTAAATGGGACGAGGGACGGAAAAGAGAGTGAGGGCGAGTGGGAGGGAGGGACATCTTCGAGAACTTTTGGGTTTAAATCTTGATGCATGAAACGCTGAAATACCAGAGAATGAAATTCGATGGAAAACAAATCATCACCTCGGAGAACATTATCATGTAAAAACGAGTTATTTCTTACAGTGTTTCATCAAAAGTAAAACATTGAGAGAACTGACTGCAATGATGTGGATTCGATACGAAGTCGCAGCAATCCCAACGCAGAAAACGAAATACTAAATGGTTGCAGCACTCCACAGACCGCACTTCCAACCCGCAGCCACTGTGGTAGCAGAGGAAACGTCAGGAAGAATACACAATATCAGGACTTAATGACAGGCATGTGGGAACTGGGAATGGGCTGAATCTTTAACTTTAACGTCCACAGAGTCTGGGGAGATTCCATGAATAAGAGTACTGGAGAATGGGATTAATGAAACTCT
Organism: Chiloscyllium punctatum; assembly: GCF_047496795.1. Lineage (NCBI taxonomy): Eukaryota > Metazoa > Chordata > Chondrichthyes > Orectolobiformes > Hemiscylliidae > Chiloscyllium > Chiloscyllium punctatum. The sequence continues at coordinate 21,454,938 of NC_092756.1, forward strand.
CCAGACTCATGGGACAGTGCAGAATATTGTTGAAACGTATGCTTCAATAACATTATAGTTTAACATTGGCTACTACATCACTTTGCCCACACAAGGCAGTACCAACTGCTGCAGGCAATCACACTTAATTCCAGTTCCAGACCCGGAATCAGGGAAACTGTGTGAAGCAGCCACGAAGATCCAATTGGAAGTTGGGATGGAATGACAGGAGAGGGGCGCGTGTATTTCCGAGGTTGACACTGCTCCTGGTCAAAAGCGGGGCGGAAGGGAATACTTGCCCCCATTTATTACATTATAGCCATCAGCAGTACATGTTGTTGATACAGCCGATTGGCGCATCTGAAGCGTGTTGGACCTTTACATTTGGGGTGGCAATGTTCGAAATTTCATTTTCCTATTTGGATCAGTGTTCTTGACATTAGCAGTAGCAGCTGCTTATGTTTGCATCAGCTCAGGATCAGCTTCTTGCTCCCAGTAAATTCTGCAACCTGGAGAAGGTGGTGTTGTGGTTATATCGTAAATGAGTCATCTTTGGGGACTCACACACGGAACTGGTAATGTTAAAGTTCGACGAATAAAACCTGGAATGGAATCCTGACCTCAGGAACAGTGAACATGCCTTGAATTTCCTGCAATCCCATTCATGCATGACCCTTATACAGGGGATGCTACCATCTTTACCCAATCCTGCCTACTTGTGACTCCAGGTGCAGAACAATCCGAGAATGCCGACACTGTGGGTAGGCTGGCAATTCGGCCCATTCCAGTCGACACCATCCCTTGGAAGCACATCCTATCAGACCCACACTCCATACCTATTCCTTTCCCCTTCATTTCCCATGGCTGATCCCAGTAACCTTCACACCTTCAGACTGTGGGAGGAAACTCACACAAGCAAAGAGAGACTGTGCAAACTGCAAACAATCTCACGAGTCTGGGATCGAATCCATGTCTCTCGTGCAGCGAGGCAGCAGCGAATCAGAATGAACAACAAATGCTGTCCTGACCAGCGACGTCCACACCCTGTGGGTGTATCAGGAAGAATAAAAACACATCCACAACATAGACAACGGGACTTATGTCTGCGTGGACATGATTTGAACCAATCGTTTATCCTGGGTAGATACAAAGACACCGATATCACAGAGAAACCAGCGCAATGAGGAATTCAAATACCTGCTGCAGTGGAAACTCTTTTACTCAGTCAAACTGGGGACAGACTGTTCAACGGTTCCGTGGTAAGGGCTCAATGGCCAATAAAAACTCCAGCGTAGCCAGCAATATGACATATACCAAACGGAGGTAAATTAAACTGTCAATGCTGCTGTTAATCCCAACCAGCTGCCGGTTTCATAGCGTCAAAGTCATAGACTCATGCAGCATGAAAACAGGTCTTTCACTCCTTCCACCTCATACTGCACATAATGCCAAACTAAACGAGTCGCATCTAACCGCTCCTGAAATGGCTCAGGGTTAATAATGCCCTTGTAATATTATTACTGCATTGTTAATATGAATGTCCAGATATAATTCTGTGGACATGTGTTCAAATCCTGGCATGGCAGATGCTGGAATTTTATTTCAATAAATACCTAGTGTTGATGAGTCTAATGATGATGTTGAATCAGTTGTTGTAGATCTGATTCACTCATGCCTGATAGGGAAGGAAACTGCCATACTTATCTGGTCTCGCTGGCATATGACTCCAGATCCATAATATCGTGGCTGATTCTGAACTTCCCTCTGGGCAATGAATTATGTACTAGGCATGAACGAATAGCTTTTGTTAATCCCACTGATACTTTCCAACTCATTTACCGATCCAAATATCCTGTAAATATTGTAAATGTACTTTCATTCATCACTGCCTCAGGAAGTGAATTGCACACATAAACCATCCTCTGTTAAAAAAAACTCTCATGTCTTATTTTAAACCCCTCTTTTCGTTTTAAACAATTGCCCGCTCGTCTTGAAGTGCCCTCCTTGGGGAAAAGACTGTTACAGTTAACTCAAGCAGAAGTCTCAATAATTTATAAATTTCTATCAGGTCGCCATTCAAACTTCAGTGCTCGAGTGAAAATATTCTCAGCTGATCCAGCTTTTCGTTATAACACAAACCTTCCCCACTAGCCATACGCTGGTATACCTGTTCTAAACCTACTCCAGCTGAATAATGTCCTTGCTATTACTGGGCGACAAGAACTGGACACAGTATTCCAGAAGACGCATCACCCAATGTCCTATTCAACTTCAACATAATGTACCAACTCCTACGCTCAAAGGACTGAGCAACGAAGGCAAGATGATTTTTTTTAACCATTCTGTCTATATATGATGGAAACTAAAATGAATTATGAACTTGCATTCCTGGCCTCTGTGTTCCACAACACGATGCAACGCCCGATCATTAATTGTATAAGCCTGACTCGTATTTGATGTAGCAAAATGCAATACCTTCCATTTATCCAAATTGAACTTCATGTGACATTTTTCAGCCCAAAGATGCAATGGATTAAGATCCTTCTGGAATCTTAGATCACCTTCTTTACAGTCTCCTATTCTGCTGTCCTCTGCAAGCTTATGAACCATGGCTTCTATGAGTTCTATTGTTTTCTCATATAGGTCAACGATTTTTAATTAGTTGTCGTGGCCATCATTTCGCAGTTTGCAAATCATGTGACAATTAGTCATGTCATTAAGCATGAGGAAGACAGCTATAGACTGCAGGGAGATTGGAAACAATTGGCAAGAAAATGTGCTGTATGGAATTCAATCCAGTGAAGTGGGTGATAATGAATTTGAGGATTAACAATGATAAAAGTGTGACTGTTAACAATAACAAAAGAGAAATTGGAGTAGGCATTCACGAATATTTGAAGGTGATTGGACAAGGGATCAAGTGGTCTCGATGGGTTGGAGATACTTTCTGTTCTTGACCGCAGGTGGGAATATAAGAGCAGGGAAACGATACTGGAACTTTAGCAACGGCCTATTCAAGATCAATGACAGGGGAATCAGATGGACGGAAGTACGTACTGCAGGTGCTGGAAATCAGAATCAAGATTAGAGTGGTACTGAAGAAGCACAGGAGGTCAGGCAGCATCCGATTTGCAGAAAAAAATTAACGTTTCGGGCAAACGCCCTTCATCAGGAATAAAGCTTGGAGCCTCGAGAGTGGAGAGATAAACGGCAGGACTGGTCTGGGAAGAATTTCGCTGAGAGTGCAAGAGGTGTAGAGAGATGGGGTTAAAGGTGATAGGTCGGAGAAGAGGGTGGATCGGATAGGCGGAAAGGAAGATAGACAGGTAGGACAGGTCAGTAGGACGGAGCCAAGTTAGAAAGTTGGAACCCGGATAAGGTGACTGTGAGGAGATGAGGAAACTGGTGAAGACCACTTTGATGTCCTGGGGTTGATGGTACCGAGGTGGAAGATCTGGCGTCTGGTGGTGAGGGAATCGTGGTGGAGGAGACCCAGGAAGTGCATGTCCTTGGGAGAGACGGGGTGGGGGGGGTGGTGTGGAAGTAATTGATGTTTTTGGTCATGGGGCGTTGGAGTTGAATGTTGCGGGTGACCTGGAAATGTTCTCTGAAGCGCTCTCCGAGAATGTAGTCCCCAATGTAGAGGAGACCACATCGCGAGCAAAAGATGCAATAAATGACACGTGTGGAAGTACACATGCACATTTGATGGATGTGGAAGGCTCATTGGAGCCTTGGAAGGATGTGAGAGGTAAGATGTGGGTGCAGGTTTTGCGATTCCTGTGGTGGCAGGGGAAGGTGCTGCGAGGGGAGGGTGGGTCATTGGAGGCCGTGGACTTGACTAGGTAGTCATGGAGGAAACAGTCTTTGTGAAAAGTGGATAGGTGTGGGGATGGAAATATAAATTTCCCTGTCACTGCAGGAATTGCAAACCCTGCACCCACACCTACCTCCTCACCTCTGTCCAAGGCTCTAATGGAGGCTTCCACATCCATCAAAGTTTCTCCTGCACTTCCACACATGCCATTTCTTGGATACGGTCCTCCCGATGCGGTCTCCTCTAAGTTGGAGAGAGGAGATGGGTTCTCACACAACACTACAGAGAATATCTCCAGGATATCCGCAAGAATCAACTCCAGTGCCCCATGGTCAAACATTTCAACACCCCCTCCCACGCTCCCGAGGACATGAACGTCCTGGCCTCCTGTATCGCCACTGCCTCACGACCCGATGCCTGGAGGAAGAAAGCCTCATCATCCGCCTCGGGACCCTTCAACCCCATGGCATCAATTTTCACTTCACCCGTTGCCTCATTTCCCCTCCCCCTACCTTACCCCAGTTCCCACCTTCCAGCTCAACACCGTCCGCCTGCCTTGTCCCACCTGTGCATCTTCATTCCCACCTATCCACTCCATCTACTTCTCTGACATATCATGTTCACCCCCCCGCCTGCCTCCACTTACAGCACTCTCAGCTACCTTCTCCCCAGCCCCACCCCTTCCCATTTCTCTCTCCATCCCATGTGCTCCCAGTCTCATTCCTGATGAAGGGCTTTTGCCTGAAACGTCCATTTTTCCTGCTCCTCAGATGCTGCCAGACCTGCTGTGCTTCTCCAACACCACTCTAATCTTGAGGGGAGTCAGCTGATTGAGAGGGTTTTCGGGTATTTTCTATTGTTGACCACAGGCTGTGGATGATTGCAGAACTTTAGCAACCACCAGTTTAGTGAACAACGAAAGGACTGAGCACAAGTCTGGTCACGGCATAAATCAACATTTTTCTTAAAATTGTAAGATAAAAGATGGAAGGCTGAAGTTTGCAACTTTGCCCATCAAGGCCTTTTCACCAATGAGTTTCTCACTGATTCCTTTCCAAGTCAGGGTGGTATGGGCCTTGGAGGGTAACTTGAAAATGGTGGGGTTTCGTTGCATCTTCTAATCTTGTCCTTTTCGTCAGTACAGCTGTTGAGCTTTGAAGGTTGTCAAAAATGCCCAAATTACTTACTCCTGTGCATCTTATAGTTGGTGCACTCTGCTGCAATTGCGCCTTAGCGGTGAGGGAAATGACGATTGCAGGTGTTGAAGCGGATACACTCAAGTGACTGCATTGTCGTGGACGGTGTCCAGTTCCTTAAGTGTTATTGAAGTTATGCCCATCTAGGCAAATGGAGAGAGTTATATTCCACGTCTCATTTGTGCCTTGCAAATGATGTAGGATTCACGGAACAATGAGTTGAATTTATAATCAAAAAATGTCTCAAGAACATGTTTTTGCTGTCAAAGTGTTTATGTAGCCAGTTTCTATAAGTATTTCCCCCGAAATAATAGCTCTATGGACGATTACACGGGGTAATTTCTTTGCAGTAAAGTTGTTGAATGTCAATGAGATATGATTAGATTCTCATTTGTCAGAGTGATACTTACTCTATTTCGTCCTTGTGTGGACAAATCTGATTCCAGTGGCTGTCTAATTTCAAGATCCACTTTCCGTCTGTGATTGAAATTTCAACCGTTTCTTCACATAAATGTCTCCACCTGCCTTAACAATATGTAGGGTCGCTGCAGGGGACAGCAGAGATGAATGAACATGTTGTCAACAATGGAGAAAATGGAGCTTCGTGGAATGATTGATCAGGCTGGGAATATACTTCTTGAAACAAAGGAGACGGAGGAGAGCTCTAAAAACACAAAGTAACATTTTTCAACGTTCAATATTCATGGGATCTTGACAGGGTAGATACGGGCAGGTGGTTCACCCTCTGGTATGAGGAGAGCACCAGAGGACATGAACACAGAATAAAATGTTCCCGATTTAATTCAGAAATGAGGAGTAATTTCTTTGCTCAGGGGCCAGTTAATCGGTGGAACTCCTTGCCGAAATTGTTGTTGAGGCTGAGATGGTGTGCATCTTCAAACTGTGCCAGACAGACATTTAACCAGAAAGATGATGAAGCTTTGTAGAGGCAATGCTGGAGAATGGAGTTGAGGATTATCAGATCAGCCATGAGTTCGTTGAATGGTGGAGCAGACTTGATGGGCTGAATGGCCGATTTCCAATCCTACATCATTTGGTCTAACGCCCTATTTTATTGATATCTTTAGAATTCTGAGGGATGGGATGAAGTGATAGAAAAGTTTTCTCAAACTGATCAGACAGATCAGGAACTAAGCTCATAAGTTCATGAACAAGAAATGTGCAGTGGCCTGGATACAACAAATGGCACTGGGCACACTGCAGATGGGTATGTGCAGATGTTGTCATTGCTGAAGATATTATGTGGATCTAATATTGTTGCCAACTTGGTGATCACGCTGGATGATGGATCGCGGTATGATTCACACAGCAAAAGGTTGTGAAAGAATGAAAAATTCGTTTCATTGGAAAGGTTTTCTGCGGTTCCAATTCAATTGACTGTTTAAAATACTGATCAGAACTTTGTGTGGAGTATTACATTAAAATTTACAATCCCACTGGATAAACTATTGCACCCGATCTCTCCTTATTTGTTCCCCTTTCATTCGATGCAAATTCTTAGAAAGTCAAGATGGAATGAAAGGAGGAAAGAAACGTCACCCTCCTTTTCATTATCCCAATGTAACTTACAACAGAACCAAATTGCTTTACTTTGATTTTGATGAGGTACCGATTTATCACAAATCTCCAGTGCAATGAAGCGCAAAAGCAAGATTCTCCATCCAATGTATCCTAAAGATGCGAGGCACAAAGGGAAACCACAGGTGCGTTTGATAGAAGTAACAGCCAGAGAAGGATTCAAATCCAAACATGCGCAATGGAAGAGCAACCCATCGCCTTAACCTCTGGGCCACTTCAGCCCATTTCAAAGTGTCTCAAATGTGACCCCGTCAAGATTACATATGGTGCTCCGAGGCGATAAGAAATTCCCTGAGCGGAATCGAATCCACACCATTATGTTTCTGCTTTCGAAGGAAAAATAATACCAGCAAAATCCAAGAGATTCACCATGCCCTTGGAAGGAATACCTTGTCCTTGATTTATTCCGATTCGGAACTGTCTCAGAACGAACCAGCAAACATGAAATTCCCGTCACATTCACACGCACATTTAGTCTTGACACATAATGTTTCAGACAGTTTCTCTCTCACGTGAAGAAGTATATACGGAGAGAGAAGTGAAGGTTTTTTTTTAGCTTGATGGGCTTTCTCATATGGCTGAACCTGAACTGGGTAAAATTCCCGGAAATGCAGTTTTGTTCGTTTCGTTTTATTAATTTTGCTGCAACTTCACTCTGTTCATTCCAATGATCGGAAGTGAATTGGACTTATATGATTGGAACGCTCGATGTTGTGTTCAATTTTGCTCGGAATTTATTTCAGCTTAAAGAAAATACTGATGAGAAAAACAGAAGGTTAAACTACAAAACAAGATGCCAGTTTTGATGCTCAGTTACTTTGACAGATTTCAGTGGGTATCAAATGAACCCAACATCATGGCGATCGTCCTCCCACCTTGAAGGCATGGGGTTAAAGCAGGAAATCGATCTCTAAGAGACGGGTCACTTCCTTTTCATTACGGAATAGCTTGCCTTGACAATATGCCAAATCTGCTCAGTTCCATTTATAATGCTTCATATGGAATATTAATAGAAATCTTTCAAAACTCTGAGGGTTTTTTGCTGAATCTTACTCAGCTGCAGACGTTTCTGATATTTCTTTGCATCTGAAGTCGTCCAAATTAGATACTGATTCCTCGCACCTTCTACCCCCCACACCCCACTTTTACACTTTTACCTGGCCGCAGGCTGTCTCTCACCTGGTGAAACTCACTGCTTGTGTGTCTCTAAATGTGCCTTTCCAAATATTTTGGAAACGGATTCTCTGAGTGACAGAAACTCTGCTCCCATTATTTATTTGCCCTACATCGATGGTTTTGAAAGCCTGACGTTCAGAAATATACGAACTTGAAAGAGTGAATTTTCCATATATTTACTCTCTCCAAACCTCAAATACGCTGGAAAAATTCCATTCAGTTTTCCTTGGTTCAGTGTCAAATTTTCCAAAACACAAATAAATAAAACTCCATCCCCACTAAACGCCGTCAGCATCGTCTCTAATGTCTTAGCGACCCAGTAAACGCTGGCAGTGTCCTCTCTGATAGAATCACAGATTTCCTACAATGCAGAAAGTGCAGTTCAGTCAAACAGGTCTGGAGGGAGACTCTGAACAGCATCACAACCAGACCTCGCTCCCATCTCTATCCCTCCAGGCCTCTGGCTTGTGATTTCAAATAAACCTGCTGGAATAAAACCTGGCATCGTGTGACTGCTGAACTTATCACTGCGTTACCCATGGCTAACTCATTTAACTTACTGAATTCACTCCCTTGGCACATCAGCGCAATTTAACATGGCCAACACACCTCACCTACAGACCTAAGAGCAGTGCGAACCACTGAACAAATGTACCATCACATTGAACACTATCTATATCATGTGTAATGGCTTTACACACTGGCAACTCCGCCGAGTGAAAGCAAGCTGCGCCCACCAACCCGAATTCAATGCATCCAAACGGAGTTCGACGCTGTACAACCTCAGTAGTTCTGCTGGAAATGTTTCTGCACTCAGATCTGAATGGGTTTATTCTGTTTTCTTCCTCAGATTCCTGCTTTAAATAAACATATCAGTTAGGAGCAACTCTATTTCATGGTTTTCATTGCAACACAAACACAATGTGCAGTTTGCTGAAGTTATGTGTTTGCACTTTCATTGACAGTCTCTCTCCCCAGGAGCTGCAGTCCTTTCCCACGCTGATTCAGACAGCACTGTCCTTCCTGTGACATGTCCCATGGAGAATGGAAAGCCAGGCATGAATAACCTTCACTGGGGAACAGAGCGACAGGCTTAAAACATTCACGATGCCCCCAGCGGAGAATTGAGCCCCGTGACAGGAGGGGACACGAACCACGATACTGTGGAGGATATCAACATCGAAGGAGACCCTTCAGCCTGTTGTGGCCGCACTTGTCCAACACAACTGCTTGAAGACCTGAATCAAGTTCCATCGTTTAGCCCACAATCTTATATGTTTTGGCATCACAAATTAACATCTTAATTCTTTTAAAGGTTAGAATGATTTCCGCCTCTCTGACCCTTTCCGCAAATCGACTCAAACCTTTCTGCCTTTTCCCGAAATCTCTTGGCCCCGGTGTTCGATCTCTCCATCAATAACAAAGGCTTCTTTCGGTCAATCCTATCCATATTCCTCAGTATTTATTACATCTCAGTCATGTCTTCTCCAATCTCCTCTGCTCGGCGACAAACAACCCCAGTCTGTCCAATCTCTCCTCACAACTGAAACTCTTCATCCCAGACAATATCCCAGTGAATCTCTCCTGCAACTTTCCCAGTGCGATCACATCGATGCTGTACTCTGAATTGCAGAACTGCACACAGTAATCTCGCTCGGGCCGAATGAACTATTTTTGCTATTCTGTTACAGTATGAGGGCGTCGCTGGCTCGGCAGTATTGATTGCTATCCCGAATTGCACAGCGGGTAGTTGAGACTCAACCATCTTGTAGTGAGTCTTGAGTTACATGGAGACCCGAGCAGGTAAGAATGGCAGTTTCATTCCTTAAATGACGTCAGTTTGTTTTGTTTTATTTTCAACAATTGAACATGGATATATAGGAGTGATTAGATTCATAATTCCAGATATTTATTGAATCCCAATTCTACCACCTAACATGGTCAGAGTTAAATCCAGGTCCGTGGTGTCTGAATTAACAGTTCAGTGTTCAGTGGTAATAGCGCTTGGCCATTGCAGAAAAGTAGTGAAACTGATCTAATCCAATTAAGTCGCTTTTCCCCGAAACTGTTCTGTGCCATTTTCCTGAGCTGGACTCCCCCCACTCCGCCCCCAATAATATCTCGTCTATATCAGTAAAAGCTGCTACATGAGTATTGATCTCACAATAGTGGTAACCAAATGGATCAAATGGTCTGCAGGTCCCGATGGTGGGGTTGGGGAACGTTCATCCAGCAACAGTGACCACAGCCACACAGACTGATCGGTATCAATGTGAGAGTCTGTATTAGAATCTGCAATGCCTGAGTGAAATAGGAAATGACTCCGCAATCACATGATGAAAGAACAGCTCTCCGAAAGCTAGTGCTTCAATAAAACCTGTAAGACCATAACCTGGTGTTGGGTCATTTTTAACTTTGTACTCCATAGTCCAACACCGGCATCTCCAAATTAATGAGGTGGGGGTCTGGGATGGAAAGTTCGGTTAGTGATCGTAGGAAGGAAGAAATCGCTGAGAACAGGTGGATTTGAATTCTGACATATGAAACACCGAGATGTGAGCGAGCAGAGCTTGAAGGAAAAAAATATCACCTTGGAGAAAATCAAAACTTTCAAACAACTGATTCCTTTGTGTTTCACAAAAGCCTGGGACACCTAGAGCAATTACTGCCGTAACTCGGATTCGAACCGAGGTTGCTGCGGCCACAACGCAGAGTACTAACCACTATACGATCACGGCAAACCACAGACGAACACCCTAAACACTCAGAATAAGCAAAGTATCATAAGAAATATTAGGCAGAGCAACAAATACACAATATCAGTGCTGAGCGAACAGTGGCAGATATGTGGGAACTCAGAATGGGCTGACCGTTTAACATCGGTTCCCCCCGTGGCTGTGGTGATTCCATCATTAATGTGTTGAAGGCTGAGATAAATAGATTTCTCCAAAACATCAAAGACTCCGGGGACAGTGCAGCTTTTGTTACCTACACATCCACCAATATCATTTATTGAATCAGTTGCTCCCGGTGCAGTCTCCTGTACATTGGGGAGACTGGGCGCCTCCTCCCAGAGCGCTTTATGGAACATTTCTGGGACAACCGCACCAATCAACCATACCACCCCGTGGCCCAACATTTCAACTCTCCCTCCAACTCTGCCCAAGACATGGAGGTCCTGGGCCTCCTTCACAGCCGCTCCTTCACCACCAGACACCTGGAAGAAGAACGCCTCATCTTCCGCCTCGGAACACTTCAACCCGAGGGCATCAATGTGGACTTCAACAGTTTCCTCCTTTCCCCTTCCCTCACCTCACCCCATTTCCAAACTTCCAGCTCAGCACTGTCCCCATGACTTGTCCTGACTTGTTCTACCTGCCTATCTTCTATTCCACCTATCCATTCCACCCTCCCTCCCGACCTGTCACCTTCATCCCCTCCCCCACTTAACTATTGTACTCGATGCTACTTTTTCCCCACCCCTACCCTCCTCTCACTTATCTGTCCACTCTTCAGGCTCTCTGCCTGTATTCGTGATGAAGAGCTTTTGCCCGAAACGGTGATTTTACTGCTCCTCGGATGCTGCCTGAACTGCTGTGCTCTTCCAGCACCACTAATCCAGAATCTGTTTTCCAGCATCTGCAGTCATTGTTTTTACCAAGCTTTTGTTGAAATGTATACTTCAATAACAATGCAGTTTAACATCGGCTACTTCTCGAGTTTCCCGACACAAGGCAGTAACCAGTGCTGCCACATAGTCCCAGTTCCTAGCCCTAGAATCAGATGAACTGAGTGGCGCAGTCGTGAATAACCAATTTGAAATCGAGATGGGAATGAGGTCGCAGAGATACTCGATGGCTCAAGTGACGCAACCGGAGAATGTACGGTATTTCTATGATGGTTTAGAGGCGCAAGCAATTCCGAGGTTGGGAGTCCTTCTGGTCAAAGGCGGTGTAGAAGGGAACATTTGTTCCCGTTTATAATAACAGCAATCTACAGTGCATCTTACTGAGACAGCTGGAGCGTGGGCAGCTGGTTTGAAGTTTAATTTTGCTTCATTATCACCCAATTCCCTGGAATGAATTGCTTTCACCATTTTTATTTCAAATTGTTTGATATCTCCCTGCAGTCTGCCACTTTCTTCCTCATGATTAATGGTATGTCTAACTGTTGTATGATCTGCACACTGCTAAATCACGGCCACTACAAGTAAATATGAATCATTGATCTATATGAGAAAACAGTGGAACTCACAGCAGGCATGCAGCGTAGGTTTGCAGGCGACGCCAGAATTGTAGACAGTGAGGAAGATTATCTGAGTTTCAAAAGGATCTAAATCCAATGAGTCGTTGGACTGAAAAATGTAACATTGAGTTCAATCTGGATAAATGGAAGGTATTGCATTTTGGTACAACAAAAAGAGTATGGCTTTGCCTATGTTGGAGAACAGGGAAGCTCGGTGTGCAGGTACATAATTCCTCGTAATTTGCATTACCAACAGACAAGATGGTTCAAAGGCATTTAACATACTTCCCTTCATTGCTCAGTCCTTTGTGTATAGGAGTTGGGACGTTATGTTGAAGTTTTGCAGGACATTGATGAGGCCTCTTCTGGAATATTATGTCCAGTTCTGGTCGCCCAGTTGTAGGAATGATATTATTCAGCTGGAGTCTGTTCACAAAAGGTATACATACTTGTTGCCTGTGGAAGGTTTGAGTTCTAATGAAAGGCTGGATAGGCTGAGACTATTTTCAGATTCGAGATCGGGGTGCTGGAAAACCACATCAGGTAAGGCAGTATCCCAGGAGCAGGAGAACTAATTTTTTTTCGCGCAACTGTCCTTCACCAGGCTCTTCCCCGAAACGTCAATTCTCCTGCTCCTCAAATGCTGCCTGATCGGCTGTGCTTTCTCAGCACAACACTCTTGACTCTGATCTCTCATCTGCAGTTCTCACTTTCTCCTAGATGAGAGTGTTTTCAATCTCGGTTCGGGTTTTGAGCGGCGACCTGACAGAAGTTTATGAATAATTGAGAGGGAAGTTTAGAGTTAACGATAGCTGCCTTTTCCCAGGAGGGCGATTTCAAGACGAGAGTGCAGATGTTGAACTTGAAAAGAGAGATTTTTTTAAAAAAAAGACATAAGGCATTTTTTAGGGACGGTGTTTTACGTGTGTAATTAACTTGCTGAGGAAGTGATAGATGAGGGTATGTTTGCAACATTTAATGGACAATTAATTCCAAACATGAATGGGAAAGTGGGATTTTTAAAATAAATTTCTTCATGCCTAGTGCAGTTGTTATTTCCCAGAGGGCATTTAAGAGTCAACCACGGTATTATCCATCTGGAGTCTCCTGTGGGACAGAGCAGATGAATATGGCAGGATGCTTCCCGAACTGGCATGAGTGAATCAGATGGGATTTTCCACACAACTGATTCAGGACACCACGAGACTCTTCAACTCCAGGTGCTTATTGAATTCAAACTCCACTATCTGTCATGCCAGGACCTGAACCCCTTGTCCCCAAAATATTGCCTGGGTTTTGGATTAACAACACAGTAATAAAACTACAAGGGCATTATCACCACTCAGCGGGGACAGGAGGAGGCAGACCGGAATGGGTTAGTTTGGCAATATGCTCAGCATGGATTGGGTCGACTGACAGGCCTGTTTTCATGCTGTATGACTCTGACTGACACTATGGAGCAGGCAGCTGGTTGGGATTAACAGCAGCATTGACAGCATAACTGAACACCTGATGGGATATGTAATCCTGCTGGAGTCTCCGGAGGTTGTTTTGCTCAGTCATCCCTTCCCACACGCGGGACTGGTAAACGGTCTCTCCCCAGTGTTCCTGATTAAATGAGTTTCCATTTCTGCGATTAATTGATTCCCTTCCAACAGATCCCACATTGCCCTGCTTTCTCTGTGGTATCAGTGTCCTTTGTTCCACACAGGGTGAATGATCGTTTCAAATTGTGTCCACACAGATACAAACATTTCATGTTGTGAATGTCTTTTCATTCTTCCTCATTCACCTACCGGGTGTGAGTATGACTGGCCTGAACAATATTTATTCTTCGCCCCTCGTTCATTGCTGTCTGGCTTCAACACAAACCCGGGTTGTGATCCCAGCCTCGGGTGTCTGTCTGTGGGCACTCTACACATTCTCTGTATGTTTGCACTTTCATTTCTCCCTCAGACCAAAGATGTACCAGTTACATGGATCAACAATGGGAAATGCAGGCTTATGGGACAGAGAATACCCTGGGGACTGGTGGGATGCGCTTCTGATGTACCGTGTGGACTGGAAGGGCCGATTAGACTGCTTCCCCACACTGTGGAGATTCTTGAATTAAGGGTCAGCTCATGTTTTTCTGGTCCTGGAGTCTCTCGTGGGCATGACTGGGTGAAGATGGTTGAATCCCCTACATAAGGGTCATGAATGAATGGGTTTGCAGTAAATTAAAGTCATGATCTCTGTTCCTGAGGTCAGGCTTCTATTTCATGTTTTATTCGTCGAACGTAAACATCACCGTTTCCATGTCCCAATCCCCAAGGATGGCTAGTTTAAAATATCACCCCAACGCCACCTTCTCCAGGTTGAAGTCTTGACTGTGTGGAAGAAGCTGATACTGAGCTGATGCGAGCAAATGTAGCTGCCACCGCCAGTGTCAGAAACACAGATCCAAACAGCAAAATCATCTTTTAAACCCACCACTGCAAAGTTCAGAACTCAACACGCTCCACTTGTGCCACTCAGCTGTCTTAGAAAAATGAACTGGAAATCGCAATGATAGTATAACCGGGGCAACCATTCCCTTGAGCAGGAGCACACTCAACCGAGGAATTTCTTGCGCCTCTATACCATCACAGAAGGACAGGACGCTCACCTATTTCATCACAGGAGTCAGAGAATAACTCCGTGCATACATTCCCATCCCCATTTCCGGTTCGGTCTGGGACGGCTGTGCCGATGTTAAGCTAAAATGCTATTGAAGCATACATTTCAACAATATCCTGTACTGTCCCCCGAGTCTTTGATGTTTTGTCGAAATCGATCAAACTCATCTTTCAACATTCTCATTCAAGGGATCTCCACAGCCTCTGAGGACATCGAACTGAAAGATTCAACTCATTCTCAGTTCCCACATGTCTGTCACTGTTCCCTGGGTACTGATATTGAACATGTCCTGTTCTTCCGAACATTTCCTCTGCTAGTATACTTATTGCTGCTTGCAAGCATCCTGTTCTGTGGTTACTGTGATCGTGGTTGTCGGTTTTTTGAATTGTGACCACAGAAACCCCGATTTGAAACCAAATCACGGCACTTAGTATTCTCTCCGTTGTCCTTTTTGTGACAAATGCTAAGAAATTAATCGTTTTACCTTCAAATTCCGCTCTCTTACATCTCTGCGTTGCATTTATCAGGATTCAAACACACCCGTTGTCGGAGACTCCTCTCCTTCCCACGATCGTTAAACCTCATTTCCGTCCCTCCCCCCATTTCTCTGAGGCAATGCACAATCTATCACTCTCTTTCACATTCATACTGTTCTGTCTGTGCTGCTGCTGCGGTCACTGTTGTTGGGTGAACGTGCCCCAGTCCCACCATCGGGACCTTCAAACAAGTCGATCCATTTGGATACCGCGGTTGTGAAATCAATCCCCATGTCGCAACATTTACTGACATAGGCCAGAGACAATTGGAGCGTCAGGCTCATGGAAAATACGCTGGACAGTTTGGGTGCAAAGACATTTTATTGGAAAAGATCAGCTTTTGTGGCTTTCTGCGTTGGTCTTGTGGTAATTTCATAGCACTGATAATCCAGAGACCGAGGTAATAGTCTGGGTACTCGGGCTTGAATCCCACCATGCCATGATTGTCAAATTTGGTTTCAAAAAATATCTGCAAGGAAGAATCTAATGGCTACTATAGATCCATTGACAATTGTTGAAAACAAAATCTGTTTCACTCATGTCATTTCGGGATGGAATTTGCTATCCTGACTTGGTCGGGGCTGCTTGCGACTTCAGACTCATCGCAATATGATTGAGTCTCAACTGCCCTCTGGGCAATTCGGAATGGGTAATAAATTCTGCTTCGCCAGAATCGCCCTCACACTAATCCAAAAATTTTAAAACAAATGCTCATTAGGCTCAAACAAGTGTGTTGTGCGCAGTTTTGCAAGTCACATTATAGCAGGGATGTGATCACACTGAGAAAATTGCAGGAGATATTTCCCCGGATACTGTTTGGGCTGAAGAGTTTCATTTGTGAAGAAAGACAGGACAGAGTGGAGTGTTTGTCGCCGTGTAAAGGAAATGTGGACAAGACATGATTGAGTTAGAGTATGGACAGGGTTGACTGAATGTGTTTCCTATTGATGGAGGGATCGATCAGCAGGGGCCAGAGATTTAAAAAGAAAGACAGAAAGTTTTGAGAAGATTTGCGAAAAACCTTTATCAGCCAGTGGGTGATTGGAGTTTGGAATACACTGCCTGCATTTTTCAAAGCGGCAGAATCCATAATAACCTGAATAAAAGTCAGATGCGAACTTTTGATACGAAGGCATATAAAACTGTGGGGTAAGCATTGTGAAATGGGATTCAGTTCATTAGGCACTTGCTTTTGTGAAGTGTGGCCACATTGAGTTGGAGGGCTTCCTTTGACATTCTTGTCCTCAGTAGTATAATGGTTCATGTCCCCGCCTGACACAGGGATCAATTTTCCGCTGGGGACAATGTAAACATTTTAAAACTGTCGCTCCATTCCCAAATGTGGGTATGGATACCTGCCCTTCGAGTCTCGATGGGAGACTCACTGTCACAGGAAGGACAGTGCTGCCTGAATAAAGTTGGGGAAGCTGAAAATGTGTTGCTGGAAAAGCGCAGCAGGTCAGGCAGCATCCAAGGAACAGGAGAATCGTCGTTTCGGGTATAAGCCCTTCTTCAGGAATCCTGATTCCTGAAGACGGGCTTA
This sequence comes from Chiloscyllium punctatum, assembly GCF_047496795.1. Lineage (NCBI taxonomy): Eukaryota > Metazoa > Chordata > Chondrichthyes > Orectolobiformes > Hemiscylliidae > Chiloscyllium > Chiloscyllium punctatum. The sequence continues at coordinate 21,471,687 of NC_092756.1, forward strand.
TGCCCGAAACGTCGATTCTCCTGTTCCTTGGATGCTGCCTGACCTGCTGCGCATTTCCAGCAACACATTTTCAGCTCTGATCTCCAGCATCTGCAGTCCTCACTTTCTCCTTAAAGTTGGGGAAGGACTGCAACTCTCAGGGAGGCAGAGTGTCAGTGAACGGCCAAACACGTGACTTCTGCAAACTTCACCTTGTGCCTGTGCTGGAATGAAAAGCATTTGACAGACTTGTTCCGGATTGAAGTGTTTACTAGAAGCAGGAAGCTGAGGAAAAAAACAACATAAACGCATTCAAATATGAGTGCAGAAACATTTCCCACAGCACGAATTAAATTGAATTTGGGTTCATTTGTTTTAATGAGGCTGTTACCAGGGTAGAAAACCATGAAAAAATGATACAGCATTTGCCCAGTATGATGGAACATTGTCTCAGTAATTCGCATTGCTGTTCAGAGGGAGGGTTAGGTTGATTGGCAAAGTTAAATTGCCCTCTCGTCTCCAGGGAGTGAATTAAGTAAATTAGGTGAATTAGCCATGGGTAACGTGGGGATAAGGTTAGAAGTCAAATGACGCCAGGTTATACTCCAACAGGTTTATTTGAAATCATATGGGGGAGGGATTCCCCTTCTTCAGGTGAAATATAAGGAAATAGGGAGGGGAGCTAGGTCTGGGTGAGATGCTCTTCAGAGAGTCGACACCGGCTCGATTGACTGAAATGCTCTTTCTGCACTGTAGTAGGATTCCTTGATTCTATGAATTGATAATGACGGTGTTTACTGGGGTGTAAAGCCATTAGAGAAGATGCTGATGGGGTTGTACTGAGGATGAGATTTTATTCACTTGTCTTCTTGGAAAATTGAGAACAGTTATCCCTGAACCAAGGAAAACTTAATGGGATTTTTTCAGGTTATGAAATGTTTGAACAGACTAAATAGGTGGAAAATTCCCTCTTTCAAGTAAGTAAACATCGAGATGACAGGCTTTCAATACCTTTGATAAAACCTTGGAAGGACAAAGAAATGATGTGAACAGATTCGCTGTCACTGCAAGAATCTGATTTTCAAAATATTTGGAAAGGCACAATTGGTGACATACAAAGAATAAATTTCACAAGGAGAGAGACAGCATGTGGCTAGGTAATGGTGCAGAGGTGGGGTGTAGTCGGTCGGAAGTTGCGGGAAACAATGTCGAAGTTGGTTGACATTAAACGTAAAGAAATTTCTTTAATGTGTGCAAAACTGAATAAGATTCGCTTCCAAAACTCTGAATTTTGAAAGATTTGGCATAATATTCCACCTAAAGCATTGTAAATGTAACTGAGTGGATTTTTATTTATTGTGAACGGAAGATATTACATAATGAATAGGAAGTGACCAGTTGCTTGGAGATCGACTTCCTGCTTTCATCACATGCGTTAAAGATGTGAGAACAAACACCATGATATTTGGTCCATTTAATACTCAGTGAAATCTGCCAAAGTAACAAGCAACAAAACTGGTGGGTTTTCTTTTGCACTTTAACCCTCTGTTTTTCTAAGCAGTATTTTCCTTAAGCTGAAATTAAGTCAGAGCAAATTTGAATACAACATTAATCGTTCCAATGAGATATATCTAATTCACTTCTGATTATTACAATGAAACTTGTGAGGTTTCAGCAAAATTAAAATAAAACGAATAAATCAGCATTTCTTGCGATTGAATCCAATTCAGCTTCAGCCATATGAGAAACGCCATTGAGCAACAACATTGCCTTTATTTCACTCACCATGGCTGCTTCTTCACGTGAAAGAGAAAGTGACTGAAGAAATTATGAGTCAAATGTAGGTGTAAATATGACGGAAAATTCTTGTCCTGTTTCATTCTGACTAGAAGATCTAGCACTCAGTTCTGACTCAGAATGTATTAATGACAGCTATTCATTCTGACCAGCTTGGCTATTTATTGGAATTTGCTGTTATGATAATTCGACTGAAAGCAGTAACACAATGGTGTGGATTTGATTCCGCTCTGGAACTTTCTCATCCATGACTTTCACCACATGTAACCTGATGAGGTCACATGTCACCCCACTACAAAATGTGCAGAGGAGACTGAGATTACGGTGCTGTTTTATTGCACCGCTGTGCTCCACATTCACGGGTTCGAGTCACACTCTGGTTGCTAACTTTACGCACCGCTCTAGCAGTTTTCCTTTGCACCTCACCCTCTGGTAAACACTGGATCGAGAATCTTGTTCTTGCCCTTCACTGCACGGGCGATTCACAAATAATCGACACCACATTAAAGTCGAAATGAAGAGTGAGAGCAGTCATTCTATTCAATTGTATATGAAATTGGTGGAATGAGAAGGAACGCATTTTTCTTTCTGCCCTACATTCCATCTTGTCTTTCTATGAATTTACATCGAAACAAAGAGAAAAAAATTACAAGCGATCGAGCGCACAAGTGTATCCAGTGAGGTTGTTCATGAGTATTTTAACCTAACACTTCACACAAAGATCTGATCAGTATTTCAAACAGTCACTCCGAATTGGAACCACAGAAAATTTCTCCAATGAAACAAACATTTCATTCTTTCACCAATTTCTGCTGTGTGTCAATCATACAACGATCTGTCGTCCAGCGTGATCACTGACTTGCCAACTGTATAAGATCTAGCACCTTCCTTCAGCAATCACAGCTTCTGTACACAGCCACCTGTGCTGGTGCCCAGTGTCATTTGTTGCCCCCAGGTCACAGCACATTTCTTTTTCCTGTGTTTATGAGCTTTTTTCCTGATCTGTCTGATCTGTTTAATAAACCTTTCCTGTCACTTCATCCCATCCCCTCACAATTCTGAACCTATGAATAAAATAAAGCCTTAGACGAAATGTTAAACCAAGTGGAAATATGCTATTCAGCCCAAGGAGTCTGCTCACCCATTCATGGTTGATCTGATTTGGAGATGCCGGTGTTGGACTAAGTAAAAAATCACACAACACGAGGTTAGAGTCCAGCAGGTTTACGTGGAAGCTCTAGCTTTCTGAGCGATGCTCCTTTATCAGGTGATAGTCACCTGAATATCACCTGATGAAGGAGCGTCGCTCTGAAAGCTAATGTGCTTTCAATTAAACCTGTTGGACTATAACCTCGTGTTGTGTGATTTTTAACATATTGATCTGATAATCTTGAATTTCTTTCTGCTCACTTAGCTCGACAAAGTGTCATCATCTTTCTGATTAACTATCTGGCACAGTTTGAAAGTACCCAACCACACAGTCTCAACAGCGGTTATTGGAAAATGTCACAGATTCTTTAACACCTGAGCAAAGAAATTGCTCCTCATTTCCGAATTAAATGGGCAATATCTAATTCTGAGATTATGTCCTCTGTTGCTCTCCTCAGAGCAAAGGGCAAGCCACCTACCCGTATCTACCCTGTCAAGATCCCACGAATATTGAACATTTATAATTGTTATTATGTGATTATAAAGTTCCTCTCCTCCTCCTTTGTTTGAAGGAGAATAATCCCAGCCTAACCAATCATATCACGATGTTCTACTGTATTCAGAGTTAACAACATGTTAGTAAGTCTGTGCTGTCCCTTACATATTATTAAGACAGATGGAGAAATTTCGACGAGGAAACGGGTTGAAATTTCAGGCGCAGATGGGAATTGGAATTTGAAATCAGAAAGCGATTAGAATCGGATTGACCCACAGAAGGACCAAATACAGCGAAGATAACTCTGACAAATGAGAATCTAATCATATTCGATTGACATTGAATGACTTCAATGTAACTGAATTTCTCCGTGTAATCGTCCTTGGAGCTCTTATGAAGGAAAAATGGAACCTGACCACCCCTATAAAGGAGTTGACGACAAAAACCTGTCCGTGGGTCGACTTTGTTTGATTATTAACTCAACTCTTGTCTTCGTGAAACCTACACCGTCTGCAACGCTCAAATTAGATGTTTAACAGAACTCTGTCCATTTGCCGAGGTGCGTGTAGCTTCAATACCACTTAAGGAACTGGACACCCTCCACGACAATGCAGTCACTTAACTGTATATTGTTCAACACCTGAATATTTATTCCCTTAACTGCTAACGCACAATTGCAGCAGAGTGCACCACATAGAAAATTCACTGGAGTAAGTCATCCAAGCTTTGTTGACAGAAACTTCAAAGCTCAAAAACTGTCCCGACCATAAGGACAAGGTTGAAGATGCACTGAACCTTCACCATTTGCAAATTACCATCCAAGGCACATACCAGCATGACTTGGAGAGGTATCAGTGATAAATTCATTGAGTGGTGAAGTAGTTTGATGGGCAAAGATTGATACTTCAGCCCTCTATCTTTCATCTTTCAGTTATTAAAAATGTAGTTTATTGCATGGACCAGACTTGTGCTCATTCCTTTAGTTGTTTCCTAAACTGGCGGTTGCTAAAGATCGAATATCATCCACAGTCTGTGGTCAAAAATAGAAAATATCCAAAAACCTCTCGAACAAATTATCTCCTTGTCCCTGTCTTCAGGGATCTGTGAATGCCCATTCCAAGATCTCTTTGTTCCTGTTCACCAATCAGAATCCTCACTGTTATTGTTACAACTCCCCAAATTCACCACCACTCATTGGTCTGGATTCAATTCCATTCACCATGTTGCCTTTCCACCTGAAGGATACATCCCTGCGGTCCCTGACATTATTCATCAGAGTCAACTACAAGACTATGTATCATCAGTAAACATCTAAATCATGACTCCTAATAAAAAAAGTTTGAATTATTGATCTACATCAGGAAACAGTGGTACTTCACTAGGAAAAAGCATCAAAACATGGTTCCTTGCTGCATGGGATGAACAACTGCCATGTTCCAATCTCCAAAGGTTGATAGCCCAGTATATCACCACTACATTTGCAGATGACACAAAGATTGGTGGAGTAGCCAGAAAACATAGGGGACTGTCAAAGAATGAAGAGGAATATAGACAGAAGACTTGAGCAGAGAAGTGGCAAATGGTGTTCTAACCAAGCAAATGTAAGGTGATGATTTGGGGAAGTCTAATTCCAGAGCCAAGTAATACAGTAAACGGAAGAGACTCGGGTAAACTTGATGAGAAGAGATATCTGGGTGTTCAGGTCCTTTGTACCCTGAAGGTGACTTCACAGGTGGATAGAGTGGTCAAGAAAGCACATGGTATGTTTGCCTTCACCGGATAGGGCATTAAGAATAAGAGCAGGCAAGTCCAGCTAAAATTGTACAAGAGATGTTTCGGCCGCGTTTAGAATACTTTGTACAGTTCTGGTCGCCAAATTACCAAAATTATGTCGACGTTTAGGAGAGAATGCGGAGAAGGTTTATGCAGATGTTGCTTTGTATGGAAGATGCAAGCTCTGAAGAGTGGTTGAGTAGATTACTTCTGCTTTCATTAGAAAAAAACGAGATGAAGGGGACCTGATTGAGGTCGACAATATCATGAAGGGTACAGACAGGGTGGATAGAGATAAGCTTTTTTCCCAAGATGAGGGATTCAATAATGAGAGGTCACACGTTCAATGAGAGAGGTGAAACTTTTAAGGGAGATAGACATGGAAAGTATTTTACACAGACGATGGTAGGTGCTGGAATGCGTTGCCAGCAGAGGTAGTAGAGGCAGGCACGGTAGATTCATTTCAGGTGCGCCTGGACAGATGCATGAGTAAGTGAGAATCAGAGGGATACAGATGCTTAGAAATTGGGCGACATGTTTAGATAGTTGATTTGCACCGGCTCAGGCTCGGCTGTCCAAAGGGCCTGTTCCTGGGCTGCACATTCTCTGTATTCTTTGTTCTTCTTTGTTCACGACACGACTAACGATGGGTTTCAGGTGAAATAGTGTTACTTCTGCAATCATAATTACTTATGCAAGGTAAATGAGCTCACACCAGTTTGTAATTGTTTCAACCAAGAGCTGAGTCAACAAGAATGAAACCTACATTAAGGAAATGTATAATTGTTTTCATATTAGCTAAAATGTGCATACAAGAATGAAAGGTGTCTGCAAGCAATAGTATATAGTACAGACAAATAGTTAAGGTGCTGTGAGGATGTAAGTTAAGCCAGATATGCTTGTACAAGCAGTAGTTATAAGCATTTGTTTCCCATTTCTGCAAAAACAAAAACCAAACCCCAATTAAAAGGTCGTAATTTTCAATATGGTTCTGGAAAGGGAGGGAATGTCACAAGTGGGAGAAATAGATCACAGTGAAGGAGGATATACCTTACAGTTGACCACAGTCAGGATGTGGTGAAAAGGCCAAGTAAAACCTGTACTTTGTTATGCACAAGGCCAGATAAGGCAAGAGAGAAACAATAGTAATGGGCACCGGGTTTGGAGTAGTGAATCCTATGTACTTGCTAAACTCTGCGAGTCTATTTCAGGCACCACGCTTGCAAGCGTATAATAAACATACTGATTGCTTCAGATCTTATCTCGCACTGAAATTATTGAAGTGAGTGGGCTAAGTTTCTCGCAATTGCGGGATCATCCTGGATATTCTTCCATCGCCGGGGGGAGTGCCTGGCCCTGGACACTGCGAACATGCCTCCCATTCACAATTGATGAGGGGTTTCTTGTTCCAGTTTTGTCCTCTCCCTTGGGTGACAGGTACGAATCCCACAAGAGAGATATCTGAATCAGACAGTGAAACAAGGTCGATAAAAAATATGTAGAAAAGGGGCCAGGCAACTCTGTGAACAGACCAACATCAGAAAACTGACTTTTAAGTATAAACTTGGTGGCCAGGAAAAGGGGTATTTAATCACTGAGTGACTGGTGAGGGCCCCAAAAAATGGGGTGTAGGCAGAGAAAGTCGAACTGTCACTGAGTAAAGGAAGAAAAAGTCCCTGGTAATATTCCTCCTGAATGTCCGTTGGGGAGGATGTTGAAGGAATGGACAAGTAACACTTGTACAAGGGAAAAAGATAAAAAGAAAATGATGAAATATTGTTGTTTAGTATGGACCAAAGACCCAATCCTTCGTCTGGCAGTCTTCTGGCCAAAGTACGGTTCAGGCGAGGATTGGGTCTGTCAGTATTTAGGTATGTATGTGAATAAAAAACAAACTTTTAGTCAAGAAGAGGCGGAGAATGCGTCCTGTTGGAAGGGCAGCTTGGGAATGATGGTAGTGAAGACAAGGGATTCCCCCTCTACCCGACCCAGTCCCTGGGATCCTTTTGCCTGTTTGCACACCCGGCCCCCCCTCCCCCACCCCCCCCCCCCCCCCCACCGTACCGTGAAATCATATTGGGTGAAAATGGGGGAGGGCCATAGACAGACAGACAGGGACAGGGAACAGATGACCCACAAGAGGAGAACGAAGGGGTGGTGCACGGGGATGTTATTGGTCCCCACTATCAATCCGCAACAAAAGGAAGGGAAGATAAAGTAAATGTAGAGGAGGCCTCTAGAGTATCTCAACGAAAGCCTAAGGGGGAAAAACCAAAACAAAAAAAGGGGAAGAATATAAAGACTTATCCCCTTCGGGAGGTACGAATAGCAGACAAAAAGGTTGGGTTTGAAACTGTCCCCCTCACCAGTGGGGAGGACAGAACATTTAAAAAGGAGGTGAAGGTCCTGATTGAGGATCGGTAGGGTTGTCTGAACAAATTGATCAATTCTTGGTGCCCAGTCTGTATACGTGGACCAATTTAATGTCTATTTTGAATGTACAATTTACTGGGGAAGAAAGGGGACTTATACCCAGAGCAGCCATGAAAATATGGGAACTTCCCATTGGGGATGGGGATACTAGACAGGGAGAGACAGAGATTCCCCTCAGTGACATCCAGTGGGAAAATCAAAACCCGGAGCATAGGAAATAAATGATGGAATTGAAAGACCTGATTCTAAAAGGAATAAGAGAGGCAGTTCCGAAGTCACAGAATTTGACTAAAGCCTTTGAAGTTAAAGAGGAGAAAGATGAGACTCCCTCAGCTTTCTTGCATAGATTAAGAGACTCAATGTGGAAATACTCTAGAATGAACCCTGAGGACCCAGTGGCACAGGGTCTTTTGAAAGTATGTTTTGTGACAAAGGAATGGCCAGACACAGAGAAAGATACTGAAGATAGAAGGGAGGAGTGAAATACCATTAGATGAATTGTTACGAGAGGCACAGAAAGAGAGAGGATGAGAGACAAAAACAGAAGGCAAAAATGATGGTAGCTACGGTTGATGAGGTAGGAAAGAAAAGAATGGAACCAATAGTGAGCAACTGGAGCGGTAGATGGCATCATGTAGGACAGAGAGGAAGACGGAGAAGGAGAAGAAAAGGGGGAGCATTTGATAGAGGGTTCGGCCGACAGGGGCAGAGATGCAAGTCTCCACAGGCAGGATGCTGTTATTGCAGAAACCCGGGCATTTTATGCTGGAGTGTCCTGATCTACACAGGGAAGAAAGGGCAATTCCGCTTATGAATTTTGTTGAAGAATAGGGTTGTCAGGGGTTCCTGCCCTCGGGGGCCGACCAGGACCCCTTGATAAACCTGAAAGAGGGACCCTGTAGGGAAGACGTAGTCTTCCTCGTAGATACGGGGGCAGCACAGTCATCGCTGAATTTTAAACCAAAGAAAGAAGGAATGTCAACACGGTCAATTACTGTTCCGAGGTAGAAGGGGAAGGATTTACTGTTCCAGTATTTGAACCTATGATGATAGATGTCCTATGGATAGAGTCACAGGGGAACCGCTGTATATCCCTGATATAGGAAGTAACTTATTCGGGAGAGACTGAATTATCCTCTTAGGACTGGAGATTTGAATTTAGGAAAAAGAATTAGTTGTACAAATGACAATGTTGACAGAAGATGTGGAGAGAGAGAGATAGACCCTATTGTATGGGCTAGAGAAGGGAATCATGGAAAAATACAGATCCGTCCCCTAGAAATAAGTTTAAAAAGGAAAGGGGACGTTGTTTATGAGCAACAATGTCCCATTTCCATAGAAGGTAAAGGAGGGCTGCAGCTAGTAATTGAGGGACTGATTAGAGATGGACTGTTGGAGACATGTGTGTCTCCTCTTAATACCCCAATTCTACCAGTGCGAAAATGGAACTTATCGATTGGTGCAGGTTTTGAGAACATTGAATTGAATAGTACAGATCAGGCACCCAGTGGTGCCAAATCCCTATACATTATTAAGTAAGATCCCTCATGACCACGAATGGTTTAGTGTGATAGATTTAAAGGATGCCTTTTGGGTTTGTCCCTTGGTGGAGGAAAGTAGGAATTTGTTCGCCTTTGAATGGGAAGATCACTGCTTTGAATAGCACTGCTGCCTCACAGCGCCAGAGACCCGGGTTCAATTCCCGCCTCAGGCGACTGACTGTGTGGAGTTTGCACATTCTCCCCGTGTCTGTGTGGGTTTCCTCCGGGTGCTCCGGTTTCCTCCCACAGTCACAAAGATGTGCAGGGCAGGTGAATTGGCCATGCTAAATTGTCCGTAGTGTTAGGTAAGGGGCAGATGTAGGGGTGTGGGTGGGTTGCGCTTCGGCGGGGCGGCGTGGACTTGTTGGGCCGAAGGGCCTGTTTCCACACTGTAAGTAATCTAATCTAAAAAAAAACATCTAATCCCTAGACAGGATGGAAACAGCAATACCGGTGGGCCGTGCTCCCCAGGGGTTTACGGAATCCCCGGATTTATTTGGACAGATGTTAGAACAAATATTGGAGAAATTTAGTTAGGTAAGGGGACTACCCTGTTGCAATATGTAGACGACATTTTAGTAATAGGAAAAAGAAAAGAAAGAGGAGGAGAAGCAACCAACAAATTATTGAATTTCCTGGGTCAGCAAGGACTGAGGGTATCTAAAAACAAACTACAATCTGTGGAGCAAGAAGTGAAATACTTGGGACATTTAGTTAGGGAGGGAAAGCGAAAGATAAGGCCGGAACAGTGGAGGGAATAGTGGGGATTCCGCTGCCCAGGAGCAAACGGGGATTACGTAATTTTTTGGGTTTAACGGGATATTGCAGATTGTGGATTGATTCTTATGCTCAAAAGACGAATAAATTATATCTCAAACTATTACAGAAGGAACCAAAGTGTCTGAGTTTGGAAGAAAAGGAAAAGCTATCTAAGAATTCAGAAGAGATCTCGTCCATGCCCCATGTTAGCCTTACCTTCTCTAGATAAACCTTTCCACCTCTTTGCTACCATAGATAAGGGAGCGGCTTTGGGAGTATTAAGCCAGAGGTGGGGATGAATGAGACAGCCAGTAGCATATCTTTCGAAGCTATTGGATCCAGTATCCCGGGGGTGGCCTGAGTGTGTGCAGGCCGTGGCTGCCTCTGCACTGTTGGTGGAGGAAAGCAGAAAGCTTACATTTGGGGGAGCCCTCAGAGTAAGCACCCCACACCAAGTGAGAACGATCCTAAACCAAAAAGCTGGGCGATGGTGGACTGACTCGCGGATTCTGAAATATGAGGCAATATTAATAGAAAAGGATGATCTAGTGTTGGTCACTGACAATTGTTTAAATCCAGCTGCCTTTCTTTGGAAAGGGGAAGGAGAATCTCCTCAGAATCCAGGGCACGACTGCCTTGACATTATAGAATACCAAACTAAGGCCCGCATGAACCTGAGAGATGTTCCGCTTCATGCAGGAGCCCCACATTTTATAAACGGATGATCCCGGGTGACTGAAGAGAAAAGACTTAATGGGTATGCAGTCGTCGATGGGACGGAATGTAGTGTGGTAGAGGCAGGAAGGTTGTCAAATGGGTGGTCAGCACAGACCTGCGAACTCTATGCATTGGAAAGAGCCTTAGGGCGTTAGAAAATAAAGAGAGAACAGTATACACTGACTCTAAATATGCACTTGGTGTTGGCACGTTCGGAAAGATATGGCAGGAATGAGGACTGATCAATAGCCGGGGGAAGGAATTGGCATATAAGGAGTTGATTAAACGGGTCTTGGAGTCCCTATTACTCCCCCGAGAAATAACGGGAGTGCATGTAAATGGTCATCAGAATAGAAATGAACCAGAAGTTAGGGGGAATAGGTTAGCTGATGAAGTGGCTCAGGAAGCAGCCCTGGGCCCATAAGAAGTGGTGATCCATTTCCTAATACCTCCTGTCCCAGGTCCTCGGGAAGCTCCTACATTTACTGAAAGAGAGGAAAAAGAATTGCAAGATTTAGGGGCTGTAAAAACAGCTGACGGGCATTGGAGGTTACCTGATGGAAGGTAAACGTTAAACAAAATGATGATGCGAGAAATTATGGCTGTCCCACATCATGGCAGCCATTGGGGAGTACAAGCCATGTGTGATTTCGTTCTTAGAGAATATGGATGTAAAGGAATATATACGATTGCTAAACATATATGTGAGGGATGTATAATATGCAGAAAGGTAAATAAGAAAGGCCTGAGAAAACAGACCCCAGGAGGAAGAGACCCAGACAGAGACCCTTCCAGAGTATAAAAGTAGATGATACTGAAATACCCAGAGTAGGAAGACTAAAATATATGCTGGTCGGAGTAGATCATCTATCTGGTTGGGTTGAGGTATACCCCCGAGCTACTGCCACTGCGAGTGGGGTGTCTAAAACAATATTGGAGCACATAATTCCCCGATATGGGCTAGGGAACAATATAGATTCCGACCAAGGAACTCATTTTACGTCTAAAGTGTTACAGGGGGTAACAAAAGGGTTGGGAATTTCCTGGGAGTTCCATACTCCATGGCACCCGCCATCATCAGGAAAGGTTGAGAGAATGAACCACACACTCAAATGACAGCTCTCTAAATTGATAATAGAAACCACACTCCCTTGGACCAAATATTTACCTATAGCTCTCTTGTGAGTACAAACAGCCCCAAGGAAAGATTTGGGACGATCGCCCTATGAAATCTTATTTGGATTACCTTATCTTCGAAGGAAGGGAAAATAGCCAATTCCCGAACCTAAAGATTTTTTCTTAAAGAACTATATACTGGGCTTGTCCTCCTCTTTGTCTTTCCTCATGGAACAGGGTTTATTGGCACAGACTCCACCCCTTGAATTCACCGTTCATCCCATCCGGCCGGGAGATTGGGTCTTAGTAAAATCATGGACAGAGACTAAATTGCAGCCAGACTGCGAAGGGACGTATCAGGCTCTTTTGACTACCGAAACGGCAATAAGGACGGTGGGGAAAGGCTGGACTCACTACACTCGGATCAAAGGGCCAGTGGACCCTCCAGTTGAGGAAGAAATCTGGACAGCCGAATCAATGCAAGATCCGCTGAAACTCAGACTAAAGCGAATTTGAGAAACTGATTATACAGTGGTGACGCAAGCGCCGGATTATTTCTGTAAGATTGTAAATTAAGTCTTTTGGTGCTTCAGCACTTTCTTTAGACTGCTGGGGATGCTTAGAGTTATGATGCTAGCTCTATTACGATTGGTTTTTTGTCAAATATCATTTTCATTCGTGTTATTTATGGTCCCTGAGTCTGGTAATCCACAAGTAATAGACCTGATTCATGTAGTTTAGTAAATTGTGGGGATGGAGATAATCAGAGACAGTGCAGCTCAGAGATACATCTTAAATCATATGGGGATGGGCTTGGGGATGGTACTTGGTATAATGGTCTCGTCACAGTACACCAGGCCACCTTCCGACCAGCTCTGGATTGTCCCGATATAGAGTGTAACCCAATATACTTAACGATCAAAAAAACCACATGACACGAAGCAATTCTTGGCGGGGGTGTGCGGGGTAAAATTAAATGAAACGTTTGGGATAGAAATGATAACAAGCTGGAATGATTTCTCAGGCTGTTGTTTCTGAAGAGCGGAGAGCAGGGAAAATGGGCAGAACTACTGGATAATAAGGTACAACCTTTCACCCCTCCTGATGACCTTAAAGTAGTAAAAATTACAGAGGTAAAGGACTTGAAACAGACTATCGAAATAGAAACTGTGTACACGGATGCAAATGCCTGGGTTGAATGGGTAAAGTATCCTGTAAAAAGTCTGAACAAGAGCATCTCTTATGATACTTTACTTATTCCATCTGTTTAGCGCGTTCGTGTGTGGTTTGCCGTGATCGTGTAGTGGTTAGTACTCTGCGTTGTGGCCGCAGCAACTTCGGTTCGAATCCGAGTCACGGCAGTAATTCCTCTACGTGTCCCAGGCTTTTGTGAAACAAAAAGGGATCAGTTGTTTTAAAGTTTTGATTTTCTCCAAGGTGATTTTTTTTTCCTTCAAGCTCTGCTCGCTCACATCTCTGTGTTTCATATGTCAGAATTCAAATCCACCCGTTCTCAGAGATTTCTTCCCTCCTAAGATCACTGACCGAACTTTCCATCCCATACCCCCCTTTCATGAATTTGGAGATGCCGGTGTTTGACGATGGAGTACAAAGTTAAAAATGACACAACACCAGGTTATGGTCTTACAGGTTTTATTGAAGCACTAGCTTTCTGAGCGCTGCTCTTTCCTCATGTGTTTGCGGAGTCATTTCCTATTTCAGTAAGGCATTGCAGAATCTAATACAGACTCTCACATTGATACCGATTAGTCTGTGTGGCTGTGGTCACTGTTGCTGTCAGCGACGCCCTCATACTGTAACAGAATAGAAAAAAAAAGTTCATTCGGCCCTAGCCAGGTTACTGTGTGTAGTTCTGCAATTCAGACTACTGCATAGATGTGATCGCACTGGGAACGTTGCAGTAGAGATTCACTGGGATATTATCTGGGCTGAAGAGTTTCAGTTGTGAGGAGAGATTGGACAGACTGGGGTTGTTTGTCGCCGAGCAGAGGAGATTGGAGAAGACATGACTGATATGTACAAAATATTGAGGGATATGGATAGGATAGACTGAAAGAAGCTTTTCTTATTGATGGAGAGATCGAACACTGGGGCCAAGAGATTTCGGGAAAAGGCAGAAAAGTTTGAGTCGATTTGCAGAAAGGATCAGAGAGGCGGAAATCATTCTAACCTTAAAAAAAATTGAGATGTTAAATTGTGATGCCAAAACTTGTAAGGTTATGGGCTAAACGATGGAATACGTGATTCAGGTCGTTAAGCAGTTGTGTTTGACAAGTGCGGCCACAACAGGCTGAAGAGTCTCCTTCGATGTTGTCCTCCTCCACAGTATCGTGGTTAGTGTCCCCTCCTGTCACAGGGCTCAATTCTCCGCTGGGAGCATCGTAAAGGTTTTAAACCTGTCGCTCTGTTCCCCAGTGAAGGTTATTAATGCCTGGCCTTCCATTCTCGATGGGACATGTCACAGGAAGGACAGTGCTGTCTGAATCAGCGTGGGGAAGGTCTGCAGCTCCTGGGGAGAGAGATTGTCAGTGACAGTGCAAACACGTAACTTCAGCCAACTGCACATTGTGTTTGTGTTGCAATGAAAACCATTATATAGAGTTGTTCCTGACTGATATGGTTATTTAAAGCAGGAATCTGAGGAAGAAAAGAGCAAACCCATTCAGACATGAGTGCAGAAACATTTCTAGCAGAGCTACTGAGGTTGTACAGCGCAGAACCGCGTTTGCATGCATTGAATTCAGGTTGATGGGCGCAGCTTGCTTTCACTCGGCTGAGTTACCATTGTATAAATGATACAGATAGTGTTCAATGAGCTAGTACATTTATTCAGTGGTTCGAACAGCTGTTAAGTCTGTCGGTTAGGTGGGTTGGCCTGTTAGGTTGCACTGATGTGTCCAGGGAGTGAATTCAGTAATTTAAGTGAATTAGCCATGGGGAACGCAGTGATAAGGTCAGCAGTCACACGATGCCAGGTTTTATTCCAGCAGGTTTATTTGAAATCACAAGCCAGAGGCCTGGAGGGATTGAGAAGGGAGCTAGGTCTGGTTGAGATGCTGTTCAGAGTCTCCCTACAGACCTGATTGTCTGAACTGCACTTTCTGCCTTGTAGGGAATCTGTGATTCTATCAGAGAGGACACTGCCAGCGTTTACTGGGCCGCTAAGACATTAGAGACGATGCTGACGGCGTTTAGTGGGAATGGAATTTTATTTATTTGTGTTTTGGAAAATTTGACACTGAATCAAGGAAAACCAAATGGAAGTTTTCCAGAGTATTTGAGGTTTGGTGAGATTAAAATGTGGTAAATTCCCTCTTTCAAGTTCATATATTTCTGAACGTCAGGCTTTCAAAACCATGGATGTAGGACAAATAAATGATGGGAGAAGAATTTCTGTCACTCAGTAAATCCGTTTCCAAAATATTTGGAAAGGTACATTTAAAGACCCACAAGCAGTGAGTTTCACCAGGAGACAGACAGCCTGTGGCCAGGTAAAAGTGTAAAAGTGGGGTGTGGGGGGTAGAAGGTGAGAGGAAAAAATATCTAATTTGGACGACTTCAGATGCAAACAAATATCGGAAACGTCTGCAGCTGAGTAAGATTCAGCAAAAAAAAACTCAGAGTCTTGAAAGATTTCTATTAATTTTCCACATGAAGCATTATAAATGGAACTGAGCAGATTTTGTCTATTGTCAAGGAAAGCTATTCCATAATGAATAGGAAGTGACCCGTCTCTTAGACATCGATTTCCTGCTTTAATCCCATGGTTTAAAGGTGGGAGGACAATCGCCATGATGTTGGGTTCATTTGACACCCACTGAAATCTGCCAAAGTAACTGAGCATCAAAACTGGCATCTTGTTTTGTAGTTTAACCTTCTGTTTTTCTCATCAGTATTTTCTTTAAGCTGAAATAAATTCGGAGCAAAATTGAACGCAACATTTAACGTTCCAATCACATAAATCCAATTCACTTCCGATCATTGGAATGAACAGAGTGAAGTTGCAGCAAAATTAATAAAATGAAACGAACAACACAGCATTTCCGGGAATTTTACCCAGTTCAGGTTCAGCCATATGAGAAAGACCATCGAGCTAAAACATCACCTTCACTTCTCACTCCATATATACTTCTTCACGTGAGAGAGAAACTGTCTGAAGAAATTATGCGTCAAGACTAAATGTGTATGTGAATGTGACGGGAATTTCATGTTTTTTGGGTCATTCTGAGACAGTTCTGACTCTGAATAAATCAAGGACAAGGTATTCCTTCCAAGGACGAGGTGAATCACTTTGATTTTGCTGGTATTATTATTCTGCTGAAAGCAGAAACATAATGGTGTGGATTCGATTCCGTTCAGGGAATTTCTTATCCCCTCGGTGCACCATATGCGATCTTGACGGGGTCACATGTGAGCCCCTTTGCAATGGGCTGAAGTCTCCCAGGGGTTCAGGCGACGGGTTGCTCTTCCATTGTGCTTGTGTGAATTTGAATCCTTCTCTGGATGTTACTTCTTTGAAACGCAGCTGTGAGGTTTCCTTTTGTGCCTCGCATCTTTAGGATACATTGGATGGAGTATCTTCCTCTTGCCCTCCATTGCACCGGAGATTTGTGATAAATCGATACCTCATCAAAGTCGAAGTAGAGCAATTTGGTTCTGTTGTAAGTTACATTGGGATAATGAAAAGGAGGGCAAACGTTTCTATTCTCCGTTCATTCCATCTTGACTTTCTATGAATTTACATCGAATGGAAGAGGAACAAATAAGGAGAGATCGGGTGCAATAGTTTATCCAGTGGGATTGTAAATTTTAATGTAATACTCCACACAAAGTTCTGATCAGTATTTTAAACAGTCAATTGAATTGGGACCGCAGGAAACTTTTCCAATGAAACGAATTTTTCATTCTTTCACAACCTTTTGCTGTGCGAATCATACCGCGATCCATCATCCAGCGTGATCACCAAATTGGCAATCATATTAGAGCTACCAATTTTCTTTTGCAATCACAACATCTGCACATACCCATCTGCGGTGTGCCATGTGCCATTTGTTGTATCCAGGCCACAGAACATTTCTTGTTCATGAACTTATGAGCTTAGTTCCTGATCGGTCTGTTCAGTTTGAGAAACCTTTTCTATCACTTCATCCCATCCCCCCAGAATTCTCAAGACATCAATAAAATAAGGCGTTAGACCAAATGACGTAGGACTGGAAGTCGACCATTCACCCCATTGAGTCTGCTCCACCATTCAACGAACTCATGGCTGATCTGATAATCCTCAACTCCATTCTCCAGCATTGCCAAGACAAAGCTTCATCATCTTTCTGGTTAAATATCTGTCTGGCAGAGTTTGAAAATACACAACAACTCAGCCTCAACAACAATTTCGGCAAGGAGTTCCACCGATTCATTGGATCCTGAGCAAAGAAATTACTCCTCATTTCTGGTTAAATAGGCAATATCTAATTCTGAGTTCATGTCCTCTGGTGCTCTCCTCATACCAGAGGGTGAATCACCTGCCCGTATCTACCCTGTCAACATCCCATTAATATTGAACGTTTATAAATGTTACTATGTGATTATCGAGGTCCCCTCCCTCTCCTTTGTTTCAAGGAGAATAATCCCAGCCTAACCAATCATTCCACGAAGCTTCATTTTCTCCAGTGTTGACAACATGTTCATTAATCTCTGCTGTCCCCTGTAGCGTCCTTACATGTTAATAAGGCAGGTGGGGACATTTATGCGAAGAAACGGTTGAAATTTCGAGCACAGACAGCAATTGGATCTTGAAATCAGACAGTGACTGGAATCAGATTGGTCCACACAAGGACCAAATAGAGTAATGATCACTCTGACAAATGAAAATTTAATCATATCTCATTGACATTCAATAACTTTACTGTAAACAAATTACCCCGTGTAATCGTCCACAGAGCTATTATTTCGGGGAAAAAAGCTTATAGAAACTGGCTACATAAACACTTTGACAACAATAACATGTTCTTGAGAGATTTTTTGATTATAAACTCAACTCATTGTTCTGTGAATCCTACATCATTTGCAAGGCACAAATGAGACGTGGGATATAACTCTCTCCATTTGCCTAGATGGGTGTAACTTCAATAACACTTAAGGAACTGGACACCGTCCACGACAATGCAGTCACTTGAGTGTACCCACTTCAACACCTGCAATATTCATTCCCTTAACTGCTAAGGCACAATTCCAGCAGAGTTCATCAACTATAAGATGCACTGGAGTAAGTCATTCGGGCATTTTTGACAACCTTCAAAGCT
This sequence comes from Chiloscyllium punctatum, assembly GCF_047496795.1. Taxonomy (NCBI): domain Eukaryota; kingdom Metazoa; phylum Chordata; class Chondrichthyes; order Orectolobiformes; family Hemiscylliidae; genus Chiloscyllium; species Chiloscyllium punctatum. The sequence goes on from NC_092756.1 coordinate 21,489,767, forward strand.
CAACAGCTGTACTGACTATAAGGACAAGTTTGGAAGATGCAACGAAACGCCACCATTCTCAAGTTCCCCTCCAAGGCCCATAGCACCCTGACTTGGAAAGGAATCAGTGAGAAACTCATTGGTGAAACGGCCTTGATGGGCAAAGTTGCATACTTCAGCCTTCCATCTTTTATCTTACAATTTTAAGAAAAATGTTGATTTATGCGTGACCAGACTTGTGCTCAGTCCTTTAGCTGTTTCCTAAACTGGTGGTTGCTAAAGTTCTGCTATCATCCACAGCCTGTGGTCAACAATAGAAAATACCTGAAAATCCTCTCAATCAACTGACTCGCCTCAAGATTAGAGTGGTGTTGGAGAAGCACAGCAGGTCCGGGAGCATTTGAGGAGCAGAGAAAATGGACGTTTCAATCAAAAGCCCTCCAACAGGAATGAGACTGGGATCACATGGGATGGAGAGATAAATGGGAAGGGGGTGGGGCTGGGGAGAAGGTTGCTGAGAGTGCTGTATGTGTATGCAGGCGAGGAGTGAACATGATATGTCAGAGAAGTAGGTGGATTGGATAGGTGGGAAAGAAGATGCACAGGTGGTGCCATCAGGCGGACGGTGTTGAGCTGGAAGGTGGGAACTGGGGTAAGGTCGGGGAGGGGAAATGAGGCAACGGGTGAAGTCCAAATTGATGCCATGGGGTTGAAGGGTCCCGACGCAAATGATGAGGCTTTCTTCCTCCAGGCATCGGGTCGTGAGGCAGTGGCGATACAGGAGGCCCAGAACCTTCATGTCCTCGGGAGAGTGGGAGGAGGAGTTGAAATGTTTGGCCATAGGGCACTGGTGTTGATTCTTGCGAGTATCCTGGAGATATTCTCTGAAGTGTTGTGTGAGAACACATCTCCTCTCTCCAACTTAGAGGAGACCGCATCGGGCGGAATGTATACATGAAATGGCATGTGTGGAAGTGCAGGAGAAACTTTGATGGATGTGGAAGCCTCCATTAGAGCCTTGGACAGAGGTGAGGAGGTCGATGTGGGTGAGGTTTTGCAATTCCTGCAGTGATAGGGAATTTTATGTTTCCCTCCCCACCCCTATCCACTTTGACAAAGACCCTTTCCTCCATGACTACCTAGTCAAGTCCAGGCCCTCCAATGACCCACCCTCCCCTCACGGCACGTTCCCCTGCCACCACAGGAATTGCAAAACCTGCACCCACATCTTCCCTTTCACATCCTTCCAAGGCTCCAATGAGCCTTCCACATCCATCAATTGTCCGTGTGCACTTCCACACATGTCATTTATTGCATCTGTTGCTCGCGATGCGGTCTCCTCTACATTGGGGCCAACAGACACATTCTCGGAGACCGTTTCAGAGAACATTTCCAGGGAACCCGCAACATTCAACTCCAACGCCCCAATACCAAAAACATCAATTACCACGTCCCCCGACTCTCCCAAGGACATGCAGTTCCTGGGTCTCCTCCACCGCCATTCCCTCACCACCAGACGCCAGATCTTGCACCTCGAGACCCTCAACCCCAGGGCATCAACGTGGTCTTCACCAGTTTCCTCATCTCCCCACGGCCACCTTATCTGAGTTCCAAGTTTCTACTGACCTGACCCACTTGTCTATCTTCTTTTCCACCTCTCCGCTCCACCCTCTTCTCCGACCTATCACCTTTAACCCCATTTCTATCCACATCTTGCATTCTCAGCTAATTTATTCACAGACCCAGTCCTCCTGTTTATCTCTCCACCCTCGAGGCTCCCAGCTTTACTCCTGATGAAGGGCGTTTGCCTGAAACGTTATTTTTATTCTGCAAATCGGATGCTGCCTGACCTGCTGTGCTTCTTCAGTACCACTCTAATCTTGATTCTGATTTCCAGCACCTGCAGTACCCACTTCCGTCCATCTGATTCCCCTGTCCATTGATCTTGAATAGTTTTTTGCTAAAGTTTCAGCATCATTTCCCTGCTCTTATATTCCCACCTGCGGTCAAGAACAGAAAGTATCTCCAACCCATCGAGACCACTTGATCCCTTGTCCAATCACATTCAAACTTTCGTGAATGTCTACTCCAATATCTCTTTTTTTACCTTAAACCACTCGATATTCACACTTTTCTCATTGTGCGTCCTCAAATTCATTATCACCCACTTCACTGGATTGAATTCCTTTCAGCACATTTTCTTGCCAATTGTTTCCAATCTCCCTGCAGTCTACGGCTTTCTTCCTCATGGTTAACGACATGACTAATTGTTACCTGATTTGCAAACAGCTAAATGCTGGCCACGACAAATAATTAAAAATCGTTGACCTGTATAAGAAAACAATAGAACTCATCGAAGCCATATTTCATAAGCTTGCAGAGGACACCAGAAGAGGAGACTGTGAAGAAGGTGATCTAAGATTCCAGAAGGATCTTAATCCATTGCGTCCTTGGGCTGAAAAATGTCACATGAAGTTCAATCTGGATAAATGGAAGGCATTGCATTTCGCTACATCAACTAAGAGTAGGGCTTACACAATTAATGATCGGGCGTTTCATCGTGTTGTGGAACACGGAGGCCAGGAATGCAAGTACATAATTAATTTTAGTTTACTTCAGATATAGACAGAATGGTTAAAAAAAATGTCATCCTGCCTTCGTTGCTCAGTCCTTTGAGCGTAGGAGTTGGTCCGTTATGTTGAAGTTGAATTGGACATTGGGTGATGCGTCTTCGGGAATACTGTGTCCAGTTCCTACCGCCCAGTAATAGAAAGGAAATTATTCAGCTGGAGTAGGTTTAGAACAGGTATACCAGCGTATGGCTACAGGGGAAGGTTTGTGTTGTAATGAAAGGCTCGATAGGCTGACAATATTTTCACTCGAGCACTGAAGTTTGAAAGGCGACCTGAAAGAAATTTATAAATTATTGAGAGTTCGGCTCGAGTTAACTGTAACTGTCTTTTCTCCAAGGAGGGGGGACTTCAAGACGAGAGGGTAAATGTTCAAAGTGAAAAGAGGGATTTAAAATAAGACATGAGAGGCTTTTTTTAACAGAGGATGGTTTATGTGTGCAATGAAATGAAGTGATCAATGAAAGTACATTTACAAAATTTACAGGATATTTGGATCGACAAATAAATTGGAAAGTTTCAGTGGGATTAACAAAAGGTATTCACTCATGCCAAGTACACTATTTATTGCACAGAGGGAAGTTCAGAATCAACCACGATATTATGGATCTGGAGTCACACACCAGCCAGACACCAGATAGGTGTGACAGTTTCCTTCCCTATCAGGTATTAGTGAATCAGATCGACTGATTCAACATCATCATTAGACTCTAGGTATTTAATTAAATAAAATTACCAGCATCTGCCATGCCAGGGTGTGAACCCATGTCCACAGAATTATATCTGGACATTCATATTAACAATGCAGTAATAATATCACAAGGGCATTACTAACCCTCAGCAATTACAGGAGCCGTCAGATGCGACTCGTTTAGTTTGGCATTATGTTCAGTATGAGCTGATAGGAGCGAAAGGCCTGATTTCATGCTGCATGAGTCTATGTCTTTGACACTATGAAACTGGCAGTTGGTTGGGATTAACAGCAGCGTTGACAGTTTAGTTGATCTCCTTCTGGGATATGTAATCTTGCTGGTTACTCTGGAGGTTCTTCTGCTCATTGAGCCCTTCCCATACACGGGACTGTTGAACTGTCTGTCCCCAGTTTGACTGAATCGATGAGTTTCCACTTCAGCAGGTAATTGAATCACGCATTGCATTGGTTTCTCTGTGATATCGGTTGAACGATTGGTAGAAATCATGTCCACGCAGACGGAAGTCCTATTGTCCATGTTGTGAATGTGTTTTTATTCTGCTTGATATATCCACAGGGTGTGGATGTCACTGGTCAGGACAGCATTTGTTGTTCATCCTGATTCGCTGCTGCCTCGCTGCTCGAGAGACATGGATTCGATCCCAGTCTCGTGTGACTGTGTGCAGTTTGCACATTCTCTCTTTGCTTGTGTGAGTTTCCGCCCACAGTCTGAAGGTGTGAAGGTTACTGGCATCAGCCATGGGAAATGAAGGGGAACGGAATAGTTATGGAGAGTAGGTCTGATAGGATGTGCTTCAGAGGGATGGTGTCGACTGGAAGGGCCGAATGGCCTGCTTTCCCACACGGTCGTCATTCTCGGATTTAGGGTCAGCTATTTCGTTCAGGTCCTGGAGACACAAGTAGGCAGGATTGGGTAAAGATGGTAGCATCCCCTGGATAAGTGACATGCATGAATGGGATTGCAGGAAATTAAAGACATGTTCTCTGTTCCTGAGGTCAGGATTCCATTCCAGGTTTTATTCATCGAACTTTAACATTACCAGTTCCGTGAGTGAGTCCCCAAGAATGACTAATTTATTATATCACCACAACACCACTTTCTCCAGGTTGCAGTATTTATTGGAAACAAGAAGCTGATTCTGAGCTGATGCGAGCAAAAACAGATGCCAATGTCAAAACCACTGATCCAAACAGGAAAATGAAATTTCGTACCTCGCCACCCCAAAGTTAAAGTCTCCACATGCTTTGGATGCGCCAATCGGCTGTCTCAGCAACATGTACTGTTTATGTCATAATATTATAAATGGGGGCAAGTATTCCCTTCCGCCCCGGTTTTGAGCAGGACCATGCGCCTCTCTCCTGTTATTCCATCCCAGTTTCCGATTGGATCTTTGTGACTGCTTCACACAGTTTCTCTGATTCCGGATCTGGAACTGGGATTATATGTGATTGCATGCAGCAGTTGGTCCTGCCTTGTGTGGGCAAAAGAAGTAGCCGATGTTCAAATATAATGCTATTGAAGCATACGTTTCAACAATATTCTGCACTCTCCCAAAAGTTTGGAGAGTTTCATTAATCCCATTCTCCTGTACTCTCATTCATGGAACCTCCACAGTCTCTGGGGATGCGAAAGTTAAAGATTCGGTTCATTTTGCGTTCCTATATGCCTGTCGCTAAGTCCTGATATTGTACATTCTTCCTGATATTTCCTCTGCTACCATACTGGTTGCAATTTGCAAGCGTGGTCTGTGGAATGCTGCAACCTTCCACTGCACCATACGTTTAGTAGTTCGCATTCTGCGTTGTGATTGCCGCGACCTCGGCTCTAATCCACACCATAGCGGTCAGTTCTCTCAAAGCTTTACGTTTGGTGAAACATGGTCTGAAATTAATCGTTTTTTAGAAGATAATATTCTCCGAGGTGATGATTTCTTTTCCATCGAATTTTGTTGTTCTGCGTTTCAAATACCAGGATTTAAACCCAAAATTTCTCGAAGATGTCTCTCCCTCGCACTCTTCCGAGCTCTCTTTTACGTCCCTCATCCCATTTCACTGAGGCATTGCACAATCTAACATACATTTTCACGTTGATACCGTCCAGTCTGTGCCTATGCACTCACTGTTGCCCCAATCTCTTCATTTGCACCTTCAAATCATTCGATCCGTTTGGATATCGTGGCTGTGAGATCAATTCTCTTTTAGCAACTTTTACTGACATGGACCAGAGATTATTGGAGCGTCAGGCTGAATAAAAGGGCATAGGGAATAATTGGGGGAAAGAGACTGTATTGGAAAAGATCCCCCAGGAGGGCTTTCTGCGATAGCCTAGTGGTATTATCGCTGGATTGTTAACACAGCAAAGCCAGGTAATGTTCTGTGGGCACGGGTTGGATTCCCACCACACCACGACGATGATAGTATGTGAATTCAATAAATGCCTAGAATTAAGAATACGTTGTCTGAAAAACCCATCTGTTTCACTGACGTCCTTGAGGGAAGAAAACTACTGTCCCGATCTGGTCTGGCGTCCACGTGACTCCAAACCGGAAGGCAATAAATGCTGCAGTTCAACCTCCGATGCTGTTACAGAATGGAAATATGTTAATTCGGCTCAGTGCTAGAATTGTCCAGGGATGAGATCGCACTGGGAAAGTTGTAGGAGAGATTCACTCGGATAGTGTCGAGGCTGAAGAGTTTCAGTCATGAAGGGAGACAGGACAAACTGGGGTTGTTTGTCACCGAGCAGAGGGGTTTGTGAGGGGTATAGATAAGGTAGACAGAAAGAAGCGTTTCCCATCGATGGAAAAAACGATCACAGGGGGCCAGAAATTTAATGAGAAAGGCAGAAAGGTTAAAGTAGATGTGGAGAAAAGCGGTTTAGGCGGGCGGATGTTCGAATTTGGAACACACAGTCTGGAAGGGTCAGAGTGGCAGCAACTCTTATAACCTGAAGGAATATGCAGATGAGAATATGTTCTGCCAAGACATCTTCGAGAAGGTAAGGTAATGGGCTAAACTTTTCATGTTGTTAAGCAGTTGCTTTTGACACATGCAACCACAGCGGGCTGAAGTGTCTCCTTTGAAACTGTTGTCCTTGCTAGTATGGTGGTTCGTGTCGCCGTATATTATGCGGGAGTTAGTTGCTCAATTCCTGGCTGGGGCACTGTAAATGTTTTAAAACTGTCGGTCGGTTTCCAAGTGCGGGTTATTATTGCCTGCCCTTCCATTCTCCATGGGAAATGTCACAGGAAGGACAGTGCTGTCTGAATCAGTGTGGGGAAAGTCTGCAGCTCCCGGCGAAACAGAGTGTCAATGCAAGTGCAAACACGTGACTTCCGCAACCCGCACCTCGTGTCTGTACTGGAGTCTGAACCATTTAATAGAAAGAAGAAGGAAGCTGAGGAAGAAACAGGGTAAACCAATTCAGATGTGAGCGCAGAAACATTTTCTGCAGCATCATGAGGAATACTGATAAATGGCTCCGAGAAAGAGTTTGTCTTTCAGAACTGTTAGTTCACAGAGATGTTTCTTGTTCCACTCAAGCCCTTCAGAAATTGAATAACAATTTAACTGAGACTTGAAATGTTAGAACACACCAGGCGATGAGTCACGTGCTGGAAACTGTGTTTAAAAGCCAGATGTTTGATAAGTGATCATGATGCAATAGGCTGAAGGACCATTGGCCATGCTTTTAAAAACTCGATAGCTGTCATTTTTCAACTAAACAAAATAGGCAAAAACAAAGTCATCAAGAAAAGTTCCAAGCATTGCATATGTCGTCCCTGGTGCGAACGTGCTGAAATGCAGCTGTCTCACTGCTATTTCCCAATGTTGATTTCCAGAAAAGGAAAAAAAAATGTTGTTCCTTATGGAAATCTTAAATTGAACATGAGTTCCAGACATCACAAAACAGCAAAGGTAGCAGTCCTGTCAGAGTCAGTGAGAATTGCATATCGGAGATGAAATCAAATGCGAAGAAACGCTGAAATCAGTTGGACTGGGGTGTGCAAATTTGAAAATCACAGAACACCAGGTTGTAGTCCAACAGGTTTAATTGGAAGTACTAGCTTTCAGACCACTGCTCATTCATCAGGTGATTGTGGCGTCCACAGTTGTAAGACACAGAATTTATAGCATATGTTTACAGTGTCATGTAACTGAAATTGTACATTGAAAAATACCTTGAATGTTTGCTAAGTCTCCAATCTGTTAGAATGACCATGTTAGCTTCACTTCTTTCATATGCAAAGTGCAAAACCTTTTTATTTTAATGTTTAATTCTCAGGTGAAGTTTAACAACTGATGTCTGCGCCCCACCCCCTGTACTGCTGTCTGTTCCATAATGTTTAGACTGATTCTAGTTTATAAAAATGAGTTACCAGAGACTTACATGGATTCACGAAGTTTTTGAGCAAAGTACAATGTAACTCTGCAAGTACAATTTCACCCCACAGACGTATATGTGTGTGTGTGTGTGTGTCTGTAGGAGGATCTCTGTTTGTAGCTTGGGAAATTGGATCACCTGTACTGTGACATGAACCCAATGATCATGGGTACAGAATTTAGCTATCAGTCTCTGTGGGGGCACTTTTAGCTGCTGCCTGTTCTGAAGACCTTGGAGGACTGTCACCCGAAGATCCGAGGTCGAATGTCCTGGATCACTGAAGTGCTCTCCAACTGGGAAGGGGCACACCAGTCTGTTGATTAATGCGTAGCGCCCATTCCGTTGTTGTAGCCTCCGTTCAGCTTCACCAATGTACCATGCCTTAAGGCATTCTTGCCTGCAGCGTGTTGTTTTTTGTAGATTAGCGTCAGTCTAAACATTATGGCATGGACGCAGCACACAGGGACTAACACCTTCAACATATTATCTATGCTGACACTAATTGGTAAAGTCCACCTGAGAATGTAACTGTTAAAAGAAAGTTTTTCGATTTATATAAGAAAGAAATGAACCTAACATAGTCATTCTAACAGATGGAAGACTTAACAAGCAATCAAGGTATTTTTCCAATGTATAATTTCAGTGACATTACACTGTAACCTTTCGCTATAAATTCTGTACCTTACCACTGTGTACTCCACAGCCACCTGATGAAGGAGCAGCTCTCCAAACGATATTGCTTCCATTAAACCTGTTTGACTATGACCTGGTGTTCTGCGATTTTTTACTTTGTATTAGAATGCGAATCCCACAATTAATATAGAAGTGAAGAAGCATTTATTCTCTAAGACCGTTCTGCATCAGTGGACTTTCTTTTAGCAGAAAGCTGTTGAGGAAGTGTCATTATGTGTAATGAGGCTGAGATCGGCAGATCTTCAAACTGCAAAGACATCAAGCGTTATGGGGAAAGGCAAGAAAGTGCAGTTCAAGGTTATCAGATCAGATATGAAACCATTCAATAGCGGAGTAGACGGGATGGTGTGAATGGTGTCTATCTGTTCCTAAAATTGTTGGCCTTAATATGAAGCTGCAAAACCGACTGAGTAAAACGTGCCAAATTTTAAAAAAGCATGGGACCCGGAGCACTGAACCGAGGTGAAATGTACAAAGGACCACACAAAAATGGCAGACAATATTGGGTCATTGATCCGTAGTGATCAGTATACGAAGGTAAACAGGAAAACCGATATTCAGTATCTACGTTGAACCTGGCTCCACTGGGCATGTAGTTAACTCTCACAAACCACTATTCCCCTTCCGTTTTCCTGACGCCCCCTCCGTTCTTGTTTTAAACTGATTGAACGTCAGGCAATTGCCGATGACATTGCTGATGTGGAACTGTAGCATATAGAACATAGAACATTACAGCGCAGTACAGGCCCTTCGGCCCTCGATGTTGCACCGCCCTGTCATAATAATCAGAAGCCCATCCCATCTCCACTATTCCATGAACGTCCATATGCCTCTCCAATGACGACTTAAATGCACTTAATCTTGGCGAATCTACCACGGTTGCAGGCAAAGCATTCCTTTCCCGAACTACTCTCTGAGTAAAGAAACTACCTCTGACATCTGTCTTATACCTATCTCCCCTCACTTTAAAGTTGTGGTCCTCGTGCTTGCCGTCCCCATACTTGGAAAAAGACTCTCCATGTCCACCCTATCTAAACATCTGATTATCTTGTATGTCTCCATTAAGTCACCTATCAGTGTTCTCTCCAACGGCGACAGCCGCAAGGCCCTCAGTCTTTCCTCGTAATGCATTCCTTCCATACCAGGCAACATGCTAGAAAATCCCCTCTGCACCCTTTCCAAAGCGTCAAAATTCTTCTTATAATGCGGTGACCAGAAATGTTCACAATACTTCAAATGTGGCCGTACCAGATCTTTGTACAGCTGCAGTATACCCTTCTGATTCCAGAACTCAATCACTCTATTAATAAAGGCCAAAACACTGTTTTCCTTCTTAACAACCCTGTCAATCTGGGTGGCAACTTTCAGGGATCTGTGGATATGGATACCGAGATCTCTCTGCTCATCTGCACTCCCAAGAATCTTACCATTCGCCCAGTATTTTGCATTCCGATTACTCCGTCCAATGTGTATCACCTCGCACTTGCCCACATTAAACTCCATTTGCCACCTCTCAGCCCAGCTCTGCATCCTATCTATGTCTCTTTGCAACCTACTACATCTTTCGTCACTATCCATAACTCCACCGACCATAGTGTGGTCCGAAAATTTACTAACCCACCGTTCTAAGCCCTCATCCAGGTCATATATAAAAATGACGAATAGCAGTGGAACCAACATCGACTTTTGCGGAAAGCCGCTAGTAACTGGACACCAAGATGAACATTGCATCAACTACAACACTCTGTTTTCTTTCAGCAAGCCAATTACTGATCCAACCTGCTGTGTCTCCCACAATCCCATTCCTCCACATTTTGTATAATAGCCTACTGTGGGAACCTTATCGAACAACTTGCTGAAATCCATATACAGCACTTCAACCTGTTTACTCTCATCCACCTGTTTGGTCACTTTGTCAAAAAACTCATAAGATTCGTTAGGCACAACCTATCCCTTTACAAAACCGTGCTGACTGTCCCTGATCAGATTATTATTTTCTAGATGATTATAAATCCTATCTCTTGTAACCTTTCCCAAAGCTTTACCAACAACTGAAGTGAGACTTACTGGTCTGTAATTACCAGGGTTGTCTCTACTACCCTTTTGAACAAGGGAACCATATTTGCAATCATCCAGTACTCAGGCACTATTCCTGTAGACAATGATGATTTCTAGATCAATGGCACAGGCTCGGCAATCCCCTTCCTTGCTTCCCACAGGATCCAAGGATAAATCCCATCTGGCCCAGAGGACTTGTCTATTTTCACACTCTGCAGTATTTCTAATTCTTCTTCTTTGTGAACCTCAATCTCTTCGAATCGAGATGTAAGTATCTCTGTATCTTCCACGCCAACATTTTCATTTTATATCGTGAACACTGTCGAAAAATATTTATTTAGTGTTTCCCATGTCTCCTCTGACTCCACACACAACTTCCCACTATTATTCTTGATTGGCCCTAATTTAACTCTCGTCATTCTTTTATTCCTGACATACCTATGGAAAGCCTTAGGGTTAACCCTGGTCCTAACCCTGAGCCAACAACTTCTAATGTCTCCTCCTGGCTCTCATGTCTCCTCCTGGCTCTTCTGAGCTCTCTTATTCGGTCATGCAAGGAAACGATTCTGTCTGCTGCACAACATCATTCTGCTTCGAAATATCCGGCAGTATTACATATTGATTACTCTAAACGTTAACCTTTAACAAGCCATGACAGTGAAATCAGTGAATCCTCATCAATATCCTACCAGGGAAGATTTCTGTTAACATCACCCTGGACATCATGAAATTCGCCATTCTATTCTCCCATCCTACTGTGCGTGATCCCCTCTGCCCTATTCCGGTCTTGTTGGTTGGTTTACAATAGTGAGGCTATCCAATCATCTTTGCATTTCAGTTTCTAAAGGATGAGACCTTCTCTCTGAGCTGGCAATGTGCTTGCTCAGTGGCAATGACACTGTCCTTGTAAACTAGAAAAGTGCTTGAAGTAGGCCATTCCTGTTTTTCATTCCAAGAACTTGAGGCAAACCGTTCGGCAGGACAGGAAATAGCGGGCGTGAGCAGTGATCAAGTTTGGCAGCAAGAACGAGGTGAGGCAGTATAAACTACAGAGTAATGGGGAAACAATGGGCAAGGAACACTGGGACGGGAGGGGCTGAATACTTCCTTTCTTTGCTGTAACCAGACATTGGTGTTGAACTCTGAAATGGGACAACATCAGACCAGTCGGTGAAATCTTACATTCTGCCTGTTTTCTCCCGAGGCCTGTGTCACACTTGGGGAAATGTGTCTGCGTGCTTCAGTCTATGGGTAAAAATGGGGTTCAGTTCCCATCTCAAACTTTAATCCCATTTATTGTGTTTTACGAGATTAAAACGTTCCAGAGAAATTAGCATTCAGGTGAAACATCAGAGTTCACAGGGTTACAGACCAAGTGCTGGGAAATGAGATGATGGGACCCATTTCTGTGCTGTAAACACTCGATAATTCAATCGTTTTTGAGGGGAAACATATCTGCAGTAATATAATTCCAAAAACGGTGTTATGAAGATATGGTGCAACTGCTTCAAAACTGAGTCTCAGCTATTTCTTTTCTGCCTTTTGATACATTGGAGCTGCAGCGATTGAGTGCGTTGGTTTCTGAAAACGAAACGTACCAATGAGCAATGTATTGGGCTATTCCAGGATTGCCTTCTCTGACAACGGTGGGACATGACTGATGTTGTCTATGATATGGAATACTGGATTAGTGGTGCTGGAAGAGCACAGCAGTTCAGGCAGCATCCAACGAGCAGCGAAATCAACGTTTCGAGGAAAAGCCCTTCATCAGGAATAAAGGCAGTGAGCCTGAAGCATGGAGAGATACGCTAGAGGAGGGTGGGGTTGGGGAGAGAGTAACAGAGAGTACAATGGGTGAGTGGGAGAGGGGATGAAGGTGATAGGTCAAGGAGGAGAGGGTGAAGTGGATAGGTAGATAAGTAGATAGGCAGGTCGGACAAGTCAAGGAGACAGTAACTGAGCTGGAAGTTTGAAACTAGGATGAGGTGGGGGAAGGGGAAATGAGGAAGCTGTTGAAGTCCACATTGATGCCCTGGGGTTTAAGTGTTCCGAGGCGGAAGATGAGGCTTTCTTCCTCCAGGCGTCTGGTGGTGAGGGAGCGGCGGTGATGGAGGCCCATGACCTCCATGTCCTCGGCAGAGTGGGAGGGGGAGTTGAAATGTTGGGCCACGGGGCGGTGTGGTTGATTGGTGCGGGTGTCTCGGAGATGTTCCCTAAAGCACTCTGCTAGGAGGCGCCCAGTCTCCCCAATGTAGAGGTGACCACATCGGGAGCAACGGATACAATAAATGATATTGGTGGATGTGCAGGTGAAACTTTGATGGATGTAGAAGGCTCCTTTAGGGCCTTGGATAGAGGTGAGGGAGGAGGTGTGGGCACAGGTTTTACAGTTCCTGCGGTGGCAGGGGAAAATGCCAGAATGGGAGGGTGGGTCGTAGGGGGGTGTGGACCTGACCAGGTAGTCACGGAGGGAACGGTCTTTGCGAAAGGCGGAAATGGATGGGGAGGGAAATATATCCCTGGTGATGGGGTCTTTTTGGAGGTGGCGGAAATGTCGGTGGATGATTTGGTTGATGCGAAGGTTTGTAGGGTGGAAGGTGAGCACCAGGGGCGTTCTGTCCTTGTTACGGTTGGAGGGGTGGGGTCTGAGGGCAGAGGTGCGGGATGTGGACGAGATGCATTGGAGGGCATCTTTAACCACGTGGGAAGGGAAATTGCGGTCTCGAAAGAAGGAGGCCATCTGGTGTGTCCTACGGAGGAACTGGTCCTCCTGGGAGCAGATACAGCGGAGGCGGAGAAATTGGGAATACGGGATGGCATGGCGGAGAAATTGGGAATAGTGCAAGTGTTTGAGTTGAATAGACAAAGTTAAAAATCACACAATATCAGGGCAGAGTCCAGCAGGTTTATTTGGAAGCACGAGCTATCGGAGAGCCGCTCTTTCATCAAGTGGGTGTTTTTCTGCAGAAAATTGGTGTGTGTGTCAATATGCGCGATGTTTTGGAAGATCATCTGAACTTTAACCGACCGTTCGTGGTGTCGACGGTACCCATGACTTGGAGGCGTTGGTGTTGGACTGGGGTGGATACATTTAATAATCACGCAAAGTAATTTTAGATTCCAACAGTTGACAAACATCTGATGAAGAAACAGTACATGGAAAACTGGTGCTTCCAAATACGTCTGTTCAATACCATCTGGTGCTATGTGATTTTTACTCTCATAGCATTTGGTAATGTTTAACTGATCGAAGACAGTGAAAGAATTTTCGCTCGTGAAGATGAAATTTTCAAATATTATCCACCTGAGCATAACAGAAAGGATGAAGTTGGATGTGTGATGAATCTCCACAATGCGCTTGCGCAAAGTAAAAGTCGAACCTCAACCGCCTGATCCGTAGCCAGCTATACGAATGGTTGTACCACTGGCCAGATGCACAGCTGAGATTTTACACGCTGCAGGGCTATGGTGTTAACAAGGACATGAGCAATAAGAGTAACAGTCACAAGGTGAACAAAGAACAAAGATAATCACCATCATTGATTTACTTCAAATTGTCTTCAAAAAACGACCATTCACAATCTGATCAGCCAATGAATGAGGTCACTGATGATCTTGGAAATGTCAACTGACTTTGCTGCGTTTTCACCAAAATTTGAGGTAAACTCCAGCCTAATCATAACATCGCATATTCCCATTAATTTTCAGCTTTAGATTACGTTAATGACCTGTCCGTATTTGCAGGAAATGAGTGAAAATGTCCTTCCGGTAATGTAATCCAGTGCAGAGTCGGCCAGAAAAAAAAGACGAAGACATGAAACATCACTCCCATTTCTCTCTGTACCAATGCGTTTTCCTGAGTCGAATATTTTCAGGGCTTGTCTTTACTATCTAAAGAATTAATTATTTTCCCGGGAAAGATTCTTCATAAATCAATTAACATCTGAGGTGTTGAATAATTTTTTACTTCAGATTAAAATAGTTGAATATCTTTTCCCCCAGCCTAATGTCCCAATCCTCCCTCCTCTTCCATGTAAATACAAGCTTTGCCAGGTGATGTTGGAGCTCCCAACCTGACATTCCAATGCTCCTTGCTGCTCCATGTCAATAGAAGCGGCTCTACTTGAAGTTGGAGCTCCCACTCTGATGTCCCAATGCTCCCAGTTGTTACATGTCATTAAACGCTGGTCCTTGTGAGGTTGGAGCTCCCAGTCTGATGTCCCAATGTTCCCTCCTCCATGTCAATAGAAGTGGTCCAGTTGAGGTTGGATCTATCACTCTGATGTCCAAATGCTCCCTGCTGCTACATGTCATTAAAAGCTGCTCCAGGTGAGGGTGGAGCTCCCAGATGGATCTCGCAAATCTCCCTGCTCCATGCTAACTGAAGCCGCTCCAAATGAGGATGGATCTTGCATTCGGATGTGCCAATGCTCCCTGCTGCTCCATGTCAACAGAAGCTGCTCCAGGTGTGGTTGGAACTCCCAGACTGATGTCACAATGCTCCCTGATCCACGTCAAAAGACGCTGCTCCAGATGAAGTGGGAGCTCCCACCCCGGGCAGCTCACATACTTCGATACCAATATAGAAATACTGCCCACTGAACATTTCCACCACTGGAGCCATTGGTGGAATATCTGCATCATGAGAACCTAATATTATTTTTAGTCAACACCGAATCATTATGTCCAAAAGTCATTCTTTCTTAAACCTTATTTAGCATGTGCATACTGCAGTCAAGCCGAAGTAAGATAGTGGTGCTAATTGATGTAAGCTTAATAAAAATTGCATCCTAGTTTTCATGTTGCATAACTGCGACTTGGCAAGGACAATGTTTATTTTGAAAGCACACTTTTATTCCAGGTGTGAGAATTTGGTTTGAATTATTTAAAATGAACTTGTTCACTGTGTAAAATGATCAAATAGATCTCAATTTCATTTCAAAATTGGATACGTTGTCATCCATCTTGAAATGTGGTGTCTTCTTCTTTCGACCAGACGGGTATTATAACGAAAAGTCTATTAATGATATGCGTATAAAGACACTTTAAATCGCAAGGTTTATGAAGGTTTGTAGAGCAGGTTGAGGTTTAGGGTGGAGGTTTGCACGCTGAGCTGTAGGTATGATACCCAGACGTTTCATTATCTGGCTCCGTCACATCATCAGTGGCGACCTCCAAGTGAAGCGAAGCTGTTGTCCCTTGCTTTCTATTAATATCTTCCTCCTGGATGGCGTTCCTGGGGTTTGTGGCGATGTCATTTCCTGTTCGTTTTCTGCGGGGTTGATGGCATTTAGATCTATGTGTTTGTTTATGGCGTTGTGGTTGGAGTGCCAGGCCTCTGGGAATTCTCTGGCATGTCTTTGCTGAGACTGTCTCAGGATCAATGCGTTTCCCAAGTCGAAACGGACTACCAAAAATCCATAAACGACGAGCCCCCTTCAGACCCATTGTCTCTTTACCCGGAACACCAACTTACAGACGGGCCAAAGAACTGCACGAAAGACGGAAATGCCTCATAGAAGAGTCACAGCACTCCATCCACTCCACCCAGGAATTCCTAAAAATCATCAAAAAAACCAAAATAGAGGAAGAAGAAGTAATGATCTCATTCGACATAACAGCACTGTTCACATTCATCAACATCGACCCGGCAAAGGAAACACTTCCCACACTTTTAGAACAGACCATCACACACACCAACCACCATCAATCACATTACCAACGAAAACATAATGAAGCTAGTGGACCTGTACCTTACCACCGACTTCACTTTCAACAACATTGTCTACAAACAAACCAATGGCACACCCATGGGATCTCCGGTATCAGGATTCATAGCAGAAGCGGTAAGGCAAAGACTAGAACAAACAGCCCTACCAACAATCAAACCAAAAATCTGGGTCCGCTACGTAGATGACATCTTTGTCATCACAAAACGAAACAAGATAGTAAAGACATTTAACATCATCAACAACACCCTCACAGGCATAAAGGTCACCAAGGAGGAAGAAACCGACAACAAACTCGCATTCTTGGACGTCACAGTAGAAAGAAAGGACAACGGATAACTACAAAACTGCGTATACAGAAAACCGACAAACGCTGACCAAATACTTAACTTCACCATCAACCATCCCAACACACACAAACAAAGCTGTATGAGAACACTATTCCAACGAGCCACGACACACTGCAGCACAGACGAACTTCGGAAAACAAAGGAGAACCACCCATTCAACGTATTCGAGAAGAATAGACACTCAGAAAATACAGTCGGCAGATTCCTCAAGAACAAACCACGACAAGCAGACCAAACGCAGTCAGAAACCCTAACCACCTTACCATACATCAAAGAAGTTTCAGAAATGACAGCCAGACTACTAAGACCCCTCGGAATCCTAGTAGTACACAAACCCACCAACACTCTCAAACAAAATCGAACAAACTTAAAAGACACAGATTCAACCCGTGGACAAAACCAACGTCATCCACAAAGTTCCATGCAAGGACTGCCACCAGCACTACGGAAGAAAAACAGGAAGAAAGTTAGCCACCAGGATACACGAACACCAGCTAGCCACAAAAAGACACGACCTTCTCTCCTTCGTAGTCCTACATACGGATTAAAAATATCACTATTTCGACTGGGACAACACATCTATCCTGGAACAGGCTAAGCAAAGACATGCCAGAGAATTCCTACAGGCCTGGCACTCCAACCACAATGCCATAAACAAACACTTAGATCGAGATGCCATCTATCAACCCCTCAGAAAACGTACAGGAAATGACATCACCACAAACCCCAGAAACCCGTTAGAGGAGAAAGATGTGAATAGAAAGCAGGAGACAACAGCTTCGCTTCACTTGGAGGTCGCCACTGATGATGATGTTACCGAGCCAAGTAAACAAACGTCTGGATGTCAAAGCTACAGCTCAGCGAGCAAACCTACACCCTACATTTTAAATCATTTTTCATGTTTATGATGCATGAATCTGGGGTTAGTGATCCACAGTTTAGTTTCACTCCCTATAGGTAACATGCTGATTTCTCCAGTTGTTCATAGTTCAATGTGATGCATCCAGTGTGTGCATAACGAGAGGGAGCTTGCTTCCCACATCTTGTGTTTATCTGTGCCTTTTGTCCAGCCTTCATCAATGGCGACAGCAAGGGGCAAGGGCGAGACCAATGTGTAAGTCTCTCCGTGCCCATGCACGGCACCCACAGCGGCAATTCTCCACTGTGCATTTCCAGCCAGTTCTCAGTGCCCCTACACCCACGCCCTGCCCCTTTTGAAGTTTCTCCAATATTTTTTGTTGTCTCGCTGTGCTCTTCTCACCAGGATGAATAACTTCTACTCAACCTCCTCCAGATTTCATCTGACAAAAGATTCATTAAGAATCCCTTTGCATAAACATGCACTTCGCAGCTCTCGTTATTTGATTTTCCTGGATGTCTTTCAAACGGAAAAACGTTCACAGCAACTTGACATGAAAAAGACAAGACAAGACCATCACGCTCTTTTTCATTATCCCAAGGCAACCGACATTTCAAGGCAGTTTAGTCAACAGGGTCAAACCATGCTTTGAGATTGCATAATAGCGTTGATACAAATAAACTGACCATTGGAGTCCCGATTTCAATACAACATCTGTGGCCATTGGAAAATAGTCGATTTCGAACCCACGCGTGCAGAGTACAATGGATTAGTAAACCATCGCCTTAACCTCTCGGCCATCACGTCACCAATGCAAGGATGAGGATGAACTTATGAATAATTGAATTGCGTAAATTATGCAGAGCAGCAGATATTTCTCCCTGGTGTTGGTGAAATGATAAATAACACAGTACAGTTCCAGGAATATGGTCTGATCTCTGGGTTCTGAGGCAAGTGCACTCCCATTGTCACACTCTGCACACAGTGATCTGAACAAAAATGAGGAAATGAATATGTAAGAAGGTCTGTTGAATTCTGTGAAGATTTGAAGTCAACGGAATGAAGAACGCGAGACGGCAGGAGGTTTTCTTTCAATACAGCGTTGTATAGAGCTCTTAAGGATAGTGGAATCATGGGTTATGGGACTAAGGCAGGAACAGGATACAGATTGAGGATGTTCAGCCATGATCATAATGAATGGTGGTGCTGGGTCGAAGGGCAGAATGGCCTACTCCTGCAACTGTGTGTATTGTCTATTAAATTACCTGTGAGGAATTGTTTTCCAGACTGGAGGAGAGTGCATAGTGCTCAATGTCATTATTCGGAACACCTAACTTCCGCTCAGATGTTTTTGACATGCACTTTTGTACAGAACAGACAATTTAAAAATCCAAAATAACGCTAAACTGACAATTGAACTCAACAATGCTAAAACCTTGATCTGTATCATTTTCCTGGGCCGTGTGACACCAAGTCACTGTATGATCACAGCAACACAGTGAACAAGTGTCAGAAGGAAAATGAGTGCAGTGTCAGAGCGCATGCTGGGAGCAGCAGGTGACACACACGGAAGTGCATTTAACTCAACAGGAACACTTGCCAAACAGCGGACTGCGGTGGAAGAATTCAGGGGGGGTTTACACTTTGAAATTTAATGCCAGAGAGACAATGGAGATCTGCCATTGAGTCTGTTCAAGATGAGGATTTTAAGATTTCTACAGATGCAAAACAAAATAAAAAGCTCATCGTTTATTGAAGGCAAAACATGAAATTGTACATTTCATCAATCTACCCATCTTTACAATGAGTACCTCACCACTTTCCTCACTCGGGGACAGAACCACTGGTGAAGATGATCATATAATCCACGTTACTAGCCATGGAATCAGAGAAACTCGGTTTCCCAAACGTTAAAGTAAAACCAGGAATGCAGAGGTAAGCATTAATGTGTTGCTCCTGTGCTGAAGGTGACCAGTGCACGGTATCTCTGTTCCAGTATAGTGGGCTGTGCTGTGCCGAAGTTTTAAGTTTGAGTCTCACATGGAGCAGCTTCAATTTGTCGTCGTGTTGCGGGGTACGGATTGAAGGTGATATTGAGCAAAGCCAAGTTTATGGGAAAATACTCATGTTTGTGGGTTGAGAAACGACCTTTTCTGGATAATGACTCCTTGATCAACAAACATACTGCAAGTATCTAAAACGTGAAGAGACGTATGTGGAGAAAGAGCCAAGGATGATTTTTCAGCAGATGGATAACGTTTCCCATGTGCACTGCTTTAAATTCCGGGAAAATAGATGTTGAACTGGTTTCATGGACAGAGTTTGTTGCAAACTCACATAGGTTATTGCAATGATTAAAAAAAAGAAATCACATAGGACCGTTTGAATATTGTATCGAATTGAATTTTGGTGTGAGCATATTTTATCGTAAATGGCGTGCTGCAGAGAAGTACAGGGGGTTAACAACACAAAATGACAGAGTCTTCTTGGTGGATTTCTTGGGTGGAGTTAAGACTTTACGAAATATCCATAACATCATGTGAATGTGGTCAAATCTTTAAAGAATGTGTTGCATCTCAAAGTGACGATTCAATTCCTACTCATTAGGATATAACTTCTGTCTGCAGTTATTTTAGGACATGAGCTCCATTTACAGAGTTTCACCTTGAATAATACGTCACACCTTACCAATCCATGAATTTGTTATACTCAGTCTTATTCAGTTTTACATGTTCATGAAATGTCTTTGTGTCTGAAGTCAACAAATTCGAAATTGTTACGCAACCACACTGACTTTCACTCAATGGTAAATTCTCTCCTTGTACGTTTGTTCGTGTATCTTTTAAAACACTCTGAAGTCAGCTTCTACGTTTTATTTCTGTAAAGTCGTTCACGATTGAAAAAAACTCTATTGAGTGGAAGAAACTCTCACCCAAACTTTTCTTAATCATTCAGTAATGGTTTTGAAGCTCTAACGAAAGTTCTTGATTCACTCGAAAGAGGGACTTTCCCTGATTTACTCATTCAAACCTTGGGTTATGTGAAAATCTCATTTGTTTAAATCAAATTTGCGTGTTTTTGCTCCGGCATTTCCGAATCTCGTGAATAAACTCCTTTATTCTTTCTATCATCACGATGAAACCGGTTGTATCTTTTCTGATAATTTTATGTCTCAGTAAACAACGTCACTTGGCTTTCTAATATCTTGCCATCCAGGAAACAGCGTCTGTGCCCTTTCTAACTTCTTCACATGTTTTTGGTGGAGAATGAGGACAAGGATTACACACAATGTTCCCACTGAGTGTGACCAAAAGATTTTACAGTTACACTATGAACTCTTTGCTTTTTAAATATGACGTCTCCATTTATAAATACCAATAAGGTTAATTACTATCTATCCAGTTCATGAACATCGTCTTTGGAGACGAACATTATCGATCACTTCCTTTATTCTTCCACGTGATGTCTGAAAGGTTTGTAAGGCCAACATCTCTATATCCGCGTGTCCTGAGTCAGTCTTAGCTATTTCTAAAGGTGACTGAAGTTCAAATACTTCATAGTGTGTCTCCCGTCATTCCAGTGCAGACTGGTTCTGGACAGCAAATGCCATCACCAAAGACCACCGTGGATCTGAAATCAACAGTTTTCACATAGTAATTCTCGTAGATAATGTGTATCGTATGTCCGTGTACTTGTTCAATTTGTTCATCATTTCATGGGTCCCTGTATTAAATTCTACTGAATGATTAATTTGTGAATGGAGACATTCCCTTCACCACTCGTTCGAAACTCCATGGAACATTGAAAGATTTTACACATATGCTTCCAGATGACAGTCCTGCCATTACTGAGATGAATCAGTGAACATTCCCCACGTACCCTCGAAGGCAAGGATTTCCTTTTCTATTTTCGGATATCATTACAGCACCGAATCCCATGGGTTCGTTCATTAAAACCAAAACAGTTGCAGCAAGACTTTAAAACTAAGATTTTGCAATCTGCTTGCATTGGTTGTCCCAAAAATTACATTCCACATTCTGGTATGTTTGTGGATGAAAGCACTTTCTGAGTCTTCAGCAGTTATATTTCAGTTTTGTCAAAACATTATCATTCGCCGTTCTCTCTTTCCCTTTCAGTTTCCCGTTTTATATCCTGTATTTTATCAGTTTATCTTAAGTTTTCAATAATTTCAATCAATCTCGCTCCTGATTACCAATCCGAGAGAATGCCACAATTTTGTCAATTTATCTGAGGTGCAGCTTTAGGGCGCGGTGACAAAGTGGAAAGGCATTGGTCACGTGAACCAAGTAGCAGTAGCGAGCTGGTGGAATCTTGCCATTCCATCGTAGTCATATTCAAAACATTTAACATAATCTTTAGCCAAATCATATTGGCAGAAAATAAGAATACAAAAACTAAAAAATTGCTGATGTTGAAAATCAAACAAAACAGTCGTTGCTGGAATATTTCAGGACGTCTGGCAGCATCTGTGGAGAGACGGACCCAATGGATGTGAAACGTTAACTGATTCATCTGCACAGATGCTGCCAGCACACCTGTGATTTTACAGCAATTTCTGTTTTTGTTTCAGATTGGCAGATTTTGTCGCAGTTCATGAGAACTGTGCTCATTAGAATCAAACAGACAGCATGGATCTGGTAGTGTGAAATGAGACAGTAATAATGAATGAGTGGAGAGTGTTGTACTGGAAAAGTACAGCAGTTCAGGCAACATCCGAGGAGCAGGAGAATGGACGATTTAGGCATAAGCCGTTCATCAGGAATTAGGCTTGTGAGTCGGGCAGAGGAACAAAGCTGAAGCCAGGCACAAACTCGCAGGCACCTCCTCCTACAGACCACGATCACAAACTCTCCTCCCCTCACCAAACTATCATCTCCCAGACCATCCACAATCTCATCACCTCTGGGTATCTTCCATCCACAACCTCAAACCTCATTGTCCGTGAACTGCGCACTCCCCGATTCTACCTCCTTCCTAAGATACAAAAACCTGACTGCCCCAGTCGACCTATTGTCTCATCCTGAGCCTGTCCCATCCGAATATTCTCTTCCTACATGGACACAATCCTATCTCCCCAGTTCAGGAAATGCCCACTTACAGTCGTGACACCCCTATGCACTTCACCTCCTCCAAGAATTTTGTTTCCCTGGCCCTCAACACGCCATATTCACCATCGGCATCCAGTCCCTGTACAAATCCATCTGCAATGACAGACGTCTGCCAGCCTTCCATTTCTTAATCTCACACCATCCCAACCAGTACCCTTCCACCGACATCCTCACCCACCTGACTGAACTGGTCCTCACAATCAACAACTTCTCTTTCCAATTCTCCCACTTCCTCCAACGACGGTGATAGCCATGGGCACCCGCATAGGACCTAGCTATGCCTGCCTGTTTGTCAGATGCGCGGAACTGTCCATCTTTCGCAGTTACACGGGCACCATCCTACACCTGTTCCTCGGCTACATTGATGAATGTATTAGCGCCACTTGGTGCTCCAACGAAGAGGTTCAATAGCTCAGCAACTTTACGAAAACCTTCCACACGGACTTCAAATTTATCCGGATCATCTTGGCAGCTTCCTTAGCCTTCCTCGACATCTCCATCACCGTCTCTGGCGACTGACTAATTAAAGACATATACTACAAGCCCACCGACTCCCAAAGGTGTGAAGACTACATCTCCTCCAACCCTATCCCGTGTAAAAACGACATTCCTTATTCCCAATTCCACCGCTTCCAACACATCTGATCCCAGGATGACCAATTACACCTCAGAGAGTCCCAGTTGGTCTCCTTCATCCACGGTCACAAATTGCCTGTCCAGGTTGGTTGACAATGCCCTCCAGTGCATCACCTCCACTTCACGCACCACCACCCTTGAACCCCACGCCTCTCAACACAACAAGAACAGAGCTTCCTGGTGCTCACCTCCCACCCCACCAACCTCCGCATAAAACGCATCATATTCTGCCACTGGGTGCCACCTCCAAACAGACACCACCACCAGAGATATTTCGCTACCCAGCTCTGCGAGCACTCCAGAAAGAACATTCCCTCCATGTCCCCCTCTTCAGGTCGACACTTCCCCCCACCAGCCCATAACCGTCTCCTGGCACCTTTGACTACCACCAAATGAAGGGTGAAACTAGCACCCACACAACTCTCCTCATCTACAACCAAGGCCCGAAGGGATCATTCCACATCGTTGTAAATTCACATGTACAGCTAGCAATGTCAGCCACTGCATCCGTTGCGCCCAGTGTGGCCTTCTCTACATCAGGGAGACAGGATACCTTCTTGCAGATCATTTCAGAGAATATCTCTGGGACACCCGCACTCAACAACTTCACCGTCCCGTGGCTGAGCACTTCAACTCCCCCTCCTACCCCATCAAAGGCTTGCAGGTACTGGACCTCCTCCACTGATAAACCGTTACCATCCAACGCCTGGAAGAGGAATGCCAAACATTCTGCCTTGGGACCCTTACACCACACGGGATAAATGTGAATTCGAACAGTTTCCTCATTTCCCCCAAGCATAAGCCTTCAGCTCGCCACCGCCCTCTCGACCCATTGCATCACTGCCACTTCTGACCTATTATCTTCTCCCTCCTATTCATCCATCTATTGCTTTCCAGCTCTTTCCCCTCAACCACACACCACTTCCATTTATCTCTCAGCCCTGACTCATAAGCCTTATTCCTGATGAAGGGCTTAAGCCTGAAACCGGAATTATCCGGATCCTCGGATGTTACCTGATCTGCTGTGCTTTTTCAGCATCACACTACCAACTCTGATCTCCAGCATCTGAAGTCCTAACATTATCATTGGAATTATCAATAACCTTGGAATGAAGATATCCCTCGATTGCAGTGATCAAATTGTGACTGAGTTTTCCATTTATTTTGGGTGAGGGCAGGCTGGGTCTGAGATGAGCACTTAACACCTAAACAACTGGAAAGTATCAGATAGCGAAGTTAGGGCGGGCTGAAGTGAAGTGGACTACTGCCAGAAGATGGGTCCGTACAACTGCATCACATCATCCAGATTGTAAAAGACTCGCACAAGTCGAAAATCAACTTCAGTGCAGGCACAATGACAGGTAAAGTGGAAAGGAGACAATAGAAGACACTCAGGTGCAGTGGAACAATTTCTGTCAAATTATTCGATATACAAGCTACTTTACATATGGTCTGCCCTCACATTGGAAAAAGGAATTTCTTGCAGTGTAACGGCGACATTTTCCTGTGACATCACAATGCTGAGAGACACTGACATAGTTTCTTCTGTAGCAGCGTGGCCTAGTGAAAGCATGATTGTCCCATTAACCAGAATTCAATACTTCAAAGATCTCCTCTGCGCTGTAAAACTTATTTGCTGCCCCTGTAGTTAGATCTCAATCGCTTCACTGTGTATCTTCTTCTGCTATCTGCTTCAAGGAAACACTTGAAACGTGAACAAATCCACTTTCCACTTTCACCAATCTTTTGCAACTCCCGAGTTGGCACAGGTACGAGTGACCAATTGGCCTTCTCGAGCGCTCTCACTCTGGTATGATTTGAATGATAAAGTGGACTGTGTCTGATCTGCAGAATGTCCCCACCGAGACGGTGCTGTTTATCCCATCCCCGGGGACTGAGCTGTCTCTATTGGCAGAGTATTCAGCCATTTCCCTCCACTTGCAGGCATTATGAGGGGATGTAAATGCGGATATGCTCTGAAGCTTCCTCTCACGGGCACAGCCAGGTGCAAGAGCGCTGCTGGAACTTAGCAACTTTGATTGCGAACTTCCTCCAAATATCATTTATTTGAGAGAGAGAGAAAGGTGCTGAGCTGGTGGGAAAGAGAGAAATGGGCCGTGGACTCTCTTCCCTCAGTAAATTGCAAATAATTGCATTTTTGTGATGCCCATTTGATGTTCAGAATCAATCTTCGCGGAACAATCCTGCTGAAAGGCTTTTGTTTCAGAGGCGTCGTTTTCATTGCTGCAATCAGGCATCAGTTAACATCTGAGTCCCAACTGTCCCAGATGAAGCGACTCCGAATGAAACCCTCACTCACTGAGAACCATCCCCACAGCCAGGAGCTGCGGGTCTGCAGGCAGTCCAAAGCGGAATGAAGGATTAAAAACGAGCCATTATTTCTCCCTCAGCCACTCTGTCACAGAGACAAGGAGAGGGACGGCAGAGACGTGTGACGTCATTCACGTGCCGACAGAAGCCGTTCAGACAATCGAGTCCACGGTCAATCTCTGTCACTTGCTTCTCTCTGAGGGTATTCATCATCAGTGGTGCTTGTTGTAATAATAGGAAACTGTGTCTGTGTTGAAATGCTGTGTCCAACATACTGATCCACATGTCGTTCATGACTGTTCATTTCACCGGAGACCCTGCTGTGTGACACAGCGTGGGGAATACTTGCAAGGCGTCAGGGGTATGGCCCACACACCAACTGATTTCTCTCACCTTCGCCAGTGTATTCCCAGCTCAGTCAAGTGACTTTGCGAATCACTTCATAACAGACCTACAGAGAACAGCAAAAAAATCTTCCATAACTTCAAACGTGTGTTTCCTCAAATGCATAAATGTGGCGGTTGTATCTATTTCAGATACCATTGAGTGACAGGATGCAGATGGCTCATCAATATGTAATGTGAAGAACGGAGCACTGTTATAGCGAAACTCTGGCAGTTGCAGTACACACACTGAAAGCTGGAATTGTCATCGAGCAGAGGATGCTTTTCATTCATTAATTTCTGGATTATGCGCCCACCACAATCCCTTTGGGCCGCTCTGTTATCGCTGACCACAGCGGTTTCCCGTAGTCTTCAGGTTTTTGTAGCATGTACCTTCGAGGATGACGTTAAAATATCTTCACTGTTATTGTGTGATACACTGTGGCACATATGTGTCCCGGCTGTGTCAATATAACCACCGTGTAACTTCCCCAATTCTGCTGTTTTATTTGCAATTTCAATCAGAATCACAAAATGTGTCACACTGCAGACTGAGGCCATGCAGCCCACCTGCGCTCTGCTGGCTCCACGCAATGAGGAAATGACTGTGTTTTGATTGATTGATTGTCACATGGACCTAAGTACAGTGGAAAGCGTTGTTTGCGATGGTAAAGTCGGATCATAGTCATCAAGGACATGCAGATCACAGCGTGAGGAAAGCAAAATTTGGCCAGACTTAGGAATTCAGGTTACTCCGTATCGGACGTGCGCTCAGCAAAATCCACATTGGCAAGTTCAGCATTATTTCAAGTTATACAATCCATTTCTCAGAGCAGCAATGGCCGAGAAGAAGCGGTTCTTGAACTTGCTTGTGTATGTTTTCAAGCTTTGGAATCTTTATCTGAAACCGATCTCATCGAAATCATATCTTCACAGTCAAAAATGAAGTAGTGTGCAAAATTCCAAGGCTCATCCGCAATGTGAACGCGAGAGCTCTCGCACATATGTCACCTGTCTGAAGCAATGTCACACCCGAGACAAACGAGCCAGAACGGCGCCAGACGTGGTAACCAGAAATCAGGTGAGTTTTTGGTTAACTAAGGCTATTTCTGCTGTTTCGGAGTGAAAGAAGCACAGAGATTTAATAACAGCTCCTTTCCATTCTGACTCGCTTCTCCCAGGAGGCTGTGCTAGCTGCTTTCCCGGAACAGGGCGATCTTCATTGAGAACTGGACGAACTCATCCTCCATTGTCACGCAGTATTAGTGTCGAGCAGCTTGAACGCGATCTCTAGCTCCCTATCAAACATGGGTGTGTGGAGCGGGGTAGGGGGCTGGCGGGAGTGGGAAGTATGGGAATTCTGGAAAGGTGTAGAAAAGGGAGATCGTGCATGCACAAGAAATCATCTTCTTTTTGGAACCATTGTCCAAATAATGCCACTGGAGAGAGCTAGAAAATGCAGAACTGCGAGGAAAGAGTGAACCTCTCCCCATTATTCGGGAACAGTGTCTGTGCTTCTCGAAGTCACAGGGAGGCTTCTGCTGTCTGAATCAGCATGGGATGTTACTGCAGCGAGTCCCGTCGCTCACGCACCTGCTGTGTATACATTTTTCCACGTTGCCTCCACTTCACGTCAAAATTTCACAGCTCACATCATCCTAGAGTGACAGGGAAGAGAAGGAAGCGATTCAGACCATCATCTTAACACAACCTGGGGATAAGTTGGATGTGGGAGAGCGGACAGTCTCGACTGGTTCCAGCATTTACAATCTTGGTCCGTGTGGTAACAAAAGCAGGAACCAGGAACTGTTTACCTTTCTTCTTAAAACAGGTAATTAAATTTTGAAGAGCATAGATATCTCTTCCTGGTGTTCATGAAATGATCAAGACCAGAATATGGTTCCCTGAGTATGGTCTGACTTCTGGGTTATTGGCCCAGGGCACTCCCACTGTGATATTCTGTTCACAAGATCTGACCACATTGAAAGAAATGACACAGTGACAAGATCTATTGAATCGGATTCTGTGAAAAACAGAAGCCGATGGAATGAACAGCACTATGAGAGCGAGAATGTAGCATTATATGTGAGGAAGTTGTTTTCCAGACTCGAGGAGAGTGCACAGTGCTGTTTCCAGGGGTCAATATCTGGATAAGTCGACAGAATTCGCATCGGCTGTTATTGGACTGCATCTTTTGTACAATGTTGCATAAGCACGGACCTTTTATATAGAGGGGACAACTTCAAAATCCTCAATGATGCAAGACACAGAAATGAGGTGAACAACAAAAGCAACCGCAGAAACTCGTGTTCCATCATGGGGTAAACGCCCCGGCTCAACCTTTGCTCAAATTCGCTCTCTGTCAAATTCCTGAGCCTGAGCTTCGAACAGTGAATGGTCTATGTTAATAAACACTGCTCGAATCTCACAACTTCAGCATTTATTACGCCCCTACATGTATGTCTGATAACAGTAATTGATCCCTCACTGTGTTACTTCAGCACACGTAGAGAAGAAATAAACATAAGAACAACAGTCACGAATGTGACGGAGATTTGACCTGATGCAAACCTCTTCCCACCCTACCACTTCCACACCTCTTCCCAACCTAACTCTTGCAAAAATGCCATCCCGTATTCCCAATTCCTCCGCCTTCGCTGGATCTACTCCCAGGAGGACCAGTTCCACCACAAAACACAGCAGATGGCCTCCTTCTTTCGAGACGGCAATTTCCCTTCCAACGTGGTTAAAGATGCCATCCACCGCATCTCGTCTACATCCCGCACCTCCACCCTCAGAGCACACCCCTCCAACCGTAACAAGGACAGAACACCCCTGGTACTCACCTTCCACCCTACCAACCTTCTCATAAACCAAATCATCCACCGACATTTCCACTACGTCTAAACAGACCCCATCACCAGGGATATATTTCCCTCCCCAACCCTTTCTGCCTTCCGCAAAGACCATTCCCTTCGTGACTACTTGGTCAGGTCCACGCCCCCTACAACCCACCCTCCAATCCTGGCACTTTCCCCTGCCACGGCAGGAACTGGAAAGCCTGCGCCCACACCTCCTCCCTCACCTCTATCCAAGGCCCGAAAGGAGCCTTCCACATCCATCAAAGTTTTACTTGCACATCCACTAATATCATTTATTGTATCCGTTGCTACCGATGCCGTTTCCTCTACATTGGGGAGACTGGGCGCGTCCTAGCAGAGCGCTTTAAGGAACATCTCCAGGACAACCACGCCAATCAACCACACCGCCCCGTGGCCCAACATTTCAACTCCCCCTCGCAGTCTGCCTAGGACATGGAGGTCCTGGGCCTCCTTCACCGCTGCTCACTCACCACCAGATGCCTGGAGGAAGAACGACTCATCTTCCACCTCGGAAAACTTCAACCCCAGGGCATCAATATGGACTTCAACAGTTTCCTCATTTCCCCTTCCCCCACCTCACACGAGTTCTAAACTTCCAGCTCAGCACTGTCCCCATGACTTAGCCGGACTTGTCCTACCTGCCTATCTCCTGTTCCACCGATTCACTCCACCCTCTCCTCCTTGACCTATCACCTTAATCCCCTCCCCCACTCACCCATTGTACTCTATGCTACTTTCCCCCCACCCTCACCCTCCTCTAGCTTTATCTCTCCACGCTTCAGGCTCACTGCCTTTATTCCTGATGAAGGCCTTTTGCCCGAAACGTCGATTTCGAAGATACACGGATGCTGCCTGAACTGCTGTGCTCTTCCAGCACCACTAATCCACAATGTGGTTTCCAGCATCTGCAGTCATTATTTTAACAGCCTTGCAGTTCTTCCCCAGGCTGTGTCACACAGCAGGGTCCTCCAGTGAAATGAACAGCCGTGAATGACATGTGGTTCAGTATGTTGGAGACAGCATTTCAACACAGATACAGTTCATTCATATTAGAACAAGCAGCACTGATGATGAATAACCTCAGAGAGAAGCAAGCGATAGAGATTTACCATGGACTCGATGGGCTGAACGGCTTCTGTCGGCACGTGAATGACGTCACACGTCTCTGCCGTCCCTCTGTCTGTCTCTGTGACCGAGTGGTTGAGGGAGAAATAATGGCTCGTTTTTAATCCTCTTTTCCGCTTTGGACTGCCTGCAGCCCCGCAGCACCTGGCTGTGGGGTTGGTTCTCAGTGAGTGAGGGTTTCATTCGGAGTCGCTTCATCTGGGACAGTTGGGACTCAGATGTTAACTGAAGTCCGATTGCAGCAAAGAAACCGACGCCTGTAAATCAAAAGCTTTTCTGCTGTATTGTTCTGGGAAGATTGATTCTGAACATCAAATGGGCAGCACAAAAATGCACTTATTTGCATTTTACTGAGGGAAGAGAGTCCACGGCCCATTTCTCTCTTTCCCACCAGCTCAGCATCTTTCTCTTTCTCTCAAATAAATGATATTTGGAGGAAGTTCGCAATCAAAGTCGCTAAGTTCCAGCAGGGCTCTTGCACCTGATTGAACCCGTGAGAGGAAGCTTCAGAGCATATCCACATTTACATCCCGTCATAATGCCTGCAAGTGGAGGGAAATGGCTGAATATTCTGCCAATAGAGACACCTCAGTCCCTGGGGATGGAATAAACAGCACTGTCCCGCGTGGGGACATTCTGCAGATCAGACACAGTCCAATTTATCATTTAGATCATACCAGAGTGAGAGCGCTCGAGAAGGCCAAGCGGTCACTCGTACCTGTGCCAACTCGGGAGTTGCAAAAGATTGGTGAAAGTGGAAAGTGGAATTGTTCACGTTTCAAGTGTTTCCATGAAGCAGGAAGCAGAAGAAGATACACAGTGAAGCGATTAAGATCTGACTACAGGAGCAGCAAATAAGTTGTACAGCGCAGAGGAGAGCTTTGAAGTATTGAATTCTGGTTGATGGGACGATCATGCTTTTACGAGGCCACGCTGCTACAGAAGAAACTATGTCAGTGTCTCTCAGCATTGTGATGTCACAGGCAAATATCGCCGTTATACTGCAGGAAATTCCTTTGTCCAATGTGAGGGCAGTCCATATGTAAAGGTGTAGCTTATATATCGAATCCTTTCACATAACTAATTCCACTGCACCTGAGTGGCTTCTCTTGTCTCCTTTCCACTTTACCTGTCATTGTGCCCACACTGAAGTTGATTTTCTTTCTCTGATTGTCATTTACAGTCTGGGTGATGTGATGCAGTTGTACTGACCCATCTTCTGACATAATTTTCCACTTCACTTCAGTCCACCCAAACTTTGCGATCTGATACCATTCCCGTTGTTTAGATGTTAAGCGCTCGTCTCAGATCCAGCCTGCCCTCACCCAAAATAAATGGAAAACTCAGTCACACTGTGATCACTGCAATCGAGGGGTATATTCACTCTAAGGTCATTGATAATTCCAAGGATAAAGTAAGGACTGCAGATGCTGGAGATCAGAGTTGGTAGTGTGATGCTATAAAAGCACAGGAGATCTGGTAGCATCCGAGGCGCAGGAGAATTCAGGTTTCAGGCTTAAGCCCTTAATCTCGAATAAGGCATGTGAGTCGGGCTGAGAGATAAATGTAAATGGTGTGGGGTTGAGGGGAAATAGCTGGAAAGCAATAGATGGATGAATAGGAGGGAGAAGAAATTAGGTCATATATTGCAGTGATGGATTGGGCTGAGAGGGCGGTGGCGAGTTGAAGGCTTGGGCTTGGGGGAGGGGAAATGAGGTAACTGTTCAAATTCACATTTATCCCGTGTGGTGTGAGGGTCCCAAGCCGGTAGGTGTAGTGTTCCTCCTCCAGGCGTTGGGTGGTATCGGTTTGGCAGTGGTGAGGTTCAAGACCTGGATGTCTTTGATGGGGTAGGAGGGGGAGTTGAAGTGTTCAGCCACAGGACGGTGAAGTTGGTGGGTGCGGGTGTCCGAGAGATGTTCTCTGAAATGATCTGCAAGAAGGTTTCATGTCTCCCTGATGCAGAGGAGACCACACTGGGCGCAACGGATTCAGGAGATGACATTGGTAGCTGTACAGGTGAATTTCTAATGGATGTGGAATGGTCCATTCTGGCCTTGGCTGAGGTGAGGGGAGTGGTGTGGGTGCTAGTTTCACTCTTCCTTTGGTGGCAGTGAAAGGTGCCAGGAGAGGGTTGTGGGCTGGTGGGGGGATGTGTGGACCTGAAGAAGGGTTCATTAAGGGAATGGTCTTTACAGAATGTTGGCAGGGCTGGGCAGGGAAATATATCTCTGGTGGTGGTGTCTGTTTGGAGGTGGCATCAGTGGCAGAATATGATGCGTTTATGCGCAGTTTGATGGGGGTGTAAGGTGAGCACCAGGTGGTTCTGTCCTTGTTGCGTTGAGAGGCATGGCTTCAAGGGTGGTGGTGTGTGAAATGGAGGTGATGAACGTGAGGGCGCTGTCAACCACGTGGGAAGGCAATTTGTGATCGTGGAAGAAGGAGACCAACTGGCTCTTCCTGGGGTGCAATTGGTCATCCTGGGAACAGATGTGCTGGAGGTGGAGGCATTGGGAATAAGGAATGGCGTTCTTACACGAGATAGGCTTGGAGGAGATGTAGTCTAAGTACATGTGGGAGTTGGTGGGCTTGTAGTATATGACTGTAATTAGTCAGTCGCCAGAGTCGCTGATGGAGAGGTCCAGGAAGATGGGTGAAGTTGCCAAGATGATCCGGATAAATTTGAGGTCGGAGTGGAAGGTGTTGGTAAAGTTGGTGAGCTATTCAACCTCCTCGTTGGAGCACCAAGTGGTCCCAAACATTCATCAATGTAGCGGAGGAACAGGTGGAGGATGGTGCCTGTGTAATTGCGAAATGATGAACAGTTCCGCGTATCTGACAAACAGGCAGGCATAGCTAGGTCCTATGCGGGTTTCGATGGAGGAAGTGGGAGAATTGGAAAGAGAAGTTGTTGATTGTGAGGACCAGTTAAGCCACGTGGATGAGGAAGTCAGTGGAAACGTACTGGTTGGGATGGTGTGAGATTTCGAAATGGAAGGCTTGCAGACTTCTGTCATGGTAGATGGATTTGTGCAGGGACTGGATGTCCATGGTGAAGATGACGCGTTGGGGGCCAGGGAAACGAAATTCTTCGAGGAGGTGAAGTGCATAGGGGTATCACGAATGTAAGTGGGCATTTCCTGAACTGGGAAGAGAAGATTGTTTCAAGGTAGGAAGAGATTATTCGGATGGGACAGGCTCAGGATGAGACAATAGGTCGAAAGGGGCAGTCAGGTTTGTGAATCTTAGGAAGGAGGTAGAATCGGGGAGTGCGCGGTTCATGGACAATGAGGTTGAAGGTTGTGGATGGGAGATGCCCAGAGGTGATGAGATTGTGGATGGTCTGGGAGATGATAGTTTGTTGAGGGGAGGAGAGATTGTGATCGTGGTCTGTAGGAGGAGGTGCCTGCGAGTTGGCACCTGGCTTCAGCTTTGTTCCTCTGCCCGACTCACAAGCCTAATTCCTGATGAATGGCTTATGCCTAAATCGTCCATTCTCCTGCTCCACGAATGTTGCCTGACCTGCTGTGCTTTTCCAGTACAACACTCTCCACTCATTCATTATTACTGTCTCATTTCACACTGCCAGGTCCATGCTCTCTGTTTGATTCTAATGAGCACTGTTCTCATGGACTGCGACAAAATCTGCCAATCTGAAACAAAAACAGAAATTGCTGTAAAATCACAGGTGTGCTGGCAGCATCTGTGCAGATGAATCACAGTTAACGTTTCACATCCATTGGGTCCGTCTCTCCAAAGATGCTGCCAGACGTCCTGAAATATTCCAGCAACGTCTGTTTTTGTTTGATTTTCAACATCAGCAATTTTTTCATTTTTGTTTTCTTATTTTCTGCCAATATGATTTGGCTAAAGATTACGTTAAATGTTTTAAATATGACTGTGATGGAACAGCCAGATTCCACCAGCCGGCTCCTTTTATTTCACGTGACCAATGCCTTTCCACTTGGTCACCGCGCCCCTCAGCTGCACTGCATATAAATTGACAAAATTGTGGCATTCTCTCGGATTGGTAATCAGGAGGAAGATTGATTGAAATTATTGAAAACTTAAGATAAACTGATAAAATACGTGATATAAAACGGGAAACTGAAAGGGAAAAAGAGAACAGCGAATGATAATGTTTTGACAAAACTGAAATATAATTGCTCAAGATTCAGAAAGTGCTTTCATCCACAAACATACCAGAATATGGAATGTAATTTTTGGGACAAACAATGCAAGCAGATTGCAAAATCTTAGTTTTAAACACTTGCTGCAACTGTTTTGTTTTTAATGAACGCACACATGGGATTCAGTGTTGCAATGATCTGCTAAAATGGAAAATGAAATCCTTGCCTTTGAGGATACGTGGGCAATTTTCACTGATTCATCCCAGTAATGGCAGGACTGTCCTCTGGAAGCGTATGAGTAAATTCTTTCAATGTTCCATGGAGTTTCGACTGAGTGGTGAAGGGAATGTCTCCATTCACTAATTAATCATTCAGTAGAATTCAACACAGGGACCCATGAAATGATGAACAAATTGAACAAGAAAACGAACATTCGATACACAATAGCTACGAGAGTTACTATGTGAAAACTGTTGATTTCAGATTCACGGTGGCCTTCATTGATAGCATTTTCTGTCCAGAACCTGTCTGCACTGGAATGATGGGAGACACCCTATGCAGTATTTGAACTTCAGTCGCCTTTAGAAATAGCTGAGACTGATCAGGACATGGGGATTTAGAGATGTTGGCCTTACAAACCTTTCAGACATTCCGTGGAAGAAGAAAGGAAGACATAGAAAATTCTCGTCTCCATGGAGACAATGTTCATGAACTGATTAGATAGTAATTTACCTTATTGGTATTTATAAATGGAGGCGTCATATTTAAAAAGCAAAGAGTTCATAGCGTAACTGTAAAATCTTTTGGTCACTCTCAGTGGGAACATTGTGTATAATCCTTGTCCTCATTCTTCACCAAAAACATGTGAAGAAGTTAGAAAGAGCACAGGCGCTGTTTCCTGGATAGCAAGATATTAGAAAGCCAAGTGACGTTGTTTACTGAGACATAAAAATATCAGAAAGGATACAAACGGGATGATAGAAAGAATGAAGGAATTTATTCATGAGATTTGGAAATGCTGGAGCAGAAACACGCATTTTTGATGTGAACAAATGAGATTTTCACATAACGCGAGGTTTGAATGAGTAAATCAGGGAAAGTCCCTCTTTCTCGTGAAAACCATTAGTGAATGATAAAGGAAAGTTTGAATGAGAGTTTCTTCCACTCAATAGAGTTATTTAAATCGTGAATGACTTTCCAGAAATAAAACGTAGAAGCTGATTTCACAGTGTTTTAAAAGATACACGAACAAACGTTCAAGGAGAGAATTTACCATTGAGTGAAAGTCAGTGTGGTTGCGTGACAATTTAGAATTTGTTGACTTCAGAAACAAAGATATTTCATGAACACGTGCGTATTATTCAAGGTGAAACTCTGTAAATGGAGCTGATGCCCTAAAATAACTGCAGACGGAAGTGATATCCTAATGAGTAGGAATTGAATCGTCACTTGGAGAGGCAACACCTACTTTAAAGATTTGACCACATTCAAATGATGTTATGGATATTTCGTACATTCTTAACTCCACCCAAGAAATCCACCAAGAAGACTCTGTCCTTTTGTATTGTTAACCCTCTATACTTCTCTGCAGCACACCATTTCAGATAAAATATGCTCAGACCAAAATTCAGTTCAATACAATATTCAAACGGTCCTATGTGATTTCTTTTTTTATTATTGCAATAACGTTTGTGAATTTGCAACAAACTCTGTAATATGAAACCAGTTCAATATCTATTTTCCCGGAATTTAACGCAGTGCACATGGGAAACGTTATTCATCTGCTGAAAAATCACCTTCGGCTCTCTCTACACACATGTCTCTTCACGTTTTCGACACTTGCAGTATATTTGTTGATCAAGGAGTCATTATCCAGAAAAGGTTGTTTCTCAATCCAAAAACACGAGTATTTTCCCATAAACTTGGCTTTGCTCAATATCACATTCTGTCCGGATCCCTCAACACTACGACAAATTGAAGCTGCTCCATGTG
The DNA here is from genome assembly GCF_047496795.1 of Chiloscyllium punctatum. NCBI lineage: Eukaryota > Metazoa > Chordata > Chondrichthyes > Orectolobiformes > Hemiscylliidae > Chiloscyllium > Chiloscyllium punctatum. Next base: position 21,525,769 of record NC_092756.1, read on the forward strand.
AGGCTCAAAATTAAACCTTCGGCACTGCACAGCCCACTGTACTGGAACAGAGATACCGTGCACTGGTCACCTTCAGCACAGGAGCAACACATTAATGCTTACCTCCACATTCCTTGTTTTACCTGAACGTTTGGGAAACCGACTTTCTCTGATTCCATGGCTAGTCACGGGGATTATATGATCATCTTCACCAGTGGTTCTGTCCCCGAGTGAGGAAAGTGGTGAGGTACATATTGTAAAGATGGGTAGATTGATGAAATGTACAATTTCATCTTTTGCCTTCACTAACCCATGAGCTTTTTATTTTGTTTTACAACTGTAGCAATCTTAAAATCTTCATCTTGAATAGGCTTAATGGCAGATCTCCATTGTGTCTGTGGCATCAAATTCCAAAATATAAACCCCCTCTGAATTCTTCCACCGCAGTCCGCTGTTTGGGAAGTGTTCCTGTTGTGGGAAATCCACTTCCCCTTGTGTCACCTGCTGCTCCCAGCATGCGCACTGGCACTGCACTCATATTCCTTTTGACACTTGCTCACTGTATTGCTGTGATCATACAGTGACTTGGTGTCGCACGGCCCAGGAACATGACACAGATCAAGGTTTTTGCATTGTTGAGTTCAATTGTCAGTTTAGCCTTATTTTGGATTATGAAATTGTCTGTTCTGTACACAAGTGCGTGTCAAAAACGTCTGAGCGGAAGTTAGGTGTTCCGAATAATGACATTGAGCACTGTGCACTCTCCTCCAGTCTGGAAAACAATTCCTCACGGGCAATTTAATAGACAATAGATAACAGGTGCAGGTGTCGGCCATTTTGTCCTTCGAGCCAGCACCACCATTGATTATGATCATGGCTGAACATCCTCAATCTGTATCCTGTTCCTGCCTTATCCCCATAACCCTTGATTCCACTATCCTTAAGAGCTCTATCCAACTCTTTATTGAAAGAACACCTCCTGCTGTCTCGGGTTCTTCATTCCGAAAGCTTCAAATCTTCACAGAATTCAACAGACCTTGTTACATATTCATTTCCTCATTTTTGTTCAGATCACTGTGTGCATAGTGTGACAGTGGGAGTGCATTTGCCCCACAACCCAGGGGTCAGACCATAGACTTGGAACCGTACTGTGTTATTTATCATTTTACCAACACCAGGGAGAAATATCTGCTGCTCTGCATAATTTACCCAATTCAATTATTCATAAGGTCATAGCCATTACTGCCTCTGTGACGAGGTGGCCGAGAGGTTAAGGCGATGGACTGCTAATCCATTGTGCTCTGCACGCGTGGGCTCGAATCCCACTCTCGTCGCTGTCATCAACGGCTCTTTCGTGGTGCTGTTTTCAGATGATCACAGCTGTCATATTGAAAATGGAACGCTAATGGTCAGTTTATACGCATTTTCACGATTACAAAATTTCAAAGAATGGTCTGAGCCTGTTGACTAAACTGTATTGAAATGTAGGTTGCATTGGGATAATGAAAGGGAGCGCGGTTTCCTTTTGCAAATCAAGTTGCTGTGAATGTTTTTTCGTATGAAAGACATCCAGGAAAATCAAATAACGAGAGCTGCGAAGTGCATGTTTATGCAAAGGAATTCTTAATGAACGTTTTGTCAGATGAAATCTGAAGGAGATTGAATAGAAGTAATTCATCCTGGTGAGAAGAGCACAGCGAGACAGCACAAAATGATAGCGATATTTCAAAGGGGCAGGGCGTGGGTGTAGGGGCACTGAGAACTGGCTGTAAATGCACAGTGGAGAATTGCCAATGTGGGTGCCGTGCATGGGCACGGAAAGACTTACATATTGGTCTCGCCCTCGCCCCTTGCTCTCGCCATTGATGAATGCTGGACATAAGGCACAGATAAACACAAGATGTGGGAAGCAAGCTCCCTCTCGTTATGCACACACTGCATGCATCACATTGAACTATGAACAACTGGAGAAATCAGCATGTTACCTTTAGGGAGTGAAACTAAACTGTGGATCAATAACCGCAGATTCATGCAATATAAACATGAAAAATAATTTAAAATGTAGGGTGTAGGTTTGCTTGCTCAGCTGTAGCTTTGATATCCAGACATTTCATTACTTGGCTAGGTAACATCATCATCAGTGGCAACCTCCAAGTGAAGCGAATCTGTTGTCTCCTGCTTTCTATTTATATCTTTCTCCTCGATGGGGTTCCTGGGGTTTGTGGTGATGTCATTTCCTGTTCGTTTTCTGAGGGGTTGATAGATGGCATCGAGATCTATGTGTTTGTTTATGGCGTTGTGGTTGGAGTGCCAGGCCTCTATGAATTCTCGGGCGTGTCTTTGATTAACCTGTCCCAGGATAGATGTGTTGTCCCAGTCGAAATGGTGGTATTTTTAATCCGTGTGTAGGGCTACGAGGGAGAGAAGGTCGTGTCTTTTTTTGGCTAGCATGGAATTTTGTAGATGACGTTGGTGTTGTCTGTGGATTGTTCTGGTTCTTTTAAGTTTGTTATTTTTTGTTTGAGAGTGTTGGTGGGTTTGTGTGCTACTAGGATTCCGAGGGGTCTTAGTAGTCTGGCTGTCATGTCTGAAACTTCTTTGATGTATGGTAAGGTGCTTATGGTTTCTGGCTGTGTTTGGTCTGCTTGTCGTGGTTTGTTCTTGAGGAATGTGTGGACTATATTTTTTTAGGTATCTGTTCTTCTCGAATACATTGTAAAGGTGGTTTTCCTCTGTTTTCCGAAGTTCGTCTGTGCTGCAGTGTGTGGTGGCTCTTTGGAATACTGTTCTGACGCAGCTTCGTTTGTGTATGATGGGATGGTTACTGGTGTAGTTAAGTATTTGGTCAGTGTTTGTCGCTTTTCTGTATGCAAAGGTTTGTAGTTCTCTGTTGTCCTTTCTTTCTACTGTGTCTTTCAGGAATGCGAGTTTGTTGTCGGTTTCTTCCTCCTTGTTGAACTTTATGCCTGTGAGAGTGTTGTTGATGATGTTAAATGTCTTTACTATCTTGTTTCGTTTTGTGATGACAAAGGTGTCATCTGCGTAGCGGACCCAGATTTTGGTTTGATTGTTGCTAGGGCTGTTTGTTCTAGTCTTTGCATTACCGCTTCTGCTATGAATCCTGATAGCGGAGATCCCATGGATGGGCCATTGGGGGTTTGTTTGTCGACTATGTTGTTGAAAGTGAAGTGGGTCGTGAGGCAGAGGTCCACAAGCTTCATGATGTTTTCGTTGGTAATGTGATTGATGGTGGTTGATGTGTGTGATGGTCTCTTGTAAAAGTGTGTTTCCTTTGCCAGGTCGATGTTGATGAAGGTGAACAGTGCTATTATGTCAAATGAGACCATTGCTTCCCCTTCCTCTACTTTGGTGTTTTTGATGATTTTTAGGAATTCCTGGGTGGAGTGGATGGAGTGCTTTGACTCTTCTATGAGGTATTTCAGTCTTGCGTGTAGTTCTTTGTCCAGTCTGTAAGTTGGTGTTCGGGGTAATGAGACTATGGGTCTGAGGGGGCTCCTGGTTTATGGATTTTTGGTAGTCAAGTTCGACTTGGCCAACACGTTGATACTGGGACAGTCTAAACAAAGACATGCTCGAGAATTCCCGAGGCCTGGCACTCCAACAACAATGCCATAAACAAACACATCTGTCAACCTCGCAGAAAACAAACCGGAAATGACATCACCACAAACCCAGGAACCCCATCCAGGCGAAAGGTATAAATAGAAAGCAAGAGACAACAGCTTCGCTTCACTTGGAGATCGCCACTGATGATGTTACCTAGCCAGGTAATGAAACGTCTGGATATCAAACCTACAGCTCAGCGAGCAAACCTACACCTTAAACTTCAACCTGAGCTACAAACCTTGCGATTTAAAGTGTCTTTATACGCATATCATTAATCGACTTTTCGTTATAATACCCGTCTGGTTGAAAGAAGAAGACATCACATTTCAAGATAGATGACAACGTTACCAATTTTGTTTTGAAATTGAGATTTATTTGATCATTTTACACAGTGAACAAGTTCATTTTAAAAAATGCAAACCACAGTCTCTCACCTGGAATAAAAGTGTGATTTCAATATAAACATTGTCCTTGCTAACTCGCAGTTACTCAACATGAAAAATAGGATGTAATGTTTATTAAGCATAGATCAATTAGCACCATTATCTTACTTCGGATTGACTGCAGTGTGTACATTCTAAATAAGGTTTAAGAAAGAATGACTTTTGGAAATAATGATTCGGTGGTGACTAAAAATAATATTAGCTTCTCATGACGTGGATATTCCACCAATGGCTCCAGTGGTGGAAATGTTCAGTGGGCAGTATTTCTATGATGGTATGGACGTATGTGAGCTGCCAGGGATGGGAGCTCCCACTTCATCTGGAGCAGCGTCTTTTGACGTGGACCAGGGAGCATTGTCGCATCATTCTAGGAGTTCCAACCACACCTGGAGCAGCTTCCATTGACATGGAGCAGCAGGGAGCATTGGCACATCCGAATGCAAGATCTAACCTTATTTGGAGCAGCTTCAGTTGGCCTGGAGCAGGGAGCTTTGGGAGATCATTCTGGGAGCTCCACTCTCACCTGGAGCAGCTTTTAATGACATGTAGCAGCAGGTAGCATTGGGACATCAGAGTGATAGATCCAACCTCAACTGGACCACTTCTATTGACATGGAGGAGGGAACATTGGGACATCAGACTGGGTGCTCCAACCTCACAAGGATTAGCGTTTAATGACATTTAGCAGCTGGGCGCATTGGGACATCAGAGTGGTAGGTCTAACCTGAACTGCTCCACTTCGACTGACATGGAGCAGGGAGCATTATGACATCAGACTGGGCGCTCCAACTTCAAGTAGAACCGCTTCTATTGACATGGAGCAGCAAGGAGCATTGGAACGTCAGGTTGGGAGCTCCAACATCACCTGGATCAGCTTGCATTTACATGGAAGAGGAGGGAGGATTGGGACGTTAGGCTGGGGGAAAGGATATTGAACTATTTTAATCTAAAGTAAAATATGTTTCAACAACTCAGATGTTAATTGATTTACGAAGAATCTTTCCCGGGAAAATAATTAATTCTTTAGATAGTAAAGACAAGTCCTGAAAATATTCAACTCAGGAAAACGCATTGGTACAGAGAGAAATGGGAGTGATGTTTCATGTCTTTGTCCTTTCATTTCTGGCCGTCTCTGCACTGGATTACATCACCGGAAGGACGTTTTCACTCATTTCCAGCAAATACGGACAGGTCATTAACGTAATCTAAAGCTGAAAATTAACGGGAATATGCGATGATATGATTAGGCTGGAGTTTACTTCAAATTTTGGTGAAAACGTAGCAAAGTCAGTTGCAATTTCCAAGATCAGCAGTGACCTCATTGATTGGCTGATCAGATTGTGAATGGTCGTTTTTCTGAGGACAATTTGAAGTGAATCAATGATGTTGATTATCTTTGTTCTTTGTTCGCCTTGTGACTGTTACTGCTATTGCTCATGTCCTTGTTAACACCACAGCTCTGCAGCGTGTAAAACCTCAGCTGTGCATCTGGCCAGTGGCACAACCATTCGTATAGCTGGCAACGCATTAGGCGGTTGTAAGTTCAACTTTTACTTTGCGCAAGCGCATTATGGCGATTCATCACACATCCAACCTACTCATTTCTGTTATGCTGAGGTGGGTAATATTTGAAATTTTCATCTCCACGAACGAAAATTCTTTCACTGTCTTCGATCAGTTAAACATTGCCAAGAGCTATCAGAGTAAAAATCACACAGCACCAGATTGTATTGAACAGACATATTTGGAAGCACCAGTGTTCCATGCACTGTTTCTTCATCATGTGTTTGTCACCTCTTGGAATCTAAAATTTCTTTGTGTGATTATTAAATGTATCCACCCCAGTCCAACACCAACACCTCCAAGTCATGGGGACCGTCGACACCACGAACGGTCGGTTAAAGTCCAGATGAACTTCCAAAAGATCGCGCATATTGACGTACACACCAAGTTTCTGCAGAAAAACACCCACCTGATGAAGGAGCGACTCTCCAAAAGCTAGTGCTTCCAAATAAAAATGCTGGGCTCTGCCCTGATATTGTGTAATTTTTAACTTTGTCTACTCAACTCAAACACTGGCACTTCCATATCATAGACAACGTCAGTCATGTCCCACCGTTGTCAGAGAAGGCAATCTTGGAATAGCCCAATACATTGCACATGGATACGTTTCGTTTTCAAAACCAACGCAATCAATCGCTGCAGCTTCTATGGATAAAAAGCACAGAAAAGAAATAGCTGAGACTCAGTTGTGACAATATTTTGAAACTCTTTGGGAAGTGGAATCAGAGGAGAATGAAGGATTAACTGTCCGACTGTGCAGAGAGAGGGAAGGCACTTTTCCCTTCTTTGAAGAGCTTGGGTATTGACTGATCAAAGGCATGAAACAGATTCCTGGTAAAGCTGCGCTCTCTGCATCAGGATCAAGAAGTCCTGATTTCCTGAACGGTAATGAAACCCAGGCCACTCAGATAAAGCGCTGAATACTAACCACTAGACCGCCAGGGATGAGGGCAGAAGCATTTGAACCGTTTCTTCATAACACCGTTTTTGGAATTATGTCACTGCAGATATGTTTCCCCTCAAAAATGATTGAATTATCGAGTGTTTACAGCACAGAAATGGGTCCCTTCATCTCACTTCCCAGCACTTGGTCTGTAACCTTGGAAACTCTGACGTTTCACCTGAAAGCTAATTTCTCTGTAATGTTTTAATCTTGTAAAACACAATAAATGGATTAAAATTTGAGATGGGAACTGAAGCCCATTTTTACCCATAGACCGAAGCACGCAGACACATTTCCCCAAGTGTGACACAGGCCTCGGGAGAAAACAAGCAGAAAGTAAGATTTCACCGACTTTTCTGATGTTGTCCCATTTCAGAGTTCAACACCAATGTCTGGTTACAGCAAAGAAAGGAAGTATTCAGCCCCTCCCGTCCCAGTGTTCCTTGCCCATTTGAGTGGAAGCAGCGGCTGAGTAAAAACGAACCCGGAAGACTACAGCCAAGGTATGACAGTTTGTTTTAAAATTACTTACCTTCACAGAAAGAGCGGGAGCAGCAGAGGAAATGATAGCTACCAGAGGGGCAGCCGGAAAGGAAAGCAGTGAGTATACAAATCAGGAAGGCGGCTAAACCTGAGATTCTACACCGGTATATCCCCCACCCACCCTCCTTTCTAACCTCCTTAACTACACTGTTCTTTTTTAAGGTAAGGATTTTCTATTTCTTTACCAGTGACTGTTTAAAAATTTACTTTGTTTGTATATATATATATATTAATTCGTTATTAGGGAAAGACTATAGCAGAGAGGTATCAGAAAGTATTCTATCTCAAACTTGTACAAAGTAAATAAGTAATTAATTAACTCAGCAGAGATGGTTTGGCAGGTGATGTGCTGTAGCTGTATGATGTGGGAGCTGGCTGATCCCATTGTGAATGGCAGTGACCACATCTGCAGCAAGTGTTGGTTGCTGGAAGAACTCCGGATCAGAGTTGCTGATCTGGAATCTGAGTTTCAAACACTGTGGCACATCCGGAAGGGGGAGAGTTACCTGGACGCTTTGTTTCAGGAGGCAGTCACACCTGGGAGATTAAGAAATTGACATTCAGCTAGTGATCAGGCTCATCTGAGTGTGACTGTATGTGAGGCAGGTAGGGGGAACCTGAGTTCAGGAGTGGAGGAGCCACAGCCCTTGGCCTTTTCCAACAGGTAAGAGATTCTTGCTCCCTGTTTGGATGAGGAAAAGGGCTCTGGACAGGATGAACCAACTGACTAAGGCACCATGGTGCAGAAGGCCATTCAAGAGGGGGGAGTTAATAGACAAGTAGTTGTTATAGGGGATTCTATAATTAGGGGGAACAGATAGTATCCTTTGCAAGCCGGATCGGGAGTCTCGCAAGGTGTGTTGCCTGCCCGGTGCCAGGGTGCAGGACATCACCAATCGGCTTAAAAGGATATTGGAGCGGGAGGGGGATGATCCAGTTGTTGTGGTCCACGTTGGTACTAACAACATAGTCAAGACTAGGGTGGAGGACCTGTTTGGGGATTACGAAGCACTGGGCAGGAAATTGAAGCACAGGTCCTCAAGGTTCATAATCTCCGGTTTATTGCCCGAGCCACTTGCCAATTGGCATTGGGACAAGAAAATTAGGCAAGTAAACACGTGGCTAAGGGATTTGTGTGGGAAATAGGGATTCCACTTCATGGGGCATTGGGATCAGTTTTGGAACGGGGGGGGGGATCTGTACCGTTGGGACGGTCTCCACCTGAACCGATCAGGTACCAATGTTCTAGCGAAGAGGATAAATAGGGTGGTCAGTAGGACTTTAAACTTCTGAGTTGGGGGGAAGGGAAAATGAAAGCGACAGGGAGTATGGCATTAAATGGAAAGATCAGCAGCAGGATAGCATGTGTCCAGGTGGATTTAAAATTGAGGCAGACTGGGAATGCAGAAAAGAGCAAGGATAACTTAGGACATCATATGACTTCCAATATCTCTTATGATAAGAAAGTTAGCATTAAGGCACTTTACCTGAATGCTCGTAGCATTCATAACAAAGCAGATGAACTAATGGCACAGATCATAGTGAATGATTATGATTTGGTAGCCATCAGACAGACTTGGTTACAGGGCGGTCAGGACTGGCAGTTAAACCTCCAATAATTTTCAACTTATTGAAAAAAGAGGGAGGTCGGCAGAGGGGGTGGGGTTTCCTTGTTAGTTCAGAACAAAATTAAATCTCTGGCACTGAATGACATAGCGTCAGATGATGTGGGGTCTGTGTGGGTGGAATTGAGGAACCACAAAGGCAAAAAGACATAATTGGAGTTGTGTACAGACCTCCTAACAGTGGTCAGGACCAGGGACGCAACATGTACCGGGAAATAGAGAAGGCATGTCAGAAAGGCAAGGTCACAGTGATCATGGGAGACTTCAATATGCAGGTGGACTGGGTAAATAATGTCAGTGGATCCAAAAAAAGGGAATTCATGAAATGCTTACAGGATGGCATTTTGGAACAGCTTGTCATGGAGCCCACAAGGGAGCAGGCTATTCTGGACCTAGTGCTTTGCAATGAAACAGACTTTATAAAAGATCTTAGGGAACCCTAAGGAAGCAGCGATCATAATATGGTAGAGTTCAGTCTGGAGTTTGAAACAGAAAAGGCAAAATCGGATGTGATGGTGTTACAGTTCAGTAAAGGCAATTATGAGGGCATGAGAGAGGAACTGACAAAAATAGACTGGAAGTAGAGGCTAGCGGGGAAGACAGTAGAGCAAAAATGACAGGAGTTTGTGGGTATAATTAAGGACACTCTACAGACGTTCATCCCCAAGAAAAGAAAGATTATCCGGGGAGGGATTAGACAGCCATGGCTGACAAAGGAAGTCAGGAAATGTACTAAAGAAAAGGAGATCCTATAAAGTGGCCAAGAGCACTGGGAAATCAGAAGATTGGGAAGGCTACAAAAACAAACAGGATAACAAAGAGAGAAATAAGGAAGGAGAGGATCAAATATGAAGGTAGGCTAGCCAGTAATATTAGAAATGATCGTAAAAGTTTCTTTCAATACATAAGAAACAAACGACAGGCACAAGTAGACTTTGGGTCACTTCAAACTGATGCTGGAAGCCTAGTGATGGGAGAAAAGGAAATAGCAGGAGAACTTAACAAATACTTTGCGTCAGTTTTCACAGTGGAAGACATGAGTAATATCCCAACAATTAAAGGGGGTCAGGGGGCTGAGTTGAGTATGGTTGCCATTACAAAAGAGAGAGTGCTAGAAAAGCTAAAAAGTCTTAGAATTGATAAATCTTCTGGCCCCAATGGGATACATCCGAGAGTTCTGAGAGTGGTGGCTGAGGAAATAGCGGAGGCATTGGCTGAGATCTTTCAAGAGTTACTGGAGTCAGGGAAAGTCCCGGATGATTGGAAGATCGCTGTTGTCACCCCTTGTTCAAGAAAGGATCAAGATAAAGGATAGAAAATTATAGGCCAATTCGCCTAACCTTTATTGTTGGTAAAATTCTAGAATACATCATTATGGATGAGGTTTCTAAATTCTTAGAGCAGAGTCTGATTAGAATAAGTCAACATTGGTTTAGTAAGGGGACGTCATGCCTGACAAACCTGTTGGAATTCTTTGAAGAGGTGATAAGTAGGTTAGATCCGGGAAAACCAGTGGATGTCGTCTATCTAGACTTCCAAAAGGCCTTTGATAAGGCGCCAAACGGGAACCTGCTGAACAAGGTGAGGGCTCATGGTGTTGAGAGGAGCTACTGGGATAGATTGAGGATTGGCTATCTGACAGAAGGCAGACAGTTGGGCTAAAAGGTTCTTTTTTGGAATGGCAGCTGGTGACGAGCGGTGTCCCGCAGGGTTCAGTGTTGGGGCCACAGCCGTTCGCATTATATATTAATGATCTGGATGAAGGGACTGGGGGCATTCTAGCGAAGTTTGCAGATGATGCGAAGTTAGGTGGACAGGCAGGTTTTACTGAGGAGAAGTGGGGAGGCCTCAGAATGATCTAGACAGTTTGGGAGAGTGGTTCAGGAAATGGCTGATGGAATTCAACGTGAACAAATGCGAGGTCTTGCACTTTGGCAAAAAGAATAAAAACATAGATTACTTTCTAAACGGTGAGAAAATTCGTAAAGCCAATGTACAAAGGGATCTGTGAGCGCAAGTCGAGGATTCTCTGAAAGTCAACATGCAGGTTGAGTCCGTGATTAAGAAAGCGAATGCAATGTTGTCACTTATCTCAAGAGGTTTGGAATATAAAAGCACCGTTGTGCTACTGAGACTTTATAAAGCTCTGGTTAGGCCTCATTTGGAGTACTGTGTCCAGTTTTGGTCCCCACACCTCAGGAAGGACATAATGGCACTGGAACGTGTCCAGCGGAGATTCACAGTGATGATCCCTGGAATGGTTGGTCTAAATGAGGAATGGCTGAGGATCCTGGGATTGTATTTATTGGAGTTTAGAAGATTAAGGGGAGACTTAATAGAGACGTACAAGATAATGCAGGGTTGGAAAGGGTGGACGCTTGAAAGTGTTTCCCTTAGGCGAGGAGACTAGGACCCGTGGACACAGCCTTAAAATTAGAAGGGGTAAATTCAGAACAGAAATGTGGAGACATTTCTTCAGCCAGAGAGTGGTGGGCCTGGAATTCATTGCCGCAGAGTGCAGTGGAGGCCAGGACGCTAAATGTCTTCAAGGCAGAGATTGATAGATTCTTGATGTCTCGAGGAATTAAGGATTACGGGGAGAATGCTAGTAAGTGGAGTTGAAATGCCCATCAGCCATCATTGAATGGCAGATTGGAAGCGATGGGCCGAATAGCCTTACTTCCACTCCAATGTCTTATGGGCTTATGGTCTTATGGCCCATTGTTTCCCCATTGCTCTGTAGTTTATACTGCCTTCCCTCGTTCTTGCTGCGAAACTTGATCACTGCTCACGCCCGCTATTTCCTGTCCTGCCAAACGGTTTGTCTCAAGTTTTGGAATGAAAAACAGGAATGGCCTATTTCAAGCACTTTTCTAGTTTACAAGGACAGTGTTATCACCAATGAGCAAGCACATTGCCAGCTCAGAGAGAAGGTCTCATTCTTTAGACACTGAAATTCAAAGATGATTGGATGGCCTCAGTATTGTAAACCAACCAACAAGACCGGAATCGGGCCGAGGGGACCACGCACAGAAGGATTGGAGAATAGAATGGTGAATCTCATGGTGTCCAGGGTGATGTTAACAGAAATCTTCCCTGGTAGTATAGTGATGAGGATTCAGTGATTTCACTGTCATGTCTTGTTAAAGATTAACGTTTACAGTAATCAATATGAAATACTGCCTGATATTTCGAAGCAGAATGATGTGCAGCAGACAGAATCGTTTCACTGCATGACCTAATAAGAGAGCTCAGAAGAGCCAGAAGGAGACATTAGAAGTTGTTGGCGGATCGGATCAGGGTTAACACCAAGACTTTCCATAGGTATGTCAGGAATAAAAGAATGACGAGATTTAAATTAGGGCCAATAAAGAATAATAGTAGGAAGTTGTGTGTGGAGTCAGCGGAGACATGGGAAACACTAAATAAATATTTTTTGACTGTGCACTATAGAAAATGAAAATGTTGGCGAGGAAGATACAGAGATACTTGCATCTAGACTCGAAGAGATTGAGGTACACAAGGAAGAGGTATTAGAAATACTGCAGAGTGTGAAAATAGACAAGTCCTCTGGGCCGGATGGGATCTATCCTAGGATCCTCTGAGAAGCAAAGGAATAGATCGCCGAGGCTGTGCCATTGATCTAGAAATCATCATTGTCTACAGGAATAGTGCCTGAGGACTGGAGGATTGCAAATGTGGTTCCCTTGTTCAAGAAGGGTAGTAGAGATAACCCTGGTAATTACTGACCAGTGAGTCTCACTTCAGTTGTTGGTAAAGTGTTGGAAAAGGTTCGAAGAGATAGGATTTATAATCATCTCGAAAAGAATAATCTGATCAGGGACAGTCAGCACGGTTTTGTAAAGGGTAGGTCGTGCCTCACGAATCTTATGAGGTTTTTGACAAAGTGACCAAACAGGTGGATGAGAGTAATCCGGTTGTTGTGCTGAATATGGATTTCAGCAAGGTGTTCGATAAGGTTCCCCCAGTAGGCTATTATACAAAATGCAGAGGAATGGGATTGTGGGAGACATAGCAGTTTGAATCAGTAATTGGCTCACTGAAAGAAAACAGGGTGTTGTAGTTGATGCAATATGTTCATCTTGGTGTCCAGTTACTAGCAGCATTCCGCAAGGGTCGATGTTGGGTGCACTGCTATTCGTCATTTTTACAAATAACCTGGATGAGGGCTTAGAAGGGTGGGTTAGTAAATTTGCGGACAACACAACGGTCGGTGGAGTTGTGGATAGTGATGAAGGATGCAGTCGGTTGCAGAGAGACATAGATAAGCTGCAGTTCTGGGCTGAGAGGTGGCAAATGCAGTTTAATGTGGACAAGTGTGAGTTGATTCATTTTGGCCGGAGTAATCGGAATGCAGAGTTCTGGGCTGATGGTAAGATTCTTGGGAGTGCAGATGAGCAGAGAGATCTCGGTATCCATATACACAGATCCCTGAAAGTTGCCACCCAGCTTGACACAGTTGTTAAGAAGGAAAACAGTGTTTTGGCCTTTATTAATAGAGGGATTGAGTTCTGGAATCAGAAGGTTATGCTGCAGCTGTACGGCCACATTTGGAGGATTGCGAACAGTTCTGGTCACCGCATTATAAGAAGGATGTTGACGCTTTGGAAAGGGTGCAGAGGGGATTTTCTAGCATGTTGCCTGGCATGGAAGGAATGAATTACGAGGAAAGACTGAGGGCCTTGAGTCTGTACTCGTTGGAGAGAAGACTGAGAGGTGACTTATTAGAGACATACAAGATAATCAGAGGTTTAGATAGGGTGGACAGGGAGAGTCTTTTTCCAAGTATGGGGACGGCAAACACGAGGGTCGCAACTTTAAAGTGAGGGGAGATAGGTATAAGACAGATGTCAGAGGTAGCTTCTTTACTCAGAGAGTAGTTAGGGCATGGAATGCTTTGCCTGTCACGGTGGTAGATTCACCAAGTTTAAGTGCATTTAAGTCGTCATTGGAGAGGCATATGGACGTACATGGAATAGTGTCGATCGGATGGGCTTCAGATTAGTATGACAGGGCGGCGCAACATAGAGGGCCGAAGGGCCTGTACTGCGCTGTAATGTTCTATGTTCTATATGCTACACTTCCACATCAGCAATGTCATCTGCAATTGCCTGACGATCAATCTGTTTAAAACAAGAACGGAGGGGGCGTCAGGAAAACGGAAGGGGAATAGTGGTTTGTGAGAGTTAACTACATGCCTCGTGGAGCCAGGTTCAATGTAGATAATGAATATCGGTTTTCCTGTTTATCTTGGTATACTGATCACTGCAGATCAGTTACCCAATATCGTCTGCCCTTTGTGTATTGTTCTTTGTACATTTCACATCGGTTCAGTGCTCTGGGGGACCACGCTTTTTTAAATTTGGCACATTTTACTGAGGTCGGTTTTGCAGCTTAACATTGAGGCCAACAGGTTTAGGAACAGATAGACACCATTCAGACCATCAAGTCTACTCCGCTATTGAATGATTTCATATCTGATCTGACACTTTCTTGCCTTTCGCCATAACGCTTGATATCTTTGCAGTTTGAAGATCTGCGGATCTCAGCCTCATTACACCTAATGACACTTCCTCAAAAGCCTTCTGCTACAAGAAAGTCCACTGATCCAGAACTGTCTGAGAGAATAAATGCTTCTTCGTCTCTATTTTAATTGTGAGATCGGCATTCTAATACGAAGTTAAAAATCGCACAACACCATGTCATAGTCCAACAGGTTTAATAGAAGCAATAGCGTTTGGAGAGCTGCTCCTTCATCAGGTGGCTGTGGAGTACACAGTGGTAAGATACAGAATATATAGCGAAAGGTTACAGTGTAATGTCACTGAAATTATACATTGGAAAAATACCTTGATTGCTTGTTAAGTCTTCCATCTGTTAGAATGACTATGTTAAGTTAATTTCTTTCTTATGTAAATCGGAAAACTTTATTTTAACGGTTACGTTCTCAGGTGGACTTTCCCAATTAGTGTCATCACAGATAATATGTTGAAGGTGTTAGTCCCTGTATGCTGCGTACATGCCATAATATTTAGACTGACGCTGATCTAAAAAAAAACAACATCGCAGGCAAGAATGCCCTTAAGACATGGTACATTGGCAAAGCTGAGCACAGGCGATAACAACGGAATGGGCGCTGCACATCAATCAACAGACAGGTGTGCCCCTTCCCAGTTGGAGAGCACTTCAGTGATCCAGGACCTTCAATCTCGGATCTTCGGGTGACAATCATCCAAGGCGGTCTTCGGAACAGGCAGCAGCTAAAAGTGCCCCCACAGAGACTGATAGCTAAATTCGGTACCCATGGTCATTGGGTTCATGTCACAGTACAGGTGATCCCATTGCCCTATCTACAAACAGAGACCCTCCTCCACACACACACACACACACACACACATATGTACGTCTGTGGGGTGAATTTGTACTTGCAGAGTTACATTATACTTTGCTGAAAAACTGCATGAATCCATGTAAGACTCTGGTAACTCGTTTTTATAAATTAGAATCATTCTAAACATTATGGAACAGAGAGCAGCACAGGGTGGGGGGGGGGGGGGAGGGCAGACACCAGTTGTTAAACTTCGCCTGAGAATGAAACTTTAAAATAAAAAAGTTTTGCACTTTCCATATGAAGGAAGTGAAGCTAACAAGGACATTCTAACAGATCGGCGACTTAGCAAACAATCACGGTATTTTTCAATGTACAATTTCAGTTACATCACACTGGTAAACAGATGCTATAAATTCTGTGACTTACAACTGTGGACTCCACAATCACCTGATGAATGAGCAGTGGTCCGAAAGCTAGTACTTCCAATTAAACCTGTTGAAATATAACCTGGGGTTCTATGATATTCAAATTTGCATACCCCAGTGCAAAACCGGCATCTCCAAGTCATTCGATACGAGGTGCTCTGGCAACAGAACCAAACTTTCTGCATCCAACTTATTAAATCCTTGAAAATACCTATATGTTTCAATAAGGATCATTTTGTAGTACTGAGTCTGAGCAGGCAAAGGCAACTGATTTCAGCGTTTCTTCCCATTTGATTTCATCTCCGATATGAAATTCTCACTGACTCTGACAGAACTGTTACCTTTGCTGTTTTGTAATGTCACGAACTCATGTTCAATTTAAGATTTCCATAAGGAACAACAATTTTTTTTTCCCTGACTGGAAATCAACATTGGGAAATAGCAGTGAGACAGCTGCATTTCAGCACGTTCGCACCAAGGACGACATGTGCAATGCTTGGAACTTTTCTTGATGACTTTGTTTTTTCCCTATTTTGTTCAGGTTAAAAATGACAGTTTTTGAGTTTTTTTAAAGCATGGCCAATGGTACTTCAACTATTGCATCATGATCAGTGATCAAACATCTGGCTTGGAAACACAGTTTCCAGACGTGACTCATCGCCTGGTGTGTTCTAATATTTCAAGTGTTAGTTAAATTGTTATTCTATTTCTTAAGGGCTTGAGTGGAACAAAAAACATCTCTGTGAACTAACAGTTCTGAGGAGCAATTTGTCAGTTTTCCTCATGATGCTGCAGAAAATGTTTCTGCGCTCACATCTGAATTGATTTACCCTGTTTCTTCCTCAGCTTCCTGGTAATGTTAAAGTTCGATGAATAAAACCTGGAAGGAACGCCTGATCTCAGGAACAGTGGACAAGTCTTTAATTTCCTGCAATCCCATTCATGAATTTCGCTTATACAGGGGATGCTACCGTCTTTACCCAATCCTGCCTACTTGTGTCTCCAGGACCTGAACAAAATAGCTGACCCTTCATCCGAGAATGACGACCGTGTGGGAAAGCAGGCCATTCGGCCCTTCCAGTCGACACCATCCCTCTGAAGCACATCCTATCAGACACACACTCATTACCTATTCCGTTCCCCTTCATTTCCCATGGCTGATCCCAGTAACCTGCACACCTTCAGACTGTGGGAGGAAACTCACACAAGCAAAGAGAGAATGTGCAAACTGCACACAGTCACACGAGACTGGGATCGAATCCATGTCTTCTGTGCAGCGAGACAGCAGCGAATCTGGAAGAACAACAAATGCTGTCCTGACCAGCGACATCCACACCCTGTGGGTATATCAGGAAGAATCAAAACACATTCACAACATGGACACGGGACTTGCGTCTGCATGGACATGATTTGAACCAATCGTTCATCCTGGGTATATGCAAGGACACCGATATCACAGAGAAACCAGGGCAATGCGGGATTCAATTACCTGCTGAAGTGAAAAATCATCTACTCAGTCAAACTGCGGACAGACTATTCAACAATCCTGCGTGAGGGAAGGGCTCAATGAGCAGAAGCACCTCCAGAGTAACCAGCAAGATTACATATCCCAGAAGGAGATCAATTAAACTGTCAATGCTGCTGTTAATTCGAACCAGCTGCCAGTTTCATAGCTTCAAAGTCATAGACTCAAACAGCATGAAAACAGGCCTTTCACTCTTACCAGCTCATACTGAACATAATTCCAAACTAAACGAGTCGCATCTGACGGCTCTTGTAACTGCTGAGGGTTAATAATGCTCTTGTGATATTATTACTGCATTGTTCATATGAATGTCCAGATATAATTCTGTGGACACGGGTTCAAACCCTGGCATGGCAGATGCTGGGATTTTATTTAAATAAATACCTAGAGTCGAATGATGATGCTGAATCAGTAGATCTGATTCATTAATGCCTGAGAGGAAAGGAAACTGTCATACCTATCTGGTCTGGCTGGGATGTGACTCCAGATCCATAATATCGTGGTTGATTCTGAACTTCGCTCTGGGCAATAAATTATGTACTAGGCATGAATGAATAGATTTTGTTAATTCCACTGATACTTTCCAATTCATTTATCGATCCAAATATGCTGTAAATATTGTAAATGTACTTTCATTCATCACTGCCTCAGGAAGTGAATTGCACACATAAACCATCCTCTGTTTAAAAAAAGACTCTCATGTCTTATTTTAAAACCCTCCTTTCACTTTAAACATTTGCCCGCTCGTCTGGAAGTCCCTCCTCCTTGGAGAAAAGACAGTTACAGTTAACTCGAGTCGAACTCTCAATAATTTATAAATTTCTATCAGGTCGCCTTTCAAACTCCAGTGCTTGAGTGAAAATATTCTCAGCCTATCCAGCCTTTCGTTATAACACAAACCTTCCCCACTAGCCATACGCTGGTATACCTGTTCTAAACCGACTCCAGCTGAATAATTTCCTTGCTATTACTGGGCGACAAGAACTGGACACAGTATTCCAGAAGACGCATCACCCAATGTCCTATTCAACTTCAACATAACGGATCAACTCCTTCGTTCAACGGACTGAACAACGAAGGCAAGATGACATTTTTTTTAACCATTCTGTCTATATATGAAGCAAACCAAAATGAATTATGTACTTGCATTCCTGGCTTCCGTGTTGCACAACACGATGCAACGCCCAATCAGTAATTGTATAAGCCCTACGAATATTAGATGTAGCAAAATGCTATACCTTCCATTTATCCAAATAGAACTTCATGTGACATTTTCAGCCCAAAGACGCAATGGATTAAGATCCTTCTGGAATCTTAGATCACCTTCTTTGCAGTCTCTAATTCTGCAGTCCTCTGCAAGCTTATGAACCATGGCTTCTATGAGTTCTATTGTTTACTCATATTGGTCAACGATTTTTAATTATTTGTCGTGGCCATCATTTAGCTGTTTGCAAATCAAGTAACAATTAGTCATGTCGTTAACCATGAGGAAGAAAGCCGTAGACTGCAGGGAGATTGGAAACAATTGGCAAGAAAATGTGCTGAAAGGAATTCAATGCAGTGAAGTGGGTGATAATGAATTTGAGGACGCACAATGAGAAAAGTGTGAATATCGAGTGGTTTAAGGTAATAAAAGAGATATTGGAGTAGACATTCACGAATGTTTGAATGTGATTGGACAAGGGATCAAGTGGTCTCGATGGGTTGGAGATACTTTCTGGTCTTGACCGCAGGTGGGAATGAAAGAGCAGGGAAATGATGCTGGAACTTCAGCAACTGCCTATTCAAGATTAATAGACAGGGGAAGCAGATGGACGGAAGTGCGTACTGCAGGTGCTGGAAATCAGAATCAAGATTAGAGTGGTGCTGAAGAAGCACAGCAGGTCAGGCAGCATCCGAGTTGCAGAAAAAAAATAACGTTTCGCGCAAACGCCCTTCATCAGGAATAAAGCTGTGAGCCTCGAGGGTGGAGAGACAAACGGGAGTACTGGGTCTGGGAAGAATTTAGCTGAGAGTGCAAGAGGTGCACAGAGATGGGGTTAAAGGTGATAGGTCGGAGAAGAGGGTGGAGCGGATAGGTGGAAAGGGAGATAGACAGGTGGGGCAGGTCAGTAGGATGGTGCCAAGTTAGAAAGTTGGAACTCGGATAAGGTGGCCGTGGGGAGATGAGGAAACTGGTGAAGACCACGTTGATGCCCTGGGGTTGAGGGCCCCAAGGTGGAAGATCTGGCGTCTGGTGGTGAAGGAATGGCGGTGGAGAAAACCCAGGAACTGCATGTCCTTGGGAGAGTCGGAGGGGGAGGGTGTGGTAATTGATGTTTTTGGTCATGGGGCTTTGGAGTTGAATGTTGCGGGTGCCCTGGAAATGTTCTCTGAAGCGCTTTCCGAGAATGTGTCTGTTGGCGCCAATGTAGAGGAGACCGCATCGCAAGCAACAGATGCAATAAATGACATGTGTGGAAATGCACATGCACATTTGATGGATGTGGAAGGCTCATTGGAGCCTTGGAAGGATGTGAGAGGTAAGATGTGGGTGCAGGTTTTGCAATTCCTGTAGTGGCAGGGGAAGGTGCCGCGAGGGGAGGTTGGGTCATTGGAGGGCGAGGAATTGACGAGGTAGTCGTGGTGGAAACAGTCTTTGTGAAAAGTGGATGGGGTGGGGAGGGAAATATAAATTTCCCTGTCACTGCAGGAATTGCAAAACCTGCACCCACATCTACCTCCTCACCTCTGTCCAAGGCTCTAATGGAGGCTTCCACATCCATCAAAGTTTCTCCTGCACTTCCACACATGTAATTTCTTGTATACGTTCCTCCCGATGCGGTCTCCTCTGAGTTGGAGAGAGGAGATGTGTTCTCACGCAACACTTCAGAGGATATCTCCAGGATACCCACAAGAATCGACCCCAGTGCCCCTTGGGGAAACATTTCATCTACCCCTCCCACTCTCCCGAGGACATGCAGGTCCTGGGCCTCCTGTATCGCCACTGCCTCACGACGCGATGCCTGGAGGAAGAAAACCTCATCATCCGCATCGGGACCCTTCAACCCCAAGGCATCAATTTGGACTTCACCCGTTGCCTCATTTCCCCTCCCCCGACCTTACACCAGTTCCCACCTTCCAGCTCAAGACCGTCCGCCTGACGTCTCCCATCTGTGCATCTTCATTCCCACCTATCCACTCCACCTACTTCTCTGACATTTCATGTTCACCCCCCGCCTGCATCCACTTACAGCACTCTCAGCTACCTTCTCCCCAGCCCCACACCCTTCCCATTTATCTCACCATCCATGTGCTCCCAGTCTCATTCCTGATGAAGGGCTTTTGCCTGAAACGTCCATTTTTCCTGCTCCTCAGATGCTGCCAGACCTGCTGTGCTTCTCCAACACCACTCTAATCTGGAGGGGAGTCAGTTGATTGAGAGGGTTTTCGGGTATTTTCTATTGTTGACCACAGGCTGTGGATGATAGCAGAACTTTAGCAACCACCAGTTTAGGGAACAGCTAAAGGACTGAGCACAAGTCTGGTCACCGCATAAATCAACATTTTTCTTAAATTTCTACGATAAAAGATGGAAGGCTGAAGTATGCAACTTTGCCCATCAAGACCGTTTCACCAATGAGTTTCTCACTGATTCCTTTCCAAGTCAGGGTGCTATGGGCCTTGGAGGGTAACTTGAAAATGGTGGCGTTTCGTTGCATGTTCTAATCTTGTCCTTATAGTCAGTACAACTGTTGAGCTTTGAAGGTTGTCAAAAATGCCCGAATGACTTACTCCAGTGCATCTTATAGTTGGTACACTCTGCTGCAATTGCGCCTTGGTGGTGGGGGTAATGAATATTGCAGGTGTTGAAGAGGATACACTCAAGTGACTGCATTGTCGTGGACGGTGTCCAGTTCCTTCAGTGTTGTTGAAGTTATACCTGTCGAGGCAAATGGAGAGAGTTATATTCCACGTCTCATTTGTGCCTTGCAAACGATGGAGGATTCACGGAACAATGAGTTGAGTTTATCATGAAAAAATGTCTCAAGAACAAGTTGTTGTTGTCAAAGTGTTTATGTAGCCAGTTTTGATAAGTTTTTCCCCCGAAATAATAGCTCTATGGACGATTACACGGGGTAATTTGTTTACAGTAAAGTTATTGAATGTCAATGAGATATGATTAGATTCTCATTTGTCAGAGTGATACTTACTCTATTTCGTCCTTGTGTGGACAAATCTGATTCCAGTGGCTGTCTAATTTCAAGATACAATTCCCGTCTGTGCTTGAAATTTCAACCGTTTCTTCACATAAATGTCTCCACCTGCCTTAACAATATGTCGGGTCGCTGCAGGGGACAGCAGAGATTAATGAACATGTTGTCAACACTGGAAAAAATGGAGCTTCGTGGAATGATTGGTCAGGCTGGGATTATTCTCCTTGAAACAAAGGAGACGGAGGAGAGCTCTATAAACACATAGTAACATTTATAAACGTTCAATATTCATGGGATCTTGACAGGGTAGATACGGGCAGGTGGTTCACCCTCTGATATGAGGAGAGCACCATAGGACATGAACTCAGAATTAGATGTTGCCTATTTAATTCAGAAATGAGGAGTAATTTCTTTGCTCAGGGGCCAGTGGATCCGTTGAACTCCTTGCCGAAATTGTTGTTGAGGCTGAGTTGTTGTGTACTTTCAAACTGTGCCAGACAGATATTTAACCAGAAAGATGATGAAGCTTTGTCGAGGCAATGCTGGAGAATGGAGTTGAGGATTATCAGATCAGCCATGAGTTCGTTGAATGGTGGAGCAGACTTGATGGGATGAATGGCCGATTTCCAATCCTACATCATTTGGTCGAACGCCCTATTTTATTGATATCTTTAGAATTCTGAGGGATGGGATGAAGTGATAGAAAAGTTTTCTCAAACTGATCAGACAGATCAGGAACTTAGCTCATAAGTTCATAATCAAGAAATGTGCTGTGGCCTGGATACAACAAATGGCACTGGGCACACCACAAAAGGGTATGTGCAAATGTTGTGATTGCTGAAGAAAATTGGTGGATCTAATATTGTTGCCAACTTGGTGATCACGCTGGATGATGGATCGCGGTATGATTCACACTGCAAAAGATTGTGAAAGAATGAAACATTCGTTTCATTGGAAAGATTATCTGTGGTTTCAATTCAATTGACTGTTTAAAATACTGATCAGAACTTTGTGTGGAGTATTACATTAAAATTCACAATCCCACTGGATAAACTATTGCACCCGATCTCTCCTTATTTGTTCCCCTTTCATTCGATGTAAATTCATAGAAAGTCAAGATGGAATGAAAGGAGGAAAGAAAGGTTGCCCTCCTTTTCATTATCCCAATGTAACATACAACAGAAACAAATTGCTTTACTTCGACTTTGATGAGGTACCGATTTATCACAAATCTCCGGTGCAATTAAGGACAAAAGCAAGATTCTCCATCCAAAGTATCCTAAAGATGCGAGGCACCAAGGGAAACCACAGCTGCGTTTCATAGAAGTAACAGCCAGAGAAGGGTTCAAATCCACACATGCGCAATGGAAGAGAACCCATCGCCTGAACCCCTGGGAGACTTCAGCCCACTGTAAAGGGGCTCAAATGTGACCCCGTCAAGATTACATATGGTGCTCCTAGGCGGTAAGAAATTACCTGAGCGGAATCGAATCCACACCATTATCTTTCTGCTTTCGACGGAATAATATTACCTGCAAAATCCAAGAGATTCACCATGTCCTTGGAAGGAATACCTTGTCCTTGATTTATTCCGAGTCGGAACTGTCTCAGAACGAACCAGCAAACATGAAATTCCCGTCACATTCACACGCACATTTAGTCTTGACGCATAATTTCTTCTGACAGTTTCTCTCTCACGTGAGGAAGTATGCACGGAGGGCGAAGTGAAGGTGATGTTTTAGCTTGATGGGCTTTCTCATATGGCTGAACCTGAACTGGGTAAAATTCCCGGAAATGCAGTTTTGTTCGTTTCGTTTTATTAATGTTGCTGTAACTTCACTCTGTTCATTCCAATGATCGGAAGTGAATTGGATTTATATGATTGGAACGCTCAATGTTGTGTTCAATTTTGTTCGGAATTTATTTCAGCTTAAAGAAAATACTGATGATAAAAACAGAAGGTTAAACTACAAAACAAGATGCCAGTTTTGATGCTCAGTTACTTTGGTAGATTTCAGTGGGTATCAAATGAACCCAACATCATGGCGATCGTCCTCCCACCTTTAAGGCATGGGGTTAAAGCAGGAAATCGATCTCTAAGAGACTGGTCACTTCCTATTCATTATGAAATAGCTTGCCTTGACAATATGCCAAATCTGCTCAGTTCCATTTATAAAGCTTCATATGGAATATTAATAGAAATCTTTCTAAACTCTGAGGTTTTTTGCTGAATCTTACTCAGCTGCAGACGTTTCTGATATTTCTTTGCATCTGAAGTCGTCCAAATTAGATACTGTTTCCTCGCACCTTCTACCCCCCACACCCCACTTTTACACTTTTACCTGGCTGCAGGCTGTCTCTCTCCTGGTGAAACTCATTGTTTGTGTGTCGCTAAATGTGCCTTTCCAAATATTTTGGAAACGGATTCTCAGAGTGACAGAAATTCTGCTCCCATCATTTATTTGT
Source organism: Chiloscyllium punctatum (assembly GCF_047496795.1). Lineage (NCBI taxonomy): Eukaryota > Metazoa > Chordata > Chondrichthyes > Orectolobiformes > Hemiscylliidae > Chiloscyllium > Chiloscyllium punctatum. The sequence goes on from NC_092756.1 coordinate 21,549,456, forward strand.
CCGACATCGATGGTTTTGAAAGCCTGACATTCAGAAATATATGAACTTCAAAGAGTGAATTTTCCATATGTTGACTCTGTCCAAACCTCAATTACGCAGGAAAAATTACATTCGGTTTTCCTTGGTTCAGGGTCAAATTTTCCAAAACACAAATAAATAAATCTCCATCCCCAATAAACGCCGTCAGCATCGTCTCTAATGTCTTAGCGACCCAGTAAACGCTGGCAGTGTCCTCGCTGATAGAATCACAGATTTCCTACAATGCAGAAAGTGCAGTTCAGTCAATCAGGTCGGTAGGGAAACTCTGAACAGCATCTCAATAAGACCTAGCTCCCATCTCTATCCCCGCTGGCCTCTGGCTTGTGATTTCAAATATACCTGCTGGAATAAAACCTGGCATCGTGTGACTGCTGAACTTATCACTGCGTTACCCATGGCTAACTCACTTAACTTACTGAATTCACTCCCTGGACACATCAGCGCAATTTAACAGGCCAACCCACCTAACCTACAGACTTAAGAGCAGTGAGAACCACTGAATAAATGTAACATCACATTGAACACTATCTGTATCATGTGTAATGGCTTTTCACACTGGCAGCTCTGCCGAGTGAAAGCAAGCTGCGCCCACCAACCCGAATTCAATGCATCCAAACGCGGTTCTACGCTGTACAACCTCAGTAGTTCTGCTGGAAATGTTTCTGCACTCAGATCTGAATGGGTTTATTCTGTTTTCTTCCTCAGATTCCTGCTTTAAATAAACATATCAGTTAGGAGCAACTCTATTTCATGGTTTTCATTGCAACACAAACACAATGTGCAGTTGGCTGAAGTTACGTGTTTGCACTTTCACTGACACTCTCTCTCCCCAGGAGCTGCAGTCCTTCCCCACGCTGATTCAGACAGCATTGTCCTTCCTGTGACATGTCCCATCGACAATGGAAAGCCAGGCATGAATAACCTTCACTGGGGAACAGAGCAACAGGCTTAAAACATTCACGATGCCCCCAGCGGAGAATTGAGCCCTGTGACAGGAGGGGACACTAACCACGATACTGTGGAGGATATCAACATCGAAGGAGACCCTTCAGCCTGTTGTGGCCGCACTTGTCCAACACAACTGCTTGAAGACCTGAATCAAGTTCATCGTTTAGCCCATAATCTTATATGTTTTGGCATCACAAATTAACATCTCAATTCTTTTAAAGGTTAGAATGATTTCCGCCTCTCTGACCCTTTCCGCAAATCTACTCAAACCTTTCTGCCTTTTCCCGAAATCTCTTGGCCCCGGTATTCGATCCCTCCATCAATAACAAAGGCTTCTTTCGGTCAATCCTATCCATATTCCTCAGTATTTATTACATCTCAGTCATGTCTTCTCCAATCTCCTCTGCTCGGCGACAAACAACCCCAGTCTGCCCAATCTCTCCTCACAACTGAAACTCTTCAGCCCAGACAATATCCCAGTGAATCTCTCCTGCAACTTTCCCAGTGCGATCACATCGATGCAGTACTCTGAATTGCAGAACTGCACACTGTAATCTCGCTCGGGCCGAATGAACTTTTTTTTCTATTCTGTTACAGTATGAGGGCGTCGCTGGCTCGGCAGTATTGATTGCTATCCCTAATTGCACAGCGGGTAGTTGAGACTCAACCATCTTGTAGTGAGTCTTGAGTTACATGGAGGCCCGAGCAGGTCAGAATGGCAGTTTCATTCCTTAAATGACGTCAGATTGTTTTGTTTTATTTTCAACAATTGAACATGGATATATAGGAGTTATTAGATTCATAATTCCAGATATTTATTGAATCCCAATTCTACCACCTAGCATGGTCAGAGTCAAATCCAGGTCCGTGGTGTCTGAATTAACAGTTCAGTGTTCAGTGGTAATAGCGCTTGGCCATTGCAGAAAAGTAGTGAAACTGATCTTATCCAATTAAGTCGCTTTTCCCCGAAACTGTTCTGTGCCATTTTCCTGAGCTGGACTCCCCCCCCCCCCCCCCCGCCCCCCACTCAATGTGAGAGTGTGTATTAGATTCTGCAATGCCTTACTGAAATAGGAAATGACTCTGCAAACACATGATGAAAGAACAGCTCTCCGAAAGCTAGTGCTTCAATAAAACCTGTAAGACCATAACCTGGTGTTGGGTCATTTTTAACTTTGTACTCCATAGTCCAACACCGGCATCTCCAAATTAATGAGGTGGGGGTCTGGGATGGAAAGTTCGGTTAGTGATCGTAGGAGGGAAGAAATCTCTGAGAACAGGTGGATTTGAATTCTGACATATGAAACACAGAGATGTGAGCGATCAGAGCTTGAAGGAAAAACAAATCACCTTGGAGAAAACCAAAACTTTCAAACAACTGATTCCTTTGTGTTTCACAAAAGCCTGGGACACATAGAGCAATTACTGCCGTGACTCGGATTCGAACCGAGGTTGCTGTGGCCACAACGCCGCATACTAACCACTATACGATCACGGCAAACCACAGATGAACGCGCTAAACGCTCATAATAAGCAAAGTATCATAAGAAATATTAGGCAGAGCAACAAATACACAATATCAGTGCTGAGCGAACAGTGGCAGATATGTGGGAACTCAGAATGGGCTGACCGTTTAACATCGGTTCCCCCCGTGGCTGTGGTGATTCCATCATTAATGTGTTGAAGGCTGAGACAAATAGATTTCTCCAAAACATCAAAGACTCCGGGGACAGTGCAGTTTTTGTTACCTGCACATCCACCAATATCATTTATTGAATCAGTTGCTCCCGGTGCAGTCTCCTGTACATTGGGGAGACTGGGCGCCTCCTACCAGAGCGCTTTATGGAACATTTCTGGGACAACCGCACCAATCAACCATACCACCCCGTGGCCCAACATTTCAACTATCCCTCCAACTCTGCCCAAGACATAGAGGTCCTGGGCCTCCTTCACAGCCGCTCCTTCACCACCAGACACCTGGAAGAAGAACGCCTCATCTTCCGCCTCGGAACACTTCAACCCCAGGGCATCAACAGTTTCCTCGTTTCCCCTTCCCTCACCTCACCCCATTTCCAAACTTCCAGCTCACCACTGTCCCCATGACTTGTCCTGACTTGTTCTACCTGCCTATCTTCTATTCCACCTATCCATTCCACCCTCCCTCCCGACCTATCACCTTCATCCCCTCCCCCATTTAACTATTGTACTCTATGCTAATTTTTCCCCACCCCCACCCTCCTCTCACTTATCTATCCACTCTTCAGGCTCTCTGCCTGTATTCTTGTTGAAGAGCTTTTGCCCGACACGGTGATTTTACTGCTCCTCGGATGCTGCCTGAACTGCTGTGCTCTTCCAGCACCACTAATCCAGAATCTGGTTTCCAGCATCTGCAGTCATTGTTCTGACCAAGCTTTTGTTGAAATGTATACTTCAATAACAATGCAGTTTAACATCGACTACTTCTCGAGTTTCCCGACACAAGGCAGTAACCACTGCTGCCACATAGTCCCAGTTCCTCGCCCCAGAATCAGAGGAACTGAGTGGCGCAGTCGCGAATAACCAACTTGAAATCGAGATGGGAATGAGGTCGCAGAGATACTCGATGGCTCAAGTGACGCAACCGGAGAATGTCCGGTATTTCTATGATGGTTTAGAGGTGCAAGCAATTCCGAGGTTGGGAGTCCTTCTGGTCAAAGGCGGGGTAGAAGGGAACATTTGTTCCCGTTTATAATAACAGCAATCTGCAGTGCATCTTGCTGAGACAGCTGAGTGCCACAGCTGGAGCGTGGGCAGCTGGTTTGAAGTTTAATTTTGCCTCATTATCACCCAATTCCCTTGAATGAATTGCTTTCACCAGTTTTATTTCAAATTGTTTGATATCTCCCTGCAGTCTGCGGCTTTCTTCCTCATGGTTAATGGTATGGCTAACTGTTGTATGATTTGCACACTGCAAAATCACGGCCACTCCAAGTAAATATGAATCATTGATCTATATGAGAAAACAGTGGAACTCAGAGCAGGCATGCAGCGTAGGTTTGCAGGCGACGCCAGAATTGTAGACAGTGAGGAAGATTAACTAAGTTTCAAAAGGATCTTAATCCAATGAGTCGTTGGACTGAAAAATGTAACATTGAGTTCAATCTGGATAAATGGAAGGTATTGCATTTTGGTACAACAAAAAGAGTATGGCTTTGCCTATGTTGGAGAACAGGAAAGCTCGGTGTGCAGGTACATAATTCCTTGTAATTTGCATTACCAACAGACAAGATGGCTCAAAGGCATTTAACATACTTCCCTTCATTGCTCAGTCCTTTGTGTATAGGAGTTGGGACGTTATGTTGAAGTTTTGCAGGACATTGATGAGGCCTTTTCTGGAATATTATGTCCAGTTCTGGTCGCCCAGTTGGAGGAATGATATTATTCAGCTGGAGTAGGTTCACAAAAGGTATACATGCTTGTTGCCTGTGGAAGGTTTGAGTTCTAATGAAAGGCTGGATAGGCTGAGACTATTTTCAGATTCGAGATCGGGGTGCTGGAAAACCACATCAGGTAAGGCAGTATCCCAGGAGCAGGAGAATCAATTTTCTTTCGCGCAAGTGTCCTTCACCAGGCTCTTCCCCGAAACGTCGATTCTCCTGCTCCTCAAATGCTGCCTGATCTGCTATGCTTTCTCAGCACAACACTCTTGACTCTGATCTCTCATCTGCAGTTCTCACTTTCTCCTAGATGAGACAGTTTTCACTCTAGGTTAGGGTTTTGAGCGGCGACCTGACAGAAGTTTATGAATTATTGAGAGGGAAGTTTAGAGTTAACGATAGCTGCCTTTTCCCAGGAGGGGGATTTCAAGACGAGAGGGCATATGTTTCAATTGAAAAGAGAGATTTTTAAAAAAAAAAGACATAAGGCATTTTTTTAGGAACGGTGTTTTACGTGTGTAATTAACTTGCTGAGGAAGTGATGGATGAGGGTATGTTTGCAACATTTAATGGACAATTAATTCCAAATATGAATGGGAAAGTGGAATTTTTAAAATAAATTTATTCATGCCTAGTGCATCAGTTATTTCCCAGAGGGCATTTAAGAGTCAACCACGGTACTATCCATCTGGAGTCTCCTGTGGGACAGAGCAGATGAATATGGCAGGATGCTTCCCGAACTGGCATGAGTGAATAAGATGGGATTTTCCACACAACTGATTCAGGTCACCACGAGACTCTTCATCTCCAGGTGCTTATTGAATTCAAACTCCATTATCTGTCATGCCAGGACCTGAACCCCTTGTCCCCAAAATATTGCCTGGGTTTTGGATAAACAACACAGTAATAAAACTACAAGGGCATTATCACCACTCAGCGGGTACAGGAGGAGGCAGACGGGAATGGGTTCGTTTGGCAATATGCTCAGCATGGATCGGTTAGACTGACAGGCCTGTTTTTCTGCTGAATGACTCTGACTGACACTATGGAGCAGGCAGCTGGTTGGGATTAACAGCAGCATTGACAGCATAACCGAACACCTGATGGGATACGTAATCCTGCTGGAGTCTCCGGAGGTTGTTTTGCTCAGTCATCCCTTCCCACACGCGGGACTGGTGAACGGTCTCACCCCAGTGTTCCTGATTTAATGAGTTTCCATTTCTGCCTTTAATTGATTCCCTTCCAACAGATCCCACATTGCCCTGCTTTCTCTGTGGTATCAGTGTCCTTTGTTCCACACAGGGTGAATGATCGTTTCAAATTGTGTCCACACAGATACAAACATTTCATGTTGTGAATGTCTTTTCATTCTTCCTCATTCACCTACCGGGTGTGAGTCGGACTGGCCTGAACAATATTTATTCTTCGCCCCTCGTTCGTTGCTGTCTGGCTTCAACACAAACCCGGGTTGTGATCCCAGCCTCGGGTGTCTGTCTGTGGGCACTCTACACATTCTCTGTATGTTTGCGATTTTATTTCTCCCTCAGACCAAAGATGTACCAGTTACAGGGATCAACAATGGGAAATGGAGGCTTATGGGACAGGGAATACCCTGGGGTCTGGTGGGATGCGCTTCTGATGTACCGTGTGGACTGGAAGGGCCGATTAGAATGCTTCCCCACACTGTGGAGATTCTTGAATTAAGGGTCAGCTCATATTTTTCTGGTCCTGGAGTCTCTCGTGGGCATGACTGGGTGAAGATGGTTGAATCCCCTGCATAAGGGTCATGAATGAATGGGATTGCAGTAAATTAAAGGCATGATCTCTGTTCCTGAGGTCAGGCTTGTATTTCATGTTTTATTCGTCGAAAGTAAACATCACCGTTTCCATGTCCCAACCCCCAAGGATGACGAGTTTAAAATATCACCCCAACACCACCTTCTCCAGGTTGAAGTCTTGACTGTGTGCAAGAAGCTGATACTGAGCTGATGCGAGCAAATGTAGCTGCCACCGCCAGTGTCAGAAACACAGATCCAAACAGCAAAATCATCTTTTAAACCCACCACTGCAAAATTCAGGGCTCAACACTCTCCACTTGTGCCATTCAGCTGTCTTAGAAAGATGAACCGGAAATCGCTATGATAGTATAAACGGGGACAACCATTCCCTTGAGCAGGAGCACACTCAACCGAGGAATTTCTTGCGCCCCTATACCATCACAGAAGGACAGGACGCTCACCTATTTCATCACAGGAGTCAGAGAATAACTCCGTGCATACATTCCCATCCCCATTTCTGGTTCGGTCTGGGCGGCTGTGCCGATGTTAAGCTAAAATGCTATTGAAGCATACATTTCAACAATATCCTGTACTGTCCCTCGAGTCTTTGATGTTTTGTCGAAGTCGATCAATCTCATCTTTCAACATTCTCATTCAAGGGATCTCCACAGCCTCTGAGGACATCAAACTGAAAGATTCAGCTCATTCTCAGTTCCCACATGTCTGTCACTGTTCCCTGGGTACTGATATTGAACATGTGCTGTTCTTCCGAACATTTCCTCTGCTCGTTTACTTATTGCTGCTTGCAAGCATCCTGTTCTGTGGTTACTGTGATCGTGGTTGTCGGTATTTTGAATTGTGACCACAGCAACCTCGATTTGAAACCAAATCACGGCACTTAGTATTCTCTCCGTTGTCCTTTTTTTGACAAATGCTAAGAAATTAATCGTTTTACCTTCAAATTCCGCTCTCTTACATCTCTGCGTTTCATTTATCAGGATTCAAACACACCCGTTGTCGGAGACTCCTCTCCTTCCCACGATCATTAAACCGCATTTCCGTCCCTCCCCCCATTTCTCTGAGGCAATGCACAATCTATCACTCTCTTTCACATTCATACTGTTCTGTCTGTGCTGCTGCTGCGGTCACTGTTGTTGGGTGAACGTGCCCCACTCCCACCATCGGGACCTTCAAACAAGTCGATCCATTTGGATACCGCGGTTGTGAAATCAATCCCCATGTAGCAACATTTACTGACATAGGCCAGAGACAATTGGAGCGTCAGGCTCATGGAAAATACGCAGGGCAGTTTGGGTGCGAAGACATTTTATTGGAAAAGATCAGCTTTTGTGGCTTTCTGCGTTGGTCTTGTGGTAATTTCATAGGAATGATAATCCAGAGACCGAGGTGATAGTCTGGGTACTCGGGCTTGAATCCCACCACGCCATGATTGTCAAATTTGGATTCAAAAAATATCTGCAAGTAAGAATCTCATGATACTATAGATCCATTGACAATTGTTGAAAAAAAAATCTGTTCCACTGATGTCATTTCGGGATGGAATTTGCTATCCTTACTTGGTTTGGGCTGCATGTGACTTCAGACACATAGCAATATGGTTGAGTCTCAACTGCCCTCTGGGCAATTCGGAATGGCTAATAAATTCTGCTTCGCCAGAATCGGCATCATTCGAATCCAGAAATTTTAAAACAAATGCTCATTAGACTCTAGCAAGAGTGTTGTGTGCAGTTTTGCAAGTCACATTACAGCAGGGATGTGATCACACTGAGAAAATTGCAGGAGATATTTCCCGGGATACTGTTTGGGCTGAAGAGTTTCAGTTGTGAAGAAAGACAGGACAGAGTGGAGTGTTTGTCGCAGCGTAAAGGAGATGTAGAGGAGACATAATTGAGTTAGGGTATGGACAGGGTTGACTGAACGAGTTTCCCATTGATGGAGGGATCGATTAGCAGGGGCCAGAGACTTAAGGAGAAAGGCAGAATTGTTTGAGAAGATGTGCGAAAAAGCTTTATTAGCCAGTGGGTGGTTGGAATTTGGAATACACTGTCTGCATTTTTTCAGAGCGGCAGAAACCCTTAGAACCTGAATAAATATTCAGATTTGAACTTGTGATACCAAGACATATAAGGCTGTGGGATAAACATTGTGAAATGGGATTCAGTTCGTTCGGCAGTTGTTTTTGACAAGTGTCACCACAATTGGTTGAAGGCCCTCCTTTGACACTCTCGTTCTCGGTAGTATGGTTAGTGTCCACGCCTCTCACAGGGCTCAATTCTCCACTGGGGACAGTGTAAATGTTTAAAAACTGTCACTCCATTCACAAGTGCGGGTATTGATATTTGTCCTTCCATTCTCGATGGGACATGTCACAGGAAGGACAGTGCTGCCTGAATCAAGTGAGGAATAACAGCAGCTCTCAGGGAGGCAGATTGTCAGTGAAAGTGCAAACACGTGACTTCTGAAAACTGCACCTTGTTACGGTCTTGGAATGAAAAACATTCGGCAGACTTGTTCCGAATTGAAGTGTTTATTGAAAGCAGGAAAATGAGGAAGAAATAGCGTAAAAGCATTCAAATATGACTGCATAAACATTTCGCGCAGCACAAATCAGATTGTAAAGCACAGAGTAGCGTTTCGATACATTGAATTTGGGTTGATTTGCTTTGATGAGGCTGAGTTACCAGGGTATAAAGCGGTTAAAAATGATTCAGGTTTTGCTCACTATGATGGAACATTGGCTCAGTAATTCGCATTGCTGTTCGTTCTGAGGGTTATGTTGATTGGCCAAGTTAAATTGCCCTCTCGTGTGCAGGGATGGAATTAAGTAAATTAAGATGAATTAGCTTGGGTAATGCGGCGACAATGTCAGAAGTCACAGGACGCCAGGTTATAGCCCAACAGCTTTATTTGACATCATAATGGGGAGAGTTGCCCCTCTTCTGGTGAATTATAAGGGAATGGGGAGGAGAGATAGGTCTTGCAGAGATGCTCTTCAGAGAGTCAACACCGGCTCGATTGACTGAAATGCTCTTTCTGAGGTGGAGGATTCTGTGATTCTCTCGGAGAGGGTGATGACGGTATTTACTGGGGTGTAAATCCATTAGAAACGATGCTGACGGGGTGGACTGAGGATGAGATTTTATTCACGTGTTGTCTTCGAAAATTTAGAACAGTTCTCCCTGAACCAAGAAAGACTTAGTTGGGTTTTTTTCAGGTTATGAAATGTTTATACAGAGTCAGTCGGTGAAAAATTCCCTCTTTCAAGTAAGTAAACATCGAGACGCTAGACATTCAAAACCTTTGATAAAACCTTTGAAGGACAAAGAAATGAGGAGAACAGAATCGCTGTCGCTCCGAGAATCTGTTTTTCAAAATATTTGGAAAGGCACATTTGGTGACATACAATGAATAAATTTCACAAGGAGGGAGACAGCGTGTGGCTTGGTAAAGGTGTCGGGGTGCGAAGTTGTAGGTCGGAAGTTTTGGGGGAACAATGTCTAAGTGGGTTGACTTTAAATGTAAAGAAATTTCGTGAACGTGTGCAGCTGAATAAAATTCGGTTTCAAAAACTCTGGATGTTTAATGATTTGGCATAATATTCTACCTGAAGCATTGTAAATGGATCTGAGTGGATTTTTCTCGTTGTGAAGGAATGATATTAATAATAATAAGAAGTGACCAGTTGCTTGGAGATCGAATTCCAGCTTTAATCATATGCATTATAGATGTGAGGAGAAGCACCATGATGTTTGGTCCATTTTATACTCGGTGAAATCTTCCAAAGCAACGAGCAACAAAACTGGTGGGTTTTCTTTTGCATTTTAACACTCTGGTTTTCTAAGCAATATTTTCCTTAAGCTGAAATAAAGTCGGAGCAAATTTGAATACAATATTAATCGTTACAATGAGATTTATCTAATTCACTTCTGATTATTACAATGAACATTGTGAGGTTCCAGCAAAATTAAAATGAAACGAACAAAACAGCGTTTCTTGCAATTTAATCCAATTCAGGTTCAGCCATGTCAGAAAGGCCATTGAGCAACAACATCGCCTTTATTTCCCTCTCCATGGCTCCTTCTTCACGTGAGGGAGAAAGTGACTGAAGAAATTATGAGTCAAATATAGGTATGAATATGACGGAAAATTCTTGTTCTCTGTTTCATTCTGACACAGTTCTGATTCAGAATGTATCAATGACAGCTATTCATTCTGTCGTGCATGGCTATTTATTGGAATTTGCTATTATTATAATTCTGGTGCATACAGAAACACAATGGCGTGGATACGATTCCGCTCAGCAAATTTCTCATCTCTTACTTTCACCACATGTATCCTGATGAGGTGACATGTCACCGCTCTACGAAATGTGTTGCGAATACTGAACGATTATGGTGGTGGGTTGTTACACCGCTGTGCTCCACATTCACGAGTTCGAGTTACACTCTGGTCCCTAACATCACAAACCACGCCCGCAGTTTTTATTCGCACCTCACACGTCTGGTATACACTGGATAGAGAATCTTGTTCTTGCCCCTCACTGCACGGGAGATTCACAATAATCGACACCACATTAAAGTCGAAATGCAGAGTGAGAGAAGTCATTCTATTAAATTGTAGATTAACTTGGTGTAATGAGAAAGAACGCATTTTTCTTTCCGCCCATATTCCATCTTGTCTTTCTATGAATTTGCATCGAAAGAATGAGGAGCACAAGTTTATCCAGTGGGGTTGCACATGAGTATCTTAACCTAACACTTCACACAATGATCTGATCAGTAAGTCAAACAGTGACTCGGAATTGGAACCGCAGAAAACTTCTCCAATTGAACGAACCTTTCATTCTTTCACAAATTTCTGCTGTGTGTGAATCATACAACGAACCATCATCCAGCGTGATCACTGACTTGCCAATTGTATAAGGTCAATCAACGTTCTTCAGCATTCACTGCTTCTGTACACAGCCACCTGTGCGGTGCCCAGTGTCATTTGTTATCCCCAGGTCACAGTACATTTCGCCTTCCTGAGTTTATGAACTTTTTCTGATCTGTCTGATCTCTTTAATAAACCTTTTCTATCACTTCATCCCATACCCCAACAATTCTGAACTTATGAATAAAATAATGAGTTAGACAAAATGTTAAATAAGTGGGAGTTTGCCACTCAGCCCATGGAGTCTGCCCCACCATTCAACGAACTCATGGTTGATCTGATAATCTTAAACTCCTTTCTGCTCACTTTCCTAGACAAATTTTCATCATATTTCTGATTAACTATCTGGCACAGTTTAAAAGCACCCAACAACACTGATGGCACAGATTGTTTGGCCCCTGAGCAAAGAGATGACTCCTCATTTCTGAATTAGATGGGCACTCTCTAATTCTGAGATTATGTCCTCTGGTGCTCTCCTCACAGCACGGGGCAAACCACCTGCCTGTATCTACGCTGTCAAGATTCCACGAATATTGAACGTTTATGATTGGTGTTACATGATGAGAGAGTACCCCTCCACCTCCATTGTGTCGAGGAGAATAGTCCCAGCCTAACCAATCATTCCACGAAGGTCCATTTTATACAGAGTTGGCAACATCCTCGTAAATCACTGCTGTCCCCTGCAGCGTCCTTACTTATTATAAAGACAGGTGGAGAAATTTCGGTGATGAAATGGGCTGAAATTTCAGGCGCAGACGGGAATTGGAACTCGAAATCAGAAAGTGATTGGAATCGGATTGATCCACAGAAGGAGCAAATACAGCGATGATAACACTGACAAATGAGAATCTAATCATATTCGATTGACATTCAAAGGCTTCATTGTAACTGAAGTCTTCCGTGTAATCCTCCTGGGAGCAAGTATTTAGGAGAAATGGAACCTGATCGCGCATATAAGAAGTTGACGACAAAAACATGTCCGTCGGTCGACTTTGTTTGATTATTAACTCAACTCTTATCTCCGTGAAGCCTACATCGTCCGCAACGCACAAATTAGATGTTGAACAGAACTCTCTCCATTTGCCTAGGTGAGTGCAGCTTCAATATCACTTAAGGAACTGGACTCCCTCCACGACAATGCAGTCACTTAACTGTACATTGTTCAACGCCTGAACATTTATTCCCTTAACTGCTAAGGCACAATTTCATCAGAGTGCACCACATAGAAGATTCACTGGAGAAAGTCATCCAGGCTTTGTTGACAGAACCTTCAAAGCTCAAAGACTGTACCGACCATAAGGACAAAGTTTAGATGCACTGAAACGTCACCATTTATGAGTTACCCTCCAAGGCACATACCAGCATGACTTGGAGAGGAAGCAGTGATAAATTCGTTGAGTGGTGAAGCGGTCTTGATGGGAAAAGAGTTATACTCGAGCCCTTCACATTTTATTTTACAATTTTGAAAAATGTTGATTATCGCATTGACCAGACTTGTGCTCATTCCTTTAGTTGTTTCCGAAACTGGCGTTTGCTAAAGATCGAATATCATTCTCAGACTGAGGTCAACAAAGAGCCTCTCGTACTACTGATCTCCCTGTTCAACAATCTTCAGAGATCTGTGAATATCTACTCCAAAATCTCTTTGTTCCTGTACACCGCTCAGAATCCTCACTGTTATTGTTTCAATTCCTCAAATTCCTTACCACTTATTGGTCTGGATTCAAATCCATTCGTCGTTTTTCCTTTCCACCTGATTGATACATCACTGCGATCCCTGATATTATTCATCACAGTCACCTACACGACCAATTGTTGCATCGTCTGTAAACATCTAAAAGTGACTCCTACAACTAAGTTTGAATTATTGATCTACACCAGGAAACAGTGGTACTCCACTGGAAACAGGCATCCAAGCATGGTTCATTGCTGGATGGGATGAACACCTGCAATAACAACAGAATCGGACCCTTGCTATCATTCGTAAACCTGAAGGCAACTCTGCAGGATGGTTTCCTGACTGATTCCTTCTCACATTGGGGAGTGGTGAATGACCTGTCCACGTTGTGACTGAGGAAGTGAGTTTACATTTCAGCGGGTAATTGAATCCCTTCCTGCAGACCCAGCCCCCATGGACCTGACTTCATGGAGGCGTCGGTATCCTTGTGTCTATATAGTTTGGATAATCAGCTGAATTTGAGACCACGCTGAGACGATTCCCAATTTTCCCCATCATCCATGCATCTTTTTTATCCTTCCTTATTCTCCCACGGAGTGTGGCCATCATAGTCTGAACAACATTTGTTGTTCATCCTTAAATCTCCTTGAACTGAGTCAGAAGGAATTTATGGGTGAATCGTACTATTGTTGGTCTGAAGTTATATGTTGGCAAGTCTCGTTAAGGACAGCAGATTCCCCTTTTGAAAGGTCATGACTGCATAGGTTTTCAGCAAAGTAAAACTTTTTGTCACTCGTCCTCTGAGCGGGTTTATATTCCACATTTTATTCATCGAATCTAATTACCAGTAGCTGCCATGCTCCAGTCTCCAAGGGTTGCTGGCTCAAATATCGCCATTGCATTTGCAGATGAAACAAAGATTGGTGGAGTAGCAGAAAGCATAGGGGACTGTCAAAGAATGAAGGATAATATAGATAGGGCAGTTGAGCGGAGAAGTGGCTGATGGAGTTGAATCCAGACAAATGTGAGTTGATGCATTTTGGGAAGTCTTATTCTAGAGCCTAGTATACAGTAAACAGAAGAGCCTTGGGTAAAATTGCTGAGCAGCTTGATGTGGGAGTTCAGGTTCTTTGTACCTGAAGGTGGCTGCACAGGTGCATCGAGTAGACAAGAAGGCATATGGCAAGCTTGCTTTCATCGGTCCAGGCGTTGAGTGTTGAGCTGGAAGGTCATGCTAAAATTGTACAAGATTTTGGTTCAACCGCACTTAGAATGCTGTGTACAGTTCTGGTTGCCAAATTACCAAAAACGACGTGGACGTTTAGGAGAGGGTGCAGAGAAGGATAATGAGGATGTTGCCTGGTATGGAAGATGCTAGCTCTGAAGAAAGGTTGAGTAGGTTACGTTTGTATTCATTAGAAAAAACGAGATTGAGGGGGACCTGATTGACGTCTACAAGATCATGAAGGGTATAGACAGTGTGGATAGAGAAAAGCTTTTTCCCAAGGTGAGGGATTCAATAATGAGAGGTCACACGTTCAAGGTGAAAGTTGAAAAGTTTAAGACAGATAGTCATTGGATGTATTTTACACCGAGGGTGATATGTGCCTGGAACGTGTTGCCAGCAGATGTAGTAGAGGCAAGCACTGTAGAATACATTTCAGGTGCGCCTGGACAGATGCATATGTAGGAAATTTGCAGAGGTATTCAGATGCTTTGGAATTGGGTGATAGGTTTAGACAATGGATTTGGATCAGCTCAGGCTTCGACATCCAAAGGGCGTGTTCCTGGGCTGTAAATTTTCTCAGTTCTTTGTTCTTCTTTGTTCACTACTCTGTCAACTTCATGCTACATTACTGCATCTCATAGAATGATATTGTCAATTCTAATTATCACAGAGGGAATGAGAATATGACATGTAGCTGTGTCGGAATGAAAGTGATGTACGCTGGTCTGGAGTTTTTAATGGGAGCAAGAGGCTGATGTGGAGACGATGTGATCAAAAACAGCTTACTGTCAACGTAACAAAACAGCGCATTGTTCAGGAAAATTTCAGAGAATGCTTTCAATTAACCGACCTCTCGCTGAAGGCTCCAGCACACTTCAGCTGAGCCAATCTGTCGTGCGGGTTAATGCTCGTGTTAAATCCTAACACAACAATTATGCTCTTCGTCCCCGCCTTTGACCAGGAGCACTCCCAGCTTTGGCATTTCTTGCGCCTCTGTGCCGTCATAGAAGAACCATGTGCTCACCTTCAAGCCAATCAATCCATTTCGATACTATGGTTGTGAGATCAATTCTCATGTAACAACTTTTACCACATGGACCAGAGATTATTAGAAAACCAGGCTCTGGAAAAGGACACAGGGCAGCACTGAGGAGAAGAAAATGTATTCGAAAATACTTCTGTCTGTGGACTTCTACATCATTTATTTCACTTGCTCATTTAGCTCTGTCTTGTCTATTGTGTGCAGTTCTGCAATTCGCATTATTAAACGGATATGATAGCACTGGAAATGATGCAGGAGAGATTTACCAGGATATTGTCTGGGTAGAAGAGTTTCAGTTGTGAAGAGAAATTGGACAGACTGGCGGTGTTTTTCTTAGAGTCGAAGAGATTGAGAGGAAACATGATTGAAATGCATAAAATAATCAGTAATATGGATGGCATAGACTGAAATCAATGTTTCTCTTTGATGGTGAGATCGATCACGGGAGGTGGGGCAAGGTGGCATAGATTTAAGGATAGAAGAGGAAAGATTTGAGTGAATGTGCAGACAAATGTCTTGAAACAGCCGTGGGTTGAAATCTGGAACTCAGTGCATGCAAAGGTTGCAGAGGCAGAAATCCGCATAACTTTCAGAAGTTTTCAGATGTGAATCTGTGATGCCAAGACATACAAGGCTATAGGCCAAGTAATTTTAAAAAGTGTTCCGATATTTAAACGAATGTTAATTTCCAATATAAACAAATAGGCTGATTTTTGCATACAATTCCTGGGCAGTACCACCGCCTGTCACTGCGTGAGGTCGGGTTCAATTTGCTTCCAGGACAGGCGCTTGCATATTGGGAGGGCTCAGTGGGCAGAACTGCGCCATTCAGCGTCAGAAACCCGCCTTCGATTCAAGTCTTGTGTGACTGACTGTGTGGAATTTGCACACTCCTGCTCTCTCTCTCTCCCGTGTGAGATTCCTCTGGCTGCTCCGATTGCTTCCCACAATGCAAATGTGTGCAATTCAGGTAAATGGCAAACAAAGTCTGAATGGACTGTAAGTGCTGTAAATAAGAGATAAAATTCAGAATTGCAGCTCGGGGAAAACAGAATGACCATTTCGTGTCAACAGACCCTTCGATGGAACTGATTTTAATTCTCAATGTTAACTCTGATTTCTCTCCACTGATGCTGCCTGACTCGCCGAACTTTTGGAGTAATTTCTATTTTTGTAGGTGCACCATAAATGCTGGTTTAGAAAGATAGAGTGGGGAGTGTGAATCTCTTCCACGGCACAGTGCAGACTCAACTGGCCACATGGTATCTGTATGCACTGTATCTAATTCCATTAACTCTGAATCTATAAGTTTTTGTCCTTCTTTTAGTCTTTGGTTTTCACATCTCTCCTGTCATGTGAATTGCAGAGCAGGACAATCGACGGTTCGGGCATAAGCCACCACCAAAACTTTCCCACCTGATGCCTGGAAGATGAACGCCTCATATTCTGCCTTGGGACCCTGCAACCACACGGGATAAATGTGAATTTCAGCGGCTTCCTCATTTCCCCTCCCCCCACATTATCACAGTCTGAAACATCCATCTCAGCACCACCCTCCGGACCTATTCATCTGTACCCCTCTGACTTATCACCTTCTCCCCGCCTCTATCCACCATTTGCTTTCCCAGCTACCTTGCACCCAACCCCAACCCCCTCCCAATTATCTCTCAGTCCCCACCCTCAAGCCTCATTCCTGATGAAAGATTTATGCCAGAAACATTGATTCTCCCGCTCCGTGGATGCTGCCTGACCTGCGGTACTTTTCCAGCACGACATTATTGCCATGGCGAAGATAGACAAGCTATGTTCAGGCTCTTTATCTGGGAGCAGAGAAGGCTAAGTGAGGATGTGACTAAGGTGCACATTAAGGGGATCGGTATGTGTGATAGGAATGAACTTCTTATGGGAAGAGTTAACATCCAGGGTTTTCTGTTAAACGCAAGGGAGAGGATGTTCAGAGGAGATATAGGAAAACGTTTTCACTCTGAGAGTATTGTATAATTGGAACTCACTGTTTGAACGTGAGGTAAAGCTATGAGTCATCAAAACATTCCAGGAGTATTTAGTCGAATACTTGAGAAGCGAGAGCACACTTGGATAAGGACCAGTTACTGGAAAGTGGGGTGAAGATGTCTGATGAAAGATCGCAACACTGCACAGAAAATACAGAGCATGAAAGCATGGGAAGATTAAAGGCATAGAAACTACTGGCAATCTGTTACAAGGGGTCTATGGAATGTTACATTCGTCAAAAGATCACTGGGGCAGGATGGGGCCACTGTGGCAGGATGGGATAAGAACAGTGGAATGCTCCTACACCAATTAGCAGAGTCAGACTGAGGCTCAAAGGTTACTATGGCAGGCTGAGATAATAACAATTAGTAAAGTCAGCCTCGCCTACTCAATATCATCATGGCAGTTTGGGAAACGTCGTGACAGTACATACTTAGGACATGGCTTTAAATAATTAATTGATAATAGAGTCAGCCTGCTTGAGACACTTGTAGCAGGATATGACATTAAATATCTAATTAGTAGTTAGTAGAGTCAGCTTGGGACAGGAAAACATTGTGATAGATGGGGTAGCTAAATATCTAATCATGACAGGTTAGTCTGGGAAGGAGGTTCATTGTAGCACAGGTGGCAGTAGAATACTTAATAGTTACAGTAGAATAAATTAGGAAAAACAATAGTGGCAGAAGTAGAACGATAATGGGAATTATCACCATTGGTTTATTGTATAGCTGGAGTGAGGTAATTCTGTACTAACACAGTTGGCATTCTGATAAGCTAACAACACACGATTAAAGAAAAAGGTATAAAGTGATGGAGTTTAATTCAGATACATGTGAGGTGCTGAATTTTGGGAAAGCAAATCTTAGCAGGACTTATACACTTATTGGAAAGTCCCTAGGGAGTGTTGCTGAACAAAGAGACCTTGGAGTGGAGGTTCATAACTCCTTGAAAGTGGAGTCGCAGGTAGATAAGATAGTGAAGAAGGCATTTGGTATGCTTTCCTTTTTTGGTCGGAGTGTTGAGTACAGGACTTGGAACGGCATGTTGCGGCTGTACAGGACATTGGTTAGGCCACTGTTGCAATATTGCGTGCAATTCTGGTGTCCTTCCGATCGGAAAGATGCTGTGAAACTTGTAAGGGTTCCGAAAAGATTCACAAGGATGTTGTCGTGGGTTGGAGGATTTGAGTTATAGGGAGAGGCTGAACAGGCTGGGGCTGTTTTCCCTGGAGCTTTGGAAGCTGAGGGGTGACATCATAGAGATTTACAAAATTATGAGGTGCATGGAAAGGATAAATAGACAAAATATTTTCCCTGGGGTTCGGGCAGTCCAGAACTAGAGGGCATAGGTTTAGTGTGAGAGGGTTAAGATATGAAAGACACCTAAAGGGCAAACTTTTCACACAGAGTGTGGTACGTGAATGGAATGAGCTGCCAGGGGATGTGGTGGAGGCTTGTACAATTGCAACATTTGAGAGGCATGTGTCTATGAAGGGTTTGGAGGGATATGGTCCAGGTGATTGCAGGTGGGACGAGACTGGGTTGGGATATCTGGTCGGCATGGACAAGTTGGACAGCAGTGCCTGTTTTGATGCTGCACATCTCAATGACTCTATGACTCTATGCCATGGACCCTGAGGTTCGTGCGAGTCAAAAATTTGTTTTCTGAATGTCACTGTTTTAGTTTGCAAATAAAAGATCTACTCCTTGAAAAACTCCGATACTCCTGGTGATTGTCGACATTTTACCTACGACAACCGCAACTTTGGGTGCAGTAAAATTGTGGCGAGTGCAACTCTGTGTCGCACTGAAAAGCGTGTTAGATTTCTACAAATTTGGTAACTTTGCAATTCAATGTTTGTGGGTTTGAACCGCATTAGAATTGGAGTTTAGTTCAGTTTTCCGCTAATCATTGAGTGTTGTGCTGATTCATCGCCAATTCCTGTTGTCTGGAGTTCTCATCCCTGCTACTGACCAGAGGAAATTCATTACCTTCTTGGTTGTGAGTTTTTACAGAATCATATCGTTTGAAACATGATCAGACCAGAATCAGATGCTCATCCGCAAAACCTGCAAATTTCGTGCAGAAGCCCACTGTGCAACGTGTTCTTGGATGTCGGAATGGTGAAGAATATTGACGATTGCAATATGTTTCATGTTACCTGTATGAACAGAAATTTTCGATTGCTTAAATGTTTTTATCCCATTGTACGACAGGTTGTTGTGGATGAGCTGGGCAAAGACATTGACGTGTTTGGTCAGCCATGATTATATCAAACGGCGGGTAGACAGTGAGAGAATTAATCCCACGCTGTTGGTCTCACTTTTCTCACAAACCAGTTAGTCAGCGAACTGAGCTAACCGACTTCCATTCAATGCAGAGCTAAACCAAACAGATCAGTGCATTTGAATTCTATAATATTTCATGTAGAATGAGCTGCTGCACCTTCCAACCCCATTAGCACTTCTTACATTTAACATTTTCAATTGCAGGTGTTACGCAATTTCTTTCCTATGAATGTTAATGACTTCCAGAGTGTTTCCCTTTTGCACCCCCATCCAGGCAGCCCAGAATCACTGTCGCTGTTTAATTCACTCCTTGTGTGCCTGCACGCGCTTTTCGAATATTCTGGAATCAGCTCCTAAAATGTTTTTATTTCTGAAAATTCATCTCCGAATGCAATAACTCTCAGAATATAAAATGCCTGACCAAAATTATTTATCGTGCCCTACTGGGTTTGAAGTTCTAACGTCTAGTTTCCACTCACTGAAATGAGGAAATGTCCCTCATATTTACTCTTAAGATCTTCACATCAGCTGGATAACCTTCATTCGAACACAACTAAGTCTTTCTTGATTTCTCCCACATTATTCTTTATCTATGCCATCATCCCATGAAACCGCCTCTTTTCTTTTCTGGTAGCTTTATCTCCCAGTAAACCTCATTTCCTTCATTTCGAACTACATGGTATCATGGGCGTGTCATTCCTGACGTCTTTGTAATTCAGTAAACGGTGCCCGTGTTATTATTCATGTCATTATATCCCTGCAAATTTCCACCTGAGAAAGGATGCATGAAAACTCATTCAATGCATGAAAACACACCACTACACTGTGCAAACTTTTTACTGAAACAGGAAAGGTGGAAGCAATTACAGCTGCAACAGAATCGGGTAAATTCGCAGTCACATACTTGACTGTTGTTCTTATAGTTATTTCTTATCTACGTGTGCTGAAGTAACACAGTGAGGGATCAATTACTATTGCCAGACATACATAAGGGACGTATGAAATGCTGAAGTTGTGAGTCCAGAGCAGGTTTTTATTGATATAGACCATTCACTGTTCGAATATCAGTCTTAGGAATTAGACAGAGCGCGATTTTGAGCAAAATTTGAGCAGGGACGTTTACGCCATGACGTAATACCAAATTGTGTGGTTACTTTGTTGTTTACCTCATTTGTGTGTTTTGCCTCATTGAGGATTTTGAAGTTATCCTCTCTATACAAAAGTTTCGTGCTTTTGCACCATTATACAAAAGATGCAGTACAATAACACCCAATGCTGTTTCAGTCTACTTGTACAGATATTGACCCCTGGAAACAGCACTATGCACTCGCCTCGAGTCTGGAAAATAACTTGTTACATTCCCATTCTTATTGCTCTTTTCATTACATCGGCTTCTGTTCTTCACAGATCCGATTCAGCAGATCTGGTCACTGAGTCATTACTTTGTATGTGTTCAGATCATGTGAGCGGAATATCACAGTCCATAACCCAGAAGTCAGACCATACTCAGGGAACCGTACTCTGCTCTAGATCATTTCATGAACACCAGGAAGAAATATCTATGATCTTCAAAATTTACTCACCTGTTTTTCAGAAGCAAGATAAACAATTCCAGGTTTCTGCTTTTGTTGTCACACCGACAAGGTTATAATTGCTGGAACCAGTTGAGACTGTCCGCTCTTCCACATCAGTTTTCTCCCCAGGAAGTGTTAAGATGATGGTCTGAATGTGATTCTTCTAAAAAGAAGAATCTTTTTATCGATTGATTTCTGGTTTAGGGCCGACCAGGCTCCCGCTGGGCCTCCACGCTCGCGCTGATCACAGCAGATTCCCGCAGTCTTCAGCGTTTTTGTAGCAAGTACCTTCGAGGATGACATCAAAAGATATTTGCTGTTACTGTATGATACTCGGCCAATAGAGACAGCTCTATCAATGGAGGCAGCTCAGTCCGCTGGGATGGGATAATTTCTGCTGTGTGTCCTGCGGATCAGATACAATGCACTTTATCATTTAGATCATACAGAGTGAGAGTGCTCGAAAAGGCCAAGCGAGATTTCCCCACAGGAGTTTATTGTAGGTGGAACAATACCAGTGGCACTACCCTAACCGAGGAAAGAACAGTCTCAGAAGTCCATTTGGCAAGTTTACTTTTCAGACTCTGGTCAGCATGCTCCACGAGCCCTGCAGCCTGTGGGCAATAAGCACAATGAAGTTGGTGGTGAATCCCAAAATGAAAGTATAATTCTTCATTAATATGTCCAATAAAATGGGGGTGAGGGGATGGGCATTGTCAGAATGTAGACAATATCAAATACCAAAGCAGGTTATAATCTCCTTGAGTAAAATATTTACAACAGTTTTAGCAGTAGTGTTGGAAGTGGGGTA
Organism: Chiloscyllium punctatum; assembly: GCF_047496795.1. NCBI lineage: Eukaryota > Metazoa > Chordata > Chondrichthyes > Orectolobiformes > Hemiscylliidae > Chiloscyllium > Chiloscyllium punctatum. Next base: position 21,571,227 of record NC_092756.1, read on the forward strand.
AGCTTCAACCCATCAAGGAAAAGCAAATCAACAATGACCAAAACATAATTATAATGCTGACACCTTTGCAACTCACTGAAGTCTTTAAACATCTTTTGCAGTTGGCATTAGGTGGTCAGAAGTCGACTCACACTTGTCAGAGAACATAGAACATAGAAACTACAGCACAAAACAGGCCCTTTCATCCACAATGTTCTGCCGAGATTTAATCCTAATGTAAACTATAATAACAACCTACACATCCCTCACCTCACTGCTATCCATGGGCAAGTCTAGAAGTTGCTTAAATGTCCCCAATAACTCTGCTTCCACCACTACCACTGGTAACGTATTCCATGCATTCACAGCTCTCTGTGTTAAAACAAAAACTACTTCTGACATCTCCTTTATACCTTCCTCCTAATATCTTCAAACTATGAGTTCTCATACCAGTCAATCTTGTCCTGGAGAAAATACTCTAGCTATTGACTCTATCTATTCCTCTCATTATTTTGTACACCTCTATAAGATCTCCTCTCTTCCTCCTTCTCTCCAGAGAGATATCCGAGCCTATTCAACATTTTTTCATAAGCCAAGCCCCCCAGTTCAAGCAGAATCCTGGTAAACCTTCTTTGCACCCTCTCCCAAGCCTCTGTATCTTTCTTACAGTAGGGCCACCAGAACTGGACACAATATTTCAAGTATTGCTTCACCAGGGACTTGTAGAGCTGCAGCAAAACCTCATGGCTCTTAAACTCTATCCCCCCGTTGATGAAAGCCAAAACTCCATATGCTTTCTTAACAACCGTATCCACGTGTATTACAACTTTCAGGGATCTATGTACTTGCACATCCAAATTCCTCTATTCCTCCACACTGCCTTAAATCCTATCTTTAATCCTATATTCAGCATTCGAGCTCCACCTTCCAACATGCATCATTTCGCATTTATCCAGGTTGAACACAATCTGCCATTTCTCAGCCCAGCTCTGCATTCTGTCTATGTCGCGCTGCAGCCTACAGTAGCCATTTATACTATCGCTGACACCTCCAAACTTTATGTCATCTGCAAATTTACTAACCCTCCCCTCAACCTACTCATCCAAGTCATTTAAAAAAACTACAAAAAGCAGAGGCCCAAGTACAGAACCCTGGGAGACCCCACTCAGCACTGTCGTCTAGGCAGAATACTTTCTATCTACAGCCACTCTCTGCCTTCTGTCAGCAAGCCAATTCTGTGTATATCTGTTTAATGCCTGGAAACAGAGTGTTGATGGAGGGTTGTCTGTTTATGTCTGATTAATGGTCAGTGATAGGGGGTGGTGCAGGGTTGTGTGTGTTTTTCTGTATATATCTGCTTAATGACAGGAGACAGACTGGTGGTGGTCGAATGCTGTGTGTGTATTTATGTGCATATCTGCTCAATGGAAGGATAACAGGGCAGTGGTGGAGGGTTGTGTGTATGTGTTTCTGTGTATATCTGTTTAATGGCACGAGATAGTGTTGTCCTGGAGGGGTGTGCCTGTGATTCTGTGTATGTCTATTTAAGGGCTGGAGACAGGGTGGTGATGTGTGTGTTTCTGTGTATACCTGTTCAGTGGCAGGAGACAAGGTGGTCATGAAGGGTTGTGTGTGTGATCCTGCATAGACCTGCTCAATGGCAGGAGGCACGTTGTTCATGGAATGTTGTGCTTGTATGTGTGTGTTTCTGCGTGTATCTATTTAATTGCAGGAGATAGGGTGGTGGTGGAGGATTGTGTTTGCATGTGCGTTTTTGTGTATATCTGTTTAAGGGCAGTAGGCAGGGTGGTCGTAGAAGTTTGTGTGTGTATATTTCCGTGTATAACTGTTTAATGAGAGGAGACATGGTGGACAAGGAGGTTTGACTGAGTGTGCGTGTGTGTTTCTGTGCATATGTGCTTAATGGCACGAGACAATTTGGTGTGTGTATGTTATTGTGTATAACTGTCCAATGGCAGGAGGCAGGGTGTTCATGGAGTTTTGTGCATGTCGGTGTTTCTGCGTATATCCTTTATAATGGCATGAGACAGGGTGGTGTTGGATTGTAAATGCCTGTGTTTCTGTGTCTAAGTGCTTATTGGTAGGAGACACGTTGGTGGTGGAGGTTTGTGTGTGTGTGTTTCTGTGCATATCTGTAAAATGGCAGGAGACAGAGTGGTGGTGGTGGAGGGGTATGTGTGTGTTTCTGTGTATATCTGTTTAATACCAGGAGACAGAGTGTTGGTGGAGGGTTGTCTGTTTGTTTGTTTGTTTTTCTGTGTCTGTCTGTTTAATGCTGGTGTTACGGTCGTGGTGCAGGGATGTGTATGTTTTTCTGTAAGTATCTGCTTAATGACGGGAGACAGACTGGTGGTGGTGGAGGGTTGTGTGTGTCTGTTTCTTTGTGTATCTGATTAATTGCAGGAAACAGTGTGGCGGTGGAGCGTTCTGTATGTATGTGTATTTCTGTGTATATCTGTTTAAGGGCAGGAGACAGGGTGATGGTAGAGGGATGTGTGCGTGTTTCTGTGTATATCTGTTTTATGGGCTGGAGAGAGTGTGGTGGTGGAGGGGTGTGCGTGTGTTTCTGTGTATATATGCTTAATTTCAGGAGACAGGGTGGTGGTGGAGGATGGTGTGTGTGTGTTTTAGTGTATATATGCTTAATTTCAGGAGACAGGGTGGTGGTGGAGGGATTTGTATATGGGTTACTGTATATATCTGTTTATGGGTCGGAGATGGGGTGTCATGGAGGTTTGTGTAAGTGTGTGTGTTTCTGTGTATATCTGTTTAAGGACTGGTGACAGGGTGGTGGTGGAGGGTTGTGTGTGTATTTCTGTATATCTCTGCTTAATAATAGGAGAACAATGTGGTGTTGGAGGATTGTGTGTGTGTTTCTGTGAAAACTGTTTAATAGCCGGAGACAGGGTGGTGCTGGAGTTTTGTGTGTGTATTTCTGTACATATCTGTTTAATTACAGGAGACAGGTGGAGGGTTGCGTGTGTGTTTCTATGTATACCTGCTCAATGACAGGAGACAATTTGGGTGTCAAGGATTGTGTGTGCGTGTGTGTGTGTTCCTGTGTATATCTGTTTAATGGCAGAAAACAATGTGGTGGTGAAGGGGTTTGTGTGTGTTTCTGTGTATATCAGTTTAATTGCAGGAGACAGCGTGGTGGTGAAGGGTTGTGTGTGTGTGTTCCTGTGTATGTCTATTTAATGGCAAGAGACTGGGGGATGGTGTCGAGATGTGTGTGTGTTTCTTTTTATACCTGTTTAATTGCCGGTGAGTGTGTGATGGTAGACCATTGTGTGTGTGAGTGTGTGTGCGTGTGTTTCTGTGCAGATCTGTGTAATGGCAGGAGACAGTGTGTTCGTGAATGATTGTGTGTGTGTTTCTGGGTATATTTGCTTAATGGCAGAAAACAATGTGGTAGTGAATAGTTTTGTGTGTGTGTGTTTCTGTTATATTTGTTTAATGGCAGGAGACAGGAAGGTGTTTTAGAGATTTGTGTGTGTTTCTGTGTATATCTGCTTATTGTTCGGAGGCAAGGTGTTGGTGCAGGGTTGTGTGTGTATGTGCTTCAGTATATATAGACAATAGACAATAGACAATAGATGCAGGAGTAGGCCATTCTGCCCTTCGAGCCTGCACCGCCATTCAATATGATCATGGCTGATCATTCCTAATCAGTATCCTGTTCCAGCCTTATCTCCATACCCCTTGACTCCACTATCTGTAAGAGCTCTATCCGATTCTTTCTTAAATGAATCCAGAGACTGGGCCTCCACTGCCCTCTGGGGCAGAGCATTCCACACAGCCACCACTCTCTGGGTGAAGTAGTTTCACCTCATCTCTCTCCTAAATGGTCTACCCCGTATTTTTAAGTTGTGTCCTCTGGTTCGGCACTCCCCCATCAACGGAAATATGTTCCCTCCTGCCAGAGTGTCCAGTCCTTTCATAATCCTATACGTTTCAATCAGATCCCCTCTCAGTCTTCTAAACTCAAGGGTATACAAGCTCAGTCGCTTCAGTCTTTCTGTGTAAGGCAATCCTGCCATTCCAGGAATTGACCTCGTGAACCTACGCTGCACTCCCTCAATAGCCAGAATGTCTTTCCTCAAATCTGGAGACCAGAACTGTACACAATACTCCAGGTGTGGTCTCACCAGGGCCCTGTACAGCTGCAGAAGCACCTCTTTGCTTCTATACTCAATCCCTCTTGTTATGAAGGCCAGCATGCTGTCAGCCTTCTTCACGACCTGCTGTACCTGCATGCTTGCCTTCATTGACTGGTGGACAAGAACACCCAGATATCTGCTTGATAGCATGAGACAACGTGGCGGTGGAGGCTTGTGTTTTGTGTTTTAGTGTATATCTGATTAGTGGCAAGAAACAGGGTTTTGGTGGAGAGTTGTGTGTGTTTCTGTGTATATCTACTTAATGGAAGGAGACAGTGTGATGATGGAGGGTTGTGTGTGCATTTCTGTATATCTCTGCTTAATAATAGGAGAACAAGGTGGTGTTGGAGGATTGTGTGTGTGTTTCTGTGCATAACTGTTTAATAGCCGGAGACAGGGTGGTGCTGGAGTTTTGTGTGTGTATTTCTGTACATATCTGTTTAATTACAGGAGACAGGTGGAGGGTTGCGTGTGTGTTTCTATGTATACCTGCTCAATGACAGGAGACAATTTGGGTGTCAAGGATTGTGTGTGCGTGTGTGTGTGTTCCTGTGTATATCTGTTTAATGGCAGAAAACAATGTGGTGGTGAAGGGGTTTGTGTGTGTTTCTGTGTATATCAGTTTAATTGCAGGAGACAGCGTGGTGGTGAAGGGTTGTGTGTGTGTGTTCCTGTGTATGTCTATTTAATGGCAAGAGACTGGGGGATGGTGTCGAGATGTGTGTGTGTTTCTTTTTATACCTGTTTAATTGCCAGTGAGTGTGTGATGGTAGACCATTGTGTGTGTGAGTGTGTGTGCGTGTGTTTCTGTGCAGATCTGTGTAATGGCAGGAGACAGTGTGTTCGTGAATGATTGTGTGTGTGTTTCTGGGTATATTTGCTTAATGGCAGAAAACAACGTGGTAGTGAATAGTTGTGTGTGTGTGTGTTTCTGTTATATTTGTTTAATGGCAGGAGACAGGAAGGTGTTTTAGAGATTTGTGTGTGTTTCTGTGTATATCTGCTTATTGTTCGGAGGCAAGGTGTTGGTGCAGGGTTGTGTGTGTATGTGCTTCAGTATATATAGACAATAGACAATAGACAATAGATGCAGGAGTAGGCCATTCTGCCCTTCGAGCCTGCACCGCCATTCAATATGATCATGGCTGATCATTCCTAATCAGTATCCTGTTCCAGCCTTATCTCCGTAACCCTTGACTCCACTATCTGTAAGAGCTCTATCCGATTCTTTCTTAAATGAATCCAGAGACTGGGCCTCCACTGCCCTCTGGGGCAGAGCATTCCACACAGCCACCACTCTCTGGGTGAAGTAGTTTCACCTCATCTCTCTCCTAAATGGTCTACCCCGTATTTTTAAGTTGTGTCCTCTGGTTCGGCACTCCCCCATCAACGGAAATATGTTCCCTCCTGCCAGAGTGTCCAGTCCTTTCATAATCCTATACGTTTCAATCAGATCCCCTCTCAGTCTTCTAAACTCAAGGGTATACAAGCTCAGTCGCTTCAGTCTTTCTGTGTAAGGCAATCCTGCCATTCCAGGAATTGACCTCGTGAACCTACGCTGCACTCCCTCAATAGCCAGAATGTCTTTCCTCAAATCTGGAGACCAGAACTGTACACAATACTCCAGGTGTGGTCTCACCAGGGCCCTGTACAGCTGCAGAAGCACCTCTTTGCTTCTATACTCAATCCCTCTTGTTATGAAGGCCAGCATGCTGTCAGCCTTCTTCACGACCTGCTGTACCTGCATGCTTGCCTTCATTGACTGGTGGACAAGAACACCCAGATATCTGCTTGATAGCATGAGACAACGTGGCGGTGGAGGCTTGTGTTTTGTGTTTTAGTGTATATCTGATTAGTGGCAAGAAACAGGGTTTTGGTGGAGAGTTGTGTGTGTTTCTGTGTATATCTACTTAATGGAAGGAGACAGCGTGATGATGGAGGGTTGTGTGTGTTTCTGGATATATCTGCTTATTGGCAGGAGACAGGGTAGTGGTGGAAGGTTGTGTGCTGGTGTTTCTGTCTATAACAGTTTAATAACAGGAGACAGGTATTGGTGCAGGTTGGTGTGCCTGTTTTTCTGCATTTTACGTGAACCGTGCAATTTGCTGCAGAGACATTCACACCTTGACACGAGCCACAATGACAATAACTGAGTTGGAAACGTGTTGGAACTGAGTTGGAAGAGTGTTTTTTTTTAACGTTTTCAAGATGTCACTTACAGCAACGCGCTGTTGGAAACAGAAAGGTGAAAGGTACAATGGCTTCAACTTTCAGTGCTGAATGCCACTGAGCCGCAGGAGGGGCGACTGTGGCTTGTTTCTGCAGTGTAGCAGTCATCACGTTCGCCTGACGCGCGAAACGTCCCCAGTTCGAAAGTGGGCACAAACTGCTTTGTACTACAACTGCAGCCTTTGACATAGTCAATAAACGAGTTTCCTTGCTTGCTTTCCCATTTGCAAACCTGCCTTCGAATTTGCTAGAACAAATCTGCTCTCGAAGTGAACTGCAATACAATCCCATTCAAATACTGTGGAAAAAATTGTAAATGATGATATGCCTTCAGTTTGAGAGTGTAGTTACACACTTCTGATGCTTCCACGAAGAATTACCGCATTTACATTCCTTGCGCAGGCGGCCCGGTTCAAAGACAGGGAAGAAGCGGATGCGCTGGTGTCACAGTGCACCACGGATTCCTCAACTAGTCTGTCTGTATTCTCACGCACTCACAGATACATTTGTAGCTGAATCCAGTCTGAGAAGATAGACCCAGTTTACGAGTGATTATTGTCTGGATTGATGGGCTATCGTTAACTGCTGAGAAATTGATATTGAAGACAGGCACATCCCAGCAGCTGTGTGAGTCGGAGAGGGATCATGGAACCCTTTTCATGTGAGTTTACATCTGTTATTATGCAGGAACACAATTGGAAATGCAAGAAAAGGGACCGCTGCGCGTGTTGGTAGTGTGGCCGAGCGGTCTAAATCGATGAATTAAGGCTCCAGTCTCGATACAGGCGTGGGTTCGAATCCCACCGACGCCATTTCTGCTGAACAGCTCCAACGGAACAGCTGGTTTAAATGTTGCTTCAATCCCTGCCTCATTTCTGTTTAAAACAGAAGTAAAATGAGTTTGCTTCCCGGCGAATTGACTGCGGTGTGGAAAAGTGCCGACTTTTCCAAAAGTGTCTGTGCTGTCGTGATCGTGTTCGCTTCCCGCATGGAAAATCGCCAGCAGCTCTACTGTAGCTTTCTGTTCCAGGCAAGTTGAGCTTTTACTGGAACCGAATGGAGACTGTTATTTCATCGTTGTTGCGAAACAGAGTCCTACGGTGACTCGACTCGTCGTTATTTGGTTTTCTGGCCAATGAGAAAATCGTTCCAATGTATTTCGATGTCATATGTTATTGAATTTCTCCCACTTCAGTCATTTCCGTCCTGGAGACATCGGAAGGGAAAGGTAATCTAATCGAGACTGTGATTGGTGAAATTCACTTTTTATGGCCCATTCTTATTATGTTCTTTCTTTGTCTCTTTGCAGCATTGTCTGGGAAGTGGTGGTGCACTCAGGCTCCAGTATGTTTGAAAGAGTAGTTTGGAATTGCCCTGTTGTTCGTTGTGTGATTACTTTATGGCTCATGCCCCCGGACTGTCTCACATTTAGCATTCATGCTCGCTGTGTCTGAAAATGCATTTGGTTTTCCAGTTTTGTTTGTGTTCCGTGTTAAATGCTTTCTGTTTTGCGATTCGCTCAATACATTACGAATTAACAGGGTTTCTGAGGTAACTTCCAGCTGAGAATCTGGGAAACCTTCACGGAGTATGGTCAGTCGGAGCAAAAGTAAGGAAGTCGTTCGTTTCTGCAGTGTTTCACAATGCTACCTTTCCCGTGAGCAGTCGAACAGACTAAATGATTTTGCCACAGACTGCGACGGTAAGCTCCGCAAAAACGTAATTCTTTAAAGCAGGTGTAAGCAACACAACGTTATTGGGGTACACCGCGTGGAAACAGATACTTCGGTGTATCTCGTCCATGCTCACCACATCGCTAAAATTCAACAAGTCCCATTAAACAACGAGCTAAAGGAAACAGAAAGGTGAAAGCTAGAATGGCTTCAACTTTCAGTGCTGGATGCCACTGAGCTGCAGCGAGGGCGACCGAGGCTTGTTTCTGTAGTGTAGTGGTCATCACGTTCGCCTTACACGCGAAAGGTCCTCAGTTCGAAACTGGGCAGAAACTGCTTTACTCTTCAACTGCAGCCTTTGACATCGACAAGAACGTAGCTTTCTTGCTTGCTTTCCCATGTGCAAACCTGCCTTCGAGTTTGCTTGAACAAATCTTCTCTCGTAGTGCAATGCAATGCAATTCCATTTAATTACTGTGCAAAGCATTGTAAAGTTTTTCTCCAACCTGTTTCCTATCATATGCCATTCTGTTTGAGAGTGTAGTTACCCCCTTCTGATCCTTCCACGAAAAGCATTACCGCATTCGCATTCCTTGCGCAGGCGGCCCGGTTCAAAGACAGGGAAGAAGCTGATGTGCTGGTGTCACAGTGCACCACGGATTCCTCAACTAGTCTGTCTGTCAAATGTATCCCAAAGTCGTCTCTGAAAGACCTCATTTGGAAGGTGTCTGTCGTTATTCAGCGTGCGAGAATTGGCACCAGAGGTCCTGAATCATGTTTTGGAGCAGATCGCACGTTAGTGGCTCATTCAATCAGCAACAGCAATGAAAGAAATTCCACTCTCAGAGGAACCTCTGGACCTGTGCTTTCATAGCGTCGCTAGTATTAAGGTGCGCCCCGAGATCTAAGCCACGTTGGAACTGAAACGGAGGAATCGACAGAGAGGCGACAGAATGACATCGCATCCATTTGGTTTTCTTTAAATCACTGACGAGCAGGAAAATGGAAACGGGGAGGGCGAGTGGGGAAGTGAGGCAGTTGCAGCTCTGGAGAACGTCCTTCTTTGTGATTCACTCAGCAACCAGAGACGTGACGGTGACTCAGGCGTGAGAGCTCTTCACATCGTGAACAAAAAGCAATCAAGGGCAGTTAGCACCTCTTCCGGAGTGGGGGTGGGGTGAGGTAATTACCTTTTGACTTCTGTTACTATGTTCAGAAACTGCCTTTTGGATTGTGGTGAACAGAAACTGCATTTCTAAAAAGCACCATGGAACTTGTTAAACTTTATTGAGTCGCGCTTTTTCATCGATTCACACACAGGTTTCCAACTCTTTTGGTATCGATGAGGCTCATGTCCAGGTGTGATAATCTCTGCAGCAAATTGCACGGTTAAGGTAAAAGGCAAGGAAAGTGACATCTCGAACCGGCCCCGAGGTCAGACCTTCCTCACAATGTAATCTGTCGTTCTCGGATTGTAATGCTACCTCCGGTTTTAGGGTGGAACATTCTTTGGGAACCTTATTCTGCAAAACAGACACAGTGACTGAAACAATGCTGCACGGTATGATTTGGGACACGGCCTGCTCAGCTTTGTGAATTTTCCCTGTAGTCCGGTGTGTTTCATGTTCCGTGTAAACGTGAAAGTTGTCCTGTTTCGAGCAATGGGTGAAATCATTTAGCAAAGCAAGAATCGAAATTGCAGTAATGTCAAGTAGCTCATGGTAATTTGACCCAATCATAACCGATCATATATTCTCACGCACTCACAGATACATTTGTAGCTGAATCCAGTCTGAGAAGATAGACTCAGTTTACCAGTGATTTTTGTCTGGTTTGATGGGCTATCGTTAACTGCTGAGAAATTGATATTGGAGACGGGCACATCCCAGCAGCTGTGCGAGTCGGAGAGGGATCATTCAAACCTTTTCACGTCAGTCTGAATCTGTTGTTATGCAGGAACACAATTGGAAGTGCAAGAAAATGGGCTCGCGGACGTGCTGGTAGTGTGGCCGAGCGGTCTAAGGCACTGGATTAAGGCTCCCGTCTCGACAGAGGCGTGGGTTCGAATCCCACCGCTGCCATTTCTGCAGAACAGCTGGTTTAAATGCTGCTTCAATCCCTGCCTCATTTCTGTTTAAAACAGAAGTAAAATGAGTTTGCTTCCCGGCGAATTGACTGCGGTGTGGAAAAGTGCCGAATTTTCCAAAGTGTCTGTGCTGTCGTGATCGTGTTGGCTTCCCGCATGGAAAATCGCCAGCAGGTCTACTGTTGCTTTCTGTTCCAGGCAATTTGAGCTTTTACTGGAACCGAATGGAGACTGTTATTTCATCGTTGTTGCGAAACAGAGTCCTACGGTGACTCGACTTCGTCGTTATTTGGTTTTCTGGCCAATGAGAAAATCGTTCCAATGTATTTCGATGTCATATGTTATTGAATTTCTCCCACTTCAGTCATTTCCGTCCTGGAGACATCGGAAGGGAAAGGTAATCTAATCGAGACTGTGATTGGTGAAATTCACTTTTTATGGCCCATTCTTATTATGTTCTTTCTTTGTCTCTTTGCAGCATTGTCTGGGAAGTGGTGGTGCACTCAGGCTCCAGTATGTTTGAAAGAGTAGTTTGGAATTGCCCTGTTGTTCGTTGTGTGATTACTTTATGGCTCATGCCCCCGGACTGTCTCACATTTAGCATTCATGCTCGCTGTGTCTGAAAATGCATTTGGTTTTCCAGTTTTGTTTGTGTTCCGTGTTAAATGCTTTCTGTTTTGCGATTCGCTCAATACATTACGAATTAACAGGGTTTCTGAGGTAACTTCCAGCTGAGAATCTGGGAAACCTTCACGGAGTATGGTCAGTCGGAGCAAAAGTAAGGAAGTCGTTCGTTTCTGCAGTGTTTCACAATGCTACCTTTCCCGTGAGCAGTCGAACAGACTAAATGATTTTGCCACAGACTGCGACGGTAAGCTCCGCAAAAACGTAATTCTTTAAAGCAGGTGTAAGCAACACAACGTTATTGGGGTACACCGCGTGGAAACAGATACTTCGGTGTATCTCGTCCATGCTCACCACATCGCTAAAATTCAACAAGTCCCATTAAACAACGAGCTAACGGAAACAGAAAGGTGAAAGCTAGAATGGCTTCAACTTTCAGTGCTGGATGCCACTGAGCTGCAGCGAGGGCGACCGAGGCTTGTTTCTGTAGTGTAGTGGTCATCACGTTCGCCTTACACGCGAAAGGTCCTCAGTTCGAAACTGGGCAGAAACTGCTTTACTCTTCAACTGCAGCCTTTGACATCGACAAGAACGTAGCTTTCTTGCTTGCTTTCCCATGTGCAAACCTGCCTTCGAGTTTGCTTGAACAAATCTTCTCTCGTAGTGCAATGCAATGCAATTCCATTTAATTACTGTGCAAAGCATTGTAAAGTTTTTCTCCAACCTGTTTCCTATCATATGCCATTCTGTTTGAGAGTGTAGTTACCCCCTTCTGATCCTTCCACGAAAAGCATTACCGCATTCGCATTCCTTGCGCAGGCGGCCCGGTTCAAAGACAGGGAAGAAGCTGATGTGCTGGTGTCACAGTGCACCACGGATTCCTCAACTAGTCTGTCTGTCAAATGTATCCCAAAGTCGTCTCTGAAAGACCTCATTTGGAAGGTGTCTGTCGTTATTCAGCGTGCGAGAATTGGCACCAGAGGTCCTGAATCATGTTTTGGAGCAGATCGCACGTTAGTGGCTCATTCAATCAGCAACAGCAATGAAAGAAATTACACTCTCAGAGGAACCTCTGGACCTGTGCTTTCATAGCGTCGCTAGTATTAAGGTGCGCCCCGAGATCTAAGCCACGTTGGAACTGAAACGGAGGAATCGACAGAGAGGCGACAGAATGACATCGCATCCATTTGGTTTTCTTTAAATCACTGACGAGCAGGAAAATGGAAACGGGGAGGGCGAGTGGGGAAGTGAGGCAGTTGCAGCTCTGGAGAACGTCCTTCTTTGTGATTCACTCAGCAACCAGAGACGTGACGGTGACTCAGGCGTGAGAGCTCTTCACATCGTGAACAAAAAGCAATCAAGGGCAGTTAGCACCTCTTCCGGAGTGGGGGTGGTGTGAGGTAATTACCTTTTGACTTCTGTTACTATGTTCAGAAACTGCCTTTTGGATTGTGGTGAACAGAAACTGCATTTCTAAAAAGCACCATGGAACTTGTTAAACTTTATTGAGTCGCGCTTTTTCATCGATTCACACACAGGTTTCCAACTCTTTTGGTATCGATGAGGCTCATGTCCAGGTGTGATAATCTCTGCAGCAAATTGCACGGTTAAGGTAAAAGGCAAGGAAAGTGACATCTCGAACCGGCCCCGAGGTCAGACCTTCCTCACAATGTAATCTGTCGTTCTCGGATTGTAATGCTACCTCCGGTTTTAGGGTGGAACATTCTTTGGGAACCTTATTCTGCAAAACAGACACAGTGACTGAAACAATGCTGCACGGTATGATTTGGGACACGGCCTGCTCAGCTTTGTGAATTTTCCCTGTAGTCCGGTGTGTTTCATGTTCCGTGTAAACGTGAAAGTTGTCCTGTTTCGAGCAATGGGTGAAATCATTTAGCAAAGCAAGAATCGAAATTGCAGTAATGTCAAGTAGCTCATGGTAATTTGACCCAATCATAACCGATCATATATTCTCACGCACTCACAGATACATTTGTAGCTGAATCCAGTCTGAGAAGATAGACTCAGTTTACCAGTGATTTTTGTCTGGTTTGATGGGCTATCGTTAACTGCTGAGAAATTGATATTGGAGACGGGCACATCCCAGCAGCTGTGCGAGTCGGAGAGGGATCATTCAAACCTTTTCACGTCAGTCTGAATCTGTTGTTATGCAGGAACACAATTGGAAGTGCAAGAAAATGGGCCCGCGGACGTGCTGGTAGTGTGGCCGAGCGGTCTAAGGCACTGGATTAAGGCTCCCGTCTCGACAGAGGCGTGGGTTCGAATCCCACCGCTGCCATTTCTGCTGAACAGCTCCAACAGAACAGCTGGTTTAAATGCTGCTTCAATCCCTGCCTCATTTCTGTTTAAAACAGAAGTAAAATGAGTTTGCTTCCCGGCGAATTGACTGCGGTGTGGAAAAGTGCCGAATTTTCCAAAGTGTCTGTGCTGTCGTGATCGTGTTCGCTTCCCGCATGGAAAATCGCCAGCAGCTCTACTGTTGCTTTCTGTTCCAGGCAAGTTGAGCTTTTACTGGAACCGAATGGAGACTGTTATTTCATCGTTGTTGCGAAACAGAGTCCTACGGTGACTCGACTTCGTCGTTATTTGGTTTTCTGGCCAATGAGAAAATCGTTCCAATGTATTTCGATGTCATATGTTATTGAATTTCTCCCACTTCAGTCATTTCCGTCCTGGAGACATCGGAAGGGAAAGGTAATCTAATCGAGACTGTGATTGGTGAAATTCACTTTTTATGGCCCATTCTTATTATGTTCTTTCTTTGTCTCTTTGCAGCATTGTCTGGGAAGTGGTGGTGCACTCAGGCTCCAGTATGTTTGAAAGAGTAGTTTGGAATTGCCCTGTTGTTCGTTGTGTGATTAGTTTATGGCTCATGCCCCCGGACTGTCTCACATTTAGCATTCATGCTCGCTGTGTCTGAAAATGCATTTGGTTTTCCAGTTTTGTTTGTATTCCGTGTTAAATGCTTTCTGTTTTGCGATTCGCTCAATACATTACGAATTAACAGGGTTTCTGAGGTAACTTCCAGCTGAGAATCTGGGAAACCTTCACGGAGTATGGTCAGTCGGAGCAAAAGTAAGGAAGTCGTTCGTTTCTGCAGTGTTTCACAATGCTACCTTTCCCGTGAGCAGTCGAACAGACTAAATGATTTTGCCACAGACTGCGACGGTAAGCTCCGCAAAAACGTAATTCTTTAAAGCAGGTGTAAGCAACACAACGTTATTGGGGTACACCGCGTGGAAACAGACACTTCGGTGTATCTCGTCCATGCTCACCACATCGCTAAAATTCAACAAGTCCCATTAAACAACGAGCTAACGGAAACAGAAAGGTGAAAGGTAGAATGGCTTCAACTTTCAGTGCTGGATGCCACTGAGCTGCAGCGAGGGCGACCGAGGCTTGTTTCTGTAGTGTAGTGGTCATCACGTTCGCCTTACACGCGAAAGGTCCTCAGTTCGAAACTGGGCAGAAACTGCTTTACTCTTCAACTGCAGCCTTTGACATCGACAAGAACGTAGCTTTCTTGCTTGCTTTCCCATGTGCAAACCTGCCTTCGAATTTGCTTGAACAAATCTTCTCTCGTAGTGCAATGCAATGCAATTCCATTTAATTACTGTGCAAAGCATTGTAAAGTTTTTCTCCAACCTGTTTCCTATCATATGCCATTCTGTTTGAGAGTGTAGTTACCCCCTTCTGATCCTTCCACGAAAAGCATTACCGCATTCGCATTCCTTGCGCAGGCGGCCCGGTTCAAAGACAGGGAAGATGCTGATGTGCTGGTGTCACAGTGCACCACGGATTCCTCAACTAGTCTGTCTGTCAAATGTATCCCAAAGTCGTCTCTGAAAGACCTCATTTGGAAGGTGTCTGTCGTTATTCAGCGTGCGAGAATTGGCACCAGAGGTCCTGAATCATGTTTTGGAGCAGATCGCACGTTAGTGGCTCATTCAATCAGCAACAGCAATGAAAGAAATTACACTCTCAGAGGAACCTCTGGACCTGTGCTTTCATAGCGTCGCTAGTATTAAGGTGCGCCCCGAGATCTAAGCCACGTTGGAACTGAAACGGAGGAATCGACAGAGAGGCGACAGAATGACATCGCATCCATTTGGTTTTCTTTAAATCACTGACGAGCAGGAAAATGGAAACGGGGAGGGCGAGTGGGGAAGTGAGGCAGTTGCAGCTCTGGAGAACGTCCTTCTTTGTGATTCACTCAGCAACCAGAGACGTGACGGTGACTCAGGCGTGAGAGCTCTTCACATCGTGAACAAAAAGCAATCAAGGGCAGTTAGCACCTCTTCCGGAGTGGGGGTGGGGTGAGGTAATTACCTTTTGACTTCTGTTACTATGTTCAGAAACTGCCTTTTGGATTGTGGTGAACAGAAACTGCATTTCTAAAAAGCACCATGGAACTTGTTAAACTTTATTGAGTCGCGCTTTTTCATCGATTCACACACAGGTTTCCAACTCTTTTGGTATCGATGAGGCTCATGTCCAGGTGTGATAATCTCTGCAGCAAATTGCACGGTTAAGGTAAAAGGCAAGGAAAGTGACATCTCGAACCGGCCCCGAGGTCAGACCTTCCTCACAATGTAATCTGTTGTTCTCGGATTGTAATGCTACCTCCGGTTTTAGGGTGGAACATTCTTTGGGAACCTTATTCTGCAAAACAGACACAGTGACTGAAACAATGCTGCACGGTATGATTTGGGACACGGCCTGCTCAGCTTTGTGAATTTTCCCTGTAGTCCGGTGTGTTTCATGTTCCGTGTAAACGTGAAAGTTGTCCTGTTTCGAGCAATGGGTGAAATCATTTAGCAAAGCAAGAATCGAAATTGCAGTAATGTCAAGTAGCTCATGGTAATTTGACCCAATCATAACCGATCATATATTCTCACGCACTCACAGATACATTTGTAGCTGAATCCAGTCTGAGAAGATAGACTCAGTTTACCAGTGATTTTTGTCTTGTTTGATGGGCTATCGTTAACTGCTGAGAAATTGATATTGGAGACGGGCACATCCTAGCAGCTGTGCGAGTCGGAGAGGGATCATTCAAACCTTTTCACGTCAGTTTGAATCTGTTGTTATGCAGGAACACAATTGGAAGTGCAAGAAAATGGGTTCGCGGACGTGCTGGTAGTGTGGCCGAGCGGTCTAAGGCACTGGATTAAGGCTCCAGTCTCGACAGAGGCGTGGGTTCGAATCCCCCCGCTGCCATTTCTGCTGAACAGCTCCAACGGAGCAGCTGGTTTAAATGCTGCTTCAATCCCTGCCTCATTTCTGTTTAAAACAGAAGTAAAATGAGTTTGCTTCCCGGCGAATTGACTGCGGTGTGGAAAAGTGCCGAATTTTCCAAAGTGTCTGTGCTGTCGTGATCGTGTTCGCTTCCCGCATGGAAAATCGCCAGCAGCTCTACTGTTGCTTTCTGTTCCAGGCAAGTTGAGCTTTTACTGGAACCGAATGGAGACTGTTATTTCATCGTTGTTGCGAAACAGAGTCCTACGGTGACTCGACTCGTCGTTATTTGGTTTTCTGGCCAATGAGAAAATCGTTCCAATGTATTTCGATGTCATATGTTATTGAATTTCTCCCACTTCAGTCATTTCCGTCCTGGAGACATCGGAAGGGAAAGGTAATCTAATCGAGACTGTGATTGGTGAAATTCACTTTTTATGGCCCATTCTTATTATGTTCTTTCTTTGTCTCTTTGCAGCATTGTCTGGGAAGTGGTGGTGCACTCAGGCTCCAGTATGTTTGAAAGAGTAGTTTGGAATTGCCCTGTTGTTCGTTGTGTGATTACTTTATGGCTCATGCCCCCGGACTGTCTCACATTTAGCATTCATGCTCGCTGTGTCTGAAAATGCATTTGGTTTTCCAGTTTTGTTTGTGTTCCGTGTTAAATGCTTTCTGTTTTGCGATTCGCTCAATACATTACGAATTAACAGGGTTTCTGAGGTAACTTCCAGCTGAGAATCTGGGAAACCTTCACGGAGTATGGTCAGTCGGAGCAAAAGTAAGGAAGTCGTTCGTTTCTGCAGTGTTTCACAATGCTACCTTTCCCGTGAGCAGTCGAACAGACTAAATGATTTTGCCACAGACTGCGACGGTAAGCTCCGCAAAAACGTAATTCTTTAAAGCAGGTGTAAGCAACACAACGTTATTGGGGTACACCGCGTGGAAACAGATACTTCGGTGTATCTCGTCCATGCTCACCACATCGCTAAAATTAAACAAGTCCCATTAAACAACGAGCTAACGGAAACAGAAAGGTGAAAGGTAGAATGGCTTCAACTTTCAGTGCTGGATGCCACTGAGCTGCAGCGAGGGCGACCGAGGCTTGTTTCTGTAGTGTAGTGGTCATCACGTTCGCCTTACACGCGAAAGGTCCTCAGTTCGAAACTGGGCAGAAACTGCTTTACTCTTCAACTGCAGCCTTTGACATCGACAAGAACGTAGCTTTCTTGCTTGCTTTCCCATGTGCAAACCTGCCTTCGAGTTTGCTTGAACAAATCTTCTCTCGTAGTGCAATGCAATGCAATTCCATTTAATTACTGTGCAAAGCATTGTAAAGTTTTTCTCCAACCTGTTTCCTATCATATGCCATTCTGTTTGAGAGTGTAGTTACCCCCTTCTGATCCTTCCACGAAAAGCATTACCGCATTCGCATTCCTTGCGCAGGCGGCCCGGTTTAAAGACAGGGAAGAAGCTGATGTGCTGGTGTCACAGTGCACCACGGATTCCTCAACTAGTCTGTCTGTCAAATGTATCCCAAAGTCGTCTCTGAAAGACCTCATTTGGAAGGTGTCTGTCGTTATTCAGCGTGCGAGAATTGGCACCAGAGGTCCTGAATCATGTTTTGGAGCAGATCGCACGTTAGTGGCTCATTCAATCAGCAACAGCAATGAAAGAAATTACACTCTCAGAGGAACCTCTGGACCTGTGCTTTCATAGCGTCGCTAGTATTAAGGTGCGCCCCGAGATCTAAGCCACGTTGGTACTGAAACGGAGGAATCGACAGAGAGGCGACAGAATGACATCGCATCCATTTGGTTTTCTTTAATTCACTGACGAGCAGGAAAATTGAAACGGGGAGGGCGAGTGGGGAAGTGAGGCAGTTGCAGCTCTGGAGAACGTCCTTCTTTGTGATTCACTCAGCAACCAGAGACGTGACGGTGACTCAGGCGTGAGAGCTCTTCACATCGTGAACAAAAAGCAATCAAGGGCAGTTAGCACCTCTTCCGGAGTGGGGGTGGGGTGAGGTAATTACCTTTTGACTTCTGTTACTATGTTCAGAAACTGCCTTTTGGATTGAGGTGAACAGAAACTGCATTTCTAAAAAGCACCATGGAACTTGTTAAACTTTATTGAGTCGCGCTTTTTCATCGATTCACACACAGGTTTCCAACTCTTTTGGTATCGATGAGGCTCATGTCCAGGTGTGATAATCTCTGCAGCAAATTGCACGGTTAAGGTAAACGGCAAGGAAAGTGACATCTCGAACCGGCCCCGAGGTCAGACCTTCCTCACAATGTAATCTGTCGTTCTCGGATTGTAATGCTACCTCCGGTTTTAGGGTGGAACATTCTTTGGGAACCTTATTCTGCAAAACAGACACAGTGACTGAAACAATGCTGCACGGTATGATTTGGGACACGGCCTGCTCAGCTTTGTGAATTTTCCCTGTAGTCCGGTGTGTTTCATGTTCCGTGTAAACGTGAAAGTTGTCCTGTTTCGAGCAATGGGTGAAATCATTTAGCAAAGCAAGAATCGAAATTGCAGTAATGTCAAGTAGCTCATGGTAATTTGACCCAATCATAACCGATCATATATTCTCACGCACTCTCAGATACATTTGTAGCTGAATCCAGTCTGAGAAGATAGACTCAGTTTACCAGTGATTTTTGTCTGGTTTGATGGGCTATCGTTAACTGCTGAGAAATTGATATTGGAGACGGGCACATCCCAGCAGCTGTGCGAGTCGGAGAGGGATCATTCAAACCTTTTCACGTCAGTTTGAATCTGTTGTTATGCAGGAACACAATTGGAAGTGCAAGAAAGTGAACTCGCGGACGTGCTGGTAGTGTGGCCGAGCGGTCTAAGGCACTGGATTAAGGCTCCAGTCTCGACAGAGGCGTGGGTTCGAATCCCACCGCTGCCATTTCTGCTGAACAGCTCCAACGGAACAGCTGGTTTAAATGCTGCTTCAATCCCTGCCTCATTTCTGTTTAAAACTGAAGTAAAATGAGTTTGCTTCCCGGCGAATTGACTGCGGTGTGGAAAAGTGCCGAATTTTCCAAAGTGTCTGTGCTGTCGTGATCGTGTTCGCTTCCCGCATGGAAAATCGCCAGCAGCTCTACTGTTGCTTTCTGTTCCAGGCAAGTTGAGCTTTTATTGGAACCGAATGGAGACTGTTATTTCATCGTTGTTGCGAAACAGAGTCCTACGGTGACTCGACTCGTCGTTATTTGGTTTTCTGGCCAATGAGAAAATCGTTCCAATGTATTTCGATGTCATATGTTATTGAATTTCTCCCACTTCAGTCATTTCCGTCCTGGAGACATCGGAAGGGAAAGGTAATCTAATCGAGACTGTGATTGGTGAAATTCACTTTTTATGGCCCATTCTTATTATGTTCTTTCTTTGTCTCTTTGCAGCATTGTCTGGGAAGTGGTGGTGCACTCAGGCTCCAGTATGTTTGAAAGAGTAGTTTGGAATTGCCCTGTTGTTCGTTGTGTGATTACTTTATGGCTCATGCCCCCGGACTGTCTCACATTTAGCATTCATGCTCGCTGTGTCTGAAAATGCATTTGGTTTTCCAGTTTTGTTTGTGTTCCGTGTTAAATGCTTTCTGTTTTGCGATTCGCTCAATACATTACGAATTAACAGGGTTTCTGAGGTAACTTCCAGCTGAGAATCTGGGAAACCTTCACGGAGTATGGTCAGTCGGAGCAAAAGTAAGGAAGTCGTTCGTTTCTGCAGTGTTTCACAATGCTACCTTTCCCGTGAGCAGTCGAACAGACTAAATGATTTTGCCACAGACTGCGACGGTAAGCTCCGCAAAAACGTAATTCTTTAAAGCAGGTGTAAGCAACACAACGTTATTGGGGTACACCGCGTGGAAACAGACACTTCGGTGTATCTCGTCCATGCTCACCACATCGCTAAAATTAAACAAGTCCCATTAAACAACGAGCTAACGGAAACAGAAAGGTGAAAGGTAGAATGGCTTCAACTTTCAGTGCTGGATGCCACTGAGCTGCAGCGAGGGCGACCGAGGCTTGTTTCTGTAGTGTAGTGGTCATCACGTTCGCCTTACACGCGAAAGGTCCTCAGTTCGAAACTGGGCAGAAACTGCTTTACTCTTCAACTGCAGCCTTTGACATCGACAAGAACGTAGCTTTCTTGCTTGCTTTCCCATGTGCAAACCTGCCTTCGAGTTTGCTTGAACAAATCTTCTCTCGTAGTGCAATGCAATGCAATTCCATTTAATTACTGTGCAAAGCATTGTAAAGTTTTTCTCCAACCTGTTTCCTATCATGTGCCATTCTGTTTGAGAGTGTAGTTACCCCCTTCTGATCCTTCCACGAAAAGCATTACCGCATTCGCATTCCTTGCGCAGGCGGCCCGGTTCAAAGACAGGGAAGAAGCTGATGTGCTGGTGTCACAGTGCACCACGGATTCCTCAACTAGTCTGTCTGTCAAATGTATCCCAAAGTCGTCTCTGAAAGACCTCATTTGGAAGGTGTCTGTCGTTATTCAGCGTGCGAGAATTGGCACCAGAGGTCCTGAATCATGTTTTGGAGCAGATCGCACGTTAGTGGCTCATTCAATCAGCAACAGCAATGAAAGAAATTACACTCTCAGAGGAACCTCTGGACCTGTGCTTTCATAGCGTCGCTAGTATTAAGGTGCGCCCCGAGATCTAAGCCACGTTGGAACTGAAACGGAGGAATCGACAGAGAGGCGACAGAATGACATCGCATCCATTTGGTTTTCTTTAAATCACTGACGAGCAGGAAAATGGAAACGGGGAGGGCGAGTGGGGAAGTGAGGCAGTTGCAGCTCTGGAGAACGTCCTTCTTTGTGATTCACTCAGCAACCAGAGACGTGACGGTGACTCAGGCGTGAGAGCTCTTCACATCGTGAACAAAAAGCAATCAAGGGCAGTTAGCACCTCTTCCGGAGTGGGGGTGGGGTGAGGTAATTACCTTTTGACTTCTGTTACTATGTTCAGAAACTGCCTTTTGGATTGAGGTGAACAGAAACTGCATTTCTAAAAAGCACCATGGAACTTGTTAAACTTTATTGAGTCGCGCTTTTTCATCGATTCACACACAGGTTTCCAACTCTTTTGGTATCGATGAGGCTCATGTCCAGGTGTGACAATCTCTGCAGCAAATTGCACGGTTAAGGTAAAAGGCAAGGAAAGTGACATCTCGAACCGGCCCCGAGGTCAGACCTTCCTCACAATGTAATCTGTCGTTCTCGGATTGTAATGCTACCTCCGGTTTTAGGGTGGAACATTCTTTGGGAACCTTATTCTGCAAAACAGACACAGTGACTGAAACAATGCTGCACGGTATGATTTGGGACACGGCCTGCTCAGCTTTGTGAATTTTCCCTGTAGTCCGGTGTGTTTCATGTTCCGTGTAAACGTGAAAGTTGTCCTGTTTCGAGCAATGGGTGAAATCATTTAGCAAAGCAAGAATCGAAATTGCAGTAATGTCAAGTAGCTCATGGTAATTTGACCCAATCATAACCGATCATATATTCTCACGCACTCACAGATACATTTGTAGCTGAATCCAGTCTGAGAAGATAGACTCAGTTTACCAGTGATTTTTGTCTGGTTTGATGGGCTATCGTTAACTGCTGAGAAATTGATATTGGAGACGGGCACATCCCAGCAGCTGTGCGAGTCGGAGAGGGATCATTCAAACCTTTTCACGTCAGTTTGAATCTGTTGTTATGCAGGAACACAATTGGAAGTGCAAGAAAACGGACTCGCGGACGTGCTGGTAGTGTGGCCGAGCGGTCTAAGGCACTGGATTAAGGCTCCAGTCTCGACAGAGGCGTGGGTTCGAATCTCACCGCTGCCATTTCTGCTGAACAGCTCCAACGGAACAGCTGGTTTAAATGCTGCTTCAATCCCTGCCTCATTTCTGTTTAAAACAGAAGTAAAATGAGTTTGCTTCCCGGCGAATTGACTGCGGTGTGGAAAAGTGCCGAATTTTCCAAAGTGTCTGTGCTGTCGTGATCGTGTTCGCTTCCCGCATGGAAAATCGCCAGCAGCTCTACTGTTGCTTTCTGTTCCAGGCAAGTTGAGCTTTTATTGGAACCGAATGGAGACTGTTATTTCATCGTTGTTGCGAAACAGAGTCCTACGGTGACTCGACTCGTCGTTATTTGGTTTTCTGGCCAATGAGAAAATCGTTCCAATGTATTTCGATGTCATATGTTATTGAATTTCTCCCACTTCAGTCATTTCCGGCCTGGAGACATCGGAAGGGAAAGGTAATCTAATCGAGACTGTGATTGGTGAAATTCACTTTTTATGGCCCATTCTTATTATGTTCTTTCTTTGTCTCTTTGCAGCATTGTCTGGGAAGTGGTGGTGCACTCAGGCTCCAGTATGTTTGAAAGAGTAGTTTGGAATTGCCCTGTTGTTCGTTGTGTGATTACTTTATGGCTCATGCCCCCGGACTGTCTCACATTTAGCATTCATGCTCGCTGTGTCTGAAAATGCATTTGGTTTTCCAGTTTTGTTTGTGTTCCGTGTTAAATGCTTTCTGTTTTGCGATTCGCTCAATACATTACGAATTAACAGGGTTTCTGAGGTAACTTCCAGCTGAGAATCTGGGAAACCTTCACGGAGTATGGTCAGTCGGAGCAAAAGTAAGGAAGTCGTTCGTTTCTGCAGTGTTTCACAATGCTACCTTTCCCGTGAGCAGTCGAACAGACTAAATGATTTTGCCACAGACTGCGACGGTAAGCTCCGCAAAAACGTAATTCTTTAAAGCAGGTGTAAGCAACACAACGTTATTGGGGTACACCGCGTGGAAACAGACACTTCGGTGTATCTCGTCCATGCTCACCACATCGCTAAAATTAAACAAGTCCCATTAAACAACGAGCTAACGGAAACAGAAAGGTGAAAGGTAGAATGGCTTCAACTTTCAGTGCTGGATGCCACTGAGCTGCAGCGAGGGCGACCGAGGCTTGTTTCTGTAGTGTAGTGGTCATCACGTTCGCCTTACACGCGAAAGGTCCTCAGTTCGAAACTGGGCAGAAACTGCTTTACTCTTCAACTGCAGCCTTTGACATCGACAAGAACGTAGCTTTCTTGCTTGCTTTCCCATGTGCAAACCTGCCTTCGAGTTTGCTTGAACAAATCTTCTCTCGTAGTGCAATGCAATGCAATTCCATTTAATTACTGTGCAAAGCATTGTAAAGTTTTTCTCCAACCTGTTTCCTATCATGTGCCATTCTGTTTGAGAGTGTAGTTACCCCCTTCTGATCCTTCCACGAAAAGCATTACCGCATTCGCATTCCTTGCGCAGGCGGCCCGGTTCAAAGACAGGGAAGAAGCTGATGTGCTGGTGTCACAGTGCACCACGGATTCCTCAACTAGTCTGTCTGTCAAATGTATCCCAAAGTCGTCTCTGAAAGACCTCATTTGGAAGGTGTCTGTCGTTATTCAGCGTGCGAGAATTGGCACCAGAGGTCCTGAATCATGTTTTGGAGCAGATCGCACGTTAGTGGCTCATTCAATCAGCAACAGCAATGAAAGAAATTACACTCTCAGAGGAACCTCTGGACCTGTGCTTTCATAGCGTCGCTAGTATTAAGGTGCGCCCCGAGATCTAAGCCACGTTGGAACTGAAACGGAGGAATCGACAGAGAGGCGACAGAATGACATCGCATCCATTTGGTTTTCTTTAAATCACTGACGAGCAGGAAAATGGAAACGGGGAGGGCGAGTGGGGAAGTGAGGCAGTTGCAGCTCTGGAGAACGTCCTTCTTTGTGATTCACTCAGCAACCAGAGACGTGACGGTGACTCAGGCGTGAGAGCTCTTCACATCGTGAACAAAAAGCAATCAAGGGCAGTTAGCACCTCTTCCGGAGTGGGGGTGGGGTGAGGTAATTACCTTTTGACTTCTGTTACTATGTTCAGAAACTGCCTTTTGGATTGAGGTGAACAGAAACTGCATTTCTAAAAAGCACCATGGAACTTGTTAAACTTTATTGAGTCGCGCTTTTTCATCGATTCACACACAGGTTTCCAACTCTTTTGGTATCGATGAGGCTCATGTCCAGGTGTGACAATCTCTGCAGCAAATTGCACGGTTAAGGTAAAAGGCAAGGAAAGTGACATCTCGAACCGGCCCCGAGGTCAGACCTTCCTCACAATGTAATCTGTCGTTCTCGGATTGTAATGCTACCTCCGGTTTTAGGGTGGAACATTCTTTGGGAACCTTATTCTGCAAAACAGACACAGTGACTGAAACAATGCTGCACGGTATGATTTGGGACACGGCCTGCTCAGCTTTGTGAATTTTCCCTGTAGTCCGGTGTGTTTCATGTTCCGTGTAAACGTGAAAGTTGTCCTGTTTCGAGCAATGGGTGAAATCATTTAGCAAAGCAAGAATCGAAATTGCAGTAATGTCAAGTAGCTCATGGTAATTTGACCCAATCATAACCGATCATATATTCTCACGCACTCTCAGATACATTTGTAGCTGAATCCAGTCTGAGAAGATAGACTCAGTTTACCAGTGATTTTTGTCTGGTTTGATGGGCTATCGTTAACTGCTGAGAAATTGATATTGGAGACGGGCACATCCCAGCAGCTGTGCGAGTCGGAGAGGGATCATTCAAATCTTTTCACGTCAGTTTGAATCTGTTGTTATGCAGGAACACAATTGGAAGTGCAAGAAAACGGACTCGCGGACGTGCTGGTAGTGTGGCCGAGCGGTCTAAGGCACTGGATTAAGGCTCCAGTCTCGACAGAGGCGTGGGTTCGAATCTCACCGCTGCCATTTCTGCTGAACAGCTCCAACGGAACAGCTGGTTTAAATGCTGCTTCAATCCCTGCCTCATTTCTGTTTAAAACAGAAGTAAAATGAGTTTGCTTCCCGGCGAATTGACTGCGGTGTGGAAAAGTGCCGAATTTTCCAAAGTGTCTGTGCTGTCGTGATCGTGTTCGCTTCCCGCATGGAAAATCGCCAGCAGCTCTACTGTTGCTTTCTGTTCCAGGCAAGTTGAGCTTTTATTGGAACCGAATGGAGACTGTTATTTCATCGTTGTTGCGAAACAGAGTCCTACGGTGACTCGACTCGTCGTTATTTGGTTTTCTGGCCAATGAGAAAATCGTTCCAATGTATTTCGATGTCATATGTTATTGAATTTCTCCCACTTCAGTCATTTCCGGCCTGGAGACATCGGAAGGGAAAGGTAATCTAATCGAGACTGTGATTGGTGAAATTCACTTTTTATGGCCCATTCTTATTATGTTCTTTCTTTGTCTCTTTGCAGCATTGTCTGGGAAGTGGTGGTGCACTCAGGCTCCAGTATGTTTGAAAGAGTAGTTTGGAATTGCCCTGTTGTTCGTTGTGTGATTACTTTATGGCTCATGCCCCCGGACTGTCTCACATTTAGCATTCATGCTCGCTGTGTCTGAAAATGCATTTGGTTTTCCAGTTTTGTTTGTGTTCCGTGTTAAATGCTTTCTGTTTTGCGATTCGCTCAATACATTACGAATTAACAGGGTTTCTGAGGTAACTTCCAGCTGAGAATCTGGGAAACCTTCACGGAGTATGGTCAGTCGGAGCAAAAGTAAGGAAGTCGTTCGTTTCTGCAGTGTTTCACAATGCTACCTTTCCCGTGAGCAGTCGAACAGACTAAATGATTTTGCCACAGACTGCGACGGTAAGCTCCGCAAAAACGTAATTCTTTAAAGCAGGTGTAAGCAACACAACGTTATTGGGGTACACCGCGTGGAAACAGACACTTCGGTGTATCTCGTCCATGCTCACCACATCGCTAAAATTAAACAAGTCCCATTAAACAACGAGCTAACGGAAACAGAAAGGTGAAAGGTAGAATGGCTTCAACTTTCAGTGCTGGATGCCACTGAGCTGCAGCGAGGGCGACCGAGGCTTGTTTCTGTAGTGTAGTGGTCATCACGTTCGCCTTACACGCGAAAGGTCCTCAGTTCGAAACTGGGCAGAAACTGCTTTACTCTTCAACTGCAGCCTTTGACATCGACAAGAACGTAGCTTTCTTGCTTGCTTTCCCATGTGCAAACCTGCCTTCGAGTTTGCTTGAACAAATCTTCTCTCGTAGTGCAATGCAATGCAATTCCATTTAATTACTGTGCAAAGCATTGTAAAGTTTTTCTCCAACCTGTTTCCTATCATGTGCCATTCTGTTTGAGAGTGTAGTTACCCCCTTCTGATCCTTCCACGAAAAGCATTACCGCATTCGCATTCCTTGCGCAGGCGGCCCGGTTCAAAGACAGGGAAGAAGCTGATGTGCTGGTGTCACAGTGCACCACGGATTCCTCAACTAGTCTGTCTGTCAAATGTATCCCAAAGTCGTCTCTGAAAGACCTCATTTGGAAGGTGTCTGTCGTTATTCAGCGTGCGAGAATTGGCACCAGAGGTCCTGAATCATGTTTTGGAGCAGATCGCACGTTAGTGGCTCATTCAATCAGCAACAGCAATGAAAGAAATTACACTCTCAGAGGAACCTCTGGACCTGTGCTTTCATAGCGTCGCTAGTATTAAGGTGCGCCCCGAGATCTAAGCCACGTTGGAACTGAAACGGAGGAATCGACAGAGAGGCGACAGAATGACATCGCATCCATTTGGTTTTCTTTAAATCACTGACGAGCAGGAAAATGGAAACGGGGAGGGCGAGTGGGGAAGTGAGGCAGTTGCAGCTCTGGAGAACGTCCTTCTTTGTGATTCACTCAGCAACCAGAGACGTGACGGTGACTCAGGCGTGAGAGCTCTTCACATCGTGAACAAAAAGCAATCAAGGGCAGTTAGCACCTCTTCCGGAGTGGGGGTGGGGTGAGGTAATTACCTTTTGACTTCTGTTACTATGTTCAGAAACTGCCTTTTGGATTGAGGTGAACAGAAACTGCATTTCTAAAAAGCACCATGGAACTTGTTAAACTTTATTGAGTCGCGCTTTTTCATCGATTCACACACAGGTTTCCAACTCTTTTGGTATCGATGAGGCTCATGTCCAGGTGTGACAATCTCTGCAGCAAATTGCACGGTTAAGGTAAAAGGCAAGGAAAGTGACATCTCGAACCGGCCCCGAGGTCAGACCTTCCTCACAATGTAATCTGTCGTTCTCGGATTGTAATGCTACCTCCGGTTTTAGGGTGGAACATTCTTTGGGAACCTTATTCTGCAAAACAGACACAGTGACTGAAACAATGCTGCACGGTATGATTTGGGACACGGCCTGCTCAGCTTTGTGAATTTTCCCTGTAGTCCGGTGTGTTTCATGTTCCGTGTAAACGTGAAAGTTGTCCTGTTTCGAGCAATGGGTGAAATCATTTAGCAAAGCAAGAATCGAAATTGCAGTAATGTCAAGTAGCTCATGGTAATTTGACCCAATCATAACCGATCATATATTCTCACGCACTCACAGATACATTTGTAGCTGAATCCAGTCTGAGAAGATAGACTCAGTTTACCAGTGATTTTTGTCTGGTTTGATGGGCTATCGTTAACTGCTGAGAAATTGATATTGGAGACGGGCACATCCCAGCAGCTGTGCGAGTCGGAGAGGGATCATTCAAACCTTTTCACGTCAGTTTGAATCTGTTGTTATGCAGGAACACAATTGGAAGTGCAAGAAAATGGAGTCGCGGACGTGCTGGTAGTGTGGCCGAGCGGTCTAAGGCACTGGATTAAGGCTCCAGTCTCGACAGAGGCGTGGGTTCGAATCCCACCGCTGCCATTCTGCTGAACAGCTCCAACGGAACAGCTGGTTTAAATGCTGCTTCAATCCCTGCCTCATTTCTGTTTAAAACAGAAGTAAAATGAGTTTGCTTCCCGGCGAATTGACTGCGGTGTGGAAAAGTGCCGAATTTTCCAAAGTGTCTGTGCTGTCGTGATCGTGTTCGCTTCCCGCATGGAAAATCGCCAGCAGCTCTACTGTTGCTTTCTGTTCCAGGCAAGTTGAGCTTTTACTGGAACCGAATGGAGACTGTTATTTCATCGTTGTTGCGAAACAGAGTCCTACGGTGACTCGACTCGTCGTTATTTGGTTTTCTGGCCAATGAGAAAATCGTTCCAATGTATTTCGATGTCATATGTTATTGAATTTCTCCCACTTCAGTCATTTCCGTCCTGGAGACATCGGAAGGGAAAGGTAATCTAATCGAGACTGTGATTGGTGAAATTCACTTTTTATGGCCCATTCTTATTATGTTCTTTCTTTGTCTCTTTGCAGCATTGTCTGGGAAGTGGTGGTGCACTCAGGCTCCAGTATGTTTGAAAGAGTAGTTTGGAATTGCCCTGTTGTTCGTTGTGTGATTACTTTATGGCTCATGCCCCCGGACTGTCTCACATTTAGCATTCATGCTCGCTGTGTCTGAAAATGCATTTGGTTTTCCAGTTTTGTTTGTGTTCCGTGTTAAATGCTTTCTGTTTTGCGATTCGCTCAATACATTACGAATTAACAGGGTTTCTGAGGTAACTTCCAGCTGAGAATCTGGGAAACCTTCACGGAGTATGGTCAGTCGGAGCAAAAGTAAGGACGTCGTTCGTTTCTGCAGTGTTTCACAATGCTACCTTTCCCGTGAGCAGTCGAACAGACTAAATGATTTTGCCACAGACTGCGACGGTAAGCTCCGCAAAAACGTAATTCTTTAAAGCAGGTGTAAGCAACACAACGTTATTGGGGTACACCGCGTGGAAACAGATACTTCGGTGTATCTCGTCCATGCTCACCACATCGCTAAAATTAAACAAGTCCCATTAAACAACGAGCTAACGGAAACAGAAAGGTGAAAGGTAGAATGGCTTCAACTTTCAGTGCTGGATGCCACTGAGCTGCAGCGAGGGCGACCGAGGCTTGTTTCTGTAGTGTAGTGGTCATCACGTTCGCCTTACACGCGAAAGGTCCTCAGTTCGAAACTGGGCAGAAACTGCTTTACTCTTCAACTGCAGCCTTTGACATCGACAAGAACGTAGCTTTCTTGCTTGCTTTCCCATGTGCAAACCTGCCTTCGAGTTTGCTTGAACAAATCTTCTCTCGTAGTGCAATGCAATGCAATTCCATTTAATTACTGTGCAAAGCATTGTAAAGTTTTTCTCCAACCTGTTTCCTATCATATGCCATTCTGTTTGAGAGTGTAGTTACCCCCTTCTGATCCTTCCACGAAAAGCATTACCGCATTCGCATTCCTTGCGCAGGCGGCCCGGTTCAAAGACAGGGAAGAAGCTGATGTGCTGGTGTCACAGTGCACCACGGATTCCTCAACTAGTCTGTCTGTCAAATGTATCCCAAAGTCGTCTCTGAAAGACCTCATTTGGAAGGTGTCTGTCGTTATTCAGCGTGCGAGAATTGGCACCAGAGGTCCTGAATCATGTTTTGGAGCAGATCGCACGTTAGTGGCTCATTCAATCAGCAACAGCAATGAAAGAAATTCCACTCTCAGAGGAACCTCTGGACCTGTGCTTTCATAGCGTCGCTAGTATTAAGGTGCGCCCCGAGATCGAAGCCACGTTGGAACTGAAACGGAGGAATCGACAGAGAGGCGACAGAATGACATCGCATCCATTTGGTTTTCTTTAAATCACTGACGAGCAGGAAAATGGAAACGGGGAGGGCGAGTGGGGAAGTGAGGCAGTTGCAGCTCTGGAGAACGTCCTTCTTTGTGATTCACTCAGCAACCAGAGACGTGACGGTGACTCAGGCGTGAGAGCTCTTCACATCGTGAACAAAAAGCAATCAAGGGCAGTTAGCACCTCTTCCGGAGTGGGGGTGGGGTGAGGTAATTACCTTTTGACTTCTGTTACTATGTTCAGAAACTGCCTTTTGGATTGAGGTGAACAGAAACTGCATTTCTAAAAAGCACCATGGAACTTGTTAAACTTTATTGAGTCGCGCTTTTTCATCGATTCACACACAGGTTTCCAACTCTTTTGGTATCGATGAGGCTCATGTCCAGGTGTGATAATCTCTGCAGCAAATTGCACGGTTAAGGTAAAAGGCAAGGAAAGTGACATCTCGAACCGGCCCCGAGGTCAGACCTTCCTCACAATGTAATCTGTCGTTCTCGGATTGTAATGCTACCTCCGGTTTTAGGGTGGAACATTCTTTGGGAACCTTATTCTGCAAAACAGACACAGTGACTGAAACAATGCTGCACGGTATGATTTGGGACACGGCCTGCTCAGCTTTGTGAATTTTCCCTGTAGTCCGGTGTGTTTCATGTTCCGTGTAAACGTGAAAGTTGTCCTGTTTCGAGCAATGGGTGAAATCATTTAGCAAAGCAAGAATCGAAATTGCAGTAATGTCAAGTAGCTCATGGTAATTTGACCCAATCATAACCGATCATATATTCTCACGCACTCACAGATACATTTGTAGCTGAATCCAGTCTGAGAAGATAGACTCAGTTTACCAGTGATTTTTGTCTGGTTTGATGGGCTATCGTTAACTGCTGAGAAATTGATATTGGAGACGGGCACATCCCAGCAGCTGTGCGAGTCGGAGAGGGATCATTCAAACCTTTTCACGTCAGTTTGAATCTGTTGTTATGCAGGAACACAATTGGAAGTGCAAGAAAATGGAGTCGCGGACGTGCTGGTAGTGTGGCCGAGCGGTCTAAGGCACTGGATTAAGGCTCCAGTCTCGACAGAGGCGTGGGTTCGAATCCCACCGCTGCCATTCTGCTGAACAGCTCCAACGGAACAGCTGGTTTAAATGCTGCTTCAATCCCTGCCTCATTTCTGTTTAAAACAGAAGTAAAATGAGTTTGCTTCCCGGCGAATTGACTGCGGTGTGGAAAAGTGCCGAATTTTCCAAAGTGTCTGTGCTGTCGTGATCGTGTTCGCTTCCCGCATGGAAAATCGCCAGCAGCTCTACTGTTGCTTTCTGTTCCAGGCAAGTTGAGCTTTTACTGGAACCGAATGGAGACTGTTATTTCATCGTTGTTGCGAAACAGAGTCCTACGGTGACTCGACTCGTCGTTATTTGGTTTTCTGGCCAATGAGAAAATCGTTCCAATGTATTTCGATGTCATATGTTATTGAATTTCTCCCACTTCAGTCATTTCCGTCCTGGAGACATCGGAAGGGAAAGGTAATCTAATCGAGACTGTGATTGGTGAAATTCACTTTTTATGGCCCATTCTTATTATGTTCTTTCTTTGTCTCTTTGCAGCATTGTCTGGGAAGTGGTGGTGCACTCAGGCTCCAGTATGTTTGAAAGAGTAGTTTGGAATTGCCCTGTTGTTCGTTGTGTGATTACTTTATGGCTCATGCCCCCGGACTGTCTCACATTTAGCATTCATGCTCGCTGTGTCTGAAAATGCATTTGGTTTTCCAGTTTTGTTTGTGTTCCGTGTTAAATGCTTTCTGTTTTGCGATTCGCTCAATACATTACGAATTAACAGGGTTTCTGAGGTAACTTCCAGCTGAGAATCTGGGAAACCTTCACGGAGTATGGTCAGTCGGAGCAAAAGTAAGGACGTCGTTCGTTTCTGCAGTGTTTCACAATGCTACCTTTCCCGTGAGCAGTCGAACAGACTAAATGATTTTGCCACAGACTGCGACGGTAAGCTCCGCAAAAACGTAATTCTTTAAAGCAGGTGTAAGCAACACAACGTTATTGGGGTACACCGCGTGGAAACAGATACTTCGGTGTATCTCGTCCATGCTCACCACATCGCTAAAATTAAACAAGTCCCATTAAACAACGAGCTAACGGAAACAGAAAGGTGAAAGGTAGAATGGCTTCAACTTTCAGTGCTGGATGCCACTGAGCTGCAGCGAGGGCGACCGAGGCTTGTTTCTGTAGTGTAGTGGTCATCACGTTCGCCTTACACGCGAAAGGTCCTCAGTTCGAAACTGGGCAGAAACTGCTTTACTCTTCAACTGCAGCCTTTGACATCGACAAGAACGTAGCTTTCTTGCTTGCTTTCCCATGTGCAAACCTGCCTTCGAGTTTGCTTGAACAAATCTTCTCTCGTAGTGCAATGCAATGCAATTCCATTTAATTACTGTGCAAAGCATTGTAAAGTTTTTCTCCAACCTGTTTCCTATCATATGCCATTCTGTTTGAGAGTGTAGTTACCCCCTTCTGATCCTTCCACGAAAAGCATTACCGCATTCGCATTCCTTGCGCAGGCGGCCCGGTTCAAAGACAGGGAAGAAGCTGATGTGCTGGTGTCACAGTGCACCACGGATTCCTCAACTAGTCTGTCTGTCAAATGTATCCCAAAGTCGTCTCTGAAAGACCTCATTTGGAAGGTGTCTGTCGTTATTCAGCGTGCGAGAATTGGCACCAGAGGTCCTGAATCATGTTTTGGAGCAGATCGCACGTTAGTGGCTCATTCAATCAGCAACAGCAATGAAAGAAATTCCACTCTCAGAGGAACCTCTGGACCTGTGCTTTCATAGCGTCGCTAGTATTAAGGTGCGCCCCGAGATCTAAGCCACGTTGGAACTGAAACGGAGGAATCGACAGAGAGGCGACAGAATGACATCGCATCCATTTGGTTTTCTTTAAATCACTGACGAGCAGGAAAATGGAAACGGGGAGGGCGAGTGGGGAAGTGAGGCAGTTGCAGCTCTGGAGAACGTCCTTCTTTGTGATTCACTCAGCAACCAGAGACGTGACGGTGACTCAGGCGTGAGAGCTCTTCACATCGTGAACAAAAAGCAATCAAGGGCAGTTAGCACCTCTTCCGGAGTGGGGGTGGGGTGAGGTAATTACCTTTTGACTTCTGTTACTATGTTCAGAAACTGCCTTTTGGATTGAGGTGAACAGAAACTGCATTTCTAAAAAGCACCATGGAACTTGTTAAACTTTATTGAGTCGCGCTTTTTCATCGATTCACACACAGGTTTCCAACTCTTTTGGTATCGATGAGGCTCATGTCCAGGTGTGATAATCTCTGCAGCAAATTGCACGGTTAAGGTAAAAGGCAAGGAAAGTGACATCTCGAACCGGCCCCGAGGTCAGACCTTCCTCACAATGTAATCTGTCGTTCTCGGATTGTAATGCTACCTCCGGTTTTAGGGTGGAACATTCTTTGGGAACCTTATTCTGCAAAACAGACACAGTGACTGAAACAATGCTGCACGGTATGATTTGGGACACGGCCTGCTCAGCTTTGTGAATTTTCCCTGTAGTCCGGTGTGTTTCATGTTCCGTGTAAACGTGAAAGTTGTCCTGTTTCGAGCAATGGGTGAAATCATTTAGCAAAGCAAGAATCGAAATTGCAGTAATGTCAAGTAGCTCATGGTAATTTGACCCAATCATAACCGATCATATATTCTCACGCACTCACAGATACATTTGTAGCTGAATCCAGTCTGAGAAGATAGACTCAGTTTACCAGTGATTTTTGTCTGGTTTGATGGGCTATCGTTAACTGCTGAGAAATTGATATTGGAGACGGGCACATCCCAGCAGCTGTGCGAGTCGGAGAGGGATCATTCAAACCTTTTCACGTCAGTTTGAATCTGTTGTTATGCAGGAACACAATTGGAAGTGCAAGAAAATGGACTCGCGGACGTGCTGGTAGTATGGCCGAGCGGTCTAAGGCACTGGATTAAGGCTCCAGTCTCGACAGAGGCGTGGGTTCAAATCCCCCCGCTGCCATTTCTGCTGAACAGCTCCAACGGAACAGCTGGTTTAAATGCTGCTTCAATCCCTGCCTCATTTCTGTTTAAAACAGAAGTAAAATGAGTTTGCTTCCCGGCGAATTGACTGCGGTGTGGAAAAGTGCCGAATTTTCCAAAGTGTCTGTGCTGTCGTGATCGTGTTCGCTTCCCGCATGGAAAATCGCCAGCAGCTCTACTGTTGCTTTCTGTTCCAGGCAAGTTGAGCTTTTACTGGAACCGAATGGAGACTGTTATTTCATCGTTGTTGCGAAACAGAGTCCTACGGTGACTCGACTCGTCGTTATTTGGTTTTCTGGCCAATGAGAAAATCGTTCCAATGTATTTCGATGTCATATGTTATTGAATTTCTCCCACTTCAGTCATTTCCGTCCTGGAGACATCGGAAGGGAAAGGTAATCTAATCGAGACTGTGATTGGTGAAATTCACTTTTTATGGCCCATTCTTATTATGTTCTTTCTTTGTCTCTTTGCAGCATTGTCTGGGAAGTGGTGGTGCACTCAGGCTCCAGTATGTTTGAAAGAGTAGTTTGGAATTGCCCTGTTGTTCGTTGTGTGATTACTTTATGGCTCATGCCCCCGGACTGTCTCACATTTAGCATTCATGCTCGCTGTGTCTGAAAATGCATTTGGTTTTCCAGTTTTGTTTGTGTTCCGTGTTAAATGCTTTCTGTTTTGCGATTCGCTCAATACATTACGAATTAACAGGGTTTCTGAGGTAACTTCCAGCTGAGAATCTGGGAAACCTTCACGGAGTATGGTCAGTCGGAGCAAAAGTAAGGAAGTCGTTCGTTTCTGCAGTGTTTCACAATGCTACCTTTCCCGTGAGCAGTCGAAAAGACTAAATGATTTTGCCACAGACTGCGACGGTAAGCTCCGCAAAAACGTAATTCTTTAAAGCAGGTGTAAGCAACACAACGTTATTGGGGTACACCGCGTGGAAACAGACACTTCGGTGTATCTCGTCCATGCTCACCACATCGCTAAAATTAAACAAGTCCCATTAAACAACGAGCTAACGGAAACAGAAAGGTGAAAGGTAGAATGGCTTCAACTTTCAGTGCTGGATGCCACTGAGCTGCAGCGAGGGCGACCGAGGCTTGTTTCTGTAGTGTAGTGGTCATCACGTTCGCCTTACACGCGAAAGGTCCTCAGTTCGAAACTGGGCAGAAACTGCTTTACTCTTCAACTGCAGCCTTTGACATCGACAAGAACGTAGCTTTCTTGCTTGCTTTCCCATGTGCAAACCTGCCTTCGAGTTTGCTTGAACAAATCTTCTCTCGTAGTGCAATGCAATGCAATTCCATTTAATTACTGTGCAAAGCATTGTAAAGTTTTTCTCCAACCTGTTTCCTATCATATGCCATTCTGTTTGAGAGTGTAGTTACCCCCTTCTGATCCTTCCACGAAAAGCATTACCGCATTCGCATTCCTTGCGCAGGCGGCCCGGTTCAAAGACAGGGAAGAAGCTGATGTGCTGGTGTCACAGTGCACCACGGATTCCTCAACTAGTCTGTCTGTCAAATGTATCCCAAAGTCGTCTCTGAAAGACCTCATTTGGAAGGTGTCTGTCGTTATTCAGCGTGCGAGAATTGGCACCAGAGGTCCTGAATCATGTTTTGGAGCAGATCGCACGTTAGTGGCTCATTCAATCAGCAACAGCAATGAAAGAAATTACACTCTCAGAGGAACCTCTGGACCTGTGCTTTCATAGCGTCGCTAGTATTAAGGTGCGCCCCGAGATCTAAGCCACGTTGGAACTGAAACGGAGGAATCGACAGAGAGGCGACAGAATGACATCGCATCCATTTGGTTTTCTTTAAATCACTGACGAGCAGGAAAATGGAAACGGGGAGGGCGAGTGGGGAAGTGAGGCAGTTGCAGCTCTGGAGAACGTCCTTCTTTGTGATTCACTCAGCAACCAGAGACGTGACGGTGACTCAGGCGTGAGAGCTCTTCACATCGTGAACAAAAAGCAATCAAGGGCAGTTAGCACCTCTTCCGGAGTGGGGGTGGGGTGAGGTAATTACCTTTTGACTTCTGTTACTATGTTCAGAAACTGCCTTTTGGATTGAGGTGAACAGAAACTGCATTTCTAAAAAGCACCATGGAACTTGTTAAACTTTATTGAGTCGCGCTTTTTCATCGATTCACACACAGGTTTCCAACTCTTTTGGTATCGATGAGGCTCATGTCCAGGTGTGACAATCTCTGCAGCAAATTGCACGGTTAAGGTAAAAGGCAAGGAAAGTGACATCTCGAACCGGCCCCGAGGTCAGACCTTCCTCACAATGTAATCTGTCGTTCTCGGATTGTAATGCTACCTCCGGTTTTAGGGTGGAACATTCTTTGGGAACCTTATTCTGCAAAACAGACACAGTGACTGAAACAATGCTGCACGGTATGATTTGGGACACGGCCTGCTCAGCTTTGTGAATTTTCCCTGTAGTCCGGTGTGTTTCATGTTCCGTGTAAACGTGAAAGTTGTCCTGTTTCGAGCAATGGGTGAAATCATTTAGCAAAGCAAGAATCGAAATTGCAGTAATGTCAAGTAGCTCATGGTAATTTGACCCAATCATAACCGATCATATATTCTCACGCACTCACAGATACATTTGTAGCTGAATCCAGTCTGAGAAGATAGACTCAGTTTACCAGTGATTTTTGTCTGGTTTGATGGGCTATCGTTAACTGCTGAGAAATTGATATTGGAGACGGGCACATCCCAGCAGCTGTGCGAGTCGGAGAGGGATCATTCAAACCTTTTCACGTCAGTTTGAATCTGTTGTTATGCAGGAACACAATTGGAAGTGCAAGAAAATGGACTCGCGGACGTGCTGGTAGTGTGGCCGAGCGGTCTAAGGCACTGGATTAAGGCTCCAGTCTCGACAGAGGCGTGGGCTCGAATCCCACCGCTGCCATTCTGCTGAACAGCTCCAACGGAACAGCTGGTTTAAATGCTGCTTCAATCCCTGCCTCATTTCTGTTTAAAACGGAAGTAAAATGAGTTTGCTTCCCGGCGAATTGACTGCGGTGTGGAAAAGTGCCGAATTTTCCAAAGTGTCTGTGCTGTCGTGATCGTGTTCGCTTCCCGCATGGAAAATCGCCAGCAGCTCTACTGTTGCTTTCTGTTCCAGGCAAGTTGAGCTTTTACTGGAACCGAATGGAGACTGTTATTTCATCGTTGTTGCGAAACAGAGTCCTACGGTGACTCGACTCGTCGTTATTTGGTTTTCTGGCCAATGAGAAAATCGTTCCAATGTATTTCGATGTCATATGTTATTGAATTTCTCCCACTTCAGTCATTTCCGTCCTGGAGACATCGGAAGGGAAAGGTAATCTAATCGAGACTGTGATTGGTGAAATTCACTTTTTATGGCCCATTCTTATTATGTTCTTTCTTTGTCTCTTTGCAGCATTGTCTGGGAAGTGGTGGTGCACTCAGGCTCCAGTATGTTTGAAAGAGTAGTTTGGAATTGCCCTGTTGTTCGTTGTGTGATTACTTTATGGCTCATGCCCCCGGACTGTCTCACATTTAGCATTCATGCTCGCTGTGTCTGAAAATGCATTTGGTTTTCCAGTTTTGTTTGTGTTCCGTGTTAAATGCTTTCTGTTTTGCGATTCGCTCAATACATTACGAATTAACAGGGTTTCTGAGGTAACTTCCAGCTGAGAATCTGGGAAACCTTCACGGAGTATGGTCAGTCGGAGCAAAAGTAAGGAAGTCGTTCGTTTCTGCAGTGTTTCACAATGCTACCTTTCCCGTGAGCAGTCGAACAGACTAAATGATTTTGCCACAGACTGCGACGGTAAGCTCCGCAAAAACGTAATTCTTTAAAGCAGGTGTAAGCAACACAACGTTATTGGGGTACACCGCGTGGAAACAGACACTTCGGTGTATCTCGTCCATGCTCACCACATCGCTAAAATTAAACAAGTCCCATTAAACAACGAGCTAACGGAAACAGAAAGGTGAAAGGTAGAATGGCTTCAACTTTCAGTGCTGGATGCCACTGAGCTGCAGCGAGGGCGACCGAGGCTTGTTTCTGTAGTGTAGTGGTCATCACGTTCGCCTTACACGCGAAAGGTCCTCAGTTCGAAACTGGGCAGAAACTGCTTTACTCTTCAACTGCAGCCTTTGACATCGACAAGAACGTAGCTTTCTTGCTTGCTTTCCCATGTGCAAACCTGCCTTCGAGTTTGCTTGAACAAATCTTCTCTCGTAGTGCAATGCAATGCAATTCCATTTAATTACTGTGCAAAGCATTGTAAAGTTTTTCTCCAACCTGTTTCCTATCATGTGCCATTCTGTTTGAGAGTGTAGTTACCCCCTTCTGATCCTTCCACGAAAAGCATTACCGCATTCGCATTCCTTGCGCAGGCGGCCCGGTTCAAAGACAGGGAAGAAGCTGATGTGCTGGTGTCACAGTGCACCACGGATTCCTCAACTAGTCTGTCTGTCAAATGTATCCCAAAGTCGTCTCTGAAAG
This sequence comes from Chiloscyllium punctatum, assembly GCF_047496795.1. NCBI lineage: Eukaryota > Metazoa > Chordata > Chondrichthyes > Orectolobiformes > Hemiscylliidae > Chiloscyllium > Chiloscyllium punctatum. Next base: position 21,609,394 of record NC_092756.1, read on the forward strand.
ACCTCATTTGGAAGGTGTCTGTCGTTATTCAGCGTGCGAGAATTGGCACCAGAGGTCCTGAATCATGTTTTGGAGCAGATCGCACGTTAGTGGCTCATTCAATCAGCAACAGCAATGAAAGAAATTACACTCTCAGAGGAACCTCTGGACCTGTGCTTTCATAGCGTCGCTAGTATTAAGGTGCGCCCCGAGATCTAAGCCACGTTGGAACTGAAACGGAGGAATCGACAGAGAGGCGACAGAATGACATCGCATCCATTTGGTTTTCTTTAAATCACTGACGAGCAGGAAAATGGAAACGGGGAGGGCGAGTGGGGAAGTGAGGCAGTTGCAGCTCTGGAGAACGTCCTTCTTTGTGATTCACTCAGCAACCAGAGACGTGACGGTGACTCAGGCGTGAGAGCTCTTCACATCGTGAACAAAAAGCAATCAAGGGCAGTTAGCACCTCTTCCGGAGTGGGGGTGGGGTGAGGTAATTACCTTTTGACTTCTGTTACTATGTTCAGAAACTGCCTTTTGGATTGAGGTGAACAGAAACTGCATTTCTAACAAGCACCATGGAACTTGTTAAACTTTATTGAGTCGCGCTTTTTCATCGATTCACACACAGGTTTCCAACTCTTTTGGTATCGATGAGGCTCATGTCCAGGTGTGACAATCTCTGCAGCAAATTGCACGGTTAAGGTAAAAGGCAAGGAAAGTGACATCTCGAACCGGCCCCGAGGTCAGACCTTCCTCACAATGTAATCTGTCGTTCTCGGATTGTAATGCTACCTCCGGTTTTAGGGTGGAACATTCTTTGGGAACCTTATTCTGCAAAACAGACACAGTGACTGAAACAATGCTGCACGGTATGATTTGGGACACGGCCTGCTCAGCTTTGTGAATTTTCCCTGTAGTCCGGTGTGTTTCATGTTCCGTGTAAACGTGAAAGTTGTCCTGTTTCGAGCAATGGGTGAAATCATTTAGCAAAGCAAGAATCGAAATTGCAGTAATGTCAAGTAGCTCATGGTAATTTGACCCAATCATAACCGATCATATATTCTCACGCACTCTCAGATACATTTGTAGCTGAATCCAGTCTGAGAAGATAGACTCAGTTTACCAGTGATTTTTGTCTGGTTTGATGGGCTATCGTTAACTGCTGAGAAATTGATATTGGAGACGGGCACATCCCAGCAGCTGTGCGAGTCGGAGAGGGATCATTCAAACCTTTTCACGTCAGTTTGAATCTGTTGTTATGCAGGAACACAATTGGAAGTGCAAGAAAATGAACTCGCGGACGTGCTGGTAGTGTGGCCGAGCGGTCTAAGGCACTGGATTAAGGCTCCAGTCTCGACAGAGGCGTGGGTTCGAATCCCACCGCTGCCATTTCTGCTGAACAGCTCCAACGGAACAGCTGGTTTAAATGCTGCTTCAATCCCTGCCTCATTTCTGTTTAAAACTGAAGTAAAATGAGTTTGCTTCCCGGCGAATTGACTGCGGTGTGGAAAAGTGCCGAATTTTCCAAAGTGTCTGTGCTGTCGTGATCGTGTTCGCTTCCCGCATGGAAAATCGCCAGCAGCTCTACTGTTGCTTTCTGTTCCAGGCAAGTTGAGCTTTTACTGGAACCGAATGGAGACTGTTATTTCATCGTTGTTGCGAAACAGAGTCCTACGGTGACTCGACTCGTCGTTATTTGGTTTTCTGGCCAATGAGAAAATCGTTCCAATGTATTTCGATGTCATATGTTATTGAATTTCTCCCACTTCAGTCATTTCCGTCCTGGAGACATCGGAAGGGAAAGGTAATCTAATCGAGACTGTGATTGGTGAAATTCACTTTTTATGGCCCATTCTTATTATGTTCTTTCTTTGTCTCTTTGCAGCATTGTCTGGGAAGTGGTGGTGCACTCAGGCTCCAGTATGTTTGAAAGAGTAGTTTGGAATTGCCCTGTTGTTCGTTGTGTGATTACTTTATGGCTCATGCCCCCGGACTGTCTCACATTTAGCATTCATGCTCGCTGTGTCTGAAAATGCATTTGGTTTTCCAGTTTTGTTTGTGTTCCGTGTTAAATGCTTTCTGTTTTGCGATTCGCTCAATACATTACGAATTAACAGGGTTTCTGAGGTAACTTCCAGCTGAGAATCTGGGAAACCTTCACGGAGTATGGTCAGTCGGAGCAAAAGTAAGGAAGTCGTTCGTTTCTGCAGTGTTTCACAATGCTACCTTTCCCGTGAGCAGTCGAACAGACTAAATGATTTTGCCACAGACTGCGACGGTAAGCTCCGCAAAAACGTAATTCTTTAAAGCAGGTGTAAGCAACACAACGTTATTGGGGTACACCGCGTGGAAACAGATACTTCGGTGTATCTCGTCCATGCTCACCACATCGCTAAAATTAAACAAGTCCCATTAAACAACGAGCTAACGGAAACAGAAAGGTGAAAGGTAGAATGGCTTCAACTTTCAGTGCTGGATGCCACTGAGCTGCAGCGAGGGCGACCGAGGCTTGTTTCTGTAGTGTAGTGGTCATCACGTTCGCCTTACACGCGAAAGGTCCTCAGTTCGAAACTGGGCAGAAACTGCTTTACTCTTCAACTGCAGCCTTTGACATCGACAAGAACGTAGCTTTCTTGCTTGCTTTCCCATGTGCAAACCTGCCTTCGAGTTTGCTTGAACAAATCTTCTCTCGTAGTGCAATGCAATGCAATTCCATTTAATTACTGTGCAAAGCATTGTAAAGTTTTTCTCCAACCTGTTTCCTATCATATGCCATTCTGTTTGAGAGTGTAGTTACCCCCTTCTGATCCTTCCACGAAAAGCATTACCGCATTCGCATTCCTTGCGCAGGCGGCCCGGTTCAAAGACAGGGAAGAAGCTGATGTGCTGGTGTCACAGTGCACCACGGATTCCTCAACTAGTCTGTCTGTCAAATGTATCCCAAAGTCGTCTCTGAAAGACCTCATTTGGAAGGTGTCTGTCGTTATTCAGCGTGCGAGAATTGGCACCAGAGGTCCTGAATCATGTTTTGGAGCAGATCGCACGTTAGTGGCTCATTCAATCAGCAACAGCAATGAAAGAAATTACACTCTCAGAGGAACCTCTGGACCTGTGCTTTCATAGCGTCGCTAGTATTAAGGTGCGCCCCGAGATCTAAGCCACGTTGGAACTGAAACGGAGGAATCGACAGAGAGGCGACAGAATGACATCGCATCCATTTGGTTTTCTTTAATTCACTGACGAGCAGGAAAATTGAAACGGGGAGGGCGAGTGGGGAAGTGAGGCAGTTGCAGCTCTGGAGAACGTCCTTCTTTGTGATTCACTCAGCAACCAGAGACGTGACGGTGACTCAGGCGTGAGAGCTCTTCACATCGTGAACAAAAAGCAATCAAGGGCAGTTAGCACCTCTTCCGGAGTGGGGGTGGGGTGAGGTAATTACCTTTTGACTTCTGTTACTATGTTCAGAAACTGCCTTTTGGATTGAGGTGAACAGAAACTGCATTTCTAAAAAGCACCATGGAACTTGTTAAACTTTATTGAGTCGCGCTTTTTCATCGATTCACACACAGGTTTCCAACTCTTTTGGTATCGATGAGGCTCATGTCCAGGTGTGATAATCTCTGCAGCAAATTGCACGGTTAAGGTAAAAGGCAAGGAAAGTGACATCTCGAACCGGCCCCGAGGTCAGACCTTCCTCACAATGTAATCTGTCGTTCTCGGATTGTAATGCTACCTCCGGTTTTAGGGTGGAACATTCTTTGGGAACCTTATTCTGCAAAACAGACACAGTGACTGAAACAATGCTGCACGGTATGATTTGGGACACGGCCTGCTCAGCTTTGTGAATTTTCCCTGTAGTCCGGTGTGTTTCATGTTCCGTGTAAACGTGAAAGTTGTCCTGTTTCGAGCAATGGGTGAAATCATTTAGCAAAGCAAGAATCGAAATTGCAGTAATGTCAAGTAGCTCATGGTAATTTGACCCAATCATAACCGATCATATATTCTCACGCACTCACAGATACATTTGTAGCTGAATCCAGTCTGAGAAGATAGACTCAGTTTACCAGTGATTTTTGTCTGGTTTGATGGGCTATCGTTAACTGCTGAGAAATTGATATTGGAGACGGGCACATCCCAGCAGCTGTGCGAGTCGGAGAGGGATCATTCAAACCTTTTCACGTCAGTTTGAATCTGTTGTTATGCAGGAACACAATTGGAAGTGCAAGAAAACGGACTCGCGGACGTGCTGGTAGTGTGGCCGAGCGGTCTAAGGCACTGGATTAAGGCTCCAGTCTCGACAGAGGCGTGGGTTCGAATCCCACCGCTGCCATTTCTGCTGAACAGCTCCAACGGAACAGCTGGTTTAAATGCTGCTTCAATCCCTGCCTCATTTCTGTTTAAAACAGAAGTAAAATGAGTTTGCTTCCCGGCGAATTGACTGCGGTGTGGAAAAGTGCCGAATTTTCCAAAGTGTCTGTGCTGTCGTGATCGTGTTCGCTTCCCGCATGGAAAATCGCCAGCAGCTCTACTGTTGCTTTCTGTTCCAGGCAAGTTGAGCTTTTATTGGAACCGAATGGAGACTGTTATTTCATCGTTGTTGCGAAACAGAGTCCTACGGTGACTCGACTCGTCGTTATTTGGTTTTCTGGCCAATGAGAAAATCGTTCCAATGTATTTCGATGTCATATGTTATTGAATTTCTCCCACTTCAGTCATTTCCGTCCTGGAGACATCGGAAGGGAAAGGTAATCTAATCGAGACTGTGATTGGTGAAATTCACTTTTTATGGCCCATTCTTATTATGTTCTTTCTTTGTCTCTTTGCAGCATTGTCTGGGAAGTGGTGGTGCACTCAGGCTCCAGTATGTTTGAAAGAGTAGTTTGGAATTGCCCTGTTGTTCGTTGTGTGATTACTTTATGGCTCATGCCCCCGGACTGTCTCACATTTAGCATTCATGCTCGCTGTGTCTGAAAATGCATTTGGTTTTCCAGTTTTGTTTGTGTTCCGTGTTAAATGCTTTCTGTTTTGCGATTCGCTCAATACATTACGAATTAACAGGGTTTCTGAGGTAACTTCCAGCTGAGAATCTGGGAAACCTTCACGGAGTATGGTCAGTCGGAGCAAAAGTAAGGAAGTCGTTCGTTTCTGCAGTGTTTCACAATGCTACCTTTCCCGTGAGCAGTCGAACAGACTAAATGATTTTGCCACAGACTGCGACGGTAAGCTCCGCAAAAACGTAATTCTTTAAAGCAGGTGTAAGCAACACAACGTTATTGGGGTACACCGCGTGGAAACAGACACTTCGGTGTATCTCGTCCATGCTCACCACATCGCTAAAATTAAACAAGTCCCATTAAACAACGAGCTAACGGAAACAGAAAGGTGAAAGGTAGAATGGCTTCAACTTTCAGTGCTGGATGCCACTGAGCTGCAGCGAGGGCGACCGAGGCTTGTTTCTGTAGTGTAGTGGTCATCACGTTCGCCTTACACGCGAAAGGTCCTCAGTTCGAAACTGGGCAGAAACTGCTTTACTCTTCAACTGCAGCCTTTGACATCGACAAGAACGTAGCTTTCTTGCTTGCTTTCCCATGTGCAAACCTGCCTTCGAGTTTGCTTGAACAAATCTTCTCTCGTAGTGCAATGCAATGCAATTCCATTTAATTACTGTGCAAAGCATTGTAAAGTTTTTCTCCAACCTGTTTCCTATCATGTGCCATTCTGTTTGAGAGTGTAGTTACCCCCTTCTGATCCTTCCACGAAAAGCATTACCGCATTCGCATTCCTTGCGCAGGCGGCCCGGTTCAAAGACAGGGAAGAAGCTGATGTGCTGGTGTCACAGTGCACCACGGATTCCTCAACTAGTCTGTCTGTCAAATGTATCCCAAAGTCGTCTCTGAAAGACCTCATTTGGAAGGTGTCTGTCGTTATTCAGCGTGCGAGAATTGGCACCAGAGGTCCTGAATCATGTTTTGGAGCAGATCGCACGTTAGTGGCTCATTCAATCAGCAACAGCAATGAAAGAAATTACACTCTCAGAGGAACCTCTGGACCTGTGCTTTCATAGCGTCGCTAGTATTAAGGTGCGCCCCGAGATCTAAGCCACGTTGGAACTGAAACGGAGGAATCGACAGAGAGGCGACAGAATGACATCGCATCCATTTGGTTTTCTTTAAATCACTGACGAGCAGGAAAATGGAAACGGGGAGGGCGAGTGGGGAAGTGAGGCAGTTGCAGCTCTGGAGAACGTCCTTCTTTGTGATTCACTCAGCAACCAGAGACGTGACGGTGACTCAGGCGTGAGAGCTCTTCACATCGTGAACAAAAAGCAATCAAGGGCAGTTAGCACCTCTTCCGGAGTGGGGGTGGGGTGAGGTAATTACCTTTTGACTTCTGTTACTATGTTCAGAAACTGCCTTTTGGATTGAGGTGAACAGAAACTGCATTTCTAAAAAGCACCATGGAACTTGTTAAACTTTATTGAGTCGCGCTTTTTCATCGATTCACACACAGGTTTCCAACTCTTTTGGTATCGATGAGGCTCATGTCCAGGTGTGACAATCTCTGCAGCAAATTGCACGGTTAAGGTAAAAGGCAAGGAAAGTGACATCTCGAACCGGCCCCGAGGTCAGACCTTCCTCACAATGTAATCTGTCGTTCTCGGATTGTAATGCTACCTCCGGTTTTAGGGTGGAACATTCTTTGGGAACCTTATTCTGCAAAACAGACACAGTGACTGAAACAATGCTGCACGGTATGATTTGGGACACGGCCTGCTCAGCTTTGTGAATTTTCCCTGTAGTCCGGTGTGTTTCATGTTCCGTGTAAACGTGAAAGTTGTCCTGTTTCGAGCAATGGGTGAAATCATTTAGCAAAGCAAGAATCGAAATTGCAGTAATGTCAAGTAGCTCATGGTAATTTGACCCAATCATAACCGATCATATATTCTCACGCACTCACAGATACATTTGTAGCTGAATCCAGTCTGAGAAGATAGACTCAGTTTACCAGTGATTTTTGTCTGGTTTGATGGGCTATCGTTAACTGCTGAGAAATTGATATTGGAGACGGGCACATCCCAGCAGCTGTGCGAGTCGGAGAGGGATCATTCAAACCTTTTCACGTCAGTTTGAATCTGTTGTTATGCAGGAACACAATTGGAAGTGCAAGAAAACGGACTCGCGGACGTGCTGGTAGTGTGGCCGAGCGGTCTAAGGCACTGGATTAAGGCTCCAGTCTCGACAGAGGCGTGGGTTCGAATCCCACCGCTGCCATTTCTGCTGAACAGCTCCAACGGAACAGCTGGTTTAAATGCTGCTTCAATCCCTGCCTCATTTCTGTTTAAAACAGAAGTAAAATGAGTTTGCTTCCCGGCGAATTGACTGCGGTGTGGAAAAGTGCCGAATTTTCCAAAGTGTCTGTGCTGTCGTGATCGTGTTCGCTTCCCGCATGGAAAATCGCCAGCAGCTCTACTGTTGCTTTCTGTTCCAGGCAAGTTGAGCTTTTATTGGAACCGAATGGAGACTGTTATTTCATCGTTGTTGCGAAACAGAGTCCTACGGTGACTCGACTCGTCGTTATTTGGTTTTCTGGCCAATGAGAAAATCGTTCCAATGTATTTCGATGTCATATGTTATTGAATTTCTCCCACTTCAGTCATTTCCGTCCTGGAGACATCGGAAGGGAAAGGTAATCTAATCGAGACTGTGATTGGTGAAATTCACTTTTTATGGCCCATTCTTATTATGTTCTTTCTTTGTCTCTTTGCAGCATTGTCTGGGAAGTGGTGGTGCACTCAGGCTCCAGTATGTTTGAAAGAGTAGTTTGGAATTGCCCTGTTGTTCGTTGTGTGATTACTTTATGGCTCATGCCCCCGGACTGTCTCACATTTAGCATTCATGCTCGCTGTGTCTGAAAATGCATTTGGTTTTCCAGTTTTGTTTGTGTTCCGTGTTAAATGCTTTCTGTTTTGCGATTCGCTCAATACATTACGAATTAACAGGGTTTCTGAGGTAACTTCCAGCTGAGAATCTGGGAAACCTTCACGGAGTATGGTCAGTCGGAGCAAAAGTAAGGAAGTCGTTCGTTTCTGCAGTGTTTCACAATGCTACCTTTCCCGTGAGCAGTCGAACAGACTAAATGATTTTGCCACAGACTGCGACGGTAAGCTCCGCAAAAACGTAATTCTTTAAAGCAGGTGTAAGCAACACAACGTTATTGGGGTACACCGCGTGGAAACAGACACTTCGGTGTATCTCGTCCATGCTCACCACATCGCTAAAATTAAACAAGTCCCATTAAACAACGAGCTAACGGAAACAGAAAGGTGAAAGGTAGAATGGCTTCAACTTTCAGTGCTGGATGCCACTGAGCTGCAGCGAGGGCGACCGAGGCTTGTTTCTGTAGTGTAGTGGTCATCACGTTCGCCTTACACGCGAAAGGTCCTCAGTTCGAAACTGGGCAGAAACTGCTTTACTCTTCAACTGCAGCCTTTGACATCGACAAGAACGTAGCTTTCTTGCTTGCTTTCCCATGTGCAAACCTGCCTTCGAGTTTGCTTGAACAAATCTTCTCTCGTAGTGCAATGCAATGCAATTCCATTTAATTACTGTGCAAAGCATTGTAAAGTTTTTCTCCAACCTGTTTCCTATCATGTGCCATTCTGTTTGAGAGTGTAGTTACCCCCTTCTGATCCTTCCACGAAAAGCATTACCGCATTCGCATTCCTTGCGCAGGCGGCCCGGTTCAAAGACAGGGAAGAAGCTGATGTGCTGGTGTCACAGTGCACCACGGATTCCTCAACTAGTCTGTCTGTCAAATGTATCCCAAAGTCGTCTCTGAAAGACCTCATTTGGAAGGTGTCTGTCGTTATTCAGCGTGCGAGAATTGGCACCAGAGGTCCTGAATCATGTTTTGGAGCAGATCGCACGTTAGTGGCTCATTCAATCAGCAACAGCAATGAAAGAAATTACACTCTCAGAGGAACCTCTGGACCTGTGCTTTCATAGCGTCGCTAGTATTAAGGTGCGCCCCGAGATCTAAGCCACGTTGGAACTGAAACGGAGGAATCGACAGAGAGGCGACAGAATGACATCGCATCCATTTGGTTTTCTTTAAATCACTGACGAGCAGGAAAATGGAAACGGGGAGGGCGAGTGGGGAAGTGAGGCAGTTGCAGCTCTGGAGAACGTCCTTCTTTGTGATTCACTCAGCAACCAGAGACGTGACGGTGACTCAGGCGTGAGAGCTCTTCACATCGTGAACAAAAAGCAATCAAGGGCAGTTAGCACCTCTTCCGGAGTGGGGGTGGGGTGAGGTAATTACCTTTTGACTTCTGTTACTATGTTCAGAAACTGCCTTTTGGATTGAGGTGAACAGAAACTGCATTTCTAAAAAGCACCATGGAACTTGTTAAACTTTATTGAGTCGCGCTTTTTCATCGATTCACACACAGGTTTCCAACTCTTTTGGTATCGATGAGGCTCATGTCCAGGTGTGACAATCTCTGCAGCAAATTGCACGGTTAAGGTAAAAGGCAAGGAAAGTGACATCTCGAACCGGCCCCGAGGTCAGACCTTCCTCACAATGTAATCTGTCGTTCTCGGATTGTAATGCTACCTCCGGTTTTAGGGTGGAACATTCTTTGGGAACCTTATTCTGCAAAACAGACACAGTGACTGAAACAATGCTGCACGGTATGATTTGGGACACGGCCTGCTCAGCTTTGTGAATTTTCCCTGTAGTCCGGTGTGTTTCATGTTCCGTGTAAACGTGAAAGTTGTCCTGTTTCGAGCAATGGGTGAAATCATTTAGCAAAGCAAGAATCGAAATTGCAGTAATGTCAAGTAGCTCATGGTAATTTGACCCAATCATAACCGATCATATATTCTCACGCACTCACAGATACATTTGTAGCTGAATCCAGTCTGAGAAGATAGACTCAGTTTACCAGTGATTTTTGTCTGGTTTGATGGGCTATCGTTAACTGCTGAGAAATTGATATTGGAGACGGGCACATCCCAGCAGCTGTGCGAGTCGGAGAGGGATCATTCAAACCTTTTCACGTCAGTTTGAATCTGTTGTTATGCAGGAACACAATTGGAAGTGCAAGAAAATGGAGTCGCGGACGTGCTGGTAGTGTGGCCGAGCGGTCTAAGGCACTGGATTAAGGCTCCAGTCTCGACAGAGGCGTGGGTTCGAATCCCACCGCTGCCATTCTGCTGAACAGCTCCAACGGAACAGCTGGTTTAAATGCTGCTTCAATCCCTGCCTCATTTCTGTTTAAAACAGAAGTAAAATGAGTTTGCTTCCCGGCGAATTGACTGCGGTGTGGAAAAGTGCCGAATTTTCCAAAGTGTCTGTGCTGTCGTGATCGTGTTCGCTTCCCGCATGGAAAATCGCCAGCAGCTCTACTGTTGCTTTCTGTTCCAGGCAAGTTGAGCTTTTACTGGAACCGAATGGAGACTGTTATTTCATCGTTGTTGCGAAACAGAGTCCTACGGTGACTCGACTCGTCGTTATTTGGTTTTCTGGCCAATGAGAAAATCGTTCCAATGTATTTCGATGTCATATGTTATTGAATTTCTCCCACTTCAGTCATTTCCGTCCTGGAGACATCGGAAGGGAAAGGTAATCTAATCGAGACTGTGATTGGTGAAATTCACTTTTTATGGCCCATTCTTATTATGTTCTTTCTTTGTCTCTTTGCAGCATTGTCTGGGAAGTGGTGGTGCACTCAGGCTCCAGTATGTTTGAAAGAGTAGTTTGGAATTGCCCTGTTGTTCGTTGTGTGATTACTTTATGGCTCATGCCCCCGGACTGTCTCACATTTAGCATTCATGCTCGCTGTGTCTGAAAATGCATTTGGTTTTCCAGTTTTGTTTGTGTTCCGTGTTAAATGCTTTCTGTTTTGCGATTCGCTCAATACATTACGAATTAACAGGGTTTCTGAGGTAACTTCCAGCTGAGAATCTGGGAAACCTTCACGGAGTATGGTCAGTCGGAGCAAAAGTAAGGAAGTCGTTCGTTTCTGCAGTGTTTCACAATGCTACCTTTCCCGTGAGCAGTCGAACAGACTAAATGATTTTGCCACAGACTGCGACGGTAAGCTCCGCAAAAACGTAATTCTTTAAAGCAGGTGTAAGCAACACAACGTTATTGGGGTACACCGCGTGGAAACAGACACTTCGGTGTATCTCGTCCATGCTCACCACATCGCTAAAATTAAACAAGTCCCATTAAACAACGAGCTAACGGAAACAGAAAGGTGAAAGGTAGAATGGCTTCAACTTTCAGTGCTGGATGCCACTGAGCTGCAGCGAGGGCGACCGAGGCTTGTTTCTGTAGTGTAGTGGTCATCACGTTCGCCTTACACGCGAAAGGTCCTCAGTTCGAAACTGGGCAGAAACTGCTTTACTCTTCAACTGCAGCCTTTGACATCGACAAGAACGTAGCTTTCTTGCTTGCTTTCCCATGTGCAAACCTGCCTTCGAGTTTGCTTGAACAAATCTTCTCTCGTAGTGCAATGCAATGCAATTCCATTTAATTACTGTGCAAAGCATTGTAAAGTTTTTCTCCAACCTGTTTCCTATCATATGCCATTCTGTTTGAGAGTGTAGTTACCCCCTTCTGATCCTTCCACGAAAAGCATTACCGCATTCGCATTCCTTGCGCAGGCGGCCCGGTTCAAAGACAGGGAAGAAGCTGATGTGCTGGTGTCACAGTGCACCACGGATTCCTCAACTAGTCTGTCTGTCAAATGTATCCCAAAGTCGTCTCTGAAAGACCTCATTTGGAAGGTGTCTGTCGTTATTCAGCGTGCGAGAATTGGCACCAGAGGTCCTGAATCATGTTTTGGAGCAGATCGCACGTTAGTGGCTCATTCAATCAGCAACAGCAATGAAAGAAATTCCACTCTCAGAGGAACCTCTGGACCTGTGCTTTCATAGCGTCGCTAGTATTAAGGTGCGCCCCGAGATCTAAGCCACGTTGGAACTGAAACGGAGGAATCGACAGAGAGGCGACAGAATGACATCGCATCCATTTGGTTTTCTTTAAATCACTGACGAGCAGGAAAATGGAAACGGGGAGGGCGAGTGGGGAAGTGAGGCAGTTGCAGCTCTGGAGAACGTCCTTCTTTGTGATTCACTCAGCAACCAGAGACGTGACGGTGACTCAGGCGTGAGAGCTCTTCACATCGTGAACAAAAAGCAATCAAGGGCAGTTAGCACCTCTTCCGGAGTGGGGGTGGGGTGAGGTAATTACCTTTTGACTTCTGTTACTATGTTCAGAAACTGCCTTTTGGATTGAGGTGAACAGAAACTGCATTTCTAAAAAGCACCATGGAACTTGTTAAACTTTATTGAGTCGCGCTTTTTCATCGATTCACACACAGGTTTCCAACTCTTTTGGTATCGATGAGGCTCATGTCCAGGTGTGATAATCTCTGCAGCAAATTGCACGGTTAAGGTAAAAGGCAAGGAAAGTGACATCTCGAACCGGCCCCGAGGTCAGACCTTCCTCACAATGTAATCTGTCGTTCTCGGATTGTAATGCTACCTCCGGTTTTAGGGTGGAACATTCTTTGGGAACCTTATTCTGCAAAACAGACACAGTGACTGAAACAATGCTGCACGGTATGATTTGGGACACGGCCTGCTCAGCTTTGTGAATTTTCCCTGTAGTCCGGTGTGTTTCATGTTCCGTGTAAACGTGAAAGTTGTCCTGTTTCGAGCAATGGGTGAAATCATTTAGCAAAGCAAGAATCGAAATTGCAGTAATGTCAAGTAGCTCATGGTAATTTGACCCAATCATAACCGATCATATATTCTCACGCACTCACAGATACATTTGTAGCTGAATCCAGTCTGAGAAGATAGACTCAGTTTACCAGTGATTTTTGTCTGGTTTGATGGGCTATCGTTAACTGCTGAGAAATTGATATTGGAGACGGGCACATCCCAGCAGCTGTGCGAGTCGGAGAGGGATCATTCAAACCTTTTCACGTCAGTTTGAATCTGTTGTTATGCAGGAACACAATTGGAAGTGCAAGAAAATGGACTCGCGGACGTGCTGGTAGTATGGCCGAGCGGTCTAAGGCACTGGATTAAGGCTCCAGTCTCGACAGAGGCGTGGGTTCGAATCCCCCCGCTGCCATTTCTGCTGAACAGCTCCAACGGAACAGCTGGTTTAAATGCTGCTTCAATCCCTGCCTCATTTCTGTTTAAAACAGAAGTAAAATGAGTTTGCTTCCCGGCGAATTGACTGCGGTGTGGAAAAGTGCCGAATTTTCCAAAGTGTCTGTGCTGTCGTGATCGTGTTCGCTTCCCGCATGGAAAATCGCCAGCAGCTCTACTGTTGCTTTCTGTTCCAGGCAAGTTGAGCTTTTACTGGAACCGAATGGAGACTGTTATTTCATCGTTGTTGCGAAACAGAGTCCTACGGTGACTCGACTCGTCGTTATTTGGTTTTCTGGCCAATGAGAAAATCGTTCCAATGTATTTCGATGTCATATGTTATTGAATTTCTCCCACTTCAGTCATTTCCGTCCTGGAGACATCGGAAGGGAAAGGTAATCTAATCGAGACTGTGATTGGTGAAATTCACTTTTTATGGCCCATTCTTATTATGTTCTTTCTTTGTCTCTTTGCAGCATTGTCTGGGAAGTGGTGGTGCACTCAGGCTCCAGTATGTTTGAAAGAGTAGTTTGGAATTGCCCTGTTGTTCGTTGTGTGATTACTTTATGGCTCATGCCCCCGGACTGTCTCACATTTAGCATTCATGCTCGCTGTGTCTGAAAATGCATTTGGTTTTCCAGTTTTGTTTGTGTTCCGTGTTAAATGCTTTCTGTTTTGCGATTCGCTCAATACATTACGAATTAACAGGGTTTCTGAGGTAACTTCCAGCTGAGAATCTGGGAAACCTTCACGGAGTATGGTCAGTCGGAGCAAAAGTAAGGAAGTCGTTCGTTTCTGCAGTGTTTCACAATGCTACCTTTCCCGTGAGCAGTCGAAAAGACTAAATGATTTTGCCACAGACTGCGACGGTAAGCTCCGCAAAAACGTAATTCTTTAAAGCAGGTGTAAGCAACACAACGTTATTGGGGTACACCGCGTGGAAACAGACACTTCGGTGTATCTCGTCCATGCTCACCACATCGCTAAAATTAAACAAGTCCCATTAAACAACGAGCTAACGGAAACAGAAAGGTGAAAGGTAGAATGGCTTCAACTTTCAGTGCTGGATGCCACTGAGCTGCAGCGAGGGCGACCGAGGCTTGTTTCTGTAGTGTAGTGGTCATCACGTTCGCCTTACACGCGAAAGGTCCTCAGTTCGAAACTGGGCAGAAACTGCTTTACTCTTCAACTGCAGCCTTTGACATCGACAAGAACGTAGCTTTCTTGCTTGCTTTCCCATGTGCAAACCTGCCTTCGAGTTTGCTTGAACAAATCTTCTCTCGTAGTGCAATGCAATGCAATTCCATTTAATTACTGTGCAAAGCATTGTAAAGTTTTTCTCCAACCTGTTTCCTATCATATGCCATTCTGTTTGAGAGTGTAGTTACCCCCTTCTGATCCTTCCACGAAAAGCATTACCGCATTCGCATTCCTTGCGCAGGCGGCCCGGTTCAAAGACAGGGAAGAAGCTGATGTGCTGGTGTCACAGTGCACCACGGATTCCTCAACTAGTCTGTCTGTCAAATGTATCCCAAAGTCGTCTCTGAAAGACCTCATTTGGAAGGTGTCTGTCGTTATTCAGCGTGCGAGAATTGGCACCAGAGGTCCTGAATCATGTTTTGGAGCAGATCGCACGTTAGTGGCTCATTCAATCAGCAACAGCAATGAAAGAAATTACACTCTCAGAGGAACCTCTGGACCTGTGCTTTCATAGCGTCGCTAGTATTAAGGTGCGCCCCGAGATCTAAGCCACGTTGGAACTGAAACGGAGGAATCGACAGAGAGGCGACAGAATGACATCGCATCCATTTGGTTTTCTTTAAATCACTGACGAGCAGGAAAATGGAAACGGGGAGGGCGAGTGGGGAAGTGAGGCAGTTGCAGCTCTGGAGAACGTCCTTCTTTGTGATTCACTCAGCAACCAGAGACGTGACGGTGACTCAGGCGTGAGAGCTCTTCACATCGTGAACAAAAAGCAATCAAGGGCAGTTAGCACCTCTTCCGGAGTGGGGGTGGGGTGAGGTAATTACCTTTTGACTTCTGTTACTATGTTCAGAAACTGCCTTTTGGATTGAGGTGAACAGAAACTGCATTTCTAAAAAGCACCATGGAACTTGTTAAACTTTATTGAGTCGCGCTTTTTCATCGATTCACACACAGGTTTCCAACTCTTTTGGTATCGATGAGGCTCATGTCCAGGTGTGACAATCTCTGCAGCAAATTGCACGGTTAAGGTAAAAGGCAAGGAAAGTGACATCTCGAACCGGCCCCGAGGTCAGACCTTCCTCACAATGTAATCTGTCGTTCTCGGATTGTAATGCTACCTCCGGTTTTAGGGTGGAACATTCTTTGGGAACCTTATTCTGCAAAACAGACACAGTGACTGAAACAATGCTGCACGGTATGATTTGGGACACGGCCTGCTCAGCTTTGTGAATTTTCCCTGTAGTCCGGTGTGTTTCATGTTCCGTGTAAACGTGAAAGTTGTCCTGTTTCGAGCAATGGGTGAAATCATTTAGCAAAGCAAGAAT
The DNA here is from genome assembly GCF_047496795.1 of Chiloscyllium punctatum. Lineage (NCBI taxonomy): Eukaryota > Metazoa > Chordata > Chondrichthyes > Orectolobiformes > Hemiscylliidae > Chiloscyllium > Chiloscyllium punctatum. The sequence continues at coordinate 21,625,079 of NC_092756.1, forward strand.
CGAAATTGCAGTAATGTCAAGTAGCTCATGGTAATTTGACCCAATCATAACCGATCATATATTCTCACGCACTCACAGATACATTTGTAGCTGAATCCAGTCTGAGAAGATAGACTCAGTTTACCAGTGATTTTTGTCTGGTTTGATGGGCTATCGTTAACTGCTGAGAAATTGATATTGGAGACGGGCACATCCCAGCAGCTGTGCGAGTCGGAGAGGGATCATTCAAACCTTTTCACGTCAGTTTGAATCTGTTGTTATGCAGGAACACAATTGGAAGTGCAAGAAAATGGACTCGCGGACGTGCTGGTAGTATGGCCGAGCGGTCTAAGGCACTGGATTAAGGCTCCAGTCTCGACAGAGGCGTGGGTTCGAATCCCCCCGCTGCCATTTCTGCTGAACAGCTCCAACGGAACAGCTGGTTTAAATGCTGCTTCAATCCCTGCCTCATTTCTGTTTAAAACAGAAGTAAAATGAGTTTGCTACCCGGCGAATTGACTGCGGTGTGGAAAAGTGCCGAATTTTCCAAAGTGTCTGTGCTGTCGTGATCGTGTTCGCTTCCCGCATGGAAAATCGCCAGCAGCTCTACTGTTGCTTTCTGTTCCAGGCAAGTTGAGCTTTTACTGGAACCGAATGGAGACTGTTATTTCATCGTTGTTGCGAAACAGAGTCCTACGGTGACTCGACTCGTCGTTATTTGGTTTTCTGGCCAATGAGAAAATCGTTCCAATGTATTTCGATGTCATATGTTATTGAATTTCTCCCACTTCAGTCATTTCCGTCCTGGAGACATCGGAAGGGAAAGGTAATCTAATCGAGACTGTGATTGGTGAAATTCACTTTTTATGGCCCATTCTTATTATGTTCTTTCTTTGTCTCTTTGCAGCATTGTCTGGGAAGTGGTGGTGCACTCAGGCTCCAGTATGTTTGAAAGAGTAGTTTGGAATTGCCCTGTTGTTCGTTGTGTGATTACTTTATGGCTCATGCCCCCGGACTGTCTCACATTTAGCATTCATGCTCGCTGTGTCTGAAAATGCATTTGGTTTTCCAGTTTTGTTTGTGTTCCGTGTTAAATGCTTTCTGTTTTGCGATTCGCTCAATACATTACGAATTAACAGGGTTTCTGAGGTAACTTCCAGCTGAGAATCTGGGAAACCTTCACGGAGTATGGTCAGTCGGAGCAAAAGTAAGGAAGTCGTTCGTTTCTGCAGTGTTTCACAATGCTACCTTTCCCGTGAGCAGTCGAACAGACTAAATGATTTTGCCACAGACTGCGACGGTAAGCTCCGCAAAAACGTAATTCTTTAAAGCAGGTGTAAGCAACACAACGTTATTGGGGTACACCGCGTGGAAACAGATACTTCGGTGTATCTCGTCCATGCTCACCACATCGCTAAAATTAAACAAGTCCCATTAAACAACGAGCTAACGGAAACAGAAAGGTGAAAGGTAGAATGGCTTCAACTTTCAGTGCTGGATGCCACTGAGCTGCAGCGAGGGCGACCGAGGCTTGTTTCTGTAGTGTAGTGGTCATCACGTTCGCCTTACACGCGAAAGGTCCTCAGTTCGAAACTGGGCAGAAACTGCTTTACTCTTCAACTGCAGCCTTTGACATCGACAAGAACGTAGCTTTCTTGCTTGCTTTCCCATGTGCAAACCTGCCTTCGAGTTTGCTTGAACAAATCTTCTCTCGTAGTGCAATGCAATGCAATTCCATTTAATTACTGTGCAAAGCATTGTAAAGTTTTTCTCCAACCTGTTTCCTATCATATGCCATTCTGTTTGAGAGTGTAGTTACCCCCTTCTGATCCTTCCACGAAAAGCATTACCGCATTCGCATTCCTTGCGCAGGCGGCCCGGTTCAAAGACAGGGAAGAAGCTGATGTGCTGGTGTCACAGTGCACCACGGATTCCTCAACTAGTCTGTCTGTCAAATGTATCCCAAAGTCGTCTCTGAAAGACCTCATTTGGAAGGTGTCTGTCGTTATTCAGCGTGCGAGAATTGGCACCAGAGGTCCTGAATCATGTTTTGGAGCAGATCGCACGTTAGTGGCTCATTCAATCAGCAACAGCAATGAAAGAAATTCCACTCTCAGAGGAACCTCTGGACCTGTGCTTTCATAGCGTCGCTAGTATTAAGGTGCGCCCCGAGATCTAAGCCACGTTGGTACTGAAACGGAGGAATCGACAGAGAGGCGACAGAATGACATCGCATCCATTTGGTTTTCTTTAATTCACTGACGAGCAGGAAAATTGAAACGGGGAGGGCGAGTGGGGAAGTGAGGCAGTTGCAGCTCTGGAGAACGTCCTTCTTTGTGATTCACTCAGCAACCAGAGACGTGACGGTGACTCAGGCGTGAGAGCTCTTCACATCGTGAACAAAAAGCAATCAAGGGCAGTTAGCACCTCTTCCGGAGTGGGGGTGGGGTGAGGTAATTACCTTTTGACTTCTGTTACTATGTTCAGAAACTGCCTTTTGGATTGAGGTGAACAGAAATTGCATTTCTAAAAAGCACCATGGAACTTGTTAAACTTTATTGAGTCGCGCTTTTTCATCGATTCACACACAGGTTTCCAACTCTTTTGGTATCGATGAGGCTCATGTGCAGGTGTGATAATCTCTGCAGCAAATTGCACGGTTAAGGTAAAAGGCAAGGAAAGTGACATCTCGAACCGGCCCCGAGGTCAGACCTTCCTCACAATGTAATCTGTCGTTCTCGGATTGTAATGCTACCTCCGGTTTTAGGGTGGAACATTCTTTGGGAACCATATTCTGCAAAACAGACACAGTGACTGAAACAATGCTGCACGGTATGATTTGGGACACGGCCTGCTCAGCTTTGTGAATTTTCCCTGTAGTCCGGTGTGTTTCATGTTCCGTGTAAACGTGAAAGTTGTCCTGTTTCGAGCAATGGGTGAAATCATTTAGCAAAGCAAGAATCGAAATTGCAGTAATGTCAAGTAGCTCATGGTAATTTGACCCAATCATAACCGATCATATATTCTCACGCACTCACAGATACATTTGTAGCTGAATCCAGTCTGAGAAGATAGACTCAGTTTACCAGTGATTTTTGTCTGGTTTGATGGGCTATCGTTAACTGCTGAGAAATTGATATTGGAGACGGGCACATCCCAGCAGCTGTGCGAGTCGGAGAGGGATCATTCAAACCTTTTCACGTCAGTTTGAATCTGTTGTTATGCAGGAACACAATTGGAAGTGCAAGAAAATGGACTCGCGGACGTGCTGGTAGTGTGGCCGAGCGGTCTAAGGCACTGGATTAAGGCTCCAGTCTCGACAGAGGCGTGGGTTCGAATCCCACCGCTGCCATTTCTGCTGAACAGCTCCAACGGAACAGCTGGTTTAAATGCTGCTTCAATCCCTGCCTCATTTCTGTTTAAAACAGAAGTAAAATGAGTTTGCTTCCCGGCGAATTGACTGCGGTGTGGAAAAGTGCCGAATTTTCCAAAGTGTCTGTGCTGTCGTGATCGTGTTCGCTTCCCGCATGGAAAATCGCCAGCAGCTCTACTGTTGCTTTCTGTTCCAGGCAAGTTGAGCTTTTATTGGAACCGAATGGAGACTGTTATTTCATCGTTGTTGCGAAACAGAGTCCTACGGTGACTCGACTCGTCGTTATTTGGTTTTCTGGCCAATGAGAAAATCGTTCCAATGTATTTCGATGTCATATGTTATTGAATTTCTCCCACTTCAGTCATTTCCGTCCTGGAGACATCGGAAGGGAAAGGTAATCTAATCGAGACTGTGATTGGTGAAATTCACTTTTTATGGCCCATTCTTATTATGTTCTTTCTTTGTCTCTTTGCAGCATTGTCTGGGAAGTGGTGGTGCACTCAGGCTCCAGTATGTTTGAAAGAGTAGTTTGGAATTGCCCTGTTGTTCGTTGTGTGATTACTTTATGGCTCATGCCCCCGGACTGTCTCACATTTAGCATTCATGCTCGCTGTGTCTGAAAATGCATTTGGTTTTCCAGTTTTGTTTGTGTTCCGTGTTAAATGCTTTCTGTTTTGCGATTCGCTCAATACATTACGAATTAACAGGGTTTCTGAGGTAACTTCCAGCTGAGAATCTGGGAAACCTTCACGGAGTATGGTCAGTCGGAGCAAAAGTAAGGAAGTCGTTCGTTTCTGCAGTGTTTCACAATGCTACCTTTCCCGTGAGCAGTCGAACAGACTAAATGATTTTGCCACAGACTGCGACGGTAAGCTCCGCAAAAACGTAATTCTTTAAAGCAGGTGTAAGCAACACAACGTTATTGGGGTACACCGCGTGGAAACAGACACTTCGGTGTATCTCGTCCATGCTCACCACATCGCTAAAATTAAACAAGTCCCATTAAACAACGAGCTAACGGAAACAGAAAGGTGAAAGGTAGAATGGCTTCAACTTTCAGTGCTGGATGCCACTGAGCTGCAGCGAGGGCGACCGAGGCTTGTTTCTGTAGTGTCGTGGTCATCACGTTCGCCTTACACGCGAAAGGTCCTCAGTTCGAAACTGGGCAGAAACTGCTTTACTCTTCAACTGCAGCCTTTGACATCGACAAGAACGTAGCTTTCTTGCTTGCTTTCCCATGTGCAAACCTGCCTTCGAGTTTGCTTGAACAAATCTTCTCTCGTAGTGCAATGCAATGCAATTCCATTTAATTACTGTGCAAAGCATTGTAAAGTTTTTCTCCAACCTGTTTCCTATCATATGCCATTCTGTTTGAGAGTGTAGTTACCCCCTTCTGATCCTTCCACGAAAAGCATTACCGCATTCGCATTCCTTGCGCAGGCGGCCCGGTTCAAAGACAGGGAAGAAGCTGATGTGCTGGTGTCACAGTGCACCACGGATTCCTCAACTAGTCTGTCTGTCAAATGTATCCCAAAGTCGTCTCTGAAAGACCTCATTTGGAAGGTGTCTGTCGTTATTCAGCGTGCGAGAATTGGCACCAGAGGTCCTGAATCATGTTTTGGAGCAGATCGCACGTTAGTGGCTCATTCAATCAGCAACAGCAATGAAAGAAATTACACTCTCAGAGGAACCTCTGGACCTGTGCTTTCATAGCGTCGCTAGTATTAAGGTGCGCCCCGAGATCTAAGCCACGTTGGAACTGAAACGGAGGAATCGACAGAGAGGCGACAGAATGACATCGCATCCATTTGGTTTTCTTTAAATCACTGACGAGCAGGAAAATGGAAACGGGGAGGGCGAGTGGGGAAGTGAGGCAGTTGCAGCTCTGGAGAACGTCCTTCTTTGTGATTCACTCAGCAACCAGAGACGTGACGGTGACTCAGGCGTGAGAGCTCTTCACATCGTGAACAAAAAGCAATCAAGGGCAGTTAGCACCTCTTCCGGAGTGGGGGTGGGGTGAGGTAATTACCTTTTGACTTCTGTTACTATGTTCAGAAACTGCCTTTTGGATTGAGGTGAACAGAAACTGCATTTCTAAAAAGCACCATGGAACTTGTTAAACTTTATTGAGTCGCGCTTTTTCATCGATTCACACACAGGTTTCCAACTCTTTTGGTATCGATGAGGCTCATGTCCAGGTGTGATAATCTCTGCAGCAAATTGCACGGTTAAGGTAAAAGGCAAGGAAAGTGACATCTCGAACCGGCCCCGAGGTCAGACCTTCCTCACAATGTAATCTGTCGTTCTCGGATTGTAATGCTACCTCCGGTTTTAGGGTGGAACATTCTTTGGGAACCTTATTCTGCAAAACAGACACAGTGACTGAAACAATGCTGCACGGTATGATTTGGGACACGGCCTGCTCAGCTTTGTGAATTTTCCCTGTAGTCCGGTGTGTTTCATGTTCCGTGTAAACGTGAAAGTTGTCCTGTTTCGAGCAATGGGTGAAATCATTTAGCAAAGCAAGAATCGAAATTGCAGTAATGTCAAGTAGCTCATGGTAATTTGACCCAATCATAACCGATCATATATTCTCACGCACTCACAGATACATTTGTAGCTGAATCCAGTCTGAGAAGATAGACTCAGTTTACCAGTGATTTTTGTCTGGTTTGATGGGCTATCGTTAACTGCTGAGAAATTGATATTGGAGACGGGCACATCCCAGCAGCTGTGCGAGTCGGAGAGGGATCATTCAAACCTTTTCACGTCAGTTTGAATCTGTTGTTATGCAGGAACACAATTGGAAGTGCAAGACAATGGACTCGCGGACGTGCTGGTAGTATGGCCGAGCGGTCTAAGGCACTGGATTAAGGCTCCCGTCTCGACAGAGGCGTGGGTTCGAATCCCCCCGCTGCCATTTCTGCTGAACAGCTCCAACGGAACAGCTGGTTTAAATGCTGCTTCAATCCCTGCCTCATTTCTGTTTAAAACAGAAGTAAAATGAGTTTGCTTCCCGGCGAATTGACTGCGGTGTGGAAAAGTGCCGAATTTTCCAAAGTGTCTGTGCTGTCGTGATCGTGTTCGCTTCCCGCATGGAAAATCGCCAGCAGCTCTACTGTTGCTTTCTGTTCCAGGCAAGTTGAGCTTTTACTGGAACCGAATGGAGACTGTTATTTCATCGTTGTTGCGAAACAGAGTCCTACGGTGACTCGACTCGTCGTTATTTGGTTTTCTGGCCAATGAGAAAATCGTTCCAATGTATTTCGATGTCATATGTTATTGAATTTCTCCCACTTCAGTCATTTCCGTCCTGGAGACATCGGAAGGGAAAGGTAATCTAATCGAGACTGTGATTGGTGAAATTCACTTTTTATGGCCCATTCTTATTATGTTCTTTCTTTGTCTCTTTGCAGCATTGTCTGGGAAGTGGTGGTGCACTCAGGCTCCAGTATGTTTGAAAGAGTAGTTTGGAATTGCCCTGTTGTTCGTTGTGTGATTACTTTATGGCTCATGCCCCCGGACTGTCTCACATTTAGCATTCATGCTCGCTGTGTCTGAAAATGCATTTGGTTTTCCAGTTTTGTTTGTGTTCCGTGTTAAATGCTTTCTGTTTTGCGATTCGCTCAATACATTACGAATTAACAGGGTTTCTGAGGTAACTTCCAGCTGAGAATCTGGGAAACCTTCACGGAGTATGGTCAGTCGGAGCAAAAGTAAGGAAGTCGTTCGTTTCTGCAGTGTTTCACAATGCTACCTTTCCCGTGAGCAGTCGAACAGACTAAATGATTTTGCCACAGACTGCGACGGTAAGCTCCGCAAAAACGTAATTCTTTAAAGCAGGTGTAAGCAACACAACGTTATTGGGGTACACCGCGTGGAAACAGACACTTCGGTGTATCTCGTCCATGCTCACCACATCGCTAAAATTAAACAAGTCCCATTAAACAACGAGCTAACGGAAACAGAAAGGTGAAAGGTAGAATGGCTTCAACTTTCAGTGCTGGATGCCACTGAGCTGCAGCGAGGGCGACCGAGGCTTGTTTCTGTAGTGTCGTGGTCATCACGTTCGCCTTACACGCGAAAGGTCCTCAGTTCGAAACTGGGCAGAAACTGCTTTACTCTTCAACTGCAGCCTTTGACATCGACAAGAACGTAGCTTTCTTGCTTGCTTTCCCATGTGCAAACCTGCCTTCGAGTTTGCTTGAACAAATCTTCTCTCGTAGTGCAATGCAATGCAATTCCATTTAATTACTGTGCAAAGCATTGTAAAGTTTTTCTCCAACCTGTTTCCTATCATATGCCATTCTGTTTGAGAGTGTAGTTACCCCCTTCTGATCCTTCCACGAAAAGCATTACCGCATTCGCATTCCTTGCGCAGGCGGCCCGGTTCAAAGACAGGGAAGAAGCTGATGTGCTGGTGTCACAGTGCACCACGGATTCTTCAACTAGTCTGTCTGTCAAATGTATCCCAAAGTCGTCTCTGAAAGACCTCATTTGGAAGGTGTCTGTCGTTATTCAGCGTGCGAGAATTGGCACCAGAGGTCCTGAATCATGTTTTGGAGCAGATCGCACGTTAGTGGCTCATTCAATCAGCAACAGCAATGAAAGAAATTCCACTCTCAGAGGAACCTCTGGACCTGTGCTTTCATAGCGTCGCTAGTATTAAGGTGCGCCCCGAGATCTAAGCCACGTTGGAACTGAAACGGAGGAATCGACAGAGAGGCGACAGAATGACATCGCATCCATTTGGTTTTCTTTAAATCACTGACGAGCAGGAAAATGGAAACGGGGAGGGCGAGTGGGGAAGTGAGGCAGTTGCAGCTCTGGAGAACGTCCTTCTTTGTGATTCACTCAGCAACCAGAGACGTGACGGTGACTCAGGCGTGAGAGCTCTTCACATCGTGAACAAAAAGCAATCAAGGGCAGTTAGCACCTCTTCCGGAGTGGGGGTGGGGTGAGGTAATTACCTTTTGACTTCTGTTACTATGTTCAGAAACTGCCTTTTGGATTGAGGTGAACAGAAACTGCATTTCTAAAAAGCACCATGGAACTTGTTAAACTTTATTGAGTCGCGCTTTTTCATCGATTCACACACAGGTTTCCAACTCTTTTGGTATCGATGAGGCTCATGTCCAGGTGTGACAATCTCTGCAGCAAATTGCACGGTTAAGGTAAAAGGCAAGGAAAGTGACATCTCGAACCGGCCCCGAGGTCAGACCTTCCTCACAATGTAATCTGTCGTTCTCGGATTGTAATGCTACCTCCGGTTTTAGGGTGGAACATTCTTTGGGAACCTTATTCTGCAAAACAGACACAGTGACTGAAACAATGCTGCACGGTATGATTTGGGACACGGCCTGCTCAGCTTTGTGAATTTTCCCTGTAGTCCGGTGTGTTTCATGTTCCGTGTAAACGTGAAAGTTGTCCTGTTTCGAGCAATGGGTGAAATCATTTAGCAAAGCAAGAATCGAAATTGCAGTAATGTCAAGTAGCTCATGGTAATTTGACCCAATCATAACCGATCATATATTCTCACGCACTCACAGATACATTTGTAGCTGAATCCAGTCTGAGAAGATAGACTCAGTTTACCAGTGATTTTTGTCTGGTTTGATGGGCTATCGTTAACTGCTGAGAAATTGATATTGGAGACGGGCACATCCCAGCAGCTGTGCGAGTCGGAGAGGGATCATTCAAACCTTTTCACGTCAGTTTGAATCTGTTGTTATGCAGGAACACAATTGGAAGTGCAAGACAATGGACTCGCGGACGTGCTGGTAGTATGGCCGAGCGGTCTAAGGCACTGGATTAAGGCTCCAGTCTCGACAGAGGCGTGGGTTCGAATCCCCCCGCTGCCATTTCTGCTGAACAGCTCCAACGGACCAGCTGGTTTAAATGCTGCTTCAATCCCTGCCTCATTTCTGTTTAAAACAGAAGTAAAATGAGTTTGCTTCCCGGCGAATTGACTGCGGTGTGGAAAAGTGCCGAATTTTCCAAAGTGTCTGTGCTGTCGTGATCGTGTTCGCTTCCCGCATGGAAAATCGCCAGCAGCTCTACTGTTGCTTTCTGTTCCAGGCAAGTTGAGCTTTTACTGGAACCGAATGGAGACTGTTATTTCATCGTTGTTGCGAAACAGAGTCCTACGGTGACTCGACTCGTCGTTATTTGGTTTTCTGGCCAATGAGAAAATCGTTCCAATGTATTTCGATGTCATATGTTATTGAATTTCTCCCACTTCAGTCATTTCCGTCCTGGAGACATCGGAAGGGAAAGGTAATCTAATCGAGACTGTGATTGGTGAAATTCACTTTTTATGGCCCATTCTTATTATGTTCTTTCTTTGTCTCTTTGCAGCATTGTCTGGGAAGTGGTGGTGCACTCAGGCTCCAGTATGTTTGAAAGAGTAGTTTGGAATTGCCCTGTTGTTCGTTGTGTGATTACTTTATGGCTCATGCCCCCGGACTGTCTCACATTTAGCATTCATGCTCGCTGTGTCTGAAAATGCATTTGGTTTTCCAGTTTTGTTTGTGTTCCGTGTTAAATGCTTTCTGTTTTGCGATTCGCTCAATACATTACGAATTAACAGGGTTTCTGAGGTAACTTCCAGCTGAGAATCTGGGAAACCTTCACGGAGTATGGTCAGTCGGAGCAAAAGTAAGGAAGTCGTTCGTTTCTGCAGTGTTTCACAATGCTACCTTTCCCGTGAGCAGTCGAACAGACTAAATGATTTTGCCACAGACTGCGACGGTAAGCTCCGCAAAAACGTAATTCTTTAAAGCAGGTGTAAGCAACACAACGTTATTGGGGTACACCGCGTGGAAACAGACACTTCGGTGTATCTCGTCCATGCTCACCACATCGCTAAAATTAAACAAGTCCCATTAAACAACGAGCTAACGGAAACAGAAAGGTGAAAGGTAGAATGGCTTCAACTTTCAGTGCTGGATGCCACTGAGCTGCAGCGAGGGCGACCGAGGCTTGTTTCTGTAGTGTAGTGGTCATCACGTTCGCCTTACACGCGAAAGGTCCTCAGTTCGAAACTGGGCAGAAACTGCTTTACTCTTCAACTGCAGCCTTTGACATCGACAAGAACGTAGCTTTCTTGCTTGCTTTCCCATGTGCAAACCTGCCTTCGAGTTTGCTTGAACAAATCTTCTCTCGTAGTGCAATGCAATGCAATTCCATTTAATTACTGTGCAAAGCATTGTAAAGTTTTTCTCCAACCTGTTTCCTATCATATGCCATTCTGTTTGAGAGTGTAGTTACCCCCTTCTGATCCTTCCACGAAAAGCATTACCGCATTCGCATTCCTTGCGCAGGCGGCCCGGTTCAAAGACAGGGAAGAAGCTGATGTGCTGGTGTCACAGTGCACCACGGATTCCTCAACTAGTCTGTCTGTCAAATGTATCCCAAAGTCGTCTCTGAAAGACCTCATTTGGAAGGTGTCTGTCGTTATTCAGCGTGCGAGAATTGGCACCAGAGGTCCTGAATCATGTTTTGGAGCAGATCGCACGTTAGTGGCTCATTCAATCAGCAACAGCAATGAAAGAAATTACACTCTCAGAGGAACCTCTGGACCTGTGCTTTCATAGCGTCGCTAGTATTAAGGTGCGCCCCGAGATCTAAGCCACGTTGGAACTGAAACGGAGGAATCGACAGAGAGGCGACAGAATGACATCGCATCCATTTGGTTTTCTTTAAATCACTGACGAGCAGGAAAATGGAAACGGGGAGGGCGAGTGGGGAAGTGAGGCAGTTGCAGCTCTGGAGAACGTCCTTCTTTGTGATTCACTCAGCAACCAGAGACGTGACGGTGACTCAGGCGTGAGAGCTCTTCACATCGTGAACAAAAAGCAATCAAGGGCAGTTAGCACCTCTTCCGGAGTGGGGGTGGGGTGAGGTAATTACCTTTTGACTTCTGTTACTATGTTCAGAAACTGCCTTTTGGATTGAGGTGAACAGAAACTGCATTTCTAAAAAGCACCATGGAACTTGTTAAACTTTATTGAGTCGCGCTTTTTCATCGATTCACACACAGGTTTCCAACTCTTTTGGTATCGATGAGGCTCATGTCCAGGTGTGATAATCTCTGCAGCAAATTGCACGGTTAAGGTAAAAGGCATGGAAAGTGACATCTCGAACCGGCCCCGAGGTCAGACCTTCCTCACAATGTAATCTGTCGTTCTCGGATTGTAATGCTACCTCCGGTTTTAGGGTGGAACATTCTTTGGGAACCTTATTCTGCAAAACAGACACAGTGACTGAAACAATGCTGCACGGTATGATTTGGGACACGGCCTGCTCAGCTTTGTGAATTTTCCCTGTAGTCCGGTGTGTTTCATGTTCCGTGTAAACGTGAAAGTTGTCCTGTTTCGAGCAATGGGTGAAATCATTTAGCAAAGCAAGAATCGAAATTGCAGTAATGTCAAGTAGCTCATGGTAATTTGACCCAATCATAACCGATCATATATTCTCACGCACTCACAGATACATTTGTAGCTGAATCCAGTCTGAGAAGATAGACTCAGTTTACCAGTGATTTTTGTCTGGTTTGATGGGCTATCGTTAACTGCTGAGAAATTGATATTGGAGACGGGCACATCCCAGCAGCTGTGCGAGTCGGAGAGGGATCTTTCAAACCTTTTCACGTCAGTTTGAATCTGTTGTTATGCAGGAACACAATTGGAAGTGCAAGAAAATGGACACGTGGACGTGCTGGTAGTATGGCCGAGCGGTCTAAGGCACTGGATTAAGGCTCCAGTCTCGACAGAGGCGTGGGTTCGAATCCCCCCGCTGCCATTTCTGCTGAACAGCTCCAACGGAACAGCTGGTTTAAATGCTGCTTCAATCCCTGCCTCATTTCTGTTTAAAACAGAAGTAAAATGAGTTTGCTTCCCGGCGAATTGACTGCGGTGTGGAAAAGTGCCGAATTTTCCAAAGTGTCTGTGCTGTCGTGATCGTGTTCGCTTCCCGCATGGAAAATCGCCAGCAGCTCTACTGTTGCTTTCTGTTCCAGGCAAGTTGAGCTTTTACTGGAACCGAATGGAGACTGTTATTTCATCGTTGTTGCGAAACAGAGTCCTACGGTGACTCGACTCGTCGTTATTTGGTTTTCTGGCCAATGAGAAAATCGTTCCAATGTATTTCGATGTCATATGTTATTGAATTTCTCCCACTTCAGTCATTTCCGTCCTGGAGACATCGGAAGGGAAAGGTAATCTAATCGAGACTGTGATTGGTGAAATTCACTTTTTATGGCCCATTCTTATTATGTTCTTTCTTTGTCTCTTTGCAGCATTGTCTGGGAAGTGGTGGTGCACTCAGGCTCCAGTATGTTTGAAAGAGTAGTTTGGAATTGCCCTGTTGTTCGTTGTGTGATTACTTTATGGCTCATGCCCCCGGACTGTCTCACATTTAGCATTCATGCTCGCTGTGTCTGAAAATGCATTTGGTTTTCCAGTTTTGTTTGTGTTCCGTGTTAAATGCTTTCTGTTTTGCGATTCGCTCAATACATTACGAATTAACAGGGTTTCTGAGGTAACTTCCAGCTGAGAATCTGGGAAACCTTCACGGAGTATGGTCAGTCGGAGCAAAAGTAAGGAAGTCGTTCGTTTCTGCAGTGTTTCACAATGCTACCTTTCCCGTGAGCAGTCGAACAGACTAAATGATTTTGCCACAGACTGCGACGGTAAGCTCCGCAAAAACGTAATTCTTTAAAGCAGGTGTAAGCAACACAACGTTATTGGGGTACACCGCGTGGAAACAGACACTTCGGTGTATCTCGTCCATGCTCACCACATCGCTAAAATTAAACAAGTCCCATTAAACAACGAGCTAACGGAAACAGAAAGGTGAAAGGTAGAATGGCTTCAACTTTCAGTGCTGGATGCCACTGAGCTGCAGCGAGGGCGACCGAGGCTTGTTTCTGTAGTGTCGTGGTCATCACGTTCGCCTTACACGCGAAAGGTCCTCAGTTCGAAACTGGGCAGAAACTGCTTTACTCTTCAACTGCAGCCTTTGACATCGACAAGAACGTAGCTTTCTTGCTTGCTTTCCCATGTGCAAACCTGCCTTCGAGTTTGCTTGAACATATCTTCTCTCGTAGTGCAATGCAATGCAATTCCATTTAATTACTGTGCAAAGCATTGTAAAGTTTTTCTCCAACCTGTTTCCTATCATATGCCATTCTGTTTGAGAGTGTAGTTACCCCCTTCTGATCCTTCCACGAAAAGCATTACCGCATTCGCATTCCTTGCGCAGGCGGCCCGGTTCAAAGACAGGGAAGAAGCTGATGTGCTGGTGTCACAGTGCACCACGGATTCCTCAACTAGTCTGTCTGTCAAATGTATCCCAAAGTCGTCTCTGAAAGACCTCATTTGGAAGGTGTCTGTCGTTATTCAGCGTGCGAGAATTGGCACCAGAGGTCCTGAATCATGTTTTGGAGCAGATCGCACGTTAGTGGCTCATTCAATCAGCAACAGCAATGAAAGAAATTACACTCTCAGAGGAACCTCTGGACCTGTGCTTTCATAGCGTCGCTAGTATTAAGGTGCGCCCCGAGATCTAAGCCACGTTGGAACTGAAACGGAGGAATCGACAGAGAGGCGACAGAATGACATCGCATCCATTTGGTTTTCTTTAAATCACTGACGAGCAGGAAAATGGAAACGGGGAGGGCGAGTGGGGAAGTGAGGCAGTTGCAGCTCTGGAGAACGTCCTTCTTTGTGATTCACTCAGCAACCAGAGACGTGACGGTGACTCAGGCGTGAGAGCTCTTCACATCGTGAACAAAAAGCAATCAAGGGCAGTTAGCACCTCTTCCGGAGTGGGGGTGGGGTGAGGTAATTACCTTTTGACTTCTGTTACTATGTTCAGAAACTGCCTTTTGGATTGAGGTGAACAGAAACTGCATTTCTAAAAAGCACCATGGAACTTGTTAAACTTTATTGAGTCGCGCTTTTTCATCGATTCACACACAGGTTTCCAACTCTTTTGGTATCGATGAGGCTCATGTCCAGGTGTGATAATCTCTGCAGCAAATTGCACGGTTAAGGTAAAAGGCAAGGAAAGTGACATCTCGAACCGGCCCCGAGGTCAGACCTTCCTCACAATGTAATCTGTCGTTCTCGGATTGTAATGCTACCTCCGGTTTTAGGGTGGAACATTCTTTGGGAACCTTATTCTGCAAAACAGACACAGTGACTGAAACAATGCTGCACGGTATGATTTGGGACACGGCCTGCTCAGCTTTGTGAATTTTCCCTGTAGTCCGGTGTGTTTCATGTTCCGTGTAAACGTGAAAGTTGTCCTGTTTCGAGCAATGGGTGAAATCATTTAGCAAAGCAAGAATCGAAATTGCAGTAATGTCAAGTAGCTCATGGTAATTTGACCCAATCATAACCGATCATATATTCTCACGCACTCACAGATACATTTGTAGCTGAATCCAGTCTGAGAAGATAGACTCAGTTTACCAGTGATTTTTGTCTGGTTTGATGGGCTATCGTTAACTGCTGAGAAATTGATATTGGAGACGGGCACATCCCAGCAGCTGTGCGAGTCGGAGAGGGATCTTTCAAACCTTTTCACGTCAGTTTGAATCTGTTGTTATGCAGGAACACAATTGGAAGTGCAAGAAAATGGACACGTGGACGTGCTGGTAGTATGGCCGAGCGGTCTAAGGCACTGGATTAAGGCTCCAGTCTCGACAGAGGCGTGGGTTCGAATCCCCCCGCTGCCATTTCTGCTGAACAGCTCCAACGGAACAGCTGGTTTAAATGCTGCTTCAATCCCTGCCTCATTTCTGTTTAAAACAGAAGTAAAATGAGTTTGCTTCCCGGCGAATTGACTGCGGTGTGGAAAAGTGCCGAATTTTCCAAAGTGTCTGTGCTGTCGTGATCGTGTTCGCTTCCCGCATGGAAAATCGCCAGCAGCTCTACTGTTGCTTTCTGTTCCAGGCAAGTTGAGCTTTTACTGGAACCGAATGGAGACTGTTATTTCATCGTTGTTGCGAAACAGAGTCCTACGGTGACTCGACTCGTCGTTATTTGGTTTTCTGGCCAATGAGAAAATCGTTCCAATGTATTTCGATGTCATATGTTATTGAATTTCTCCCACTTCAGTCATTTCCGTCCTGGAGACATCGGAAGGGAAAGGTAATCTAATCGAGACTGTGATTGGTGAAATTCACTTTTTATGGCCCATTCTTATTATGTTCTTTCTTTGTCTCTTTGCAGCATTGTCTGGGAAGTGGTGGTGCACTCAGGCTCCAGTATGTTTGAAAGAGTAGTTTGGAATTGCCCTGTTGTTCGTTGTGTGATTACTTTATGGCTCATGCCCCCGGACTGTCTCACATTTAGCATTCATGCTCGCTGTGTCTGAAAATGCATTTGGTTTTCCAGTTTTGTTTGTGTTCCGTGTTAAATGCTTTCTGTTTTGCGATTCGCTCAATACATTACGAATTAACAGGGTTTCTGAGGTAACTTCCAGCTGAGAATCTGGGAAACCTTCACGGAGTATGGTCAGTCGGAGCAAAAGTAAGGAAGTCGTTCGTTTCTGCAGTGTTTCACAATGCTACCTTTCCCGTGAGCAGTCGAACAGACTAAATGATTTTGCCACAGACTGCGACGGTAAGCTCCGCAAAAACGTAATTCTTTAAAGCAGGTGTAAGCAACACAACGTTATTGGGGTACACCGCGTGGAAACAGACACTTCGGTGTATCTCGTCCATGCTCACCACATCGCTAAAATTGAACAAGTCCCATTAAACAACGAGCTAACGGAAACAGAAAGGTGAAAGGTAGAATGGCTTCAACTTTCAGTGCTGGATGCCACTGAGCTGCAGCGAGGGCGACCGAGGCTTGTTTCTGTAGTGTCGTGGTCATCACGTTCGCCTTACACGCGAAAAGTCCTCAGTTCGAAACTGGGCAGAAACTGCTTTACTCTTCAACTGCAGCCTTTGACATCGACAAGAACGTAGCTTTCTTGCTTGCTTTCCCATGTGCAAACCTGCCTTCGAGTTTGCTTGAACAAATCTTCTCTCGTAGTGCAATGCAATGCAATTCCATTTAATTACTGTGCAAAGCATTGTAAAGTTTTTCTCCAACCTGTTTCCTATCATATGCCATTCTGTTTGAGAGTGTAGTTACCCCCTTCTGATCCTTCCACGAAAAGCATTACCGCATTCGCATTCCTTGCGCAGGCGGCCCGGTTCAAAGACAGGGAAGAAGCTGATGTGCTGGTGTCACAGTGCACCACGGATTCCTCAACTAGTCTGTCTGTCAAATGTATCCCAAAGTCGTCTCTGAAAGACCTCATTTGGAAGGTGTCTGTCGTTATTCAGCGTGCGAGAATTGGCACCAGAGGTCCTGAATCATGTTTTGGAGCAGATCGCACGTTAGTGGCTCATTCAATCAGCAACAGCAATGAAAGAAATTACACTCTCAGAGGAACCTCTGGACCTGTGCTTTCATAGCGTCGCTAGTATTAAGGTGCGCCCCGAGATCTAAGCCACGTTGGAACTGAAACGGAGGAATCGACAGAGAGGCGACAGAATGACATCGCATCCATTTGGTTTTCTTTAAATCACTGACGAGCAGGAAAATGGAAACGGGGAGGGCGAGTGGGGAAGTGAGGCAGTTGCAGCTCTGGAGAACGTCCTTCTTTGTGATTCACTCAGCAACCAGAGACGTGACGGTGACTCAGGCGTGAGAGCTCTTCACATCGTGAACAAAAAGCAATCAAGGGCAGTTAGCACCTCTTCCGGAGTGGGGGTGGGGTGAGGTAATTACCTTTTGACTTCTGTTACTATGTTCAGAAACTGCCTTTTGGATTGAGGTGAACAGAAACTGCATTTCTAAAAAGCACCATGGAACTTGTTAAACTTTATTGAGTCGCGCTTTTTCATCGATTCACACACAGGTTTCCAACTCTTTTGGTATCGATGAGGCTCATGTCCAGGTGTGATAATCTCTGCAGCAAATTGCACGGTTAAGGTAAAAGGCAAGGAAAGTGACATCTCGAACCGGCCCCGAGGTCAGACCTTCCTCACAATGTAATCTGTCGTTCTCGGATTGTAATGCTACCTCCGGTTTTAGGGTGGAACATTCTTTGGGAACCTTATTCTGCAAAACAGACACAGTGACTGAAACAATGCTGCACGGTATGATTTGGGACACGGCCTGCTCAGCTTTGTGAATTTTCCCTGTAGTCCGGTGTGTTTCATGTTCCGTGTAAACGTGAAAGTTGTCCTGTTTCGAGCAATGGGTGAAATCATTTAGCAAAGCAAGAATCGAAATTGCAGTAATGTCAAGTAGCTCATGGTAATTTGACCCAATCATAACCGATCATATATTCTCACGCACTCACAGATACATTTGTAGCTGAATCCAGTCTGAGAAGATAGACTCAGTTTACCAGTGATTTTTGTCTGGTTTGATGGGCTATCGTTAACTGCTGAGAAATTGATATTGGAGACGGGCACATCCCAGCAGCTGTGCGAGTCGGAGAGGGATCTTTCAAACCTTTTCACGTCAGTTTGAATCTGTTGTTATGCAGGAACACAATTGGAAGTGCAAGAAAATGGACACGTGGACGTGCTGGTAGTATGGCCGAGCGGTCTAAGGCACTGGATTAAGGCTCCAGTCTCGACAGAGGCGTGGGTTCGAATCCCCCCGCTGCCATTTCTGCTGAACAGCTCCAACGGAACAGCTGGTTTAAATGCTGCTTCAATCCCTGCCTCATTTCTGTTTAAAACAGAAGTAAAATGAGTTTGCTTCCCGGCGAATTGACTGCGGTGTGGAAAAGTGCCGAATTTTCCAAAGTGTCTGTGCTGTCGTGATCGTGTTCGCTTCCCGCATGGAAAATCGCCAGCAGCTCTACTGTTGCTTTCTGTTCCAGGCAAGTTGAGCTTTTACTGGAACCGAATGGAGACTGTTATTTCATCGTTGTTGCGAAACAGAGTCCTACGGTGACTCGACTCGTCGTTATTTGGTTTTCTGGCCAATGAGAAAATCGTTCCAATGTATTTCGATGTCATATGTTATTGAATTTCTCCCACTTCAGTCATTTCCGTCCTGGAGACATCGGAAGGGAAAGGTAATCTAATCGAGACTGTGATTGGTGAAATTCACTTTTTATGGCCCATTCTTATTATGTTCTTTCTTTGTCTCTTTGCAGCATTGTCTGGGAAGTGGTGGTGCACTCAGGCTCCAGTATGTTTGAAAGAGTAGTTTGGAATTGCCCTGTTGTTCGTTGTGTGATTACTTTATGGCTCATGCCCCCGGACTGTCTCACATTTAGCATTCATGCTCGCTGTGTCTGAAAATGCATTTGGTTTTCCAGTTTTGTTTGTGTTCCGTGTTAAATGCTTTCTGTTTTGCGATTCGCTCAATACATTACGAATTAACAGGGTTTCTGAGGTAACTTCCAGCTGAGAATCTGGGAAACCTTCACGGAGTATGGTCAGTCGGAGCAAAAGTAAGGAAGTCGTTCGTTTCTGCAGTGTTTCACAATGCTACCTTTCCCGTGAGCAGTCGAACAGACTAAATGATTTTGCCACAGACTGCGACGGTAAGCTCCGCAAAAACGTAATTCTTTAAAGCAGGTGTAAGCAACACAACGTTATTGGGGTACACCGCGTGGAAACAGATACTTCGGTGTATCTCGTCCATGCTCACCACATCGCTAAAATTAAACAAGTCCCATTAAACAACGAGCTGACGGAAACAGAAAGGTGAAAGGTAGAATGGCTTCAACTTTCAGTGCTGGATGCCACTGAGCTGCAGCGAGGGCGACCGAGGCTTGTTTCTGTAGTGTAGTGGTCATCACGTTCGCCTTACACGCGAAAGGTCCTCAGTTCGAAACTGGGCAGAAACTGCTTTACTCTTCAACTGCAGCCTTTGACATCGACAAGAACGTAGCTTTCTTGCTTGCTTTCCCATGTGCAAACCTGCCTTCGAGTTTGCTTGAACCAATCTTCTCTCGAAGTGCAATGCAATGCAATTCCATTTAATTACTGTGCAAAGCATTGTAAAGTTTTTCTCCAACCTGTTTCCTATCATATGCCATTCTGTTTGAGAGTGTAGTTACCCCCTTCTGATCCTTCCACGAAAAGCATTACCGCATTCGCATTCCTTGCGCAGGCGGCCCGGTTCAAAGACAGGGAAGAAGCTGATGTGCTGGTGTCACAGTGCACCACGGATTCCTCAACTAGTCTGTCTGTCAAATGTATCCCAAAGTCGTCTCTGAAAGACCTCATTTGGAAGGTGTCTGTCGTTATTCAACGTGCGAGAATTGGCACCAGAGGTCCTGAATCATGTTTTGGAGCAGATCGCACGTTAGTGGCTCATTCAATCAGCAACAGCAATGAAAGAAATTACACTCTCAGAGGAACCTCTGGACCTGTGCTTTCATAGCGTCGCTAGTATTAAGGTGCGCCCCGAGATCTAAGCCACGTTGGAACTGAAACGGAGGAATCGACAGAGAGGCGACAGAATGACATCGCATCCATTTGGTTTTCTTTAAATCACTGACGAGCAGGAAAATGGAAACGGGGAGGGCGAGTGGGGAAGTGAGGCAGTTGCAGCTCTGGAGAACGTCCTTCTTTGTGATTCACTCAGCAACCAGAGACGTGACGGTGACTCAGGCGTGAGAGCTCTTCACATCGGGAACAAAAAGCAATCAAGGGCAGTTAGCACCTCTTCCGGAGTGGGGGTGGGGTGAGGTAATTACCTTTTGACTTCTGTTACTATGTTCAGAAACTGCCTTTTGGATTGAGGTGAACAGAAACTGCATTTCTAAAAAGCACCATGGAACTTGTTAAACTTTATTGAGTCGCGCTTTTTCATCGATTCACACACAGGTTTCCAACTCTTTTGGTATCGATGAGGCTCATGTCCAGGTGTGATAATCTCTGCAGCAAATTGCACGGTTAAGGTAAAAGGCAAGGAAAGTGACATCTCGAACCGGCCCCGAGGTCAGACCTTCCTCACAATGTAATCTGTCGTTCTCGGATTGTAATGCTACCTCCGGTTTTAGGGTGGAACATTCTTTGGGAACCTTATTCTGCAAAACAGACACAGTGACTGAAACAATGCTGCACGGTATGATTTGGGACACGGCCTGCTCAGCTTTGTGAATTTTCCCTGTAGTCCGGTGTGTTTCATGTTCCGTGTAAACGTGAAAGTTGTCCTGTTTCGAGCAATGGGTGAAATCATTTAGCAAAGCAAGAATCGAAATTGCAGTAATGTCAAGTAGCTCATGGTAATTTGACCCAATCATAACCGATCATATATTCTCACGCACTCACAGATACATTTGTAGCTGAATCCAGTCTGAGAAGATAGACTCAGTTTACCAGTGATTTTTGTCTTGTTTGATGGGCTATCGTTAACTGCTGAGAAATTGATATTGGAGACGGGCACATCCCAGCAGCTGTGCGAGTCGGAGAGGGATCATTCAAACCTTTTCACGTCAGTCTGAATCTGTTGTTATGCAGGAACACAATTGGAAGTACAAGAAAATGGACTCGCGGACGTGCTGGTAGTGTGGCCGAGCGGTCTAAGGCACTGGATTAAGGCTCCAGTCTCGACCGAGGCGTGGCTTCGAATCCCACCGCTGCCATTTCTGCTGAACAGCTCCAACGGAACAGCTGGTTTAAATGCTGCTTCAATCCCTGCCTCATTTCTGTTTAAAACAGAAGTAAAATGAGTTTGCTTCCCGGCGAATTGACTGCGGTGTGGAAAAGTGCCGAATTTTCCAAAGTGTCTGTGCTGTCGTGATCGTGTTCGCTTCCCGCATGGAAAATCGCCAGCAGCTCTACTGTTGCTTTCTGTTCCAGGCAAGTTGAGCTTTTACTGGAACCGAATGGAGACTGTTATTTCATCGTTGTTGCGAAACAGAGTCCTACGGTGACTCGACTTCGTCGTTATTTGGTTTTCTGGCCAATGAGAAAATCGTTCCAATGTATTTCGATGTCATATGTTATTGAATTTCTCCCACTTCAGTCATTTCCGTCCTGGAGACATCGGAAGGGAAAGGTAATCTAATCGAGACTGTGATTGGTGAAATTCACTTTTTATGGCCCATTCTTATTATGTTCTTTCTTTGTCTCTTTGCAGCATTGTCTGGGAAGTGGTGGTGCACTCAGGCTCCAGTATGTTTGAAAGAGTAGTTTGGAATTGCCCTGTTGTTCGTTGTGTGATTACTTTATGGCTCATGCCCCCGGACTGTCTCACATTTAGCATTCATGCTCGCTGTGTCTGAAAATGCATTTGGTTTTCCAGTTTTGTTTGTGTTCCGTGTTAAATGCTTTCTGTTTTGCGATTCGCTCAATACATTACGAATTAACAGGGTTTCTGAGGTAACTTCCAGCTGAGAATCTGGGAAACCTTCACGGAGTATGGTCAGTCGGAGCAAAAGTAAGGAAGTCGTTCGTTTCTGCAGTGTTTCACAATGCTACCTTTCCCGTGAGCAGTCGAACAGACTAAATGATTTTGCCACAGACTGCGACGGTAAGCTCCGCAAAAACGTAATTCTTTAAAGCAGGTGTAAGCAACACAACGTTATTGGGGTACACCGCGTGGAAACAGACACTTCGGTGTATCTCGTCCATGCTCACCACATCGCTAAAATTGAACAAGTCCCATTAAACAACGAGCTAACGGAAACAGAAAGGTGAAAGGTAGAATGGCTTCAACTTTCAGTGCTGGATGCCACTGAGCTGCAGCGAGGGCGACCGAGGCTTGTTTCTGTAGTGTCGTGGTCATCACGTTCGCCTTACACGCGAAAAGTCCTCAGTTCGAAACTGGGCAGAAACTGCTTTACTCTTCAACTGCAGCCTTTGACATCGACAAGAACGTAGCTTTCTTGCTTGCTTTCCCATGTGCAAACCTGCCTTCGAGTTTGCTTGAACAAATCTTCTCTCGTAGTGCAATGCAATGCAATTCCATTTAATTACTGTGCAAAGCATTGTAAAGTTTTTCTCCAACCTGTTTCCTATCATATGCCATTCTGTTTGAGAGTGTAGTTACCCCCTTCTGATCCTTCCACGAAAAGCACTACCGCATTCGCATTCCTTGCGCAGGCGGCCCGGTTCAAAGACAGGGAAGAAGCTGATGTGCTGGTGTCACAGTGCACCACGGATTCCTCAACTAGTCTGTCTGTCAAATGTATCCCAAAGTCGTCTCTGAAAGACCTCATTTGGAAGGTGTCTGTCGTTATTCAGCGTGCGAGAATTGGCACCAGAGGTCCTGAATCATGTTTTGGAGCAGATCGCACGTTAGTGGCTCATTCAATCAGCAACAGCAATGAAAGAAATTACACTCTCAGAGGAACCTCTGGACCTGTGCTTTCATAGCGTCGCTAGTATTAAGGTGCGCCCCGAGATCTAAGCCACGTTGGAACTGAAACGGAGGAATCGACAGAGAGGCGACAGAATGACATCGCATCCATTTGGTTTTCTTTAAATCACTGACGAGCAGGAAAATGGAAACGGGGAGGGCGAGTGGGGAAGTGAGGCAGTTGCAGCTCTGGAGAACGTCCTTCTTTGTGATTCACTCAGCAACCAGAGACGTGACGGTGACTCAGGCGTGAGAGCTCTTCACATCGTGAACAAAAAGCAATCAAGGGCAGTTAGCACCTCTTCCGGAGTGGGGGTGGGGTGAGGTAATTACCTTTTGACTTCTGTTACTATGTTCAGAAACTGCCTTTTGGATTGAGGTGAACAGAAACTGCATTTCTAAAAAGCACCATGGAACTTGTTAAACTTTATTGAGTCGCGCTTTTTCATCGATTCACACACAGGTTTCCAACTCTTTTGGTATCGATGAGGCTCATGTCCAGGTGTGACAATCTCTGCAGCAAATTGCACGGTTAAGGTAAAAGGCAAGGAAAGTGACATCTCGAACCGGCCCCGAGGTCAGACCTTCCTCACAATGTAATCTGTCGTTCTCGGATTGTAATGCTACCTCCTGTTTTAGGGTGGAACATTCTTTGGGAACCTTATTCTGCAAAACAGACACAGTGACTGAAACAATGCTGCACGGTATGATTTGGGACACGGCCTGCTCAGCTTTGTGAATTTTCCCTGTAGTCCGGTGTGTTTCATGTTCCGTGTAAACGTGAAAGTTGTCCTGTTTCGAGCAATGGGTGAAATCATTTAGCAAAGCAAGAATCGAAATTGCAGTAATGTCAAGTAGCTCATGGTAATTTGACCCAATCATAACCGATCATATATTCTCACGCACTCACAGATACATTTGTAGCTGAATCCAGTCTGAGAAGATAGACTCAGTTTACCAGTGATTTTTGTCTGGTTTGATGGGCTATCGTTAACTGCTGAGAAATTGATATTGGAGACGGGCACATCCCAGCAGCTGTGCGAGTCGGAGAGGGATCATTCAAACCTTTTCACGTCAGTTTGAATCTGTTGTTATGCAGGAACACAATTGGAAGTGCAAGAAAATGGACTCGCGGACGTGCTGGTAGTATGGCCGAGCGGTCTAAGGCACTGGATTAAGGCTCCAGTCTCGACAGAGGCGTGGGTTCGAATCCCCCCGCTGCCATTTCTGCTGAACAGCTCCAACGGAACAGCTGGTTTAAATGCTGCTTCAATCCCTGCCTCATTTCTGTTTAAAACAGAAGTAAAATGAGTTTGCTTCCCGGCGAATTGACTGCGGTGTGGAAAAGTGCCGAATTTTCCAAAGTGTCTGTGCTGTCGTGATCGTGTTCGCTTCCCGCATGGAAAATCGCCAGCAGCTCTACTGTTGCTTTCTGTTCCAGGCAAGTTGAGCTTTTACTGGAACCGAATGGAGACTGTTATTTCATCGTTGTTGCGAAACAGAGTCCTACGGTGACTCGACTCGTCGTTATTTGGTTTTCTGGCCAATGAGAAAATCGTTCCAATGTATTTCGATGTCATATGTTATTGAATTTCTCCCACTTCAGTCATTTCCGTCCTGGAGACATCGGAAGGGAAAGGTAATCTAATCGAGACTGTGATTGGTGAAATTCACTTTTTATGGCCCATTCTTATTATGTTCTTTCTTTGTCTCTTTGCAGCATTGTCTGGGAAGTGGTGGTGCACTCAGGCTCCAGTATGTTTGAAAGAGTAGTTTGGAATTGCCCTGTTGTTCGTTGTGTGATTACTTTATGGCTCATGCCCCCGGACTGTCTCACATTTAGCATTCATGCTCGCTGTGTCTGAAAATGCATTTGGTTTTCCAGTTTTGTTTGTGTTCCGTGTTAAATGCTTTCTGTTTTGCGATTCGCTCAATACATTACGAATTAACAGGGTTTCTGAGGTAACTTCCAGCTGAGAATCTGGGAAACCTTCACGGAGTATGGTCAGTCGGAGCAAAAGTAAGGAAGTCGTTCGTTTCTGCAGTGTTTCACAATGCTACCTTTCCCGTGAGCAGTCGAACAGACTAAATGATTTTGCCACAGACTGCGACGGTAAGCTCCGCAAAAACGTAATTCTTTAAAGCAGGTGTAAGCAACACAACGTTATTGGGGTACACCGCGTGGAAACAGACACTTCGGTGTATCTCGTCCATGCTCACCACATCGCTAAAATTAAACAAGTCCCATTAAACAACGAGCTAACGGAAACAGAAAGGTGAAAGGTAGAATGGCTTCAACTTTCAGTGCTGGATGCCACTGAGCTGCAGCGCGGGCGACCGAGGCTTGTTTCTGTAGTGTCGTGGTCATCACGTTCGCCTTACACGCGAAAGGTCCTCAGTTCGAAACTGGGCAGAAACTGCTTTACTCTTCAACTGCAGCCTTTGACATCGACAAGAACGTAGCTTTCTTGCTTGCTTTCCCATGTGCAAACCTGCCTTCGAGTTTGCTTGAACCAATCTTCTCTCGAAGTGCAATGCAATGCAATTCCATTTAATTACTGTGCAAAGCATTGTAAAGTTTTTCTCCAACCTGTTTCCTATCATATGCCATTCTGTTTGAGAGTGTAGTTACCCCCTTCTGATCCTTCCACGAAAAGCATTACCGCATTCGCATTCCTTGCGCAGGCGGCCCGGTTCAAAGACAGGGAAGAAGCTGATGTGCTGGTGTCACAGTGCACCACGGATTCCTCAACTAGTCTGTCTGTCAAATGTATCCCAAAGTCGTCTCTGAAAGACCTCATTTGGAAGGTGTCTGTCGTTATTCAACGTGCGAGAATTGGCACCAGAGGTCCTGAATCATGTTTTGGAGCAGATCGCACGTTAGTGGCTCATTCAATCAGCAACAGCAATGAAAGAAATTACACTCTCAGAGGAACCTCTGGACCTGTGCTTTCATAGCGTCGCTAGTATTAAGGTGCGCCCCGAGATCTAAGCCACGTTGGAACTGAAACGGAGGAATCGACAGAGAGGCGACAGAATGACATCGCATCCATTTGGTTTTCTTTAAATCACTGACGAGCAGGAAAATGGAAACGGGGAGGGCGAGTGGGGAAGTGAGGCAGTTGCAGCTCTGGAGAACGTCCTTCTTTGTGATTCACTCAGCAACCAGAGACGTGACGGTGACTCAGGCGTGAGAGCTCTTCACATCGGGAACAAAAAGCAATCAAGGGCAGTTAGCACCTCTTCCGGAGTGGGGGTGGGGTGAGGTAATTACCTTTTGACTTCTGTTACTATGTTCAGAAACTGCCTTTTGGATTGAGGTGAACAGAAACTGCATTTCTAAAAAGCACCATGGAACTTGTTAAACTTTATTGAGTCGCGCTTTTTCATCGATTCACACACAGGTTTCCAACTCTTTTGGTATCGATGAGGCTCATGTCCAGGTGTGATAATCTCTGCAGCAAATTGCACGGTTAAGGTAAAAGGCAAGGAAAGTGACATCTCGAACCGGCCCCGAGGTCAGACCTTCCTCACAATGTAATCTGTCGTTCTCGGATTGTAATGCTACCTCCGGTTTTAGGGTGGAACATTCTTTGGGAACCTTATTCTGCAAAACAGACACAGTGACTGAAACAATGCTGCACGGTATGATTTGGGACACGGCCTGCTCAGCTTTGTGAATTTTCCCTGTAGTCCGGTGTGTTTCATGTTCCGTGTAAACGTGAAAGTTGTCCTGTTTCGAGCAATGGGTGAAATCATTTAGCAAAGCAAGAATCGAAATTGCAGTAATGTCAAGTAGCTCATGGTAATTTGACCCAATCATAACCGATCATATATTCTCACGCACTCACAGATACATTTGTAGCTGAATCCAGTCTGAGAAGATAGACTCAGTTTACCAGTGATTTTTGTCTTGTTTGATGGGCTATCGTTAACTGCTGAGAAATTGATATTGGAGACGGGCACATCCCAGCAGCTGTGCGAGTCGGAGAGGGATCATTCAAACCTTTTCACGTCAGTCTGAATCTGTTGTTATGCAGGAACACAATTGGAAGTACAAGAAAATGGACTCGCGGACGTGCTGGTAGTGTGGCCGAGCGGTCTAAGGCACTGGATTAAGGCTCCAGTCTCGACAGAGGCGTGGCTTCGAATCCCACCGCTGCCATTTCTGCTGAACAGCTCCAACGGAACAGCTGGTTTAAATGCTGCTTCAATCCCTGCCTCATTTCTGTTTAAAACAGAAGTAAAATGAGTTTGCTTCCCGGCGAATTGACTGCGGTGTGGAAAAGTGCCGAATTTTCCAAAGTGTCTGTGCTGTCGTGATCGTGTTCGCTTCCCGCATGGAAAATCGCCAGCAGCTCTACTGTTGCTTTCTGTTCCAGGCAAGTTGAGCTTTTACTGGAACCGAATGGAGACTGTTATTTTATCGTTGTTGCGAAACAGAGTCCTACGGTGACTCGACTTCGTCGTTATTTGGTTTTCTGGCCAATGAGAAAATCGTTCCAATGTATTTCGATGTCATATGTTATTGAATTTCTCCCACTTCAGTCATTTCCGTCCTGGAGACATCGGAAGGGAAAGGTAATCTAATCGAGACTGTGATTGGTGAAATTCACTTTTTATGGCCCATTCTTATTATGTTCTTTCTTTGTCTCTTTGCAGCATTGTCTGGGAAGTGGTGGTGCACTCAGGCTCCAGTATGTTTGAAAGAGTAGTTTGGAATTGCCCTGTTGTTCGTTGTGTGATTACTTTATGGCTCATGCCCCCGGACTGTCTCACATTTAGCATTCATGCTCGCTGTGTCTGAAAATGCATTTGGTTTTCCAGTTTTGTTTGTGTTCCGTGTTAAATGCTTTCTGTTTTGCGATTCGCTCAATACATTACGAATTAACAGGGTTTCTGAGGTAACTTCCAGCTGAGAATCTGGGAAACCTTCACGGAGTATGGTCAGTCGGAGCAAAAGTAAGGAAGTCGTTCGTTTCTGCAGTGTTTCACAATGCTACCTTTCCCGTGAGCAGTCGAACAGACTAAATGATTTTGCCACAGACTGCGACGGTAAGCTCCGCAAAAACGTAATTCTTTAAAGCAGGTGTAAGCAACACAACGTTATTGGGGTACACCGCGTGGAAACAGACACTTCGGTGTATCTCGTCCATGCTCACCACATCGCTAAAATTGAACAAGTCCCATTAAACAACGAGCTAACGGAAACAGAAAGGTTAAAGGTAGAATGGCTTCAACTTTCAGTGCTGGATGCCACTGAGCTGCAGCGAGGGCGACCGAGGCTTGTTTCTGTAGTGTCGTGGTCATCACGTTCGCCTTACACGCGAAAAGTCCTCAGTTCGAAACTGGGCAGAAACTGCTTTACTCTTCAACTGCAGCCTTTGACATCGACAAGAACGTAGCTTTCTTGCTTGCTTTCCCATGTGCAAACCTGCCTTCGAGTTTGCTTGAACAAATCTTCTCTCGTAGTGCAATGCAATGCAATTCCATTTAATTACTGTGCAAAGCATTGTAAAGTTTTTCTCCAACCTGTTTCCTATCATATGCCATTCTGTTTGAGAGTGTAGTTACCCCCTTCTGATCCTTCCACGAAAAGCACTACCGCATTCGCATTCCTTGCGCAGGCGGCCCGGTTCAAAGACAGGGAAGAAGCTGATGTGCTGGTGTCACAGTGCACCACGGATTCCTCAACTAGTCTGTCTGTCAAATGTATCCCAAAGTCGTCTCTGAAAGACATCATTTGGAAGGTGTCTGTCGTTATTCAGCGTGCGAGAATTGGCACCAGAGGTCCTGAATCATGTTTTGGAGCAGATCGCACGTTAGTGGCTCATTCAATCAGCAACAGCAATGAAAGAAATTACACTCTCAGAGGAACCTCTGGACCTGTGCTTTCATAGCGTCGCTAGTATTAAGGTGCGCCCCGAGATCTAAGCCACGTTGGAACTGAAACGGAGGAATCGACAGAGAGGCGACAGAATGACATCGCATCCATTTGGTTTTCTTTAAATCACTGACGAGCAGGAAAATGGAAACGGGGAGGGCGAGTGGGGAAGTGAGGCAGTTGCAGCTCTGGAGAACGTCCTTCTTTGTGATTCACTCAGCAACCAGAGACGTGACGGTGACTCAGGCGTGAGAGCTCTTCACATCGTGAACAAAAAGCAATCAAGGGCAGTTAGCACCTCTTCCGGAGTGGGGGTGGGGTGAGGTAATTACCTTTTGACTTCTGTTACTATGTTCAGAAACTGCCTTTTGGATTGAGGTGAACAGAAACTGCATTTCTAAAAAGCACCATGGAACTTGTTAAACTTTATTGAGTCGCGCTTTTTCATCGATTCACACACAGGTTTCCAACTCTTTTGGTATCGATGAGGCTCATGTCCAGGTGTGACAATCTCTGCAGCAAATTGCACGGTTAAGGTAAAAGGCAAGGAAAGTGACATCTCGAACCGGCCCCGAGGTCAGACCTTCCTCACAATGTAATCTGTCGTTCTCGGATTGTAATGCTACCTCCTGTTTTAGGGTGGAACATTCTTTGGGAACCTTATTCTGCAAAACAGACACAGTGACTGAAACAATGCTGCACGGTATGATTTGGGACACGGCCTGCTCAGCTTTGTGAATTTTCCCTGTAGTCCGGTGTGTTTCATGTTCCGTGTAAACGTGAAAGTTGTCCTGTTTCGAGCAATGGGTGAAATCATTTAGCAAAGCAAGAATCGAAATTGCAGTAATGTCAAGTAGCTCATGGTAATTTGACCCAATCATAACCGATCATATACTCTCACGCACTCACAGATACATTTGTAGCTGAATCCAGTCTGAGAAGATAGACTCAGTTTACCAGTGATTTTTGTCTGGTTTGATGGGCTATCGTTAACTGCTGAGAAATTGATATTGGAGACGGGCACATCCCAGCAGCTGTGCGAGTCGGAGAGGGATCATTCAAACCTTTTCACGTCAGTTTGAATCTGTTGTTATGCAGGAACACAATTGGAAGTGCAAGAAAATGGACTCGCGGACGTGCTGGTAGTATGGCCGAGCGGTCTAAGGCACTGGATTAAGGCTCCAGTCTCGACAGAGGCGTGGGTTCGAATCCCCCCGCTGCCATTTCTGCTGAACAGCTCCAACGGAACAGCTGGTTTAAATGCTGCTTCAATCCCTGCCTCATTTCTGTTTAAAACAGAAGTAAAATGAGTTTGCTTCCCGGCGAATTGACTGCGGTGTGGAAAAGTGCCGAATTTTCCAAAGTGTCTGTGCTGTCGTGATCGTGTTCGCTTCCCGCATGGAAAATCGCCAGCAGCTCTACTGTTGCTTTCTGTTCCAGGCAAGTTGAGCTTTTACTGGAACCGAATGGAGACTGTTATTTCATCGTTGTTGCGAAACAGAGTCCTACGGTGACTCGACTCGTCGTTATTTGGTTTTCTGGCCAATGAGAAAATCGTTCCAATGTATTTCGATGTCATATGTTATTGAATTTCTCCCACTTCAGTCATTTCCGTCCTGGAGACATCGGAAGGGAAAGGTAATCTAATCGAGACTGTGATTGGTGAAATTCACTTTTTATGGCCCATTCTTATTATGTTCTTTCTTTGTCTCTTTGCAGCATTGTCTGGGAAGTGGTGGTGCACTCAGGCTCCAGTATGTTTGAAAGAGTAGTTTGGAATTGCCCTGTTGTTCGTTGTGTGATTACTTTATGGCTCATGCCCCCGGACTGTCTCACATTTAGCATTCATGCTCGCTGTGTCTGAAAATGCATTTGGTTTTCCAGTTTTGTTTGTGTTCCGTGTTAAATGCTTTCTGTTTTGCGATTCGCTCAATACATTACGAATTAACAGGGTTTCTGAGGTAACTTCCAGCTGAGAATCTGGGAAACCTTCACGGAGTATGGTCAGTCGGAGCAAAAGTAAGGAAGTCGTTCGTTTCTGCAGTGTTTCACAATGCTACCTTTCCCGTGAGCAGTCGAACAGACTAAATGATTTTGCCACAGACTGCGACGGTAAGCTCCGCAAAAACGTAATTCTTTAAAGCAGGTGTAAGCAACACAACGTTATTGGGGTACACCGCGTGGAAACAGACACTTCGGTGTATCTCGTCCATGCTCACCACATCGCTAAAATTAAACAAGTCCCATTAAACAACGAGCTAACGGAAACAGAAAGGTGAAAGGTAGAATGGCTTCAACTTTCAGTGCTGGATGCCACTGAGCTGCAGCGCGGGCGACCGAGGCTTGTTTCTGTAGTGTCGTGGTCATCACGTTCGCCTTACACGCGAAAGGTCCTCAGTTCGAAACTGGGCAGAAACTGCTTTACTCTTCAACTGCAGCCTTTGACATCGACAAGAACGTAGCTTTCTTGCTTGCTTTCCCATGTGCAAACCTGCCTTCGAGTTTGCTTGAACCAATCTTCTCTCGAAGTGCAATGCAATGCAATTCCATTTAATTACTGTGCAAAGCATTGTAAAGTTTTTCTCCAACCTGTTTCCTATCATATGCCATTCTGTTTGAGAGTGTAGTTACCCCCTTCTGATCCTTCCACGAAAAGCATTACCGCATTCGCATTCCTTGCGCAGGCGGCCCGGTTCAAAGACAGGGAAGAAGCTGATGTGCTGGTGTCACAGTGCACCACGGATTCCTCAACTAGTCTGTCTGTCAAATGTATCCCAAAGTCGTCTCTGAAAGACCTCATTTGGAAGGTGTCTGTCGTTATTCAACGTGCGAGAATTGGCACCAGAGGTCCTGAATCATGTTTTGGAGCAGATCGCACGTTAGTGGCTCATTCAATCAGCAACAGCAATGAAAGAAA
The DNA here is from genome assembly GCF_047496795.1 of Chiloscyllium punctatum. Taxonomy (NCBI): domain Eukaryota; kingdom Metazoa; phylum Chordata; class Chondrichthyes; order Orectolobiformes; family Hemiscylliidae; genus Chiloscyllium; species Chiloscyllium punctatum. The sequence goes on from NC_092756.1 coordinate 21,656,575, forward strand.
TTACACTCTCAGAGGAACCTCTGGACCTGTGCTTTCATAGCGTCGCTAGTATTAAGGTGCGCCCCGAGATCTAAGCCACGTTGGAACTGAAACGGAGGAATCGACAGAGAGGCGACAGAATGACATCGCATCCATTTGGTTTTCTTTAAATCACTGACGAGCAGGAAAATGGAAACGGGGAGGGCGAGTGGGGAAGTGAGGCAGTTGCAGCTCTGGAGAACGTCCTTCTTTGTGATTCACTCAGCAACCAGAGACGTGACGGTGACTCAGGCGTGAGAGCTCTTCACATCGGGAACAAAAAGCAATCAAGGGCAGTTAGCACCTCTTCCGGAGTGGGGGTGGGGTGAGGTAATTACCTTTTGACTTCTGTTACTATGTTCAGAAACTGCCTTTTGGATTGAGGTGAACAGAAACTGCATTTCTAAAAAGCACCATGGAACTTGTTAAACTTTATTGAGTCGCGCTTTTTCATCGATTCACACACAGGTTTCCAACTCTTTTGGTATCGATGAGGCTCATGTCCAGGTGTGATAATCTCTGCAGCAAATTGCACGGTTAAGGTAAAAGGCAAGGAAAGTGACATCTCGAACCGGCCCCGAGGTCAGACCTTCCTCACAATGTAATCTGTCGTTCTCGGATTGTAATGCTACCTCCGGTTTTAGGGTGGAACATTCTTTGGGAACCTTATTCTGCAAAACAGACACAGTGACTGAAACAATGCTGCACGGTATGATTTGGGACACGGCCTGCTCAGCTTTGTGAATTTTCCCTGTAGTCCGGTGTGTTTCATGTTCCGTGTAAACGTGAAAGTTGTCCTGTTTCGAGCAATGGGTGAAATCATTTAGCAAAGCAAGAATCGAAATTGCAGTAATGTCAAGTAGCTCATGGTAATTTGACCCAATCATAACCGATCATATATTCTCACGCACTCACAGATACATTTGTAGCTGAATCCAGTCTGAGAAGATAGACTCAGTTTACCAGTGATTTTTGTCTTGTTTGATGGGCTATCGTTAACTGCTGAGAAATTGATATTGGAGACGGGCACATCCCAGCAGCTGTGCGAGTCGGAGAGGGATCATTCAAACCTTTTCACGTCAGTCTGAATCTGTTGTTATGCAGGAACACAATTGGAAGTACAAGAAAATGGACTCGCGGACGTGCTGGTAGTGTGGCCGAGCGGTCTAAGGCACTGGATTAAGGCTCCAGTCTCGACAGAGGCGTGGCTTCGAATCCCACCGCTGCCATTTCTGCTGAACAGCTCCAACGGAACAGCTGGTTTAAATGCTGCTTCAATCCCTGCCTCATTTCTGTTTAAAACAGAAGTAAAATGAGTTTGCTTCCCGGCGAATTGACTGCGGTGTGGAAAAGTGCCGAATTTTCCAAAGTGTCTGTGCTGTCGTGATCGTGTTCGCTTCCCGCATGGAAAATCGCCAGCAGCTCTACTGTTGCTTTCTGTTCCAGGCAAGTTGAGCTTTTACTGGAACCGAATGGAGACTGTTATTTTATCGTTGTTGCGAAACAGAGTCCTACGGTGACTCGACTTCGTCGTTATTTGGTTTTCTGGCCAATGAGAAAATCGTTCCAATGTATTTCGATGTCATATGTTATTGAATTTCTCCCACTTCAGTCATTTCCGTCCTGGAGACATCGGAAGGGAAAGGTAATCTAATCGAGACTGTGATTGGTGAAATTCACTTTTTATGGCCCATTCTTATTATGTTCTTTCTTTGTCTCTTTGCAGCATTGTCTGGGAAGTGGTGGTGCACTCAGGCTCCAGTATGTTTGAAAGAGTAGTTTGGAATTGCCCTGTTGTTCGTTGTGTGATTACTTTATGGCTCATGCCCCCGGACTGTCTCACATTTAGCATTCATGCTCGCTGTGTCTGAAAATGCATTTGGTTTTCCAGTTTTGTTTGTGTTCCGTGTTAAATGCTTTCTGTTTTGCGATTCGCTCAATACATTACGAATTAACAGGGTTTCTGAGGTAACTTCCAGCTGAGAATCTGGGAAACCTTCACGGAGTATGGTCAGTCGGAGCAAAAGTAAGGAAGTCGTTCGTTTCTGCAGTGTTTCACAATGCTACCTTTCCCGTGAGCAGTCGAACAGACTAAATGATTTTGCCACAGACTGCGACGGTAAGCTCCGCAAAAACGTAATTCTTTAAAGCAGGTGTAAGCAACACAACGTTATTGGGGTACACCGCGTGGAAACAGACACTTCGGTGTATCTCGTCCATGCTCACCACATCGCTAAAATTGAACAAGTCCCATTAAACAACGAGCTAACGGAAACAGAAAGGTGAAAGGTAGAATGGCTTCAACTTTCAGTGCTGGATGCCACTGAGCTGCAGCGAGGGCGACCGAGGCTTGTTTCTGTAGTGTCGTGGTCATCACGTTCGCCTTACACGCGAAAAGTCCTCAGTTCGAAACTGGGCAGAAACTGCTTTACTCTTCAACTGCAGCCTTTGACATCGACAAGAACGTAGCTTTCTTGCTTGCTTTCCCATGTGCAAACCTGCCTTCGAGTTTGCTTGAACAAATCTTCTCTCGTAGTGCAATGCAATGCAATTCCATTTAATTACTGTGCAAAGCATTGTAAAGTTTTTCTCCAACCTGTTTCCTATCATATGCCATTCTGTTTGAGAGTGTAGTTACCCCCTTCTGATCCTTCCACGAAAAGCATTACCGCATTCGCATTCCTTGCGCAGGCGGCCCGGTTCAAAGACAGGGAAGAAGCTGATGTGCTGGTGTCACAGTGCACCACGGATTCCTCAACTAGTCTGTCTGTCAAATGTATCCCAAAGTCGTCTCTGAAAGACCTCATTTGGAAGGTGTCTGTCGTTATTCAGCGTGCGAGAATTGGCACCAGAGGTCCTGAATCATGTTTTGGAGCAGATCGCACGTTAGTGGCTCATTCAATCAGCAACAGCAATGAAAGAAATTACACTCTCAGAGGAACCTCTGGACCTGTGCTTTCATAGCGTCGCTAGTATTAAGGTGCGCCCCGAGATCTAAGCCACGTTGGAACTGAAACGGAGGAATCGACAGAGAGGCGACAGAATGACATCGCATCCATTTGGTTTTCTTTAAATCACTGACGAGCAGGAAAATGGAAACGGGGAGGGCGAGTGGGGAAGTGAGGCAGTTGCAGCTCTGGAGAACGTCCTTCTTTGTGATTCACTCAGCAACCAGAGACGTGACGGTGACTCAGGCGTGAGAGCTCTTCACATCGTGAACAAAAAGCAATCAAGGGCAGTTAGCACCTCTTCCGGAGTGGGGGTGGGGTGAGGTAATTACCTTTTGACTTCTGTTACTATGTTCAGAAACTGCCTTTTGGATTGAGGTGAACAGAAACTGCATTTCTAAAAAGCACCATGGAACTTGTTAAACTTTATTGAGTCGCGCTTTTTCATCGATTCACACACAGGTTTCCAACTCTTTTGGTATCGATGAGGCTCATGTCCAGGTGTGACAATCTCTGCAGCAAATTGCACGGTTAAGGTAAAAGGCAAGGAAAGTGACATCTCGAACCGGCCCCGAGGTCAGACCTTCCTCACAATGTAATCTGTCGTTCTCGGATTGTAATGCTACCTCCTGTTTTAGGGTGGAACATTCTTTGGGAACCTTATTCTGCAAAACAGACACAGTGACTGAAACAATGCTGCACGGTATGATTTGGGACACGGCCTGCTCAGCTTTGTGAATTTTCCCTGTAGTCCGGTGTGTTTCATGTTCCGTGTAAACGTGAAAGTTGTCCTGTTTCGAGCAATGGGTGAAATCATTTAGCAAAGCAAGAATCGAAATTGCAGTAATGTCAAGTAGCTCATGGTAATTTGACCCAATCATAACCGATCATATATTCTCACGCACTCACAGATACATTTGTAGCTGAATCCAGTCTGAGAAGATAGACTCAGTTTACCAGTGATTTTTGTCTGGTTTGATGGGCTATCGTTAACTGCTGAGAAATTGATATTGGAGACGGGCACATCCCAGCAGCTGTGCGAGTCGGAGAGGGATCATTCAAACCTTTTCACGTCAGTTTGAATCTGTTGTTATGCAGGAACACAATTGGAAGTGCAAGAAAATGGACTCGCGGACGTGCTGGTAGTATGGCCGAGCGGTCTAAGGCACTGGATTAAGGCTCCAGTCTCGACAGAGGCGTGGGTTCGAATCCCCCCGCTGCCATTTCTGCTGAACAGCTCCAACGGAACAGCTGGTTTAAATGCTGCTTCAATCCCTGCCTCATTTCTGTTTAAAACAGAAGTAAAATGAGTTTGCTTCCCGGCGAATTGACTGCGGTGTGGAAAAGTGCCGAATTTTCCAAAGTGTCTGTGCTGTCGTGATCGTGTTCGCTTCCCGCATGGAAAATCGCCAGCAGCTCTACTGTTGCTTTCTGTTCCAGGCAAGTTGAGCTTTTACTGGAACCGAATGGAGACTGTTATTTCATCGTTGTTGCGAAACAGAGTCCTACGGTGACTCGACTCGTCGTTATTTGGTTTTCTGGCCAATGAGAAAATCGTTCCAATGTATTTCGATGTCATATGTTATTGAATTTCTCCCACTTCAGTCATTTCCGTCCTGGAGACATCGGAAGGGAAAGGTAATCTAATCGAGACTGTGATTGGTGAAATTCACTTTTTATGGCCCATTCTTATTATGTTCTTTCTTTGTCTCTTTGCAGCATTGTCTGGGAAGTGGTGGTGCACTCAGGCTCCAGTATGTTTGAAAGAGTAGTTTGGAATTGCCCTGTTGTTCGTTGTGTGATTACTTTATGGCTCATGCCCCCGGACTGTCTCACATTTAGCATTCATGCTCGCTGTGTCTGAAAATGCATTTGGTTTTCCAGTTTTGTTTGTGTTCCGTGTTAAATGCTTTCTGTTTTGCGATTCGCTCAATACATTACGAATTAACAGGGTTTCTGAGGTAACTTCCAGCTGAGAATCTGGGAAACCTTCACGGAGTATGGTCAGTCGGAGCAAAAGTAAGGAAGTCGTTCGTTTCTGCAGTGTTTCACAATGCTACCTTTCCCGTGAGCAGTCGAACAGACTAAATGATTTTGCCACAGACTGCGACGGTAAGCTCCGCAAAAACGTAATTCTTTAAAGCAGGTGTAAGCAACACAACGTTATTGGGGTACACCGCGTGGAAACAGACACTTCGGTGTATCTCGTCCATGCTCACCACATCGCTAAAATTGAACAAGTCCCATTAAACAACGAGCTAACGGAAACAGAAAGGTGAAAGGTAGAATGGCTTCAACTTTCAGTGCTGGATGCCACTGAGCTGCAGCGAGGGCGACCGAGGCTTGTTTCTGTAGTGTCGTGGTCATCACGTTCGCCTTACACGCGAAAAGTCCTCAGTTCGAAACTGGGCAGAAACTGCTTTACTCTTCAACTGCAGCCTTTGACATCGACAAGAACGTAGCTTTCTTGCTTGCTTTCCCATGTGCAAACCTGCCTTCGAGTTTGCTTGAACAAATCTTCTCTCGTAGTGCAATGCAATGCAATTCCATTTAATTACTGTGCAAAGCATTGTAAAGTTTTTCTCCAACCTGTTTCCTATCATATGCCATTCTGTTTGAGAGTGTAGTTACCCCCTTCTGATCCTTCCACGAAAAGCATTACCGCATTCGCATTCCTTGCGCAGGCGGCCCGGTTCAAAGACAGGGAAGAAGCTGATGTGCTGGTGTCACAGTGCACCACGGATTCCTCAACTAGTCTGTCTGTCAAATGTATCCCAAAGTCGTCTCTGAAAGACCTCATTTGGAAGGTGTCTGTCGTTATTCAGCGTGCGAGAATTGGCACCAGAGGTCCTGAATCATGTTTTGGAGCAGATCGCACGTTAGTGGCTCATTCAATCAGCAACAGCAATGAAAGAAATTACACTCTCAGAGGAACCTCTGGACCTGTGCTTTCATAGCGTCGCTAGTATTAAGGTGCGCCCCGAGATCTAAGCCACGTTGGAACTGAAACGGAGGAATCGACAGAGAGGCGACAGAATGACATCGCATCCATTTGGTTTTCTTTAAATCACTGACGAGCAGGAAAATGGAAACGGGGAGGGCGAGTGGGGAAGTGAGGCAGTTGCAGCTCTGGAGAACGTCCTTCTTTGTGATTCACTCAGCAACCAGAGACGTGACGGTGACTCAGGCGTGAGAGCTCTTCACATCGTGAACAAAAAGCAATCAAGGGCAGTTAGCACCTCTTCCGGAGTGGGGGTGGGGTGAGGTAATTACCTTTTGACTTCTGTTACTATGTTCAGAAACTGCCTTTTGGATTGAGGTGAACAGAAACTGCATTTCTAAAAAGCACCATGGAACTTGTTAAACTTTATTGAGTCGCGCTTTTTCATCGATTCACACACAGGTTTCCAACTCTTTTGGTATCGATGAGGCTCATGTCCAGGTGTGACAATCTCTGCAGCAAATTGCACGGTTAAGGTAAAAGGCAAGGAAAGTGACATCTCGAACCGGCCCCGAGGTCAGACCTTCCTCACAATGTAATCTGTCGTTCTCGGATTGTAATGCTACCTCCTGTTTTAGGGTGGAACATTCTTTGGGAACCTTATTCTGCAAAACAGACACAGTGACTGAAACAATGCTGCACGGTATGATTTGGGACACGGCCTGCTCAGCTTTGTGAATTTTCCCTGTAGTCCGGTGTGTTTCATGTTCCGTGTAAACGTGAAAGTTGTCCTGTTTCGAGCAATGGGTGAAATCATTTAGCAAAGCAAGAATCGAAATTGCAGTAATGTCAAGTAGCTCATGGTAATTTGACCCAATCATAACCGATCATATATTCTCACGCACTCACAGATACATTTGTAGCTGAATCCAGTCTGAGAAGATAGACTCAGTTTACCAGTGATTTTTGTCTGGTTTGATGGGCTATCGTTAACTGCTGAGAAATTGATATTGGAGACGGGCACATCCCAGCAGCTGTGCGAGTCGGAGAGGGATCATTCAAACCTTTTCACGTCAGTTTGAATCTGTTGTTATGCAGGAACACAATTGGAAGTGCAAGAAAATGGACTCGCGGACGTGCTGGTAGTATGGCCGAGCGGTCTAAGGCACTGGATTAAGGCTCCAGTCTCGACAGAGGCGTGGGTTCGAATCCCCCCGCTGCCATTTCTGCTGAACAGCTCCAACGGAACAGCTGGTTTAAATGCTGCTTCAATCCCTGCCTCATTTCTGTTTAAAACAGAAGTAAAATGAGTTTGCTTCCCGGCGAATTGACTGCGGTGTGGAAAAGTGCCGAATTTTCCAAAGTGTCTGTGCTGTCGTGATCGTGTTCGCTTCCCGCATGGAAAATCGCCAGCAGCTCTACTGTTGCTTTCTGTTCCAGGCAAGTTGAGCTTTTACTGGAACCGAATGGAGACTGTTATTTCATCGTTGTTGCGAAACAGAGTCCTACGGTGACTCGACTCGTCGTTATTTGGTTTTCTGGCCAATGAGAAAATCGTTCCAATGTATTTCGATGTCATATGTTATTGAATTTCTCCCACTTCAGTCATTTCCGTCCTGGAGACATCGGAAGGGAAAGGTAATCTAATCGAGACTGTGATTGGTGAAATTCACTTTTTATGGCCCATTCTTATTATGTTCTTTCTTTGTCTCTTTGCAGCATTGTCTGGGAAGTGGTGGTGCACTCAGGCTCCAGTATGTTTGAAAGAGTAGTTTGGAATTGCCCTGTTGTTCGTTGTGTGATTACTTTATGGCTCATGCCCCCGGACTGTCTCACATTTAGCATTCATGCTCGCTGTGTCTGAAAATGCATTTGGTTTTCCAGTTTTGTTTGTGTTCCGTGTTAAATGCTTTCTGTTTTGCGATTCGCTCAATACATTACGAATTAACAGGGTTTCTGAGGTAACTTCCAGCTGAGAATCTGGGAAACCTTCACGGAGTATGGTCAGTCGGAGCAAAAGTAAGGAAGTCGTTCGTTTCTGCAGTGTTTCACAATGCTACCTTTCCCGTGAGCAGTCGAACAGACTAAATGATTTTGCCACAGACTGCGACGGTAAGCTCCGCAAAAACGTAATTCTTTAAAGCAGGTGTAAGCAACACAACGTTATTGGGGTACACCGCGTGGAAACAGACACTTCGGTGTATCTCGTCCATGCTCACCACATCGCTAAAATTAAACAAGTCCCATTAAACAACGAGCTAACGGAAACAGAAAGGTGAAAGGTAGAATGGCTTCAACTTTCAGTGCTGGATGCCACTGAGCTGCAGCGAGGGCGACCGAGGCTTGTTTCTGTAGTGTCGTGGTCATCACGTTCGCCTTACACGCGAAAGGTCCTCAGTTCGAAACTGGGCAGAAACTGCTTTACTCTTCAACTGCAGCCTTTGACATCGACAAGAACGTAGCTTTCTTGCTTGCTTTCCCATGTGCAAACCTGCCTTCGAGTTTGCTTGAACATATCTTCTCTCGTAGTGCAATGCAATGCAATTCCATTTAATTACTGTGCAAAGCATTGTAAAGTTTTTCTCCAACCTGTTTCCTATCATATGCCATTCTGTTTGAGAGTGTAGTTACCCCCTTCTGATCCTTCCACGAAAAGCATTACCGCATTCGCATTCCTTGCGCAGGCGGCCCGGTTCAAAGACAGGGAAGAAGCTGATGTGCTGGTGTCACAGTGCACCACGGATTCCTCAACTAGTCTGTCTGTCAAATGTATCCCAAAGTCGTCTCTGAAAGACCTCATTTGGAAGGTGTCTGTCGTTATTCAGCGTGCGAGAATTGGCACCAGAGGTCCTGAATCATGTTTTGGAGCAGATCGCACGTTAGTGGCTCATTCAATCAGCAACAGCAATGAAAGAAATTACACTCTCAGAGGAACCTCTGGACCTGTGCTTTCATAGCGTCGCTAGTATTAAGGTGCGCCCCGAGATCTAAGCCACGTTGGAACTGAAACGGAGGAATCGACAGAGAGGCGACAGAATGACATCGCATCCATTTGGTTTTCTTTAAATCACTGACGAGCAGGAAAATGGAAACGGGGAGGGCGAGTGGGGAAGTGAGGCAGTTGCAGCTCTGGAGAACGTCCTTCTTTGTGATTCACTCAGCAACCAGAGACGTGACGGTGACTCAGGCGTGAGAGCTCTTCACATCGTGAACAAAAAGCAATCAAGGGCAGTTAGCACCTCTTCCGGAGTGGGGGTGGGGTGAGGTAATTACCTTTTGACTTCTGTTACTATGTTCAGAAACTGCCTTTTGGATTGAGGTGAACAGAAACTGCATTTCTAAAAAGCACCATGGAACTTGTTAAACTTTATTGAGTCGCGCTTTTTCATCGATTCACACACAGGTTTCCAACTCTTTTGGTATCGATGAGGCTCATGTCCAGGTGTGATAATCTCTGCAGCAAATTGCACGGTTAAGGTAAAAGGCAAGGAAAGTGACATCTCGAACCGGCCCCGAGGTCAGACCTTCCTCACAATGTAATCTGTCGTTCTCGGATTGTAATGCTACCTCCGGTTTTAGGGTGGAACATTCTTTGGGAACCTTATTCTGCAAAACAGACACAGTGACTGAAACAATGCTGCACGGTATGATTTGGGACACGGCCTGCTCAGCTTTGTGAATTTTCCCTGTAGTCCGGTGTGTTTCATGTTCCGTGTAAACGTGAAAGTTGTCCTGTTTCGAGCAATGGGTGAAATCATTTAGCAAAGCAAGAATCGAAATTGCAGTAATGTCAAGTAGCTCATGGTAATTTGACCCAATCATAACCGATCATATATTCTCACGCACTCACAGATACATTTGTAGCTGAATCCAGTCTGAGAAGATAGACTCAGTTTACCAGTGATTTTTGTCTGGTTTGATGGGCTATCGTTAACTGCTGAGAAATTGATATTGGAGACGGGCACATCCCAGCAGCTGTGCGAGTCGGAGAGGGATCATTCAAACCTTTTCACGTCAGTTTGAATCTGTTGTTATGCAGGAACACAATTGGAAGTGCAAGAAAATGGACACGCGGACGTGCTGGTAGTATGGCCGAGCGGTCTAAGGCACTGGATTAAGGCTCCAGTCTCGACAGAGGCGTGGGTTCGAATCCCCCCGCTGCCATTTCTGCTGAACAGCTCCAACGGAACAGCTGGTTTAAATGCTACTTCAATCCCTGCCTCATTTCTGTTTAAAACAGAAGTAAAATGAGTTTGCTTCCCGGCGAATTGACTGCGGTGTGGAAAAGTGCCGAATTTTCCAAAGTGTCTGTGCTGTCGTGATCGTGTTCGCTTCCCGCATGGAAAATCGCCAGCAGCTCTACTGTTGCTTTCTGTTCCAGGCAAGTTGAGCTTTTACTGGAACCGAATGGAGACTGTTATTTCATCGTTGTTGCGAAACAGAGTCCTACGGTGACTCGACTCGTCGTTATTTGGTTTTCTGGCCAATGAGAAAATCGTTCCAATGTATTTCGATGTCATATGTTATTGAATTTCTCCCACTTCAGTCATTTCCGTCCTGGAGACATCGGAAGGGAAAGGTAATCTAATCGAGACTGTGATTGGTGAAATTCACTTTTTATGGCCCATTCTTATTATGTTCTTTCTTTGTCTCTTTGCAGCATTGTCTGGGAAGTGGTGGTGCACTCAGGCTCCAGTATGTTTGAAAGAGTAGTTTGGAATTGCCCTGTTGTTCGTTGTGTGATTACTTTATGGCTCATGCCCCCGGACTGTCTCACATTTAGCATTCATGCTCGCTGTGTCTGAAAATGCATTTGGTTTTCCAGTTTTGTTTGTGTTCCGTGTTAAATGCTTTCTGTTTTGCGATTCGCTCAATACATTACGAATTAACAGGGTTTCTGAGGTAACTTCCAGCTGAGAATCTGGGAAACCTTCACGGAGTATGGTCAGTCGGAGCAAAAGTAAGGAAGTCGTTCGTTTCTGCAGTGTTTCACAATGCTACCTTTCCCGTGAGCAGTCGAACAGACTAAATGATTTTGCCACAGACTGCGACGGTAAGCTCCGCAAAAACGTAATTCTTTAAAGCAGGTGTAAGCAACACAACGTTATTGGGGTACACCGCGTGGAAACAGACACTTCGGTGTATCTCGTCCATGCTCACCACATCGCTAAAATTAAACAAGTCCCATTAAACAACGAGCTAACGGAAACAGAAAGGTGAAAGGTAGAATGGCTTCAACTTTCAGTGCTGGATGCCACTGAGCTGCAGCGAGGGCGACCGAGGCTTGTTTCTGTAGTGTCGTGGTCATCACGTTCGCCTTACACGCGAAAGGTCCTCAGTTCGAAACTGGGCAGAAACTGCTTTACTCTTCAACTGCAGCCTTTGACATCGACAAGAACGTAGCTTTCTTGCTTGCTTTCCCATGTGCAAACCTGCCTTCGAGTTTGCTTGAACATATCTTCTCTCGTAGTGCAATGCAATGCAATTCCATTTAATTACTGTGCAAAGCATTGTAAAGTTTTTCTCCAACCTGTTTCCTATCATATGCCATTCTGTTTGAGAGTGTAGTTACCCCCTTCTGATCCTTCCACGAAAAGCATTACCGCATTCGCATTCCTTGCGCAGGCGGCCCGGTTCAAAGACAGGGAAGAAGCTGATGTGCTGGTGTCACAGTGCACCACGGATTCCTCAACTAGTCTGTCTGTCAAATGTATCCCAAAGTCGTCTCTGAAAGACCTCATTTGGAAGGTGTCTGTCGTTATTCAGCGTGCGAGAATTGGCACCAGAGGTCCTGAATCATGTTTTGGAGCAGATCGCACGTTAGTGGCTCATTCAATCAGCAACAGCAATGAAAGAAATTACACTCTCAGAGGAACCTCTGGACCTGTGCTTTCATAGCGTCGCTAGTATTAAGGTGCGCCCCGAGATCGAAGCCACGTTGGAACTGAAACGGAGGAATCGACAGAGAGGCGACAGAATGACATCGCATCCATTTGGTTTTCTTTAAATCACTGACGAGCAGGAAAATGGAAACGGGGAGGGCGAGTGGGGAAGTGAGGCAGTTGCAGCTCTGGAGAACGTCCTTCTTTGTGATTCACTCAGCAACCAGAGACGTGACGGTGACTCAGGCGTGAGAGCTCTTCACATCGTGAACAAAAAGCAATCAAGGGCAGTTAGCACCTCTTCCGGAGTGGGGGTGGGGTGAGGTAATTACCTTTTGACTTCTGTTACTATGTTCAGAAACTGCCTTTTGGATTGAGGTGAACAGAAACTGCATTTCTAAAAAGCACCATGGAACTTGTTAAACTTTATTGAGTCGCGCTTTTTCATCGATTCACACACAGGTTTCCAACTCTTTTGGTATCGATGAGGCTCATGTCCAGGTGTGATAATCTCTGCAGCAAATTGCACGGTTAAGGTAAAAGGCAAGGAAAGTGACATCTCGAACCGGCCCCGAGGTCAGACCTTCCTCACAATGTAATCTGTCGTTCTCGGATTGTAATGCTACCTCCGGTTTTAGGGTGGAACATTCTTTGGGAACCTTATTCTGCAAAACAGACACAGTGACTGAAACAATGCTGCACGGTATGATTTGGGACACGGCCTGCTCAGCTTTGTGAATTTTCCCTGTAGTCCGGTGTGTTTCATGTTCCGTGTAAACGTGAAAGTTGTCCTGTTTCGAGCAATGGGTGAAATCATTTAGCAAAGCAAGAATCGAAATTGCAGTAATGTCAAGTAGCTCATGGTAATTTGACCCAATCATAACCGATCATATATTCTCACGCACTCACAGATACATTTGTAGCTGAATCCAGTCTGAGAAGATAGACTCAGTTTACCAGTGATTTTTGTCTGGTTTGATGGGCTATCGTTAACTGCTGAGAAATTGATATTGGAGACGGGCACATCCCAGCAGCTGTGCGAGTCGGAGAGGGATCATTCAAACCTTTTCACGTCAGTTTGAATCTGTTGTTATGCAGGAACACAATTGGAAGTGCAAGAAAATGGACACGCGGACGTGCTGGTAGTATGGCCGAGCGGTCTAAGGCACTGGATTAAGGCTCCAGTCTCGACAGAGGCGTGGGTTCGAATCCCCCCGCTGCCATTTCTGCTGAACAGCTCCAACGGAACAGCTGGTTTAAATGCTACTTCAATCCCTGCCTCATTTCTGTTTAAAACAGAAGTAAAATGAGTTTGCTTCCCGGCGAATTGACTGCGGTGTGGAAAAGTGCCGAATTTTCCAAAGTGTCTGTGCTGTCGTGATCGTGTTCGCTTCCCGCATGGAAAATCGCCAGCAGCTCTACTGTTGCTTTCTGTTCCAGGCAAGTTGAGCTTTTACTGGAACCGAATGGAGACTGTTATTTCATCGTTGTTGCGAAACAGAGTCCTACGGTGACTCGACTCGTCGTTATTTGGTTTTCTGGCCAATGAGAAAATCGTTCCAATGTATTTCGATGTCATATGTTATTGAATTTCTCCCACTTCAGTCATTTCCGTCCTGGAGACATCGGAAGGGAAAGGTAATCTAATCGAGACTGTGATTGGTGAAATTCACTTTTTATGGCCCATTCTTATTATGTTCTTTCTTTGTCTCTTTGCAGCATTGTCTGGGAAGTGGTGGTGCACTCAGGCTCCAGTATGTTTGAAAGAGTAGTTTGGAATTGCCCTGTTGTTCGTTGTGTGATTACTTTATGGCTCATGCCCCCGGACTGTCTCACATTTAGCATTCATGCTCGCTGTGTCTGAAAATGCATTTGGTTTTCCAGTTTTGTTTGTGTTCCGTGTTAAATGCTTTCTGTTTTGCGATTCGCTCAATACATTACGAATTAACAGGGTTTCTGAGGTAACTTCCAGCTGAGAATCTGGGAAACCTTCACGGAGTATGGTCAGTCGGAGCAAAAGTAAGGAAGTCGTTCGTTTCTGCAGTGTTTCACAATGCTACCTTTCCCGTGAGCAGTCGAACAGACTAAATGATTTTGCCACAGACTGCGACGGTAAGCTCCGCAAAAACGTAATTCTTTAAAGCAGGTGTAAGCAACACAACGTTATTGGGGTACACCGCGTATCTCGTCCATGCTCACCACATCGCTAAAATTAAACAAGTCCCATTAAACAACGAGCTAACGGAAACAGAAAGGTGAAAGGTAGAATGGCTTCAACTTTCAGTGCTGGATGCCACTGAGCTGCAGCGAGGGCGACCGAGGCTTGTTTCTGTAGTGTAGTGGTCATCACGTTCGCCTTACACGCGAAAGGTCCTCAGTTCGAAACTGGGCAGAAACTGCTTTACTCTTCAACTGCAGCCTTTGACATCGACAAGAACGTAGCTTTCTTGCTTGCTTTCCCATGTGCAAACCTGCCTTCGAGTTTGCTTGAACAAATCTTCTCTCGTAGTGCAATGCAATGCAATTCCATTTAATTACTGTGCAAAGCATTGTAAAGTTTTTCTCCAACCTGTTTCCTATCATATGCCATTCTGTTTGAGAGTGTAGTTACCCCCTTCTGATCCTTCCACGAAAAGCATTACCGCATTCGCATTCCTTGCGCAGGCGGCCCGGTTCAAAGACAGGGAAGAAGCTGATGTGCTGGTGTCACAGTGCACCACGGATTCCTCAACTAGTCTGTCTGTCAAATGTATCCCAAAGTCGTCTCTGAAAGACCTCATTTGGAAGGTGTCTGTCGTTATTCAGCGTGCGAGAATTGGCACCAGAGGTCCTGAATCATGTTTTGGAGCAGATCGCACGTTAGTGGCTCATTCAATCAGCAACAGCAATGAAAGAAATTACACTCTCAGAGGAACCTCTGGACCTGTGCTTTCATAGCGTCGCTAGTATTAAGGTGCGCCCCGAGATCTAAGCCACGTTGGAACTGAAACGGAGGAATCGACAGAGAGGCGACAGAATGACATCGCATCCATTTGGTTTTCTTTAAATCACTGACGAGCAGGAAAATGGAAACGGGGAGGGCGAGTGGGGAAGTGAGGCAGTTGCAGCTCTGGAGAACGTCCTTCTTTGTGATTCACTCAGCAACCAGAGACGTGACGGTGACTCAGGCGTGAGAGCTCTTCACATCGTGAACAAAAAGCAATCAAGGGCAGTTAGCACCTCTTCCGGAGTGGGGGTGGGGTGAGGTAATTACCTTTTGACTTCTGTTACTATGTTCAGAAACTGCCTTTTGGATTGAGGTGAACAGAAACTGCATTTCTAAAAAGCACCATGGAACTTGTTAAACTTTATTGAGTCGCGCTTTTTCATCGATTCACACACAGGTTTCCAACTCTTTTGGTATCGATGAGGCTCATGTCCAGGTGTGATAATCTCTGCAGCAAATTGCACGGTTAAGGTAAAAGGCAAGGAAAGTGACATCTCGAACCGGCCCCGAGGTCAGACCTTCCTCACAATGTAATCTGTCGTTCTCGGATTGTAATGCTACCTCCGGTTTTAGGGTGGAACATTCTTTGGGAACCTTATTCTGCAAAACAGACACAGTGACTGAAACAATGCTGCACGGTATGATTTGGGACACGGCCTGCTCAGCTTTGTGAATTTTCCCTGTAGTCCGGTGTGTTTCATGTTCCGTGTAAACGTGAAAGTTGTCCTGTTTCGAGCAATGGGTGAAATCATTTAGCAAAGCAAGAATCGAAATTGCAGTAATGTCAAGTAGCTCATGGTAATTTGACCCAATCATAACCGATCATATATTCTCACGCACTCACAGATACATTTGTAGCTGAATCCAGTCTGAGAAGATAGACTCAGTTTACCAGTGATTTTTGTCTGGTTTGATGGGCTATCGTTAACTGCTGAGAAATTGATATTGGAGACGGGCACATCCCAGCAGCTGTGCGAGTCGGAGAGGGATCATTCAAACCTTTTCACGTCAGTTTGAATCTGTTGTTATGCAGGAACACAATTGGAAGTGCAAGAAAATGGACTCGCGGACGTGCTGGTAGTATGGCCGAGCGGTCTAAGGCACTGGATTAAGGCTCCAGTCTCGACAGGGGCGTGGGTTCGAATCCCCCCGCTGCCATTTCTGCTGAACAGCTCCAACGAAACAGCTGGTTTAAATGCTGCTTCAATCCCTGCCTCATTTCTGTTTAAAACAGAAGTAAAATGAGTTTGCTTCCCGGCGAATTGACTGCGGTGTGGAAAAGTGCCGAATTTTCCAAAGTGTCTGTGCTGTCGTGATCGTGTTCGCTTCCCGCATGGAAAATCGCCAGCAGCTCTACTGTTGCTTTCTGTTCCAGGCAAGTTGAGCTTTTACTGGAACCGAATGGAGACTGTTATTTCATCGTTGTTGCGAAACAGAGTCCTACGGTGACTCGACTCGTCGTTATTTGGTTTTCTGGCCAATGAGAAAATCGTTCCAATGTATTTCGATGTCATATGTTATTGAATTTCTCCCACTTCAGTCATTTCCGTCCTGGAGACATCGGAAGGGAAAGGTAATCTAATCGAGACTGTGATTGGTGAAATTCACTTTTTATGGCCCATTCTTATTATGTTCTTTCTTTGTCTCTTTGCAGCATTGTCTGGGAAGTGGTGGTGCACTCAGGCTCCAGTATGTTTGAAAGAGTAGTTTGGAATTGCCCTGTTGTTCGTTGTGTGATTACTTTATGGCTCATGCCCCCAGACTGTCTCACATTTAGCATTCATGCTCGCTGTGTCTGAAAATGCATTTGGTTTTCCAGTTTTGTTTGTGTTCCGTGTTAAATGCTTTCTGTTTTGCGATTCGCTCAATACATTACGAATTAACAGGGTTTCTGAGGTAACTTCCAGCTGAGAATCTGGGAAACCTTCACGGAGTATGGTCAGTCGGAGCAAAAGTAAGGAAGTCGTTCGTTTCTGCAGTGTTTCACAATGCTACCTTTCCCGTGAGCAGTCGAACAGACTAAATGATTTTGCCACAGACTGCGACGGTAAGCTCTGCAAAAACGTAATTCTTTAAAGCAGGTGTAAGCAACACAACGTTATTGGGGTACACCGCGTGGAAACAGATACTTCGGTGTATCTCGTCCATGCTCACCACATCGCTAAAATTAAACAAGTCCCATTAAACAACGAGCTGACGGAAACAGAAAGGTGAAAGGTAGAATGGCTTCAACTTTCAGTGCTGGATGCCACTGAGCTGCAGCGAGGGCGACCGAGGCTTGTTTCTGTAGTGTAGTGGTCATCACGTTCGCCTTACACGCGAAAGGTCCTCAGTTCGAAACTGGGCAGAAACTGCTTTACTCTTCAACTGCAGCCTTTGACATCGACAAGAACGTAGCTTTCTTGCTTGCTTTCCCATGTGCAAACCTGCCTTCGAGTTTGCTTGAACCAATCTTCTCTCGAAGTGCAATGCAATGCAATTCCATTTAATTACTGTGCAAAGCATTGTAAAGTTTTTCTCCAACCTGTTTCCTATCATATGCCATTCTGTTTGAGAGTGTAGTTACCCCCTTCTGATCCTTCCACGAAAAGCATTACCGCATTCGCATTCCTTGCGCAGGCGGCCCGGTTCAAAGACAGGGAAGAAGCTGATGTGCTGGTGTCACAGTGCACCACGGATTCCTCAACTAGTCTGTCTGTCAAATGTATCCCAAAGTCGTCTCTGAAAGACCTCATTTGGAAGGTGTCTGTCGTTATTCAACGTGCGAGAATTGGCACCAGAGGTCCTGAATCATGTTTTGGAGCAGATCGCACGTTAGTGGCTCATTCAATCAGCAACAGCAATGAAAGAAATTACACTCTCAGAGGAACCTCTGGACCTGTGCTTTCATAGCGTCGCTAGTATTAAGGTGCGCCCCGAGATCTAAGCCACGTTGGAACTGAAACGGAGGAATCGACAGAGAGGCGACAGAATGACATCGCATCCATTTGGTTTTCTTTAAATCACTGACGAGCAGGAAAATGGAAACGGGGAGGGCGAGTGGGGAAGTGAGGCAGTTGCAGCTCTGGAGAACGTCCTTCTTTGTGATTCACTCAGCAACCAGAGACGTGACGGTGACTCAGGCGTGAGAGCTCTTCACATCGGGAACAAAAAGCAATCAAGGGCAGTTAGCACCTCTTCCGGAGTGGGGGTGGGGTGAGGTAATTACCTTTTGACTTCTGTTACTATGTTCAGAAACTGCCTTTTGGATTGAGGTGAACAGAAACTGCATTTCTAAAAAGCACCATGGAACTTGTTAAACTTTATTGAGTCGCGCTTTTTCATCGATTCACACACAGGTTTCCAACTCTTTTGGTATCGATGAGGCTCATGTCCAGGTGTGATAATCTCTGCAGCAAATTGCACGGTTAAGGTAAAAGGCAAGGAAAGTGACATCTCGAACCGGCCCCGAGGTCAGACCTTCCTCACAATGTAATCTGTCGTTCTCGGATTGTAATGCTACCTCCGGTTTTAGGGTGGAACATTCTTTGGGAACCTTATTCTGCAAAACAGACACAGTGACTGAAACAATGCTGCACGGTATGATTTGGGACACGGCCTGCTCAGCTTTGTGAATTTTCCCTGTAGTCCGGTGTGTTTCATGTTCCGTGTAAACGTGAAAGTTGTCCTGTTTCGAGCAATGGGTGAAATCATTTAGCAAAGCAAGAATCGAAATTGCAGTAATGTCAAGTAGCTCATGGTAATTTGACCCAATCATAACCGATCATATATTCTCACGCACTCACAGATACATTTGTAGCTGAATCCAGTCTGAGAAGATAGACTCAGTTTACCAGTGATTTTTGTCTTGTTTGATGGGCTATCGTTAACTGCTGAGAAATTGATATTGGAGACGGGCACATCCCAGCAGCTGTGCGAGTCGGAGAGGGATCATTCAAACCTTTTCACGTCAGTCTGAATCTGTTGTTATGCAGGAACACAATTGGAAGTACAAGAAAATGGACTCGCGGACGTGCTGGTAGTGTGGCCGAGCGGTCTAAGGCACTGGATTAAGGCTCCAGTCTCGACAGAGGCGTGGCTTCGAATCCCACCGCTGCCATTTCTGCTGAACAGCTCCAACGGAACAGCTGGTTTAAATGCTGCTTCAATCCCTGCCTCATTTCTGTTTAAAACAGAAGTAAAATGAGTTTGCTTCCCGGCGAATTGACTGCGGTGTGGAAAAGTGCCGAATTTTCCAAAGTGTCTGTGCTGTCGTGATCGTGTTCGCTTCCCGCATGGAAAATCGCCAGCAGCTCTACTGTTGCTTTCTGTTCCAGGCAAGTTGAGCTTTTACTGGAACCGAATGGAGACTGTTATTTCATCGTTGTTGCGAAACAGAGTCCTACGGTGACTCGACTTCGTCGTTATTTGGTTTTCTGGCCAATGAGAAAATCGTTCCAATGTATTTCGATGTCATATGTTATTGAATTTCTCCCACTTCAGTCATTTCCGTCCTGGAGACATCGGAAGGGAAAGGTAATCTAATCGAGACTGTGATTGGTGAAATTCACTTTTTATGGCCCATTCTTATTATGTTCTTTCTTTGTCTCTTTGCAGCATTGTCTGGGAAGTGGTGGTGCACTCAGGCTCCAGTATGTTTGAAAGAGTAGTTTGGAATTGCCCTGTTGTTCGTTGTGTGATTACTTTATGGCTCATGCCCCCGGACTGTCTCACATTTAGCATTCATGCTCGCTGTGTCTGAAAATGCATTTGGTTTTCCAGTTTTGTTTGTGTTCCGTGTTAAATGCTTTCTGTTTTGCGATTCGCTCAATACATTACGAATTAACAGGGTTTCTGAGGTAACTTCCAGCTGAGAATCTGGGAAACCTTCACGGAGTATGGTCAGTCGGAGCAAAAGTAAGGAAGTCGTTCGTTTCTGCAGTGTTTCACAATGCTACCTTTCCCGTGAGCAGTCGAACAGACTAAATGATTTTGCCACAGACTGCGACGGTAAGCTCCGCAAAAACGTAATTCTTTAAAGCAGGTGTAAGCAACACAACGTTATTGGGGTACACCGCGTGGAAACAGACACTTCGGTGTATCTCGTCCATGCTCACCACATCGCTAAAATTGAACAAGTCCCATTAAACAACGAGCTAACGGAAACAGAAAGGTGAAAGGTAGAATGGCTTCAACTTTCAGTGCTGGATGCCACTGAGCTGCAGCGAGGGCGACCGAGGCTTGTTTCTGTAGTGTCGTGGTCATCACGTTCGCCTTACACGCGAAAAGTCCTCAGTTCGAAACTGGGCAGAAACTGCTTTACTCTTCAACTGCAGCCTTTGACATCGACAAGAACGTAGCTTTCTTGCTTGCTTTCCCATGTGCAAACCTGCCTTCGAGTTTGCTTGAACAAATCTTCTCTCGTAGTGCAATGCAATGCAATTCCATTTAATTACTGTGCAAAGCATTGTAAAGTTTTTCTCCAACCTGTTTCCTATCATATGCCATTCTGTTTGAGAGTGTAGTTACCCCCTTCTGATCCTTCCACGAAAAGCATTACCGCATTCGCATTCCTTGCGCAGGCGGCCCGGTTCAAAGACAGGGAAGAAGCTGATGTGCTGGTGTCACAGTGCACCACGGATTCCTCAACTAGTCTGTCTGTCAAATGTATCCCAAAGTCGTCTCTGAAAGACCTCATTTGGAAGGTGTCTGTCGTTATTCAGCGTGCGAGAATTGGCACCAGAGGTCCTGAATCATGTTTTGGAGCAGATCGCACGTTAGTGGCTCATTCAATCAGCAACAGCAATGAAAGAAATTCCACTCTCAGAGGAACCTCTGGACCTGTGCTTTCATAGCGTCGCTAGTATTAAGGTGCGCCCCGAGATCTAAGCCACGTTGGAACTGAAACGGAGGAATCGACAGAGAGGCGACAGAATGACATCGCATCCATTTGGTTTTCTTTAAATCACTGACGAGCAGGAAAATGGAAACGGGGAGGGCGAGTGGGGAAGTGAGGCAGTTGCAGCTCTGGAGAACGTCCTTCTTTGTGATTCACTCAGCAACCAGAGACGTGACGGTGACTCAGGCGTGAGAGCTCTTCACATCGTGAACAAAAAGCAATCAAGGGCAGTTAGCACCTCTTCCGGAGTGGGGGTGGGGTGAGGTAATTACCTTTTGACTTCTGTTACTATGTTCAGAAACTGCCTTTTGGATTGAGGTGAACAGAAACTGCATTTCTAAAAAGCACCATGGAACTTGTTAAATTTTATTGAGTCGCGCTTTTTCATCGATTCACACACAGGTTTCCAACTCTTTTGGTATCGATGAGGCTCATGTCCAGGTGTGATAATCTCTGCAGCAAATTGCACGGTTAAGGTAAAAGGCAAGGAAAGTGACATCTCGAACCGGCCCCGAGGTCAGACCTTCCTCACAATGTAATCTGTCGTTCTCGGATTGTAATGCTACCTCCGGTTTTAGGGTGGAACATTCTTTGGGAACCTTATTCTGCAAAACAGACACAGTGACTGAAACAATGCTGCACGGTATGATTTGGGACACGGCCTGCTCAGCTTTGTGAATTTTCCCTGTAGTCCGGTGTGTTTCATGTTCCGTGTAAACGTGAAAGTTGTCCTGTTTCGAGCAATGGGTGAAATCATTTAGCAAAGCAAGAATCGAAATTGCAGTAATGTCAAGTAGCTCATGGTAATTTGACCCAATCATAACCGATCATATATTCTCACGCACTCACAGATACATTTGTAGCTGAATCCAGTCTGAGAAGATAGACTCAGTTTACCAGTGATTTTTGTCTTGTTTGATGGGCTATCGTTAACTGCTGAGAAATTGATATTGGAGACGGGCACATCCCAGCAGCTGTGCGAGTCGGAGAGGGATCATTCAAACCTTTTCACGTCAGTTTGAATCTGTTGTTATGGAGGAACACAATTGGAAGTGCAAGAAAATGGACTCGCGGACGTGCTGGTAGTGTGGCCGAGCGGTCTAAGGCGCTGGAGTAAGGCTCCAGTCTCGATAGAGGCGTGGCTTCGAATCCCCACGCTGCCATTTCTGCTGAACAGCTCCAACGGAACAGCTGGTTTAAATGCTGCTTCAATCCCTGCCTCATTTCTGTTTAAAACAGAAGTAAAATGAGTTTGCTTCCCGGCGAATTGACTGCGGTGTGGAAAAGTGCCGAATTTTCCAAAGTGTCTGTGCTGTCGTGATCGTGTTCGCTTCCCGCATGGAAAATCGCCAGCAGCTCTACTGTTGCTTTCTGTTCCAGGCAAGTTGAGCTTTTACTGGAACCGAATGGAGACTGTTATTTCATCGTTGTTGCGAAACAGAGTCCTACGGTGACTCGACTCGTCGTTATTTGGTTTTCTGGCCAATGAGAAAATCGTTCCAATGTATTTCGATGTCATATGTTATTGAATTTCTCCCACTTCAGTCATTTCCGTCCTGGAGACATCGGAAGGGAAAGGTAATCTAATCGAGACTGTGATTGGTGAAATTCACTTTTTATGGCCCATTCTTATTATGTTCTTTCTTTGTCTCTTTGCAGCATTGTCTGGGAAGTGGTGGTGCACTCAGGCTCCAGTATGTTTGAAAGAGTAGTTTGGAATTGCCCTGTTGTTCGTTGTGTGATTACTTTATGGCTCATGCCCCCGGACTGTCTCACATTTATCATTCATGCTCGCTGTGTCTGAAAATGCATTTGGTTTTCCAGTTTTGTTTGTGTTCCGTGTTAAATGCTTTCTGTTTTGCGATTCGCTCAATACATTACGAATTAACAGGGTTTCTGAGGTAACTTCCAGCTGAGAATCTGGGAAACCTTCACGGAGTATGGTCAGTCGGAGCAAAAGTAAGGAAGTCGTTCGTTTCTGCAGTGTTTCACAATGCTACCTTTCCCGTGAGCAGTCGAACAGACTAAATGATTTTGCCACAGACTGCGACGGTAAGCTCCGCAAAAACGTAATTCTTTAAAGCAGGTGTAAGCAACACAACGTTATTGGGGTACACCGCGTGGAAACAGATACTTCGGTGTATCTCGTCCATGCTCACCACATCGCTAAAATTAAACAAGTCCCATTAAACAACGAGCTAACGGAAACAGAAAGGTGAAAGGTAGAATGGCTTCAACTTTCAGTGCTGGATGCCACTGAGCTGCAGCGAGGGCGACCGAGGCTTGTTTCTGTAGTGTAGTGGTCATCACGTTCGCCTTACACGCGAAAGGTCCTCAGTTCGAAACTGGGCAGAAACTGCTTTACTCTTCAACTGCAGCCTTTGACATCGACAAGAACGTAGCTTTCTTGCTTGCTTTCCCATGTGCAAACCTGCCTTCGAGTTTGCTTGAACCAATCTTCTCTCGTAGTGCAATGCAATGCAATTCCATTTAATTACTGTGCAAAGCATTGTAAAGTTTTTCTCCAACCTGTTTCCTATCATATGCCATTCTGTTTGAGAGTATAGTTACCCCCTTCTGATCCTTCCACGAAAAGCATTACCGCATTCGCATTCCTTGCGCAGGCGGCCCGGTTCAAAGACAGGGAAGAAGCTGATGTGCTGGTGTCACAGTGCACCACGGATTCCTCAACTAGTCTGTCTGTCAAATGTATCCCAAAGTCGTCTCTGAAAGACCTCATTTGGAAGGTGTCTGTCGTTATTCAACGTGCGAGAATTGGCACCAGAGGTCCTGAATCATGTTTTGGAGCAGATCGCACGTTAGTGGCTCATTCAATCAGCAACAGCAATGAAAGAAATTACACTCTCAGAGGAACCTCTGGACCTGTGCTTTCATAGCGTCGCTAGTATTAAGGTGCGCCCCGAGATCTAAGCCACGTTGGAACTGAAACGGAGGAATCGACAGAGAGGCGACAGAATGACATCGCATCCATTTGGTTTTCTTTAAATCACTGACGAGCAGGAAATGGAAACGGGGAGGGCGAGTGGGGAAGTGAGGCAGTTGCAGCTCTGGAGAACGTCCTTCTTTGTGATTCACTCAGCAACCAGAGACGTGACGGTGACTCAGGCGTGAGAGCTCTTCACATCGTGAACAAAAAGCAATCAAGGGCAGTTAGCACCTCTTCCGGAGTGGGGGTGGGGTGAGGTAATTACCTTTTGACTTCTGTTACTATGTTCAGAAACTGCCTTTTGGATTGAGGTGAACAGAAACTGCATTTCTAAAAAGCACCATGGAACTTGTTAAACTTTATTGAGTCGCGCTTTTTCATCGATTCACACACAGGTTTCCAACTCTTTTGGTATCGATGAGGCTCATGTCCAGGTGTGATAATCTCTGCAGCAAATTGCACGGTTAAGGTAAAAGGCAAGGAAAGTGACATCTCGAACCGGCCCCGAGGTCAGACCTTCCTCACAATGTAATCTGTCGTTCTCGGATTGTAATGCTACCTCCGGTTTTAGGGTGGAACATTCTTTGGGAACCTTATTCTGCAAAACAGACACAGTGACTGAAACAATGCTGCACGGTATGATTTGGGACACGGCCTGCTCAGCTTTGTGCATTTTCCCTGTAGTCCGGTGTGTTTCATGTTCCGTGTAAACGTGAAAGTTGTCCTGTTTCGAGCAATGGGTGAAATCATTTAGCAAAGCAAGAATCGAAATTGCAGTAATGTCAAGTAGCTCATGGTAATTTGACCCAATCATAACCGATCATATATTCTCACGCACTCACAGATACATTTGTAGCTGAATCCAGTCTGAGAAGATAGACTCAGTTTACCAGTGATTTTTGTCTGGTTTGATGGGCTATCGTTAACTGCTGAGAAATTGATATTGGAGACGGGCACATCCCAGCAGCTGTGCGAGTCGGAGAGGGATCATTCAAACCTTTTCACGTCAGTTTGAATCTGTTGTTATGCAGGAACACAATTGGAAGTGCAAGAAAATGGACTCGCGGACGTGCTGGTAGTGTGGCCGAGCGGTCTAAGGCACTGGATTAAGGCTCCAGTCTCGACAGAGGCGTGGCTTCGAATCCCACCGCTGCCATTTCTGCTGAACAGCTCCAACGGAACAGCTGGTTTAAATGCTGCTTCAATTCCTGCCTCATTTCTGTTTAAAACAGAAGTAAAATGAGTTTGCTTCCCGGCGAATTGACTGCGGTGTGGAAAAGTGCCGAATTTTCCAAAGTGTCTGTGCTGTCGTGATCGTGTTCGCTTCCCGCATGGAAAATCGCCAGCAGCTCTACTGTTGCTTTCTGTTCCAGGCAAGTTGAGCTTTTACTGGAACCGAATGGAGACTGTTATTTCATCGTTGTTGCGAAACAGAGTCCTACGGTGACTCGACTCGTCGTTATTTGGTTTTCTGGCCAATGAGAAAATCGTTCCAATGTATTTCGATGTCATATGTTATTGAATTTCTCCCACTTCAGTCATTTCCGTCCTGGAGACATCGGAAGGGAAAGGTAATCTAATCGAGACTGTGATTGGTGAAATTCACTTTTTATGGCCCATTCTTATTATGTTCTTTCTTTGTCTCTTTGCAGCATTGTCTGGGAAGTGGTGGTGCACTCAGGCTCCAGTATGTTTGAAAGAGTAGTTTGGAATTGCCCTGTTGTTCGTTGTGTGATTACTTTATGGCTCATGCCCCCGGACTGTCTCACATTTAGCATTCATGCTCGCTGTGTCTGAAAATGCATTTGGTTTTCCAGTTTTGTTTGTGTTCCGTGTTAAATGCTTTCTGTTTTGCGATTCGCTCAATACATTACGAATTAACAGGGTTTCTGAGGTAACTTCCAGCTGAGAATCTGGGAAACCTTCACGGAGTATGGTCAGTCGGAGCAAAAGTAAGGAAGTCGTTCGTTTCTGCAGTGTTTCACAATGCTACCTTTCCCGTGAGCAGTCAAACAGACTAAATGATTTTGCCACAGACTGCGACGGTAAGCTCCGCAAAAACGTAATTCTTTAAAGCAGGTGTAAGCAACACAACGTTATTGGGGTACACCGCGTGGAAACAGATACTTCGGTCTATCTCGTCCATGCTCACCACATCGCTAAAATTAAACAAGTCCCATTAAACAACGAGCTAACGGAAACAGAAAGGTGAAAGGTAGAATGGCTTCAACTTTCAGTGCTGGATGCCACTGAGCTGCAGCGAGGGCGACCGAGGCTTGTTTCTGTAGTGTAGTGGTTATCACGTTCGCCTTACACGCGAAAGGTCCTCAGTTCGAAACTGGGCAGAAACTGCTTTACTCTTCAACTGCAGCCTTTGACATCGACAAGAACGTAGCTTTCTTGCTTGCTTTCCCATGTGCAAACCTGCCTTCGAGTTTGCTTGAACAAATCTTCTCTCGTAGTGCAATGCAATGCAATTCCATTTAATTACTGTGCAAAGCATTGTAAAGTTTTTCTCCAACCTGTTTCCTATCATATGCCATTCTGTTTGAGAGTGTAGTTACCCCCTTCTGATCCTTCCACGAAAAGCATTACCGCATTCGCATTCCTTGCGCAGGCGGCCCGGTTCAAAGACAGGGAAGAAGCTGATGTGCTGGTGTCACAGTGCACCACGGATTCCTCAACTAGTCTGTCTGTCAAATGTATCCCAAAGTCGTCTCTGAAAGACCTCATTTGGAAGGTGTCTGTCGTTATTCAGCGTGCGAGAATTGGCACCAGAGGTCCTGAATCATGTTTTGGAGCAGATCGCACGTTAGTGGCTCATTCAATCAGCAACAGCAATGAAAGAAATTCCACTCTCAGAGGAACCTCTGGACCTGTGCTTTCATAGCGTCGCTAGTATTAAGGTGCGCCCCGAGATCTAAGCCACGTTGGAACTGAAACGGAGGAATCGACAGAGAGGCGACAGAATGACATCGCATCCATTTGGTTTTCTTTAAATCACTGACGAGCAGGAAAATGGAAACGGGGAGGGCGAGTGGGGAAGTGAGGCAGTTGCAGCTCTGGAGAACGTCCTTCTTTGTGATTCACTCAGCAACCAGAGACGTGACGGTGACTCAGGCGTGAGAGCTCTTCACATCGTGAACAAAAAGCAATCAAGGGCAGTTAGCACCTCTTCCGGAGTGGGGGTGGGGTGAGGTAATTACCTTTTGACTTCTGTTACTATGTTCAGAAACTGCCTTTTGGATTGAGGTGAACAGAAACTGCATTTCTAAAAAGCACCATGGAACTTGTTAAACTTTATTGAGTCGCGCTTTTTCATCGATTCACACACAGGTTTCCAACTCTTTTGGTATCGATGAGGCTCATGTCCAGGTGTGATAATCTCTGCAGCAAATTGCACGGTTAAGGTAAAAGGCAAGGAAAGTGACATCTCGAACCGGCCCCGAGGTCAGACCTTCCTCACAATGTAATCTGTCGTTCTCGGATTGTAATGCTACCTCCGGTTTTAGGGTGGAACATTCTTTGGGAACCTTATTCTGCAAAACAGACACAGTGACTGAAACAATGCTGCACGGTATGATTTGGGACACGGCCTGCTCAGCTTTGTGAATTTTCCCTGTAGTCCGGTGTGTTTCATGTTCCGTGTAAACGTGAAAGTTGTCCTGTTTCGAGCAATGGGTGAAATCATTTAGCAAAGCAAGAATCGAAATTGCAGTAATGTCAAGTAGCTCATGGTAATTTGACCCAATCATAACCGATCATATATTCTCACGCACTCACAGATACATTTGTAGCTGAATCCAGTCTGAGAAGATAGACTCAGTTTACCAGTGATTTTTGTCTGGTTTGATGGGCTATCGTTAACTGCTGAGAAATTGATATTGGAGACGGGCACATCCCAGCAGCTGTGCGAGTCGGAGAGGGATCATTCAAACCTTTTCACGTCAGTTTGAATCTGTTGTTATGCAGGAACACAATTGGAAGTGCAAGAAAATGGACTCGCGGACGTGCTGGTAGTGTGGCCGAGCGGTCTAAGGCACTGGAGTAAGGCTCCAGTCTCGACAGAGGCGTGGCTTCGAATCCCCCCGCTGCCATTTCTGCTGAACAGCTCCAACGGAACAGCTGGTTTAAATGCTGCTTCAATCCCTGCCTCATTTCTGTTTAAAACAGAAGTAAAATGAGTTTGCTTCCCGGCGAATTGACTGCGGTGTGGAAAAGTGCCGAATTTTCCAAAGTGTCTGTGCTGTCGTGATCGTGTTCGCTTCCCGCATGGAAAATCGCCAGCAGCTCTACTGTTGCTTTCTGTTCCAGGCAAGTTGAGCTTTTACTGGAACCGAATGGAGACTGTTATTTCATCGTTGTTGCGAAACAGAGTCCTACGGTGACTCGACTCGTCGTTATTTGGTTTTCTGGCCAATGAGAAAATCGTTCCAATGTATTTCGATGTCATATGTTATTGAATTTCTCCCACTTCAGTCATTTCCGTCCTGGAGACATCGGAAGGGAAAGGTAATCTAATCGAGACTGTGATTGGTGAAATTCACTTTTTATGGCCCATTCTTATTATGTTCTTTCTTTGTCTCTTTGCAGCATTGTCTGGGAAGTGGTGGTGCACTCAGGCTCCAGTATGTTTGAAAGAGTAGTTTGGAATTGCCCTGTTGTTCGTTGTGTGATTACTTTATGGCTCATGCCC
This sequence comes from Chiloscyllium punctatum, assembly GCF_047496795.1. NCBI lineage: Eukaryota > Metazoa > Chordata > Chondrichthyes > Orectolobiformes > Hemiscylliidae > Chiloscyllium > Chiloscyllium punctatum. Next base: position 21,684,871 of record NC_092756.1, read on the forward strand.
CCGGACTGTCTCACATTTAGCATTCATGCTCGCTGTGTCTGAAAATGCATTTGGTTTTCCAGTTTTGTTTGTGTTCCGTGTTAAATGCTTTCTGTTTTGCGATTCGCTCAATACATTACGAATTAACAGGGTTTCTGAGGTAACTTCCAGCTGAGAATCTGGGAAACCTTCACGGAGTATGGTCAGTCGGAGCAAAAGTAAGGAAGTCGTTCGTTTCTGCAGTGTTTCACAATGCTACCTTTCCCGTGAGCAGTCGAACAGACTAAATGATTTTGCCACAGACTGCGACGGTAAGCTCCGCAAAAACGTAATTCTTTAAAGCAGGTGTAAGCAACACAACGTTATTGGGGTACACCGCGTGGAAACAGATACTTCGGTGTATCTCGTCCATGCTCACCACATCGCTAAAATTAAACAAGTCCCATTAAACAACGAGCTAACGGAAACAGAAAGGTGAAAGGTAGAATGGCTTCAACTTTCAGTGCTGGATGCCACTGAGCTGCAGCGAGGGCGACCGAGGCTTGTTTCTGTAGTGTAGTGGTCATCACGTTCGCCTTACACGCGAAAGGTCCTCAGTTCGAAACTGGGCAGAAACTGCTTTACTCTTCAACTGCAGCCTTTGACATCGACAAGAACGTAGCTTTCTTGCTTGCTTTCCCATGTGCAAACCTGCCTTCGAGTTTGCTTGAACCAATCTTCTCTCGTAGTGCAATGCAATGCAATTCCATTTAATTACTGTGCAAAGCATTGTAAAGTTTTTCTCCAACCTGTTTCCTATCATATGCCATTCTGTTTGAGAGTATAGTTACCCCCTTCTGATCCTTCCACGAAAAGCATTACCGCATTCGCATTCCTTGCGCAGGCGGCCCGGTTCAAAGACAGGGAAGAAGCTGATGTGCTGGTGTCACAGTGCACCACGGATTCCTCAACTAGTCTGTCTGTCAAATGTATCCCAAAGTCGTCTCTGAAAGACCTCATTTGGAAGGTGTCTGTCGTTATTCAACGTGCGAGAATTGGCACCAGAGGTCCTGAATCATGTTTTGGAGCAATTCGCACGTTAGTGGCTCATTCAATCAGCAACAGCAATGAAAGAAATTCCACTCTCAGAGGAACCTCTGGACCTGTGCTTTCATAGCGTCGCTAGTATTAAGGTGCGCCCCGAGCTCTAAGCCACGTTGGAACTGAAACGGAGGAATCGACAGAGAGGCGACAGAATGACATCGCATCCATTTGGTTTTCTTTAAATCACTGACGAGCAGGAAAATGGAAACGGGGAGGGCGAGTGGGGAAGTGAGGCAGTTGCAGCTCTGGAGAACGTCCTTCTTTGTGATTCACTCAGCAACCAGAGACGTGATGGTGACTCAGGCGTGAGAGCTCTTCACATCGTGAACAAAAAGCAATCAAGGGCAGTTAGCACCTCTTCCGGAATGGGGGTGGGGTGAGGTAATTACCTTTTGACTTCTGTTACTATGTTCAGAAACTGCCTTTTGGATTGAGGTGAACAGAAACTGCATTTCTAAAAAGCACCATGGAACTTGTTAAATTTTATTGAGTCGCTTTTTTTCATCGATTCACACACAGGTTTCCAACTCTTTTGGTATCGATGAGGCTCATGTCCAGGTGTGATAATCTCTGCAGCAAATTGCACGGTTAAGGTAAAAAGCAAGGAAAGTGACATCTCGAACCGGCCCCGAGGTCAGACCTTCCTCACAATGTAATCTGTCGTTCTCGGATTGTAATGCTACCTCCGGTTTTAGGGTAGAACATTCTTTGGGAACCTTATTCTGCAAAACAGACACAGTGACTGAAACTATGCTGCACGGTATGATTTGGGACACGGCCTGCTCAGCTTTGTGAATTTTCCCTGTAGTCCGGTGTGTTTCATGTTCCGTGTAAACGTGAAAGTTGTCCTGTTTCGAGCAATGGGTGAAATCATTTAGCAAAGCAAGAATCGAAATTGCAGTAATGTCAAGTAGCTCATGGTAATTTGACCCAATCATAACCGATCATATATTCTCACGCACTCACAGATACATTTGTAGCTGAATCCAGTCTGAGAAGATAGACTCAGTTTACCAGTGATTTTTGTCTGGATTGATGGGCTATCGTTAACTGCTGAGAAATTGATATTGTAGACGGGCACATCCCAGCAGCTGTGCGAGTCGGAGAGGGATCATTCAACCCTTTTCACGTCAGTTTGAATCTGTTGTTATGCAGGAACACAATTAGAAGTGCAAGAAAATGGCGTCGTGGACGTGCTGGTAGTGTGGCCGAGTGGTATACGGCGCTGGGTTAAGGCTCCTGTCTCGACAGAGGCGTGGGTTCGAATCCCACCGCTGCCATTTCTACGGAACAGCGGGTTTAAATGCTGCTTCAATCCCTGCCTCATTTCTGTTTAAAACAGAAGAAAAATGTGTTTGCTTCTCGGGGAATTGACTGCGGTGTGGAAAAGTGCCGAATTTTCCAAAGTGTCTGTGCTGTCGTGATCGTGTTCGCTTCCTGCACGGAAAATCGCCAGCAGCTCTACTGTTGCTTTCTGTTCCAGGCAAGTTGAGCTTTTACTGGAACCGAATGGAGACTGTTATTTCATCGTTGTTGTGAAACAGAGTCCTACGGTGACTCGACTCGTCGTTATTTGGTTTTCTGGCCAATGAGAAAATCGTTCCAATGTATTTCGATGTCATATGTTATTGAATTTCTCCCACTTCAGTCATTTCCGTCCTGGAGTCATCGGAAGGGAAAGGTAATCTAATCGAGACTGTGATTGGTGAAATTCACTTTTTATGGCCCATTCTTATTATGTTCTTTCTTTGTCTCTTTGCAGCATTGTCTGGGAAGTGGTGGTGCACTCAGGCTCCAGTATGTTTGAAAGAGTAGTTTGGAATTGCCCTGTTCTTAGTTGTGTGATTACTTTATGGCTCATGCCCCCGGACTGTCTCACATTTAGCATTCATGCTCGCTGTGTCTGAAAATGCATTTGGTTTTCCAGTTTTGTTTGTGTTCCGTGTTAAGTGCTTTCTGTTTTGCGATTCGCTCAATACATTACGAATTAACAGGGTTTCCGAGGTAACTTCCAGCTGCAAAAATCCTCAACTGAGAATCTGGGAAACTTTCACGGAGTATGGTCAGTCGGAGCAAAAGTAAGGAAGTCGTTCGTTTCTGCAGTGTTTCACAATGCTACCTTTCCCGTGAGCAGTCGAACAGACTAAATGATTTTGCCACAGACTGCGACGGTAAGCTCCGCAAAAACGTAATTCTTGAAAGCAGGTGTAAGCAACACAACGTTATTGGGGTATACCGCGTGGAAACAGACACTTCGGTTTATCTCGTCCATGCTCACCACATCGCCAAAATTAAACAAGTCCCATTAAACAACGAGCTAACGGAAACAGAAAGGTGAAAGGTGGAATGACTTCAATTTTCAGTGCTGGATGCCACTGAGCTGCAGCGGGGGCGACCGAGGCTTGTTTCTGTAGTGTAGTGGTCATCACGTTCGCCTTGCACGCGAAAAGTTCTCAGTTCGAAACTGGGCAGGAACTGCTTTGCTCTTCAACTGCAGCCTTTGTCATCGACAAGAACGGAGCTTTCTTTCTTGCTTGCTTTCCCATGTGCAAACCTGCCTTCGAGTTTGCTTGAACAAATCTTCTCTCGTAGTGCAATGCAATGCAATGCAATTCCATTTAATTACTGTGCAAAGCATTGTAAAGTTTTTCTCCAACCTGTTTCCTATCATATGCCATTCTGTTTGAGAGTGTAGTTACCCCCTTCTGATCCTTCCACGAAAAGCATTACCGCATTCGCATTCCTTGCGCAGGCGGCCCGGTTCAAAGACAGGGAAGAAGCTGATGTGCTGGTGTCACAGCGCACCACGGATTCCTCAACTAGACTGTCTATCAAATGTATCCCAAAGTCGTATCTGAAAGACCTCATTTGGAAGGTGTCTGTCGTTATTCAACGCGCGAGAATTGGCACCAGAGGTCCTGAATCATGTTTTGGAGCAGTTCGCACGTTAGTGGCTCATTCAATCAGCAACAGCAATGAAAGAAATTCCACTCTCAGAGGAACCTCTGGACCTGTGCTTTCATAGCGTCGCTAGTATTAAGGTGCGCCCCGAGATCTAAGCCACGTTGGAACTGAAACGGAGGAATCGACAGAGAGGCTCCAGAATGACATCGCATCCATTTGGTTTTCTTTAAATCACTGACGAGCAGGAAAATGGAAACGGGGAGGGCGAGTGGGGAAGTGAGGCAGTTGCAGCTCTGGAGAACGTCCTTCTTTGTGATTCACTCAGCAACCAGAGACGTGACGGTGACTCAGGCGTGAGAGCTCTTCACATCGTGAACAAAAAGCAATCAAGGGCAGTTAGCACCTCTTCCGGAGTGGGGGTGGGGTGAGGTAATTACCTTTTGACTTCTGTTACTATGTTCAGAAACTGCCTTTTGGATTGAGGTGAACAGAAACTGCATTTCTAAAAAGCACCATGGAACTTGTTAAACTTTATTGAGTCGCTTTTTTTCATCGATTCACACACAGGTTTCCAACTCTTTTGGTATCGATGAGGCTCATGTCCAGGTGTGATAATCTCTGCAGCAAATTGCACGGTTAAGGTAAAAAGCAAGGAAAGTGACATCTCGAACCGGCCCCGAGGTCAGACCTTCCTCACAATGTAATCTGTCGTTCTCGGATTGTAATGCTACCTCCGGTTTTAGGGTGGAACATTCTTTGGGAACCTTATTCTGCAAAACAGACACAGTGACTGAAACTATGCTGCACGGTATGATTTGGGACACGGCCTGCTCAGCTTTGTGCATTTTCCCTGTAGTCCGGTGTGTTTCATGTTCCGTGTAAACGTGAAAGTTGTCCTGTTTCGAGCAATGGGTGAAATCATTTAGCAAAGCAAGAATCGAAATTGCAGTAATGTCAAGTAGCTCATGGTAATTTGACCCAATCATAACCGATCATATATTCTCACGCACTCACAGATACATTTGTAGCTGAATCCAGTCTGAGAAGATAGACTCAGTTTACCAGTGATTTTTGTCTGGATTGATGGGCTATCGTTAACTGCTGAGAAATTGATATTGTAGACGGGCACATCCCAGCAGCTGTGCGAGTCGGAGAGGGATCATTCAACCCTTTTCACGTCAGTTTGAATCTGTTGTTATGCAGGAACACAATTAGAAGTGCAAGAAAATGGCGTCGTGGACGTGCTGGTAGTGTGGCCGAGTGGTATACGGCGCTGGGTTAAGGCTCCTGTCTCGACAGAGGCGTGGGTTCGAATCCCACCGCTGCCATTTCTGCGGAACAGCTGTTTTAAATGCTGCTTCAATCCCTGCCTTATTTCTGTTTAAAACAGAAGAAAAATGAGTTTGCTTCCCGGGGAATGGACTGCGGTGTGGAAAAGTGTCGAATTTTCCAAAGTGTCTGTGCTGTCGTGATCGTGTTCGCTTCCCGCACGGAAAGTCGCCAGCAGCTCTACTGTTGCTTTCTGTTCCAGGCAAGTTGAGCTTTTACTGGAACCGAATGGAGACTGTTATTTCATCGTTGTTGTGAAACAGAGTCCTACGGTGACTCGACTCGTCGTTATTTGGTTTTCTGGCCAATGAGAAAATCGTTCCAATGTATTTCGATGTCATATGTTATTGAATTTCTCCCACTTCAGTCATTTCCGTCCTGGAGTCATCGGAAGGGAAAGGGAATCTAATCGAGACTGTGATTGGTGAAATTCACTTTTTATGGCCCATTCTTATTATGTTCTTTCTTTGTCTCTTTGCAGCATTGTCTGGGAAGTGGTGGTGCACTCAGGCTCCAGTATGTTTGAAAGAGTAGTTTGGAATTGCCCTGTTCTTAGTTGTGTGATTACTTTATGGCTCATGCCCCCGGACTGTCTCACATTTAGCATTCATGCTCGCTGTGTCTGAAAATGCATTTGGTTTTCCAGTTTTGTTTGTGTTCCGTGTTAAGTGCTTTCTGTTTTGCGATTCGCTCAATACATTACGAATTAACAGGGTTTCTGAGGTAACTTCCAGCTGAGAATCTGGGAAACTTTCACGGAGTATGGTCAGTCGGAGCAAAAGTCATGAATCGTTCGTTTCTGCAGTGTTTCACAATGCTCCCTTTCCCGTGAGCAGTCGAACAGACTAAATGATTTTGCCACAGGCTGCGACGGTAAGCTCCGCAAAAACGTAATTCTTTAAAGCAGGTGTAAGCAACACAACGTTATTGGGGTACACCGCGTGGAAACATCCACTTCGGTGTATCTCGTCCACGCTCACCACATCGCCAAAATTAAACAAGTCCCATGAAACAACGAGCTAACGGAAACAGAAAGGTGAAAGTTAGAATGGCTTCAACTTTCAGTGCTGGATGCCACTGAGCTGCGGCGGCGGCGACCGACGCTTGTTTCTGTAGTGTAGTGGTCATCACGTTCGCCTTACACGCGAAAGGTCCCCAGTTCGAAACTGGGTAGAAACTGCTTTGCTCTTCAACTGCAGCCTTTGACATCGACATGAACGGAGCTTTCTTGCTTGCTTTCCCATGTGCAAACCTGCCTTCGAGTTTGCTTGAACAAATCTTCTCTCGTAGTGCAATGCAATGCCGTTCCATTTAATTACTATGCAAACATTGTAAAGTTTTTCTCCAACCTGGTTCTGATCATATGCCATTCTGTTTGCGAGTGTAGTTACCGCCTTCTGATCCTTCCACGAAAAGCATTACCGCATTCGCATTCCTTGCGCAGGCGGCCCGGTTCAAAGACAGGGAAGAAGCTGATGTGCTGGTGTCACAGTGCACCACGGATTCCTCAACTAGTCTGTCTGTCAAATGTATCCCAAAGTCGTCTCTGAAAGACCTCATTTGGAAGGTGTCTGTCGTTATTCAACGTGCGAGAATTGGCACCAGAGGTCCTGAATCATGTTTTGGAGCAGTTCGCACGTTCGTGGCTCATTCAATCAGCAACAGCAATGAAAGAAATTACACTCTCAGAGGAACCTCTGGACCTGTGCTTTCATAGCGTCGCTAGTATTAAGGTGCGCCCCGAGATCTAAGCCACGTTGGAACTGAAACGGAGGAATCGACAGAGAGGCGACAGAATGACATCGCATCCATTTGGTTTTCTTTAAATCACTGACGAGCAGGAAAATGGAAACGGGGAGGGCGAGTGGGGAAGTGAGGCAGTTGCAGCTCTGGAGAACGTCCTTCTTTGTGATTCACTCAGCAACCAGAGACGTGACGGTGACTCAGGCGTGAGAGCTCTTCACATCGTGAACAAAAAGCAATCAAGGTCAGTTAGCACCTCTTCCGGAGTGGGGGTGGGGTGAGGTAATTACCTTTTGACTTCTGTTACTATGTTCAGAAACTGCCTTTTGGATTGAGGTGAACAGAAACTGCATTTCTAAAAAGCACCATGGAACTTGTTAAACTTTATTGAGTCGCGCTTTTTCATCGATTCACACACAGGTTTCCAACTCTTTTGGTATCGATGAGGCTCATGTCCAGGTGTGATAATCTCTGCAGCAAATTGCACGGTTAAGGTAAAAAGCAAGGAAAGTGACATCTCGAACCGGCCCCGAGGTCAGACCTTCCTCACAATGTAATCTGTCCTTATCGGATTGCAATACTACCTCCGGTTTTAGGGTGGAACATACTTTGGGAACCTTATTCTGCAAAACAGACACAGTGACTGAAACTATGCTGCACGGTATGAATCATGTTTTGGAGCAGTTTGCACGTTAGTGGCTTCTTCAGAATCAAACCAATGTTCCTGGCGCTGTGAGGCAGCATTGCTAACCACTGAGGTACCATGTAATCTTATGCAATAAGTAAAATCAGTGGACGATACGAAAAAAACAAGTTTCAAATGAACACTCTCCGACATTGTCAAAGAATGTCAATCTCACATTCAATACGAATCGGTGTATTGAAAACAAAAAAAAGTCCCTGAAATTCATGAATTAACAATAATTATAAATTTAATTTCATCAAAGGTTTTAACAATATTTAGACGAATTGCAATTTTTACTGACAAATGTAAGTAATTAGCTGACTAATGAATAATTGGAAGTGGCATATATTTACTTCATGCCGAAGAAAGCGACTTGTTTTTCCCCTTGTTACACAGCCGAATAACAGTGTGTGTCTCTGTGTGTGTGTGTGTGTGTGTGTGTGTTCGAAATGTTTGAATCAAGCTCTTTCTAACAACATAAATGATGACTTACGATCACATCGCCTTGTGACCTTTAAAACCACAACATTCTCAAATATTTTCCAGGAATTTACAACCAGAAGAACTAGTTAATTTCTTTTCATAGGAACCCAAAGAGAATAAGTTGCGGACACTGTGAATTAGTGAGTCAATGCAAGAATTCAACTGAAGACAACATCCCTTCTTTCCAAAATGTTCAAAATTTTTAAAAATCATAATTTATTGCCATTGTTGACTGAAAGATTAGAGATGCTAATTCTTTTTCATTTGATTTTGTTGCATGAAACATCCGTCAGTCGAATCATGATTACAAACACAATAAATGTGAGCATTGAAGTCAAATATAATTAATTGAATTCAACTATGTTTCAACAGGTAAAATAAAAATTGATATTTACAATGATTGAGAGATTGTGCACTGCAATATCTTTACAGTGGTTAATATACTGTTCCGTAAATCCACATTTGCGCAATCTACTGGATTGAATAATTATTATTTTTATTCTAAATCAGCAACAATTGTATTATCAAAGTCTGTCAATGCATTCAAGAATAATGAAAAATCTCTTTTTGCAAGTGATAGAGCAATGTCTGGAAATGAACTGGAATTAATTCAGTGAAAAGTAATTACATTTTCCTGAATTTTAAAGCTGACATTACCGTGATCATTCAAATGAGCAAACATCAGATATTTGCAATGACTGGATGGGAATTCATTGGTTCCTTTGTGGGGTAGGTGACCTGATAAATAAAGGCATTTTCATACTGTACTATTAGTACTCAGAAATAATGGATTAAATGAAAATGTGAATCTCACTATACTTGTTCAGAAGACTTTTTTTATAAATAATTGTGCCATTATTATAATGGCAATGACTTGATAATGAATGTTCTTTTGAAGAATTAAAATGATTCAATATTTCAAAAGCACTTTGCTTTGATGTTGATTGGATATTTATTAAGATCAATAAACTGAGGAATAAAACATTGTACCTAGCTTTATGGATTTAAGAAAAATGAGCCATTCAGTGATTATTGAGCGAAATTCTTCTTTTTTAAAGTAAAAAATGTATGTAATACAAGAATTGCGAATTTCCATACACCGGATTCCTTGTAGAGATATGTTACATCAATTTATATGATCACTATCTGTGATCATATAAATTGATGTAACACTGTGTGTGCTCATCTCCCCTTGCTGTGTGAGTGCATGACCCCCTTGCTGTGTTTGCATGTGTCCCTCCATCGCCGTGTCTGTGCAGGTCCCCTCTCGCTGTGTGTGCGTGTCCCTCCCACGCTGTGTGTGTGCGTGTTTGTGTTTGTGTGTGTCCCTCCCTCACTGTGTGTGCATGTCCATTCCTGGCTGTGTGTTCGTGTCCCTCTCTCGCTGTGTGTGTCAGTCATTTTGTGCTTTCGCATGCGTGTGTCCGTCACTTGCTGTGTGTGTGTGTGTGTGTGTGTGTGTGTGTGTGTCCCTCTTGCTGTGAGTATGTGTGTCCCCGTTGCAGTGTACGTGAGTGTGTGTGAGTATGTGTGTCCCTCCCTGGTTGTGTGTCTGCGTGTATCCCCTTAACTGTGTGGATGTGTGCGTGTCCATCCCTCTGTGTGTGCGTGTGTCCCTCCCTTGCTCTTTGTGTATATCCCCCTCCCTGTGTGTGCTCAACTCCACTTGCTGTGTGAGTGCATGACCCCCTTGCTGTGTGTGCATGTGTCTCTCCCTCGCCATGTCTTTGCATGTCCTCTCTCGCTGTGTGTGTGTGTCCCTCCCTCGCTGTGTGTGTGCGTGTCCCTCCCTCGCTGTGTGTGAGTGTGTCCCTCCCTCGCTGTGTGTGCGCATGTCCCTCCCTCGCTGTGTGTGCACGTGTCCCTCCCTCGCTGTGTGTGCGCGCGTGTCCCTCCCTCGCTGTGTGTGCACGTGTCCCTCTCTTGCTCTGTGTGTGTGTCCCTCCCTCACTGTGTGTGCATGTCCATTGCTGGCAGTGTGTTCGCGTCCCTCTCTCACTGTGTGTGTCAGTCATTTTGTGCTTGCGCATGCACGTGTCCCTCCCTCGCTGTGTGTGTATGTGAGAGTATGTGTGTCCCTCCCTGGCTGTGTGTCTCCATGTATCCCCTTAACTGTGTGTAAGTGTCCGTGTCTCTCCCTCGCTTTGTGTGTGTGTGTGTGTGTGTCCCTCTCTTGGACTTTGTGTATATCCCCCTCACTGTGTGTGCTCATCTCCCCTTGCTGTGTGAGTGCAAGAACCCCTTGCTGTGTTTGCATGTGTCCCTCCATCACCGTGTCTGCGCATGTCCCCTCTCGCTGTGTGTGCGTGTCCCTCCCACGCTGTGTGTGTGCATGTCCTTCCATCACTGTGTATGTGCGTGTCCCTCCCTCGCTGTGCGTGTGTGTCCGTACCTGGTTGTGGGTCTCAGCAAGCCTCTCGCTCACTGCGTGTGTCCCTCGCTCGCTTTGTGTGTGTGTGTGTGTGTGTGTGTGTGTGTGTTTGTGTCCCTTCCTCTGTGCGTGTGCACACGAGTCACGCCGTCACAGTATGTGTTTGTGTGACGTCCCTTCGCTGCGTGTCCCTCACTCGCTGGTTGTGTGTGTGCCACTCCCCCGCGTTGTGTGTGTATGTCTCTCTCTTGCTGTGCGTGTGCATGTCTCACCCTCGCTCTGTGCGTGTGCGTGCATGTCCCTCCCTCATTGCGTGTGTGTGCGTGCCCCCCTCACGGTGTGTGTGTGTGTGTGTGTGTCCTTCCCTCGCTGTGTCTGTGTGTATCCCTCCCTCGCTGTGTGTGTGTCCCTCCTTCGCTGTGTGTACATCCCTCCCTCGCTGTATGTGTGCACGTCCCTCTGTCGCTGTGTGTGCATATCCCTCCCTCACTGTGTGTGTGTGTGCGTGTGTGTGTGTGTGTGTCCCTCCCTCGCTGTGTGTGTGCATGTCCCTGCCTTGCTGCGTGTCTCAGCAAGTCCCTCGCTCGCTGTGTGTGTCCCTCCCTCGCTGTGTGTGTGTGTGTGTGTGTGTGTGTGTGTGCGCTCGCACCCGCGCGTGTCTCTCGCTTGCTGTGTGTGTGTTTCCATTCCTTTAGTGTGTACGTGTCACTCTCACATTGTGTTTGTGTATCCCCTCTTTGCTGCGTGTTCCTCACTCGCTATGTGTGTGCGTGTCCCTCCCTCACTCTGTGTGTCAGTGTGTGTCTCCCTCTCTTGCTGTAAGTATGTGTCTCCCTCCTCGCTGTGTGTGTGTGCGCACGTGCACGTGTCCCTCCCTCGCTGTGAGTATGCGTGTACCCTCTCGCTGTGTGTGTGTCTCCCTCCCTCGTTGTGTGTGTGCGTGTCCCCCCTCTCAGTGTGTGTGTGTGTCCCTCCTCACTGTGTGTGTGTGTGTGTCTCCCTCTTGGTGTGCGTGGTCCTCCCTCGCTGTGTGTGCATATGTCCCTCTCTTGCTTTGTGTGTGTATTTGTGTGTGTCCCTCACTGTGTATGCATGTCCCTCCTGGCTATGTGTGAGTGTCCCACTCTCGCTGTATATGTCTTTGTTTGTGTGCTTTCTCATGCGCGTGTCGCTCCCCCACTGTATGTGCGTGGCCCTCCCTCACTGTCTGTGTGTGTGTTTGTGTCCCTCCCTCATTCTGTGTGTGCGTGTCCCTCCCTCGCTGCGTGTACATGATTCGCCCAATCGCTCTGTGTGTGTGTGTGTGTGTGTGTGTCCCTCCTTTGCTTTGTGTGTATGTGTTTGTGTGATCCCACCCTCGCTGTCTGTATGTGTTGTGTACCTCCCTCACTGTGTATGTGTGAGTTTCCCCCCTTGCTGTGTGTGTGTGTGTGTGTGTGTGTGTGTGTGTGTGTGTGTGTGTGTGTCCGTGTCCATCTTGCTGTGCATGTGTGTGCGTGGCCCTCCCTCGCTGTGTGTGTATGTGTCGCCCCCTCGCTATGTGTATGTGTGTATGCCTCTCCCTCGCTCTGTGTGTGTGTGGTCCCACCCTCACTTTCTCTGTGTGTGCGTGTCCCTCCCTTGCCGTGTATTTGTTTGTCCCTCTCTCGCTGTGTACCGGTTGTTTGTGTGCTTGCGCAGGCATGTGTCCCTCCCTCACTGTGTGTGTGTGTCCCACTTGCTGTGAGTATGTGTGTCCCTCTTGCAATGTATCTGAGTCTCCCTCCTCGGAGTGTGTGTGTGTGTGTGTGTGTCACTCCCTCACTGTGGATTTGTGTGTCCCTCTCACGCTGTGTGTGGGTGTGTGTGTGTGTGTGTGTCCCTGCCTTGCTGTGTGTATGCGTGTATCCCCTTAACTGTGTGTGTGCGCGCGTGTCCCTCCCTTGCTCTTTGTGTATATCCCCCTCACTGCGTGTGCGTATCTCCCCTTGCTGTGTGAGTGCATGCCCCCCCCTTGCTGTGTATGCGTGTGTCCCTCACTCACCGTGTCTGTTCGCGTCCCCTCTCGCTATGTGTGCGTGCCCCCTCTCAATTTCTTGTGCACATGCCCCCCAGCTGTGTGTGTGCTTGTCCCTCCCTCGCTGTGTGTGTGTGTGTGTCCCTCCCTCACTCTGTGTGTGTGTGTGTGTGTGTGTGTGTTTCACTCCCTTGCTGTTTGTGTGTCTCTCACTCGCTGTGTGTGTGTGTTTGTCCCATCCTCGCTGTGTGCATGTGTGTCCCTCCCTCGCTGTGTGTGCACGTGTCCCTCGATCGCTGTGCATGTGCGTGTTCCTCCCTCTCTGCGTGTCTCAGCAAGTCTCTCCCTTGCTGTGTGTCCCCCGCTTGCTGTGTGTGTGTGTGTGTCCCTCCCTCACTCTGTGTGTGTGTGTGTGTGTGTGTGTGTGTGTATGTGTGGTCCCACCCTCACTGTGCGTGTGTGTGTGTGTGTGTGTGTGTTTGTGTGTGTGTCCCTCCCTCGCTGTGTGTGTGTGTGTGTCCCTCCCTCGCTGTGTGTGCATGTCCCTCCCTCGCTGTGTGTGTTTCTGTTTGTATGCTTGCGCATGCACATGTCCCTCCCTTGCTTTTTGTGTGTGTGTGTCTCTCTTGCTGTGAGTATGTGTGTCCCTCTTGCAGCATATGTACATGTCCCACCCTCGCTTTGTGTGTTTGTGTCCCTCTTGCTGTGTGTGCGCGTGTCACTCCCTCACTCTTCGTGTGTGTGTGTGCGCGTGTGTGTGTGTGTGTGCGTGCCGTGTGTTTGTGTGTGTCCCTAAATTGCTCTTTGTGTATATACCCTCACTGTGTGTGCGCTTGTCCCCTCAAAGTGTGAGTGCATGTCCCCCTCACTGTGTGTGTGTCCCTCCCTCGCTGTGTCTATGCATGTCCCCTCTCGCTGTGTGTGCCTGCCCCCTCTCAGTTCCTATACACATGCCCTCCCCCTCGCGGTGTGTATGCTTGTCCCTCCTTCTGTGTGTGTGCGTGTCCCTCCCTTGCTGTGTGTGCATGTTCTTCCCTCGCTGTGTTTGCGTGTCCCTCACTCGCTCTGAGTGTTTTTATGTGTATGTGTGTGTGTGCGTGTGTGCGCATGTCCCTCCCTTGCTGCGTGTGTGTGTGTATGTGTGTGTGTGTGTCCCTCCCTTGCTGTGTGTGTGTGTGTGTGTGTGTCCCTCCCTTGCTGTGTGTGTCTCTCACTCGCTGCGTGTGTGTGTCCCTTCCTCGCTGTGTATGCATGTTCTTCTGTGTGTGTGTGTGTGTGTGTGTGTGTGTGTCCCTCCCTCGCTGATTGTGCGTGTATCCCTCCCTCGCTGTGTGTGTGCGTGTGTGTGTCTCCCTCCCTCGTTGTGTGTGTGCGTGTCCCCCCTCTCAGTGTGTGTGTGTCCCTCCTCACTCTGTGTGTGTGTGTGTGTGTGTGTGTGTGTGTGTCACCCTCTTGGTGTGCGTGGTTCTCCCTCGCTGTGTGTGCATATGTCCCTCTCTTGCTCTGTGTGTGTGTTTGTGTGTGTCCCTCACTGTGTATGCATGTCCCTCCTGGCTATGTGTGAGTGTCCCACTCTCTCCCTGTATATGTCTTTGTTTGTGTGCATTCTCATGCGCGTGTCGCTCCCCCACTGTATGTGCGTGGCCCTCCCTCACTGTCTGTGTGTGTGTTTGTGTCCCTCCCTCATTCTGTGAGTGCGTGTCCCTCCTTCGCTGCGTGTACATGATTCGCCCAATCGCTCTGTGTGTGTGTGTGTGTGTGTGTGTGTGTGTGTGTGTGTGTGTGTGTGTCCCTCCTTTAGTTTGTGTGTATGTGTTTGTGTGATCCCACCCTCGCTGTCTGTATGTGTTCGTGTACCTCCCTCACTGTGTATGTGTGAGTTTCCCCCCTTGCTGTGTGTGTGTGTGTGTGTGTGTGTGTGTGTGATTGTGTGTGTGTGTGTGTGTGTGTGTGTGTGTGTGTGTCCGTGTCCTTCTTGCTGTGCATGTGTATGCGTGGCCCTCCCTCGCTGTGTGTGTATGTGTCGCCCCCTCGCTATGTGTATGTGTCTATGCCTCTCCCTCGCTCTGTGTGTGTGTGGTCCCACCCTCACATTCTCTGTGTGTGCGTGTCCCTCCCTTGCCGTGTATTTGTTTGTCCCTCTCTCGCTGTGTACCGGTTGTTTGTGTGCTTGCGCAGGCATGTGTCCCTCCCTCACTGTGTGTGTGTGTCCCACTTGCTGTGAGTATGTGTGTCCCTCTTGCAATGTATCTGAGTCTCCCTCCTCGGAGGGTGTGTATGTGTGTGTGTGTGTGTGTGTGTGTGTGTCACTCCCTCACTGTGGATTTGTGTGTCCCTCTCACGCTGTGTGTGGGTGTGTGTGTGTGTGTGTGTCCCTGCCTTGCTGTGTGTATGCGTGTATCCCCTTAACTGTGTGTGTGCGCGCGTGTCCCTCCCTTGCTCTTTGTGTATATCCTCCTCACTGCGTGTGCGTATCTCCCCTTGCTGTGTGAGTGCATGCCCCCCCTTGCTGTGTATGCGTGTGTCCCTCACTCACCGTGTCTGTTCGCGTCCCCTCTCGCTATGTGTGCGTGCCCCCTCTCAATTTCTGTGCACATGCCCCCAGCTGTGTGTGTGCTTGTCCCTCCCTCGCTGTGTGTGTGTGTGTCCCTCCCTCACTCTGTGTGTGTGTGTGTGTGTGTGTGTGTGTGTGTTTCACTCCCTTGCTGTTTGTGTGTCTCTCACTCGCTGTGTGTGTGTGTTTGTCCCATCCTCGCTGTGTGCATGTGTGTCCCTCCCTCGCTGTGTGTGCACGTGTCCCTCGATCCCTGTGCATGTGCGTGTTCCTCCCTCTCTGCGTGTCTCAGCAAGTCCCTCCCTTGCTGTGTGTCCCTCGCTTGCTGAGTGTGTGTGTGTGTGTGTCCCTCCCTCACTCTGTGTGTGTGTGTGTGTGTGTGTGTGTATGTATGTGTGGTCCCACCCTCACTGTGCGTGTGTGGGTGTGTGTGTTTGTGTGTGTGTCCCTCCCTCGCTGTGTGTGTGTGTGTGTCCCTCCCTCGCTGTGTGTGCATGTCCCTCTTTCGCTGTGTGTGTTTCTGTTTGTATGCTTGCGCATGCACATGTCCCTCCCTTGCTTTTTGTGTGTGTGTGTCTCTCTTGCTGTGAGTATGTGTGTCCCTCTTGCAGCATATTTACATGTCCCACCCTCGCTTTGTGTGTTTGTGGCCCTCTTGCTGTGTGCGCGCGTGTCACTCCCTCACTCTTCGTGTGTGTGTGCGCGTGTGTGTGTGTGTGTGCGTCCCGTGTGTTTGTGTGTGTCCCTAAATTGCTCTTTGTGTATATACCCTCACTGTGTGTGCGCTTGTCCCCTCAAAGTGTGAGTGCATGTCCCCCTCACTGTGTGTGTGTCCCTCCCTCGCTGTGTCTATGCATGTCCCCTCTCGCTGTGTGTGCCTGCCCCCTCTCAGTTCCTATACACATGCCCTCCCCCTCGCCGTGTGTATGCTTGTCCCTCCTTCTGTGTGTGTGCGTGTCCCTCCCTTGCTGTGTGTGCATGTTCTTCCCTCGCTGTGTTTGCGTGTCCCTCACTCGCTCTGAGTGTTTTTATGTGTATGTGTGTGTGTGCGTGTGTGCGCATGTCCCTCCCTTGCTGCGTGTGTGTGTGTGTATGTGTGTGTGTGTGTCCCTCACTCGCTGCGTGTGTGTGTCCCTTCCTCGCTGTGTATGCATGTTCTTCTGTGTGTGTGTGTGTGTGTGTGTCCCTCCCTCGCTGATTGTGCGTGTATCCCTCCCTCGCTGTGTGTGTGTGTGTGTGTGTGTCTCCCTCCCTCGTTGTGTGTGTGCGTGTCCCCCCTCTCAGTGTGTGTGTGTCCCTCCTCACTCTGTGTGTGTGTGTGTGTGTGTGTGTGTGTGTGTGTGTGTCTCCCTCTTGGTGTGCGTGGTTCTCCCTCGCTGTGTGTGCATATGTCCCTCTCTTGCTCTGTGTGTGTGTTTGTGTGTGTCCCTCACTGTGTATGCATGTCCCTCCTGGCTATGTGTGAGTGTCCCACTCTCTCCCTGTATATGTCTTTGTTTGTGTGCTTTCTCATGCGCGTGTCGATCCCCCACTGTATGTGCGTGGCCCTCCCTCACTGTCTGTGTGTGTGTTTGTGTCCCTCCCTCATTCTGTGTGTGCGTGTCCCTCCTTCGCTGCGTGTACATGATTCGCCCAATCGCTCTGTGTGTGTGTGTGTGTGTGTGTGTGTGTGTGTGTGTGTGTGTCCCTCCTTTAGTTTGTGTGTATGTGTTTGTGTGATCCCACCCTCGCTGTCTGTATGTGTTCGTGTACCTCCCTCACTGTGTATGTGTGAGTTTCCCCCCTTGCTGTGTGTGTGTGTGTGTGTGTGTGCGTGTGTGTGTGATTGTGTGTGTGTGTGTGTGTGTGTGTGTGTGTGTGTGTGTGTGTGTCCGTGTCCTTCTTGCTGTGCATGTGTATGCGTGGCCCTCCCTCGCTGTGTGTGTATGTGTCGCCCCCTCGCTATGTGTATGTGTGTATGCCTCTCCCTCGCTCTGTGTGTGTGTGGTCCCACCCTCACATTCTCTGTGTGTGCGTGTCCCTCCCTTGCCGTGTATTTGTTTGTCCCTCTCTCGCTGTGTACCGGTTGTTTGTGTGCTTGCGCAGGCATGTGTCCCTCCCTCACTGTGTGTGTGTGTCCCACTTGCTGTGAGTATGTGTGTCCCTCTTGCAATGTATCTGAGTCTCCCTCCTCGGAGTGTGTGTGTGCGTGTGTGTGTGTGTGTGTGTGTCACTCCCTCACTGTGGATCTGTGTGTCCCTCTCACGCTGTGTGTGGGTGTGTGTGTGTGTGTCCCTGCCTTGCTGTGTGTATGCGTGTATCCCCTTAACTGTGTGTGTGCGCGCGTGTCCCTCCTTTGCTCTTTGTGTATATCCCCCTCACTGCGTGTGCGTATCTCCCCTTGCTGTGTGAGTGCATGCCCCCCGCTTGCTGTGTATGCGTGTGTCCCTCACTCACCGTGTCTGTTCGCGTCCCCTCTCGCTATGTGTGCGTGCCCCCTCTCAATTTCTGTGCACATGCCGCCCCAGCTGTGTGTGTGCTTGTCCCTCCCTCGCTGTGTGTGTGTGTGTCCCTCCCTCACTCTGTGTGTGTGTGTGTGTGTGTGTGTTTCACTCCCTCGCTGTTTGTGTGTCTCTCACTCGCTGTGTGTGTGTGTTTGTCCCATCCTCGCTGTGTGCATGTGTGTCCCTCCCTCGCTGTGTGTGCACGTGTCCCTCGATCCCTGTGCATGTGCGTGTTCCTCCCTCTCTGCGTGTCTCAGCAAGTCCCTCCCTCGCTGTGTGTCCCTCGCTTGCTGTGTGTGTGTGTGTGTGTGTGTGTGTGTGTGTGTGTCCCTTTCTCATTGTGTGTATGTATGTGTCACACCCTCACAGTATGTGTTTGTATGTGTCCCCCTTCGCTGCGTGTCTCTCACTCCATGGTTGCGTGTGTGTCACTCCCTCGCGTTGTGTGTATTTTTCTCTCTCTCGCTCTGTGTGTGTGTCTCCCTCCCAAACTGAGTGTGCGTGTCCCCCTTGCTGTATCTGTGTGTGTGTCCGTCCCTCCCTCGCTGTGTGTGCGTGTGTGTGTGTCCCTCCCTCACTCTGTGTGTGTGTGTGCGTGTGTGTGTATGTATGTGTGGTCCCACCCTCACTGTGTGTGTGTGTGTGTGTGTGTGTTTGTGTGTGTGTCCCTCCCTCGCTGTGTGTGTGTGTGTCCCTCCCTCGCTGTGTGTGCATGTCCCTCCCTCGCTGTGTGTGTTTCTGCTTGTATGCTTGCGCATGCACATGTCCCTCCCTTGCTTTTTGTGTGTGTGTGTGTCTCTCTTGCTGTGAGTATGTGTGTCCCTCTTGCAGCATATGTACATGTCCCACCCTCGCTTTGTGTGTTTGTGTCCCTCTTGCTGTGTGTGCGCGTGTCACTCGCTCACTCTTCGTGTGTGTGTGTGCGTGTGTGTGTGTGTGTGTGTGCATCCCGTGTGTTTGTGTGTGTCCCTAAATTGCTCTTTGTGTATATACCCTCACTGTGTGTGCGCTTGTCCCCTCAAAGTGTGAGTGCATGTCCCCCTCACTGTGTGTGTGTGTCCCTCCCTCGCTGTGTCTATGCATGTCCCCTCTCGCTGTGTGTGCCTGCCCCCTCTCAGTTCCTATACACATGCCCTCCCCCTCGCCGTGTGTATGCTTGTCCCTCCTTCTGTGTGTGTGCGTGTCCCTCCCTTGCTGTGTGTGCATGTTCTTCCCTCGCTGTGTTTGCGTGTCCCTCACTCGCTCTGAGTGTTTTTATGTGTATGTGTGTGTGTGCGTGTGTGCGCATGTCCCTCCCTTGCTGCGTGTGTGTGTGTGTGTATGTGTGTGTGTGTGTCCCTCCCTTGCTGTGTGTGTGTGTGTGTGTGTCCCTCCCTTGCTGTGTGTGTCTCTCACTCGCTGCGTGTGTGTGTCCCTTCCTCGCTGTGTATGCATGTTCTTCTGTGTGTTTTTTTGTGTGTGTGTGTGTCCCTCCCTCGCTGATTGTGCGTGTATCCCTCCCTCGCTGTGTGTGCGTGTGTGTGTGTGTGTGTGTGTGTGTGTGTGTGTGTGTGTCCCTCCCTCGGGGTGTGCGTGTCACCCCTCGCTGTGTCTGTGTGTCCCTTCCTTCGCTGTGTGTGTGTGAGTCCCTTCCTTCGCTGTCTGTGTGTGTGTGTGTGTCCCTTCCTAGCTGAGTGTCTGCGGGTAACCCCCTCACTGTGTGCGTTTGCGTGTCGCTCCCTCACTGTGTTATCACACGCTCGCTGTGTGTGCACGTGTCCCTCCCTTGCTCTGTGTTTGTGCGTGTGTGTATCTGTGCATGTCCCTTCCTCGCTTTGCTTGTGTGTTTCCATCGTGTGTGTGTGCATGTGTGTGTGCGCACACGTGTGCAAGTCCCTCCCTTGCTCCGTGTGTGTGTGTGTGTGTGTGTGTTTGTCTGAGAGATTGTGTCTGTGTGTGTCCCTCCCTCGCTTTGTGTGTGTGTGTGTGTTCGTCCCTTGTGTGTGTGCATGCATGTGTGCATGTCCCTCCCTTGCTGTGTGTTTGTGTATGTATGCGTGTCCCTCCCTCGCTTTGCATGTGTGTGTGTCCATCCCTTGTGTGTGCGTGTGTACATGTCCCTCCCTTGCTCTGTGTGTTTGTGTGTGTCCCTCCCTCACTTTGTGTGTTTGTGTCCGTCCCCTGTGTGTATGTGTGTGCGCGTGTGTGCATGTCTCTCCCTTGCTCTGTGTTTCTGTGTGTGTATGTATGTGTGCGTGACCCTCCCTTGCTTTGTGTGTCCGTCCCTTGTGTGTGTGTGTATGTCCTTCACTGTGTGCGCGTGTCCAACCTTGCCGTGTCTGTGTGCATCCCCTCTCGCTGTGTGTGTGCCCCTCTCTCGCTCTGTGTGTGTGTGTCTGTCTCCCTCCCTCGCTGTGTGTGTGTGTCCCTCCCTCGCTGTGTGTGTGTGTGTCCCTCTTTCGCTGTGTGTGTGTGTCCCTCTCTCGCTGTGTGTGTGTGTGTCCCTTCCGCTGTGTGTGTGTCCCTCTCTCGCTGTGTGTGTGTGTGTGTCCCTCTCTCGCTGTGTGTGTGTGTGTGTCCCTCCCTCGCTGTGTGTGTGTGTCCCTCCCTCGCTGTGTGTGTGTGTGTGTGTGTCCCTCTTTCGCTGTGTGTGTGTCCCTCTCTCGCTGTGTGTGTGTGTGTCCCCCTCTCGCTGTGTGTGTGTGTCCCTCTCTCGATGTGTGTGTGTGTGTGTCCCTCTCTCGATGTGTGTGTGTGTGGCCCACCCTCGCTGTGTGTGTGTGTGTCCCTCCCTCGCTGTGTGTGTGTGTTTGTGTGTGTGTGTGTGTGTGTCCCTCCCTCGCTGTGTGTGCATGTTCCTCCCTGGATGTGTGTGCGCGTGTCATTGCCTTGCTGTGTGTGTGCGTGTGTGTGTGTGTCTCTGTGTGTGTGTGTCCCTCCATTGCTCTTTGTGTATATCCCCCTCACTGTGTGTGCTCATCTCCCCTTGCTGTGTCACTGCGTGTCCCCTCTCACTGTGTGTGTGTGCACCCCCTCACTTTCTGTGCACATTTCCTCCCCCTCGCCATGTGGGTGCTTGTCCCTCCTTCTATGTGTGTGTGTGTGTACGTCCCTCCCTCGCTCTGTGTGTGTGCATGTCTTCCCTGCCTCGCTGTGTGTATGTGCCCCTCACTGTGTGTGTACGTTTCACTCCCTCGCTGTTTGTGTGTCCCTCACTCGCTGTGTATGTTTGAGTGTCCCTCTCTCTCTGTTTGTGTGTGTGTGTGTGTGTGTGTGTGTGTGTGTGTGTGTGTGTGTGTGTGTCACCCTCCATTGCTCTTTGTGTATATTCCCCTCACTGTGTGTGCGCATCTCACCTCGGTGTGTGTGTGCATGTCCACCCTGCTGTGTGTGTGTGTCCCTCACTCGCTGTGCCTGTGCTTGTCCCTCCCTCACTATGTGTGCGTGCACCCTCTCAACTTCTATGCACATGCCCTCCCCCTCGCCGTGTGTCTGCTTGTCCCTCCTTACCTGTGTGTGTGTGTGTGTGTGTGTATGTGTATGTCCCTCCCTCGCTGCGTGTCTCAGCCAGTCCCTCCCTCGCGCTGTGTGTGTGTGTGTGTGTGTGTGTGTGTGTGTATGTGTCCCTTCCTCGTTGTGTGTGGACGTGTCACATCCTCACAGTATGTGTTTGAGTGTTCCCCTTCACTGCGTGTCTCTCTCTCGCTGTGTGTGTGCGTGTCCCTCCCTCGCTCTGTGTGTGTGTCTACGTGCGTGTCCCTCCCTCTGTGTGTGTGTGTGTGTGTGTGTGTGTGTGTGTGTGTGTGTGTGTGAAAGTGTGTCTCCCTCCCACACTGTGAGTGTGCGTGTCCCCCTTGCTGTGTGTGTCCATGTCCCTCCCTTGCTGTGTATGTGTGAGATCCCACACTTGATGTGTGTATGTATCCCTCTTGCTGTGCGTGTGTGTGTGTGGCCCTCCCTCGCTGTGTGTGCATGTTCCTCCCTGGATGTGTGTGCGCGTGTCATTGCCTTGCTGTGTGTGTGCGTGTGTGTGTGTGTCTCTGTGTGTGTGTGTCCCTCCATTGCTCTTTGTGTATATCCCCCTCACTGTGTGTGCTCATCTCCCCTTGCTGTGTCACTGCGTGTCCCCTCTCACTGTGTGTGTGTGCACCCCCTCACTTTCTGTGCACATTTCCTCCCCCTCGCCATGTGGGTGCTTGTCCCTCCTTCTATGTGTGTGTGTGTGTACGTCCCTCCCTCGCTCTGTGTGTGTGCATGTCCTTCCCTGCCTCGCTGTGTGTATGTGTCCCTCACTGTGTGTGTACGTTTCACTCCCTCGCTGTTTGTGTGTCCCTCACTCGCTGTGTATGTTTGAGTGTCCCTCTATCTCTGTTTGTGTGTGTGTGTGTGTGTGTGTGTGTGTGTGTGTATGTCACCCTCCATTGCTCTTTGTGTATATTCCCCTCACTGTGTGTGCGCATCTCACCTCGGTGTGTGTGTGCATGTCCCCCCTGCTGTGTGCGTGTGTCCCTCACTCGCTGTGCCTGTGCTTGTCCCTCCCTCACTATGTGTGCGTGCACCCTCTCAACATCTATGCACATGCCCTCCCCCTCGCCGTGTGTCTGCTTGTCCCTCCTTACCTGTGTGTGTGTGTGTGTGTGTGTATGTCCCTCCCTCGCTGCGTGTCTCAGCCAGTCCCTCCCTTGCGCTGTGTGTGTGTGTGTGTGTGTGTGTGTGTGTGTGTGTGTGTGTGTATGTGTCCCTTCCTCGTTGTGTGTGGACGTGTCACATCCTCACAGTATGTGTTTGAGTATTCCCCTTCACTGCGTGTCTCTCTCTCGCTGTGTGTGTGCGTGTCCCTCCCTCGCTCTGTGTGTGTGTCTACGTGCGTGTCCCTCCCTCTGTGTGTGTGTGTGTGTGTGTGTGTGTGTGTGTGTGTGTGTGTGTATGTGAAAGTGTGTCTCCCTCCCACACTGTGAGTGAGCGTGTCCCCCTTGCTGTGTGTGTCCATGTCCCTCCCTTGCTGTGTATGTGTGAGATCCCACACTTGATGTGTGTATGTATCCCTCTTGCTGTGCGTGTGTGTGTGTGGCCCTCCCTCGCTGCGGGTGCATGTGTCTCCCCCTCGCTGTGTGTGTGTCCATCTTTTGCTCTGTGTGTGTGTGTGTGTGTGTGTGTGTGTGCCTCTAGATGTGTACGCGTGTGTGTGGCCTTCACTCTTGTGTATGTGTCTGCCCCTCGCTGTGTTTGCGACTATCCCTCTCTTGCTCTGTGTGTGTGTGTGTGTGTGTATGTGTGTGTGTCCCTCCCTCGCTGTATGCACGTGTCCCTCTCTCGCTGTGTGTGAATATTCCTCTCTCGCTGCATGTGTCTGTGTTTGTGTGCTTGCGCATGTCCCTCCCTCAATGTGTGTGTGTCCCCCTCTTGCTGTGAGTATGTGTGTCCCTCTTGCAGTGTATGTGAGTGTCTCTCCCTCGCTCTTTGTGTGTGTGTGTGTGTGTGTGTGTGTGTGTGTGTCCCCCTCCATTGCTCTTGGTGTATATCTGTGTGTGTGCCTCTCCCCTCGCTGTGTGAGTGCATGTCCCCCCTCGCGATGTGTGTGTGTGTCCCTCCTTCACCGTGTTTGTGCGTGTCCTCTCTCGCTGCATGTGCATGTCCCCTCTCAATTTCTGTAAGCATGCCCTACCCCTCGTAATGTGTGTGCTTGTCCCTCCTTCCCTGTGTGTGTGTCCCTCCCTTGCGGTGTATGAAGGTGTCCCTCTCTCGCTGTGTGTGCGTGTGCCTCCCACGCTGTGTGTGCATGTCCTTCCCTCCCTCACTCTATGTGTGTGCGTGCACGCGCGCGTGTCCCTCCCTCGATATGTGTGTGTCTCTCGCTCGATGCGTGTGTGTATGTGTCCCTCCCTCGCTGTGTGTGTGCGTGTGTGTGTGTGTGTGTGTGTGTCTACGTGTCTGTGTGGCACTCTCTCGCTGTGTTTCTGCGGGTAACCCCCTCACAGTGTGTGTACGCATCTCCCTCCCTTGCTGTGTGTGTGCGTGTCCCTCCCTTGCTATGTGTGTGTATATGCCTCCTCACTGTGTGTGCGTGTCCCCCCCTTGCTGTGTCTGTGTGTGTGTGTGTGTGTGTGTGTGTGTGTGTGTGTGTGTGTGTCCCTTCCTTCGCTCTGTGTGTGTGTGTGTTCCTCCCTCGCTCTCTGTGTGTCCGTCCATCGCTGTGTGTCTGCGGGTAGCCCCCTCACTGTGTGTGTTTGCGCATCGTTCCCTCGCTGTGTGTGTGTCCCTCCCTCGCTGTGTGTGCACGTGTCCCTCCCTTGCTCTGTATTTGTGTGTGTGTATATCTGTGCGTGTCTCTCCCTCGCTTTGTGCATGTGTGTGTCTGTCCCTTGTATGTGCGTGTGTGCATGTGCCTCCCTTGCTCTGTGTGTGTATGTGTGCATGTCCATCCCTCGCTTTGCATGTGTGTGTCCATACCTTGTGCGTGTCCCTCCCTTGCTCTGTGTTTCTGTGTGTGTGTGTATGTATGTGTACGTGAGACTCCCTCGCTTTGTGTGTCCATGTGTCAGTCCCTTGTGTGTGTGTGCGTGTGCGTGTGTCCCTCCCTCGCTCTGTGTGTGTGTGTGTGTGTGTGCGTGTCCCTCCCTCGTTGTGTGTCTGCGGGTAACCCCCTTACTGGGTGTATTTGTATGTCGCTGCCTCGCTGTGTGTGCACATGTCCCTCGCTTGCTCTGTGTGTGTGTGTGTGTGTGTGTATCTGTGCATGTCCCTCCCTCACTTTGCGTGTGTGAGTCCGTCCCTTGTGTGAGTGTGTGCGCGTGTGCATGTGCCTCCCTTGATGTGTGTGAATGTGTGTGTGTATGCGTGCGTGCCCCTCCCTCGCTTTGCGTGTGTGTGTGTCCGTCCCTTGTGTGTGACCTCCTTGCTGTGTGCGTGTCCCACCCTTGCCATGTCTGTGTGTGTCCCCTCTCGCTGTGTGTGTGTGCCCCCTCTCAATTTCTGTGCACATGCCCTCCCCCTCGACATGTGTGTGCTTGTCCCTACTTTGTGGTGTGTGTGTGTCCCTCCCTTGCAGTGTATGTGCGTGTCCCTCCCTCACTATGTGTATGCGTGTATTCCCCTCACCATAATTGTGTGTGTTTGTCCCTTCCTCGCTGAATGTGCGTGTCTCTGCTTTGCTCTGTGTTTGTGTGTGTGTGTGTGTATGTGTATGTGTATGTGTCCCTCCTTCGCTTTGCGTGTGTGTCCCCATCGCTCGCTGTGTGTGTTTGTGTGTCCTTCCCTCTCTGTGTGTCTGCGTGTATCCCCCTCACTGTGTGTATGTGCGCGTCCCTCCCTCGCTGTGTGTGTGTCCCTGTCCCTCGCAGTGTGTGTGTTCCTCCCTCGCTGTGTGTCTGTCTGTATTCCCCACACTGTGTGTTTGCGTGTCCCTCAATCGCTTTGCGTGTGTCCCTCCCTCGCTGTGTGTCTGCATGTATCCCCATCATTGTGTATTTGCGTGTCCCGCCCTCGCTCTGTGTGTGTGAGTGTGTGTATTTGTGCGCGTCCCTCCATCGCTGTGAGTGTGCATGTCACTCCCTCGATGTGTGTGTGTGTGTGTGTGTGTCCCTTCCTCGCTGTGTGTGTCCCTCCCTCTACTTGTGGGTGTGTGTCCCTCCCTTGCTGTGTGTCTGGGTGTATCCCCCTCACTGTGTGTGTATGTGTGTGTGTGTGCGTGTCCTTCCCTTGCTGTGTGTCTGTGGGTATCTCCCTCATTGTGTGTGTTTATGTATTTCTCCCTTGCTGTTTGTGTGTGTGTGTGTGTGTGTGTGTGTCCAAGATTTGCACCAGCAGTGGATTGGCCTTCATAAATTGACTGTAGTATTCAGGAATGTGTGTTTTAATTAAGTTCACCACGAGAAATGCAGGGTTTAATGTATAGATAGAGGGGTGGATCTGGGTAGGATGCTCTTCAGGGTTTTGGAATGAACTGGTTGAGCCGAATGGCCTGGTTGCACACTATGGCGATTCTATTCAGGTTATTGTCCAGCCCTGTCAACCATCCCCGTCTCTTACACCTAGCCTGATCCCCAATATTCTCCTTAACACTGTAATCTCCTCCAGACTCTAAAACACTCCTTGTCTATGTAACCCTCTCCAGAACTTGCAAAGATTGATATGTCTGACATCTCTTCCTGCTTTTAGAACCCTCCCTATAACTCTTACCATTTGGTACCGCACTCCCAATCATTGTTCCCTCTTGAAACTCCCATAAACATTTGTATCTCTGAAAAATCATCTGGACTGTCTCAACTTCCCTTTGACAGTTACATGCTGAGACCTGCTCTATTTCAGTGAAGTAATTAAGTCTTGGCAACACTCACTGTGATAATCTCCCACCAGCTTGACGGCACTGTGGATCTGTAGAAGGTCTTTTCAACCCGACAGCCATCGCTGTGTCTGTAATCTCCTCCACTCCCCATAATACATTCTCTCTGAGCTCCTCTGTAGTCCACTAAACACTCCCTAACACTATCTGTATCAATGTAACCGTCACCAAAACACAACCTTCTCTATCTATGTAAATCCCTGCACCGGTCGCTATCCCTCTCAGCTCCGTCTAACAATACAACCCTCCATGTCTGTGTATTCACCTTCAGTTCCTACGCACCTCCCTATCTGTGTAACCTTCTCCATGCATTTTTGCTTCAGTCTCTTCAACTGTCCCTGTCAGTGTAACCTCTTCCAGACGTGAAAACTCTCCTCTTTTTGACTTACTCAGACCACACAACCCTC